>NC_092658.1:21093533-21765228 GCF_032118995.1 Asterias amurensis
AAATTACAGGAATAAATCAAACACAAGAGCCAATGACTATTTTTAAAGTATTTTGACCTGGAAGAGTCATAGTCATTGATATCCTTTCATGGGACTTTCCACATATCCAAAAGGGAGTCAGGGATCAAAATAAGATTGAGATGTAGAAAACCAACGGCGCTTATGAACTTAGCACATATAAACCTAATGTTAAAAACAAAATAACTACACAAACACATGTATAGTGTACGGGTGTATTGTGTTTGAGACCTGGAAGATTTATATTCATTGATATACTTTCCTGGGACTTTTCACATATCCAAAAGGGGCCAGGGATCAAAATAAAGATTGAGATTCAGAAAACAAATGAATATAGCACCTAAACCTATTGTCAAAACAAAAGATCTATACGAACACATGTATCTGTATTTTGTGCTGTTAGGGTTAAGTGTAATCAATGTTCAATTTGTTGGTGCTAGCCCATCCAGTGACGCTGTTTCTATGGACTGTTCTTTTATATGAAAGCTGTATTGTTGTGATAACAAAATTTAAAGGAAGTGGACACTATTGATAATTACTCAAAATAGTTATTATCATAAAACCTTTCTTGGTTACGAGTAACGGGGAGAGGTTGATAGTATAAAACATTGTGAGAAACAGCTCCTTCTGAAGTGACGTAGTTTTCGAGATCTCAGATTTAGAATTTGAGGTCTCGAAATCAAGCATCTGAAAGCACACAACGTCGTGTGTGACAAGGTTTTTTTTCTTTCATTAATATCTCACAACTTCGACAACCAATTGAGCTCAAATTTTCACAGGTTTGTTGTTTTATGCATATGTTGAGATACACCAACTGTGAAGACTGGTCTTTGACAATTACCAATAGTGTCCAGTGTTTTAAAGTGTGGTAACTATGCTGTTACTATTTCCAATTGTGTTATATTAACGTGGCAGAGGAAAAAGGACACATGAAAATTATATTTTTTAGCATGAGGGTCGGTAGTCAATGGAGTGCCGAGATATTAAGGATATTTTTCAGATTTGGTTCGAAACAAAATATTGGCACTTCTCGAGGAGAAAAATGTATGCAAGATCGTTTAGAACGTCGCTCTTCGAAAAAATAAGAATAGGGGGAAAAAGCAAACTGGACAAACCAAGTCTGTTGTGGGTGCAATCAGGGGACAATCGGGGAGGGGGAGGGGGAGACTGACCTCTCATAGTGTTGTCTTGATAGTCAGTTTCATTTGATTGAGGCTCAATGTCAATCATGTGTACTCTTTCAGGAATTTTGGTCGCTTTCATTAATAGGAGTGCTATGTTGCGGACAGCGACCGTCCTCACTCTGTTCTGTGATGCTGAGTGGGAGGTATTAGGGTGTCGACTCCATGAGGCAGAATCGTGAGAAAAACCTTAAAGGCAATGTTGATCTTTGGGTTTTGAAAACTTTCGAGCGTTTTAATCCTATATAGGTGTTTAGATGTTTACAATAAAACTAACATGTGAAAGTTATCCCAACATGTGCATAACATAATCAAACTGTGAAAATTTGGACTCAACTGGTCATCGAATTTGCAATAGAACAATGACAGAAAAACAACCTTGTTACACAATATTGTGTGCTTTCAGATGCCTAATAAAAGTCTTCAGGCCTGAAGTCTTTAATATTAATAGAGTGAGAAATTACCTCTTTCTCAAACACTGTGTTACTTCAGAGAGAGCAGTTTCCCACAATGTTTTATCAACAGCTCTCCATTGCTCGTTACCAAGTAAGTTTTGATGCTATAACAATTACTTTGAGCTGCTACCAATAGTGTCCAGTGCCTTTAATATTGACAGCTTTAACATGTATGTTCAGAAAAATGATACATGTACTAGAAACCGCTCTTTAGTTTAAATATCAAAAAAAGTTCTACAACCATCAAAGAAGGGAAATGGGATGAAATGAAATCCAAGTGGGACATCGGAAGAAATGGACTTTGAGACTATCTTTTGATGATCTCGATACTCGTGGATCTAATTCCACGTCTGGTCCTATGAGATTCAATCGGTGAAGAGGGATGAAACGCTAAAGGAAAGAGATAGATTTGATTCAAGTGACACTCACCCATTCATACTTCTATGAATTATTGTTCCCCTATTTGGGTTAACAGCATTAAAGTGGTCTGTCTCCTCAAACCCACACAGCCGGCACTGGAACTTTATCCACACATTTTGATGAAATCTAATTACTGTATTCTTGTGGAATGAAACCAATTTAATGTGAACGAAAAAGCGAACCAAATGTTAAAGGCTCGACATTTCGGTCATGGAAGGGTCTTTCTCGAAGGCTAAACAACAACGCACACAGGTATGCAAGTGTGTCAGCTAGCAACAGTCCAAACAGTTAAGTGGCGGTACATGAACAGAGAGGGAGTTAGAAAAGCACGCAGAAAGGGTATAAAGGGTAAACAATGAATGTGGAGACAAAGGGAAAAGCAACAGACTTAACGCAAAACCTTTCAGATCTAAACAAATACACGTCTCAAGGAATTCGTAAGTTAATTCCTACATACCAGAGGTGAAAAAGATGTGGCTGTTTTATTTACTTACATTCTGACAACAAAATTGGGGTTATCTTGTTTTCTAAAACAGTCCTTTTGGTAGAATAAACATTATGTTCAACCGAAAGTTTCAATGTTGGTTAATTTATGTATAAAACCAGGTTCCCCTCAAATTACACTCATGAAACTATGGTTTCTGATATATGTTCGACATAATAGTTTGTTCGACATAATAGTTTGTCCGATACAATTATTGGCGGACATGATGGTTTGTCAAACATAATTGTACGTCGCAAATAATGGTTTTGTCGGATTTAATGGTTTGTCGGTTATAATGGTTTGCTCGACACAATAGTTTGTGAGACGTAGTTTGTCGGATCTAATTATTGGCGGACATGATGGTTAGCCAAACATAATGGTTTGTCGGATAATTTAATGTTTGTCGGAAATTATAGTTTATCGGACAGAGTTTGTCGGACATGATAGTTTGTCGGACATAACGTTTGTCAGATACAATAATTGTTTTTACATGGGCCTAATGGTTTGTCGTACATAACGGTTTGTCGGATAACTTCATTTGTTGGACATTATGGTTTGTGTCTGACTTGATAGTTTGTCATATACATGATAGTTGTCGGCATGGTTGTCGGAAATAATGGTTTGTCGGATATAGAAATGTTTTATCGGATATAATGGTTCGTCGGATACGTTGGACATATGAGTTAGTCGGCACAATGGGTCGGACAAAAACATTTGTCAGACACAATGGTACAACTGTTATGATCCAGAGGATACCATATGGGCCAAAAAGTGGTTTGTCGGACTTAATGTGTCGGACGTAATAATAGTATTAATATCGAAGTGTTATATAGCACAAGTATCTACCAACAAGGTACTCAAGACGATTAGTATATACATTCTTACAGAAATTTAGGTTATTGACGTTATGAATTCTGAGACCCAATTATGTGGCACATTACAAGGGTTTGCAAGGTGCTACGGCGCATACAGCAGCCACAGCCAGGAACACCGGGGCGAACCCCTCTATTTTCAATAAGTGCTCTGGGCTCTTTTATGTGCGTTACACAACACATGGGACCAACGGCTTTACGTCCCATCTGAAGGACAAAGTAATGGTAAAAGTTTCTTGCTTAAGGACACAATTGTCACGACTTGGACTCGAGCCCACACTTTGCTGAACTGAAACACCAGAGTTTGAATTTGGTGCTCTTAACTGCTCGGCTACGACACTTCAACGACACAGATATATTTTTCGGACTAAAAAAAACATACATAATGGTTCCTTAACAACGTGTATGATTCAATACGCACATTGTCGACTACGTTTAGATCAATTAAGCAAAAACATAATTGAATATAAATGTTGCAGTATATTATAACAATCGCATTAGCATTCGCCCCAAATAACAAAATTGAAATAAGGTTGCGAACAATTATTGTAATATAATATTGGAATGGCCTAAATCTCATACAAAGCGAGGACATAACCCGCAAGCGATGTGAAACCAGACCACGCACATACTTCAATGTGTACATAATAACCGAGGTGATTTCTTTATGTTCACAGTTCGTGCATCATTAACCACTTGCAAATATACCAAGTATCTAGATGTGTCCCTCTGCATTTAACACGCTGCCACAAATCTGAAAGTAAAACACAGTCTGACATTGAAGCTTTGACTGTTTGCATAAGACGTTTCATCCATTAGCCTAAGTGCCTCGTCTGATACACAAATTAACATCACGAACTGCATTCATGAACTTAGCCTCTCAAGATGTAATGATCTAGTACTTTGGTCAATGGGTGATGGGGTGTTTGTTTGTTTAGGGTGTAAATAGCACTGTGTCACCTTAACCTCTTAACTTCCCCATTACACTTTATTCTGGTTGTGAAGCCAATGACTCCAAGAATTTGTTTTAAGTCACTGTATTACAAGAAAGGTACACGTTTTGAAATTGTTCAAGACCAGTGTTCTCACTTGGTGTGTCCCAACATAAGCTTAAAATAAGAAGCCTGTGAAAATTTGAGCTAAATTGGTCATCGAAGTTGCGAGAAAATGATGAGAGACAAAACACCCTTGTTGCACGAATTGGTATGCTTTCAGATAGGAATAAAAGACTTCTGGCTAAGTCTTTTATTATTTTATTGCGAAATTACCTCTATTTCAAAATCTATGCTACTTCAGAGAGAGCCGTTTCTCTCAATGTTCTACTATATCAACAGCTCTCCATGCTCTTTACCAAGTCAGTTTTTAAGTTAATATTTGTTTTGAGTAATTACTAAACGTACACCTCTCTTTTACCAAGAACCCAAGGCTGTCTTGAGGAATTGCCAGCTGAAATGGACCATCTAGGATTTGTACTTGCACATGTACATATTTTGCACCAGATTTTGGTTTCATTCTTCAGTATGGATATCTTCACCTGTGTGGGTCCGCACTTTAAAGGGAGATGAGATAAAGAGAAGAGAGAATACAAGGAAGGGGGATTTAGATTTTGGAGGAAAACCCCAGAGATTTATTCCAGAGAAAACCCAAGCAGTCAGGTAGGGACTGAAAACCCAATCCACAAAGTGCCCCGGCGTGATTCGAACCAGGGTCTTTAACAGTGGAAGACAATGAAAGCCACTACGCCAGCTCGGCCACCTTTGTGAAAACCTTGTGACAGCTTACCCCGGCCCTTTTTAACAGTAAATTATAAATCTTACGAAGTGCTAACATTTCGAATTTATTATCAACACATCTCGTCTCAATGGTTTAGAAACTGTACGCCTTGCTACTTCGCCCAGAACCCGACTGCCCACCCCACACCCTACCCCGCCCACAAAAACAATCAGGTTGAGACATGTAGAGACATGATAAGTTAAATACATCTCCAACCCCCTTCCCAAGTTATCCATTTAAACCGCTTGCCAACCCCAAATCGTCACGCTACCGATCCTAAGGTATTCAGTAAAAGTCCATCCCGATTTGACATGAGTTTATCATCTTGGTTGTCCCCGTGTTGCGAAACACAAACACGCTGATTCCTTCCTTTTCTGGGAATTCCTTAGTCCCTCAGTTAATGACCACGATAACTCAACCCTTCTCTCGTTATAAACACTCCACCGTTGCAGGGGACTAGCCACAATTATGGTACACAGACACAACACTTATCCTAAAATTACTTGTCGGTTCCCGAAGCTGTTGTGACATTCACATCTGTACTTGTATGTCTTCAAGTGTTGAGTTACTTATCAGGGAGGTTGTCCTCATTTTCAGATGTCTGCATCCTCTTTCTTGCCCCCGTAGACTTTATTCGGGTTTGAGTGGCAGTTTGTACGTCTTGACCCATCCGGGAAATGCTTTCAGCAGATTATTTTGCAAATTGCTGTCTCCCGCGCGTGCTCGTTTTTTTCTGGTCAAATTTGTTCGAATTGTCGTTATTGATGTCTTGATACTTGGTAGCCAGTACGATGTAGATGGTAGACTGTATGATAAGGTTGACTAGTTAAAGCAAATCAGGATAAAAGTTACTTTAGATGGACAAGACGTGCAATGAATCAAGCACAATGTCAACATATAGTCGCCCTGTGCGCCCTGTCGCCCTTAACCGTGACAAGCGATACCAAATTAAGAAAATTGTGACTTTGTCAATGAACTTTGCTCTACATAGTAGCTATATGACGTGAGTTTACGGAAAAACAGAATATACAAAACGATTTTATTACGTTTGACACATCTTTGGTTTTTGTTTGTTCTGGAAATTGGATATTAACTGAGTGAGATAACTGACAATTAGAGTAACAAGTTAAGGAGAATACAACAATTAAGAAAATTACGACTTGGTCAATGACATTTGCTCAAATGAGAAACTTTAGGACGTGAGTTTAGAGAAACACAAAATATATAAAATAAAATAAAAATTAATAAGGTTTGACACATCTTTTTTTTCTTCTGGAAATTGGAAATTAACAAGTGACACAATGACACTCAGAGTAACACGTTAAAGAGAAATTCGTATGTTTGAAAAACGGTACGTTATAAATTATTGAGTTTCACCCTTACACCAGTAAGTCAGTACTTTCCCGAGCTCTGCGAAAAAATCACAGGCATATGCATAGGGGCAGTTTGAATCGAAATTTTACAGCGGGTACAGCAACGATTTTATAGATGTTAAATTTACATCGGGTGGATAATGAATTCATTTTGGTTTACCCAAATACACCGATGTGTAATAGCACTGTATACTCAGTATACTTTGCCGAGTTCTGTGAAAAAATCAAAGGCGCATTACTTAGACATGCCTTGTTTATCTTTGACTTGTATAAACGGTCGATAAATTTGACAATTCGTAAGAAACAAAAAGTGTAGAAACAGTTTTATTGATTCCACACAAACATGACTGTGCGGAACAGCTGTCTTTATTCAACGTCTGGTACCTTGTCTTGCATGGCATTCGACGTCCACACATCATACATTTAGCTCATGCACAAACAAGCAGACGATCAACTTCCATGCAACACAACGCACGTGCCATTTACCAACATTTGAAATCGGCCGTTGGGCATACTTGGCATACAAATTAGCATGTTTATCCACAGCACTCATCGTGGGTGTCACAGTGATGCATGAACACATTAAATTCCATGTTAAAGCCGGGCCTTCATTTGATATTGCTGTGTAAATATCATAATGGAATCATGACGGATGCGGGGACAGTTTGACCGGTGGCTACCAGGCCTATAATCTGTTGCTTCAGTGCAGCGCGTCTGACGCGGGTCCTTATGGGGCGGCAAGCCCCGGGGCACGGTACATGTCCTCGCGCTCTTAAAGGTACGATGCACGATTGCTTCTCGGACGAGTAAGCTCATTCCAATCCTCTAGTTTTCAACAAGCAGGAATTAGTCAACTAACCTGACAAATTTCTTCAAATGAGGTCATGTTTTTTAGCAAACGCTGAGCCATATTAAACAATTATTTGCACACAGTCATTGGTGATATGATTTGCTAAGCTGAAACAAGAACTGAGTTGTGATAAACAATTCTTCCCCTTATGAGAAAATTTCATCGAAATGGCAAATATGTTTCTCGTTACATTCGCAATTAAAATCTCTTAAGCTATTAATGTATGTCCTTCAAAAAATAAGTAAGTCAGCCACGATTTGTTTAAAGGACAACAAAGACACTTATTTTTCTCATAGTGTATGCGATAAATAATTTGAAACAATTTCTCATAGTTAATGCATGAAATAATTTGAAACAATTTAAGGAACAGTCGAAAAATTGAAGACTTCCTTGCGAAGTTTAAAAAAAAAATAAATAAATGCGTTTCTCCAGATAAAGGTTTCATAACTTCGGGAAAGAATGACAATCATTTTCCTTGTTCCGGATCGCGTGTTGACTTCGTGCGTACTATTCGTCATGACTTAAGCGTTGTTCAGCGTCGATCGTGTTGGGTTCCGGGAATCCTGTCTCGATATAATCCGGGTTTTCTTTTGTGTGGCAATCCGGAAGTATTAAAAGGAACACAATGCCTTGGATCGGTCGAGTTGGTCTTTGAAAAATATTTTTTAACCGTTTGTTATAAAATGCGAATGGTTAGAAAGATGTTTTAAAAGTAGAACAAACCATGGAGGAATAAACCAACCCGCTTATCATTTTTGGCATGATCTATGCATGGTACTGGACACGTTTGGCAAGGGTCAAGACCAGTCTTCTCACTTATTCCGCCCAAAATACATATAAAATAACAAATCTGAGAATATTTGGGCTCAACTGGTCATCGAATTTCCATGAGAATAATGTAAGAAAAACACTATTGTTGCACAAATTTGTGTGCTTTCAGATGCATTATAAAAGGCTTCAGCTGAAAAAGTATTTTATCATTTAAAGCCATTATACATCTTCGGTAAACAGTATTGTCCAAGTCCCACACTTCGTGTATCACAACTTATATATAAAATAACAAACCTGTGAAAATTCAGGCTCAATCGGTCATCGGAGTCGGGAGAAAATAACGGGAAACCCACCCTTGTTTCCGCACGTTTCGCCGTGTCATGATATGTGTTTAAAAGAAATCCGTAATTCTCGCTATCGAGAATTGATATTGTTTTAATACTTTCTCAAAAAGCAAAGCATTTTATGGAACAATATTTCTAGATAATTTTTTCACCATTACCTTCTGTAAACCCTGTAAATTATTAAAAATTCTGTGAACTTTATTTTACCGAAGTGTATAATGGCTTCATGTGAGAAGTTAGCTCTTTCTGAAAAACTACGTTACTTGAGAGGAAGCCATTTCTCACAATATGTTATATTATCAACAGCTCTCCATTACTCGTATACCAAGTAAGTTGTTATGCTAACAATTATTTTGAGTAATTACCAATAGTGTCCACTGCCTTTAAACAGGCATCCATTTCTACGCTACGTCATTCCAAACAGCGCCAACGCCAGGTCAATCGTATTTGATTGAATTTGTTCAGTTTGGTGTTCGGTTGGGACTATTTGCATAGAAGTGATTTTCCCAAAGCAATGTCTCGGAATATCTAAGACAAACCAATATCAGACAAGCCAATATTGACCCATATACGAACAATATGACAAACTGGGTCATGTGTTCATTTGAAGATATTGGGTTGCAAACGACTTACCGTTCATTATATAAGGCACAGCTGCAGTTCTAAAGTTGCTGTCAAACGACGGCACACTCAGAGAAACGATGGAGCAGTTCTGAAATTGTAAAGATAATTTTCCTAGAAATTAAAGTGAACGTTATACCTCTGGTATTGTGGACCGTTCGGTTGTTGTGATGCTGTATAAATACAGATACAACAAATAACACTTACTTGTGAACATTTCGTTTCAAATGGTAGCGTTTTTGGTAGTAAGCTATCATTGTAGCCCTGGCGGCCTTACACTTTCGTATTTTACTATAGTGAAAGAGTCCTATATAGGGCTAGCTATCATTGGTGATACAATATTGCAGGGTCAAGCTCTAGTTTCAAAGGATAGAACATTTCAACGATTACGCTGTGTTGAAACTGTGTATCGTTTTGATTATGCCAGTTATCTTAAAGGTCTGCACACCTGTCGTAATTGTCGAAGAAAAGTATTCTCACTTGGTGTCAAACGAATGCAATTGGTCATGAAAACAATCAAGGCTCATAAACGCTCATACCTGAAGTCTTTCTCAGATTCAAATATTTTCTTAGTGAGAAGAAAACAACTTGTTTTCCCCCTAATCCATACTTCAGAGGGAGCCGTTTCTCACAATATTGTTATACTACAAAAAGCTCTCCGTTGCTCGCTACAAAGTACGTTTTTTATGCTAATTTGAGTAATGACCAAACGTGTCCAGTGCCTTTAAGAGCCTGTCCATGAGAGGACCATGCAGTCCGTGATAAGGCGGGGGTCAACGGATTTGGCTGAAATTTTGGTCGTAGGTGGGTCATAGGTAGCCTTGAGGCTGTGCACAATATTTGGCCAATCCGACCCCCCTAACAGAAAATTTTGATGATTTTTGACTACAAAAGTTTAAATGCTTGCTGCTGAAAGGTGGAATACAGTAGAGCAATGAATTTTGCAGGGTCTTTGGTTAGTATCCTGACCTAAACCACGAACTCAAAATTTTGGAAAACCAAGACTCTTAAGAGGCAACAGTAACTCTTCATTTAAGGGTACCCTCAAATTTGCGTCACATCTTTGAGTCGCTGTAGAGTCACTAGTGCAGGTCTGTGAGCAATGACATTCAGGTGAAAGAGAGGTCTTATTATGGTCCTTAGGTAGCATCAATAAAATATTTGCCAGCAGTTTTTTGTTTGAAATGGCAGGTGCCTGTTTTTGCCTTATAATGACAATTTAGCATTGCAGCATTCAAAACTGGTACCTCTTGTGATTTGCGATTGCCTCGTTTTCAACGGTAGTCTCGATGCATTGGACATGAAGCAAACCTCTCATCACCCTACATGAAACAATTATGTTGGTCCCTGAATCTTTAATTAGGTATTTTTGGTAAACATGACCAATTTCCTCAGGATTCAGACACTGACCTTATACTTAAATGTTTTGTTTAGTTTGTCATACTCAAATCCTGATTCATATTTTAATTATAGCCCCCTCCTCCAAGCCTTTCACCCTTTCTGATTTGTATGATCACATGAGTAGCTATCAGTGCCAGTTATTTGGTCCTTGTCAGGCATTTGCAGTACTGCAAAGCCAATATCCTCTTCAGAATAAGTTAATTAGAAAACATTAGATAACAAAATAAACACACCAGGACTTTATTATAGTTTAGAGAATAACACAATAAGTGTCAATGGTTTTATTTATTGACATCATGAGTGCAACAGTTCAATATGTTTTAGTTTTTACCTTCACACTACCTGTGTGTGGTATTCCCTGACTACATGTACATGTATACAGTCAAGATAGAGTGGTACAAGTATTAAACCATAGATAATACTCAAACGGCATCACAGTTGAAAGCAGTTCTGGCCATTGAGTGATGGATTTTTGGGGGTGTGAAAATCAGCCCTGATGGTAACGAGACAATTGGAAAGCTAATTGGCTAGGTGTAGTTTGGGAACATCAACATTTTGAGATTAAAAAAAAAATAAAAAATGGAAGAGTAGTACTGAATGTTTAATCAAAAACGAACACTTGATAAGCGTCCGATGGCATCATGCATTTAAATGCCTCAAAGCTCACACTGGTTCTGTACAGCATCCACGAGAACCTGTCTTTCTACCAATTCTACAGCATTATTTTGCACATCAGTCCAGCTCTTTGATGGCAGTGTCCCAGATTTTTGTAGGAGAGCAAGACGTGAAAAAAAGCTGGCTATCTGTTGGGTAGTCAACCAGTCATCTCTGTGAAAGTGATTTTTCAATCGCCGGGACACAGTTTCTGGGTTTTCCTTTTTTCCTGTATTGGCGCCAAGCATGAACTGAGCAAGCAAAAAATCCTTCACTTGCTGTGAAAACCTCTTCCTTGCCTTGGAAATCTTGCGAGCCCAGTCAGGAAGGATTGCCTGGGACATAGAGGCCGAAGCTGCTCCCGAACTGACAGTCTCAACACCTGTACTGGAACAAGAAGGGCCAGCTTGCATCTCGCCAATCTTTTCAGCCCACTTACGTGCAAAGTAATAATGTAATGTTTGTCATGTTGTGGGCCAATATTGATAAAATCTGTCGTTTGGTACACCAGTTGTCTGCAGCTTGATAGCACACAACTAGAGAGCCGGTACTGCTGTCAACATCTTGATCACTTTGTGATAAGTCAGCAGCTTTTTCACCAACTGTGATCTTCATAAGCCCATCTTCTTGACCAGGTGCCAAACAATTGAGAACTAAACCAAAAGCTTCCTTTGCCTTTCTTCTATAATAACGGATGGTACTCCTAATAATCAGATGCTTCTTCTAATGGTCGACGTTGTCCATCAACAGGAGACCTTCCACTCTGGATAAGGAAAGTGTTCAGGGATTGCAACTCCACATTCTTTGGTCGGGGGGTTGGAGCCCAAGAAGAGTCAAATGCACCTAGATCATGTGTAACATTGTCATCAGTTGATGAAGACTCGCACGTTTGCTGAAAAAATTTGAGAAATTGAATAAATCCAGTGAGATACTGTATGCTGCATAAAGCAAGGATGAAACAAGTATGTGCTTATGAAGAAGCGTGTTTACAATTCTGTAACGGACACGTTTTATTCATACTTTACTATTGAGAGGTACTTGCCCATTAGGCGCACCATGAATGCCAAATACATTGTGGGATTGAATACACTGTGTTGACAAGATGGCTCCTGTGAGCTGAGCACAGGTATATAATAAATCATCTGTAATTATTGTATTTTGTATCGTCAAATCCGTTGTAGCCTTTGTCCTGTTTGCGGAATCCGAACAAACAATGTAACGGAGAACCCGTTATAACAACACTCACACACACAAACAGCATAAACATGGCGGAGTTCGATGTCACTGGAAGTCAAAAACGGCCCAATTTTGACCATTGTTTACAAACTGTTGATGTATATATGCGGTAACCCTTCTTCTCAGGTAAGAAACAAATTATGTGGTTTTGATGTTAATTAACGGCGGATAAATTGGTGGCGACGTGCGGAAGATTATCCCACCTCACGACTAGTTGTTTTATTCGCACCACGACATGGTTTGCCTTTCCCTTCATGGAGTGGATGACAGCATTTCCTTGTTGATGTCCAACTCAACCCTAACTTGTACCGATGTGCCGGGCATATCGCCTTATCACTGTTGTAAGCATCAACGTCGAATAACCCACATCGCAGGAGGATCAACTTCCACTCGACATTCACATCATGTGCAGCAACTTTCCACTTCTGCAAATGGCTCCGTATGTTTTTTGTGCATTGACGAAGATGCACGGTATTGCTCTCTCGCGGATAAGAGGGATATACACCACACTCGATGTCTTTGCAATGCTCAAGATTATAAAAATCACACTGCAGCGATACAGCCGCCATATCCATGGCTGACATGTTGACATCGCTCTTGATGGGGGGGGGGGGGGGTTGCAATGCAATGTGGGGCGCCCTCTTGCGGTACTTCGCGCTAACTGGGTGGGCGGTTCTGGACGTTCCACTTCCATTATCACGGTCGTTGCTGCAAACAAAACTCTCCTATCCACCTTAATACACAAAACTTGCAAAAACTTATGTATCATCTTTGTTGATGTATTTGTTTAATGTTATAATAACATCCTCTTCCAGACGTAAATTAAAGGCAAGCAATACTTTACTCAGGACTGTATGTAGGTTTGATACAGATACTTATGAACTTTTCCATCTTTGTTGACCCTTGGCAATCAAAATCAAGAAGAGCTGGCAATGTTTTTATTTTTTATTATTGTAGTTGGACATCTAAACTATACTTCCACCAAGTTTGTTGACACTCAGCCCTGCACTAATTAAGTTATGGTTAACTGCGTAGATGGCTTATTTCCTTAGTAGAACTGTCAAGTGTTTTCCTAATGCCTAGATATCTAAAGTGAAAATTTTCACACATTTTTGTATTATTTCATCGTAAAGAGGACGATGAGCTCTTTCTTTTGATGTATATGTCGACAAAAATTGATACAGTTTAATGGAATTAACGGGGCTCTAACAGTACGCCAGAAACACTACAAATAAACTCCCCGGAAGTGTCAATTTTGCGCTAAAACTAGTTGGTGCCCGTACTCGGCCACTGTAAGATTTTTGAGCGAGCTGCTCCACCAGGTGTTATGGTCCCAGGTGGGGATCAAATAGCCAAGATTTGAGTTTAAATCGCTGACCCCCCACCTTGTCGATTTTTGAAGATTTTGCATGGTCTTCTCGTAAACGAACACTTAAGACAATCATTCACCAAACTTACTCCCCGTCTCAAACAAATCCATAATTTCCTCATGATTGCATTCCTTGATACGATACAAGTGATAGAAAAACGCGGGCATTTCAATCAGGGTTGTCAAAACAATATCATGCAATACAAGATTCAATATATTTTTGTTTTGGGGTGTACTGACTAATCAGCTGTTCCATTGCTGTTAGTGTGAGCACTTTCATGAAGGTTAAAAACACAACAGTTGCTTTAGGAAAACAAGATCATCATTCCCTGCCGCTCTACTAAATTGGTGAATTTAAATTGAAATTCTTCTGGTGAAGTTTGTGTTGACGTACATGCAGAAGGGAATAAATCAAGGATGCTTTTCTTTTTCTAAGATTAGTCACAGTTGAACGGCGATCAAATACAGATATATATATATATATAGATGAAACCCAAAGCTTATAATGTCTGAGTTGTGTTAAGCCTAAATGGATGATTAAATCTGGTTGATTGTTTCGATTTTGAATATCTTATAAAGTTTATATAATAAACATACTGAGCATACTAATCGAAACGTTGAGTTAAAACCAACGGTTCTTTTCAGAACCACCCCAACTCTTTAGAGATAGTCATTAAATGGTGTTACCGCAAACCTTTCTATATCGTATTTCCACCATGCAAAGTTTCAAATCCTACTTAAAGTTTATATTATAGTACATTCCAATATCAAAGGTTGGTTTGAATTTTCTACAAACGGCAGAACGGCGATCAAATGCAGATATGAAAAGAAACCAACAAGTTTGATGTTTGAGTTGTTTCAGAACTGAATGGTCGATTAGATCTTGCACTCTTGAAGTGAAACGTTTGTTTCGAATTTGAATACATTGCAAAGTACATTCTAATTTCGAGGTTCAATTGACTTTTGTAAGACAAATAGATGGAATTTCCCCAAGATTAAACACGATTGCAAAGACCATCAAAGTTATAGAAACCAATAAGTTTATGTTTATAATTGTATGAAACATGCATGGTTGATTACATCTTGCACTTTTGCAGTGAAACAAGTGTTTCGAGTTCCAATACCTTATTAAGTTCAGATAATACATTCCAATAGAAAAGGTTCAATTGACTTTTTTTTTTACAACAGAGAGACGGAATTTGATATTGCACTTTTGAAGTGAAACAGTTGTTTCTGATTTAAAATACGGTTTAATGTATACATTCCAATATCACAGGTTTGGCTGACTTTTCCTCAACATAGAGATGGGATTTGATAAACCGGTTCGTTGAAATATGCATGGAATAAATGGTTGGTATGAACCGTGGAATAACGGTGAGACACGGTGTCTTTTATGGCTCGGCATGGTGTGTTCCCCCCCCCCCCCCCCTGGGAGCATAGCATCTTCCTCCTAACACTGGTTATGACTTAAGTGTTTGTGATACAGAAAGAGTCGCCTTGTACCGTTAGAGCTGAACCATATTGCGGTCAGTTGTACTTTACATCACTCCAAACGTAACACGTTCAGTGGAGTGGGAAGCAAGTGCTACCGCAAAATGATAAAATCTCTGCCATGTATTGCATTTAAGGGCACAGGTAAAATTGTCGGTTTTTTCTACAACTCTTGAATACACTCAGACATCCAAATGAGTTTCAAAATATTTCAACCCTCCTACTGTGTGACTGATTAATATCGTCCACTGTTGTTTCGTATGATATAATATGCCAGCCTGTGATCAGATATACTATTGCGAAGGCTTTTAACCAATACACAGTCAACCCTCCTACTGTCTGATCTTTTAATATAATCCACTGTGAGGTTTTGAGTGGTAGATAAACTATGTCAGTAAGTAATTTGATATCATATTATAGTAAAGGCATCTACACAGTAACACAGTCAACCCTCCTACTGTCTGACCATTTAATACCATCCACTGTGGTTTTAATAAGGGAATAAAAGGGTAGCGACTAGTTCTTTCACGGCCGTTTATAACAGGCAGGGTCGAATTTCCGTGTGATAAAGGCACGAGCTGACTTAGCATCTGACATCAATGTTTTTCATTACAACAGCCAAGCCATTTATTTGGTATGTAGGCTGCCGTTTTTAAAATGCCGATTAAAGGTGATGGACTACTTTTTGTAAAATACTCAAAATAATTGTTAGCTTACAAACTCACTCGGTCACGAGCAATAGAGAGCTGTTGATAATATAAACATTGTGAGAAACGGCTCCCTCTGAAGTGGCGTAATTTTTGAGAATGAGGTAGTTTTCTCACTCAAATATTAAAAGACTTCAGGCCTGGAGACTTTTATTGGGCAGTTGACAGCACACCGGTTTGTGCAACAGGGGTGTTATTTCTTTCAATATTCTCTTAAAACTTTGATGGTTAATTGAGTCCAAAATTTCACAGACTTAATATGTTATGCATGTTGGGATACACAAAGTGAGATTACTGTTTTTTTTAAACAATTGTCACAGGTTTCCCGTGCATTTAAGGTAACATGCCCAATTCACATAGTGTGTTAAACGTAGCAGACCATCCGAACAGTTCGCCTGTAGCTGCCTAACTTAGCATACAGACAATATTTGGTCAGGATCATTATGAAAGGAACAGTTCTAACATGAAACGTCTAGGTGGTGCCGCCGGTGGTTTTTCGTTTCTAGGGAGGTTTCTCAAAGGGAACGGTAAGGTTTAGTGCGACGGATACGTCATCATTATGACGTCATACGCCACTCGCTATCCACTATACATGCAGACGACACTGATATCCTGCTTGCTACACGCAAGTGGGTTACGGATAGCTAAAAGTATGTGAATACGTATCCGTTCGCGTATACACTTTCGGTAAACAGTATTGTCCAAGTCCCACACTTCGTGTATCACAACTAACATATAAAATAATAAACCTGTGAAAATTTAGGCTCAATCGGTCATCGGAGTCGGGAGAAAATCACGGGAGCACCCACCTTCGTTTCCGCGCGTTTCGCCGTGTCATGGCATGTGTTTACTATAAATCCGTAATTCTCGCTATCGAGAATTGATATTGTTTTAATGTTTTCTCAAAAAGTAAAGCATTTCATGGAACAGTATTTCAAGAGAAGTCTTTCACCATTACCTTCTGTAAACCCTGTAAATTATTTGAACATCTGTGATTTTTTATTTCTTTTCTGTACCGAAAGTGTATAATGGCTTTAAATTATTTGACGACATCACTACGGAAACGATAAACTTAACGTGTACGTACATGATAAGTCTTAACTTAACACATAAGTACAGGATAAGTAATCGTGTACGTACACTTTGAGTAATCATCTACGTACACCATCAGATAGTTTTTGTTTTAATCCTGTGGTACAATATAACTTTCTCACGGTCCCCGGAAATTAGCATGCTCCATCTATTAAAAACCTGTACGGCCATGTTCATGTATACGTAGACCCCACTGTTCATGTTTGGTTATTATTTGTTGTGTGGGGCGTGTGGAAAAAAAATGCATCTTTTATGAGGTGACCTACAACTGGGTACACTATACAGTTCATGTTGGCCTGTAGATGTACTTTTTCTGTGCTTCCTGTTTTATTTTACTGTCTAGTGCTTATGGCACAATAGATCGTGCAAGTGTCTCACGTATGTAAAGAACGAAGCGGACGTGTTTGGTTGAAGTGTTTGCCAATGTGAAACATACATTTTGCACGTCTGAATGTTCCGGTTATACAATCTATGCTGTTTTAGGTCTTTACACCAACCAAGGTGAAATACACAGCAAAAGGAATCTCATTTAAAAATAATATTTGAAAGTGATAAGTTAAAACCATCATTTGTGCTTAAAATGGTTGTTAATTCTTCTGAATCGATAATACTGAAATGTTATTATATCTGGTGCTAATGTTCCATTAGCACCCTTTGAACAATCAAGTAAAACCAATATGCCTATAATTACAATGTATATGTCCCTAGTATGGAGTTTTCTGACAGTTTCTTATTGTATTAGGACCAGTCTCGTCCTAACTTAGGACTTATATCTCCTATAGGACAGGTCTTAAGTTATAACTTAAAAGACTATAGCTATACATGCAAGGAAGTCTGTCGTTCATGTTCAGGTTATAATTTGTTGACAGAAATGCTGCCAATTCTTTGGCACGTGCACAGCCTCACCGAGCCTACGGGAGCTTCTTCAAGCTAAAGTTGATCAAATAGATAGATTGTGTCATACCATTATCAATATTTGGAGTTCCTACTGACTACTCAAACACTGGAGCCAGAACTATGTGTCTGATTGTGTGGCAAGATATCATCTACAAATAATGTTACAGAAGCAATCATAGCAATGTATACAAACTTTCTAGTTTAGTTTTGGAAATGTTATCTTCGGGAGATCCCGAGGTGCATTTTCGTAACTTTGTTGTTTTAGTTTTGTTGTTGTCGCTTGGGGTTTTGTTTATTTGTTTATGTTTCGTACAAACGAAGAAAAAACCTTTAACTTCGTTTTTCTTTCATTTTTTCATCGCAGTTACTCTTAAGTAAACAATACCATTCGCAGTTGCAACATTCTGAGTGTTAGTTTGGTCTCCTGACGATGACCAGATCAAGTTGGTCGAAACGTTGAGACCAATTAAAAAAAAACTCACTCCGTGGTAGTGAACGTTAAAGGAACACGTTGCCTTGTACCGATCGAGTTGGTCTTGTAAAAAACGTTCGTAATCGTTTGCTATAAAATGCGTATGGTTGGAAAGATGTTTTCAAAGTAGAATACAATGATCCACAAAAATATGCCTCAAAATTGCGTGGTTTTCCTTGTACCTCGTCGACTAACACGGTCGGCAATTTATGGGAGTCAAATTTTTGACTCCCACAATATGCAACAAATGGAAAACATTTTGGTAATCTTGTTTTTGTCAAGGAAGAAATTTCATGCTAAGCATAGAAGCTCTATGAAATTGGGCCCTGATCGCAGTCTGGGTAAACATGATTTTACTTCCTCTGAATACTATACCTACATTTGCACCTTACATCTATCATTAAAAATTATAACTGAATTGTTACTTCACATGTTTTTTTATTGTTCTGCAAGTGGAAATACCAAACAACACGCACACACACACCTGTCTGATCTAAATCTATGATAAGTCTTTTCAGGATCTAGATAAGGTGAGACGACAATGAAGAAATTTCTGGTTTAGGGGTGGGGGGACCCCAGAGAATTGTTCCAGGGGAAAAAACCACGAAGTCAAGTAGGGACCCAATCCGCATAGTGCCCCCCGGTAGGATTCGAACCGGGGTCCCCAGAGGAGGAAGGCTAGTCAAGACACCACTGCACACACCTGACTTCCCAATTTCATAGAGCTGCCTTAAGCAGAAAAGTTGCTTAAGCACGAAAATAGCTCGCTTATTTTACATATGTTACTGGCCAAAATTTCATGCCATATACATTGCTTATGGCTAGTATTTAGACGTTGTTTACTTAGCATAACAAATGAGTGGAGTCTTGGCCGGTATTCTGATTTTACTAAGCAATGAATTTTTTGCTGAAGCAAAATTTTGTGCTTAAGCAGCTCTATGAAATTGGGCCCTGATCATTATAACTACAGACCAGTACAAACACCAATACAGCTGCCATTTAAATAGTGGAGTCCACTCTCTAATTTCTTGTTTACGTCTCAATATCACTAGATGGCTTCAGCTAATATTACTATTGTGCTGATTTCTGAAGGAATGCCCGCTGAAATGTTCTGTAATTTACGACCGTACACTTGATAGCATGATGCAAAGGATGACGTGTGTATGTAACATAATCTCTACAAAGTCTGAGCGCTTGTAGCTAAAGTAGGTAGCGGCTTCTGTTTAATTGTAGCCCGGTGTCAGGTACTTGGTTCGCTCTAACTTCATCTTGGAACATTCATAATCCTACGGCTGTAGTGCAATCACTACATTTACACCAACAAAGACTACATAACGCGACACTTTGCCCACGGCTATTGTTAAATCACCCTACAGATAATTACAAGTATTTTCCAAAGTCGTCTGCCGGTTTGTTTCAGACAATTTTTAATCCGGAGGATATTGATATTTCCAGGAGTGTATTCCAGGATCTCAAATTACACTGAATGTAATAAGTGAACGCATAAGAGAATAGTGACTTTTGGTAGTCACACAGCACTGTATACAAAAAGTCAACAACAACGACCGGATTAGATGTTGTGGGATTTTCAGTAAAAAACAACAAGCTTTTAATAATTAAAAAAATAAAACATAAAAACGCGCCTTATCAATCTCAAACGGTTGCAAATAAGCGAATAAAAGGGTAGCAACGAGTTCTTAAACTGCCGTTTAAAACCGGCAGGGTCGTGGCCGTGCGATAAAGCCCCGAGCCAAGTAAGGTTTTATGCTAATAACTATTTTGAGTAATTACCAATAGTGTCCACTGCCTTTAAAGGTAAGACAAACAAAAAACGATGAACACAATAACTTCCATCATGTTTTGAGCAGTTTGCCACATCAACACTTTTAAATGTGTTTTATCAGCGGGGTGATCCTTACACGAAAATACCATTTAATTGATTATAAAACTGAAACAGAAACAAATTTGCATTCTAAAAATATGATTTGGTTTTTCCCTTACACCCGATGTTTGTAAGCACTGTATAGGCCTAATAGTTTTGAGAGAAAAACAAATCACAGGTATATCACAGTGCTTACACACACATCTGTGCGGCACCTACATTAAGGTCCGGGCTACATCTAGGTACATGTTTGGGGCCACATTTAGGTCCGGGCTACATATAGGTTTATGTTTGGGGCTACATTTAGGTCCGGGCTACATTTAGGTACATGTTTGGGACTACATTTAGGTCCGGGATACATCTAGGTACATGTTTGGGGCCACATTTAGGTCAGGCTACATTTAGGGCTCGGGCTACATTTAGGTGCCGCACACACATCGGTGTAAGGGTAAAACTAAATAATATTCATAATAGGATTTGAGGCACTGCATGGTGAGGTATCAATATATATTTTGTTTGCGGTAACTACATGCCAAGTCTCCCGAACACCCGAACAATTAACTCCGCGGTAGTAGAATTAAAGGGTGGGTGCAGTTTATTTTTTATTCATTTAAACGATTAAACATGACTTTTTACACCTGAAATATTTGTTTCTATTTTTTATTAAATGCGCAAGTATTTTAAAAATGGTTTTCAAGAGATTAGGGGAACCCACCCCGCCCCTAAAAGAGAGCCTTTATTTGCATAAACGTGACGTCATGTCGGTAACCCGAGCCGTCGGGCCCCCTGGCTGTGTGCATAAAGAGAGGTGTGCACTGTGTGGCCTGGTACCTAGGCGCATGTAGTTAGGGACCATACTCTTTTTGCCGACGATATTTTTGAATTCCCGACGTGGCATTGATGGTAGGGGGGCGGTACTAATCCACAAAAGGGGGAGGGGCATGACTTATTCGCTAATTACGCAAGTCAGAAATGTCGGGAGGAAAAAAAACACATTGTATTGATGTTCAATACATATATCAGAAATAAATGACAGCAAAATTAACTGTTTTATTTTAATTCACTGCAGCATCCCTTTAAGCAAGACAGTTCTCTAAGAACAAACTCTACCTTGCAAGTAGATGCACTTATGGTGGTACCGCAAACCAAATATATACAAATACTATTCTTTATCCCCGATGCAAATTGAATGTCTATCATTCTTAAAGTCTTAAAATCTAACTATACAGTACCATACTTCCCTTTAATCATGTTTGAGCTGACAAAATAATCTGGCGGGCATTTCTGTCATACGCCGTGATGGTTCAATCGATGCTTGATAAGAAGTGGTTCACTCAAAGGAATACAGCATTGAACCTCTCATCAAGTCATCAAACTATATCAGCATTAATTCAGTCTCATATATCCAGCACACAAAAAAAACATTAGAAAATCATTTTAAAGGGTTTCTGTGGTAAAGGGAAGGTATACGTTCTGTTATCATTTCTAAAGCATATGGTTTACAACAGCTTCCATAATACTTTCGGTTCGAATGTGGTTATGGAACACATCAATTGATATCCCCAACAGTTTCAGTATGAGAAACGCTACTGTATACGTTTTGTAGTCATTTCTAAAGAATATGGTTTATAGCAGCTTTTAAAATAGTTTCGTTTCGAATGTGGTGATGCAAAAAATCAGTTATCTCCCAAAATTTCAGTCTGAGAAAAGCGACGGATTTCCGGCAATATCTCAAAAACGCAATCACGTTTTGAAATGTTCACAGGACTGGTTATTAGTGTTACGGATCCCCTACCTACATTTACGTAGCATTCGTAAATACCTAAGTCAGTTTCGCTTCTCTATTGGTGGAGAGCGCGTCACGTGGGTGTGTTTAAACCTTTGATAATGACCAGTTAAACGTGTTGAAACATGAGCGTGACACGCGAGCTTGCACCTGTGGTTATATTCTTCATTCCTATTGGTCGAGAGCAACGGCTGGGACAGTTGCGCCACATCACGCGATACGCGCGACGTGCACAGCTAGCAATCTCCAAGTTTTCCAAGATTGCGGCGTGATGATGTTAAAGCATAGGGACCGATTATAATTCATAGACGATTTCATACTGATGCACAGTACGCTATTGATAAAAACTGATGCATATTTTGTCTAAACCTAATCACTACAGCATGCCGATCGTGCGGTTTCATTACTCGAGCTCGAAAGTGCAGATAAAAGGTACGTGGTGAACACAAGACAAGATAGCAGCGGACATCTCTAATCGACTTGATAGAAAATAAATTAGGTCTATATGCCGCTGTGAATGGATTGGGAGTTCTGAACATGCAAGGTTGATTATTCATAGATAAAACCCAGAATTGGCGGGAGATTGTAAAACAAAGGTATGACATAGCTGGACAACATTGTGGAAGTAATGAGAATCACATTCAAGACTGTCTGCCATTTTGGGGGGTAAAGCCACCCGCTGAAAATAGAATATCCTTATCTTGTTCATTAAGGTGGGTAAATTAACCCTGCTGGAAACAGAATATCCGAGATTCTTGGTCATTTCGGGGGTAAATTAACCCCGCTGGAAACAGAACATCCTATTCTTGGTAATTTAGGGGGGGGGGGGGGGGTCAATTAACCCTCTTGGAAACAGAATGTCCTAGATTATTTTGGGGGGTAAATCAACCCCGCTGAAAATATAATATCCTCCCAGATTCTTATAGGAGGTAAATCAACCCTGCTGGAAATAGAATGTTATAAGGTTCTTGGTCATTTTAGGGGGTAAACTAACCCTGCTGGCCCTAGATCCTTGGTCATTTTGGGGGTAAATCAACCCGCTGGAAAAAGAACACCCAATTCTTGGTCATTTAGGGGGGTAATTTAACCTTGCTGGAAACAGAATATCCTACCCATGAGCATCCGTGAAATCAATACAGAGCGAAATTCCAGCTAATTGACTTAGTTTGAGACAAACGTAGCGGAACCTGTAACTCGGGGAAACAAATTGTGAATTGATTGGTTCTAGCTGATTGGGCGACTATAGACAATATTCAAGTGATTTTTGAGTATTGTGTTTCTACGTGTAGAGACAGGCAGTCGCCCGTGTCTGACATGGCTTAGGATGGAACATTTAAAGGCAGTGGACACTATTGGTAATTACTCAAAACAATTGTTATCATAAAAACTTATTTGGTAACGAGCAATGGAGATGCTGTTGATAATATAAAACATTGTGAGAAACAGCTCCCTCTAAAGTAGCATAGTTTTGAGAAAGAGGTCATTTCTCACTCGAATAGTAAAAGACTTCAGGCCTGAAGCCTTTTATTGGCATCTGAATGCACCTAAATTTGTGCAGCAATGGGGTTTAATCTTTCATTTTTCTCTTACAACTTCAATGATCAATTGAGTCAAAGTTTTCACAGATTTTTTATTGTATGTATATGTTGGGATACACCGAGTAAGAAGACTTGTATTTTTAACAACGTGTCCAGCGCCTTTAAGAGGATGCCGTCCCAGTGTAATCTAGATCATACGGAAGAAACCATCCACTTAAAACAACATCAAGCTGCCTTCAAAACATTGTCATCTTGAGTTTGAGTGATTGTTGTGGATGTTTTTGTTATTTTCAAGTTTGTGCAAATCAGGATTAAAATGAAATACAATGACTCGTTATAAAAATAGGCTTACTTTAAAACCTATTCCCAAACGCAGCCGCGTTTTATCTCAAAATATCGTCGGCTCTGTTCTATGGGCATCAACTGTAATTTCACATAAATATAACGATCGAAAGATCATTAAATGAAAAATAAAACAAATATAATACACGATTAATATTTCTTTTTGCAAAACAAACACTTTGAAGACCATTCTTGACCAATAAACTTAAAACCTATTCCCAAACGCAGCCGCGTTTTATCTCAAAATATCGTCGGCTCTGTTCTATGGGCATCAACTGTAATTTCACATAAATATAACGATCGAAAGATCATTAAATGAAAAATAAAACAAATATAATACACGATTAATATTTCTTTTTGCAAAACAAACACTTTGAAGACCATTCTTGACCAATAAACTTGATTAAACCAGGAGCTCGAAAATGTACTAAAGCAGTTAAATCATTACAAATAACAATAATTTGTATATTGTGTATTTGTATTTATAAATTGTATTTTGATTCATGTTGTCTATTGTGGCTATGCCTTTCTTGTATGTAATGTAGTCTCCTTTTCACATGGAAGACAAATTTAATGTTTTTTATCATGAAAATAATCAATGTTAAAGGAACACGTTGCCTTGGATCGGTCGAGTTGGTCTTTGAAAAGCGTTTGTAACCGTTTTTTATAAAATATATATGGGTAGAAAGATGTTGTAAAAGTAGAATACAATGATCCACACAAACATGTCTCGAAATTGCGTGGTTTTCCTTTTACCTCGACGACTAACACGTCGGCCATTTATGGGGGTCAAAATTTTGACTCCCATAAATGGCTGACCGTGTTAGTTCGCACAGTAGAAGAAAAACCACGCAATTTCGAGGCAAACTTGTGTGGATCATTGTTTTCTACTTTTAAAACATCTTTCCAACCATATGCATTATATAAAAAACGGTTACAAACGCTTTTGTTTTGACCAACTCGTCCGTTCCAAGGCAACGTGTTCCTTTAATCTTTAATCTTATTTACCTTAGCCGACGATTTGTTAACATGCCAAAAATTAAGGAAATGGATAAATAAAATAATTATATTTTGCATTTTCAGGTAATGTGCATATGGGTAGAAAGATGTTGTATAAGTAGAATACAATGATCCACACAAACATGCCTCGAAATTGCACGGTTTTCTTTAGACCTCGTCGACTAACACGGTCGGCCATTTATGGGAGTCAACTTTTTGACTCCCATAAATGGCTGACCGTGTTAGTTCGCGACGTAAAAGGAAAATCGTGTGAGTGATACTTGTGTGGATCATTATATTCTACTCTTAAAACACCTTTCTAACATATTATTATGTAGTTCATAACAGACGGTTTCAAACGCTTTTTACAGAGACCAACTCGTCCGATCCAAGGCAACGTGTTCCTTTCAATATATGAAGCGACTGTTTGTTTGTTTGTTTCAATCATATTTCTAGATTTATCCAATGATACCAATCTGTGAAAAATGTTTATCAAAGATTGTGGAGTTTTGAGATATTTCTGAAAATGGTTATGTCCACAAAATCTGAAATCGTTTCTGCGTGAAACGTTTCTCAGATTTAAATGTTTTGAATCCCTCTCTCTGAAACCGCAGTCCTTTGAAGTGAATCGTTTCTTAAAGGAACACGTTGCCTTGGATCGGACGAGTTGGTCAAAACAAAAGCGTTTGTAACCGTTTTTTATATAATGAATATAGTTGAAAAGATATTTTAAAAGTAGAATACAATGATCCACACAAGTTTGCCTCGAAATTGCTCGGTTTTCCTTCTACTGTGCGAACTAACACCGTCAGCCATTTATGGGAGTCAAAATTTTGACCCCCATAAATGGCCGGCGTGTTAGTCGACGAGGTAAAAGGAAAACCACGCAATTTCAAAGCATGTTTGTGTGGATCATTGTATTCTACTTTTACAACATCTTTCTACCCATATGCATTTTATAAAAAACGGTTACAAACGCTTTTCAAAGGCCAACTCGACCGACCCAAGGCAACGTGTTCCTTTAACATGTTATACATTATGAATAGCTGCAGTGCCTTTTGTTACCACGTAAGATGTCATGTCATTAATTTTTGGAGAAATTACCAAAGGTACCCGCCCCTCCCTTTAAATGCCCCCCCCCCCCCCGATGGTGCTGAAGTATATCAACACATAAGGGGTGTTAAATTTGCATCGGGATAAAGAATATATTTTGGTTTTTACCCATATCCGTGATGTGCGTTAGCACTGTATACTCAGTACTTTCCCGAGTACTGTGAAAAAATATCACAGGCATGTTACTCGGGTAACATCAACACACTCGTTGTACAGGGTTTTGAATCGAGGTTGTAGACTCCTAGGTACAATGTGATCATGGGTGAGCGGTGCCAAATATCTGTTTTTGAGTATGCCTATGGATTCAGTGTTAAAATCATCATTAAAAACGTGACATAGATGTAGAGTTTGGGTAACAATCGGCTCGGATTGGTTTACGGGTTCAAACTTATATTGAGAGAAAACCTTTGTTTCAAACGAGGATCTATAACTGCTTTTTGGATTGAGTTAATAGTGAAATAGAATACAGCCGCATTGGTTATTGGTTGGACAAGGAACTTGTGTTTTTTATTACAAGGAAGAGCTTTATATAAAGGTCAGAAGACAATTGAAGAGTAACAGTATAATTTCATTCTACATTTGGAGCAGAGTCTATTGTCTAGTGAGTGTATTGTCTATTGTGTTGCTCAAGCAGGAATGACTATGGAACAAGAAGGGCACGTTTTTAATGAAAGCTTTTGAGTTTGTCTCAATTCCGGAAAGATTTGTTCGTGAAAGGAGCAGACTACGCAATGAATAGGTTTCGGTTTTATTGATGACTATAATGCATTAAAAGATGGTAATGGGTGATACATTGGCATGCATTGAGAGTATGGTTCCGAATAAGACCTACAGACCGGGGCACAAAATAATCAGGAACGGGGTACGTTAAGAAGGGTTTCGATTATTCGAATGTCGACTCGAAAATGTAATAACTTTGCTAAACTGTTTTTGTTCTTTTTAATCAAATTTCACTGCTTTCTTTAAAGGCAAGTAAAAAAATATACATATAATTTGCTCTTTACTAATTTGAGTAATGCTTATGTAATTGTGTTGTGTAAACGCACGTAAAAGAACCCAGTGCACTTGAAAAGAGACGGGGTTCGCCCCGGTGTTCCTGTGAGGTGCTTCATAATTGGGTCTCAGAATTCATATCTTCAATAACCTATCTTTCTGTATAAATGTATATACTAGTGCCTTGAGTACCTTGTTTGGTAGATACGTGCGCTATAGAGTTCGATATTATCTTATATTATTATTATTATGTCTTTGTGACAGATTTACATGGAGTGCCAAGTACGTAGGGGGCTGTAAAAGGTAAACGCACTGCATTGCAAACTGGGGTGTTGAAACTGACAATTGGAAATGCAAATTATGGGTGTTGTCACAGAAAATAATCAACCGAAGAGAGAGAATAAAAACTAACAGTACATCAGCTTCTCATCAAGCATTTTGAGTTTCGTTTCACTCCAAATATTTCGATTATGGAAAACGATATTCATCTATTATCCCCCAAAACTCGAATTTGAGAAATGTTACTGCCAGAAACGTTTCTCAAGGACTAGTCTTCCCGCTCCGGATTTCATGCGATATCTCAAAAACGCTACCATCCCCAAAAACATTCCCAGCCGTGATACTTGTGTCCTTAAGCAAGACACTTAACCATTGCTTCGTCCTTCGGATGGGACGTAAAGCCGTTGGTACCATGTGTTGTGTAACGCATGTAAAAGAACCCAGTGCACTTTTCGAAAAAGAGAAGGGGTTCGCCCGGTGTTCCTGGCTGTGGCTGCTGTATGCGCCGTAGCACCTTGTAGACCCTTACAAGGTGCTAAATAATTGGGTCTCAAAATCCATCACTGCAATTACCTATCATTCTGAAAGTTTGTATATACTCAGCGCCTTGAGTACCTTGTTTGGTAGATGCATGCGCTATATAAGACTTCGATAATATTATATTATATTACCACCTTTTCAAATTAATTCTTACAAATAAATTTTAGTTGTAGATATCTACATTTACACAGGGTTAAAACAATCGAATGCTTAAAAAAATACATACTGTGTATTTTTTTATTAATGTTATTGTTTTTTTGTGCTATATTGGTATATCTTGTGCAATTTTTACTGTTTAATAATTCAATTGGGTTTAAAATTTCATGTATTTTTTTTTTTAAACTTGACGACAAACAATTCAATTCAATTCAATTCAATTCAATTCAAGCACTGTATTTGTCTCAACTCCTCCGGAAAAGGGCTATAGCAGAAACAATCGCTTAACCTTATACAATCGGTGACACGTTCATGACCATAAACAAAAGTAAAAAATATTGAGCACAATAATTCCGCTTTTGAATTCGGCCCTTCATATGAATGATCGCTTTGGTCTTAGGATTATAGGAACCGGATTATCCTTAAGATGTTAGTTTACTTTCGGGTAAATGCATTCTGTCTTGAATATTAATACTCTATCTTCCAGGGTTTCACAGAGATTGTGAAGATCACGTCAAGACGATCGCCAGCTCCTTCCGGCCAGTGACAGGATTAAAACAATCGAATGGTTCTAAAAACCAAAGGTGTACTTTGCCTTTAAAGGCACGGCCGCAGCCGATTTCACGAAACGCTAGGATTAATCATATCTTGAGTTAGGACGAGTGCTCGTCCTAACTTAGGATGGGGTCAATACGTAAACTCCCAAGGGAGCTGAGATGGTCCTATGAGTGAATTAAGGCCCAGTGACCAGGGGTAAAGATGTTGGAAGCGCTTTGAGATGCCCTCCGGGTGTGAAAAGCGCTATAAAAAAATGATTATTTTTGATTATTATTAATTGTGTCCTAACGTCTATGGATGTGGAACTGTACTCTTCCTTATAGTCCTAAGATTAATCCTAAGTTTTAGGAAGAGTTTGGTGAACTCGACGGGTGGACACGTTTGGTTAATGTCAAAGACCTTACGGCAAGCGTATTTCACGGATTAGCGGCAAATTTTGGCTTCTGCGCGTGCGTACTCAACGTTACTATGCATTCTACGCTTACAAGGCTAGCGCAGAAATTCGGCGCTTGCACGTAAGCGGGGAATCGTGATCGTAAGCGCGGAATTCGGCGGTGAGCAGAGCCATGAAATCGGGCCCAGTATTCGCATGTGGTAAATCCCATTATGCATAAACTGACACACCTGTGAAGATGTGGACTCATTATTGATCATTGAAGTTACAAGAAAAAAATGAAAGAAAAAACAGCCTTGCTGCACAGAAACTCTTCTTGGATTCAAATTTCAGGGCATAGAAACCTACGCATGGAAACGGGCTTTGAAGTTCGGCCTTCGGTAGAAATTACCACATCGATGGCAGGATTATACAAACCGGGATAATATACTCATATTTCACTTTAGATAAATGCATTTTGTCTTTGAAGATTTACTCTACTATCTTCTTCAAGGGTTGCAGGACGCCCTTGTACTCCCTCTATGATTACAATGCTCATGTCAAGTTCCTTCCGGCCAGTGACAGATATGGAACGACAGTGTTACATGATTCTAAAATGAAGACGTTATGTAAACAATTTCGGATCAATATGTCAACCAGAAAGGAAAACTTGTGTCAGTCTTCACATTGATTTCCACTTGTCAGGTTTCAGATCAAAACCTGCTGTGAGGGGCAGAGAGAAGCCAGGCTTTATTAAAGGTGCCTCGCAGCGGCCTAGATTGTGTTTTTCTTGTCTCAAATTTTGGTTTTGGTGTCAGAAACTGCTCACTCATTTTCAACCAAAGAATAGTACACTCCCTCAGCCAATTTTTGGGGGGATTATGTATGGCTACTGTGTATGAATCCGTCTGATATATTTGTTTGTCGTTACGATGCCTGGACCCAGCGTCACAACTAAACAGTTTATTTTCAAGGGTCTGTACACTTTTGGTAAAGACTCTGCACATTAATGACAATAAAAACATACGAGTTAAAGACACTGGACACTATTGGTAATTGTCAAAGACCAGTCTTCTCACTTTGTGTATCTCAACATATGCATAAAATAACAAACCTGTAACAAATTGAGCTCAATTGGTCATCGAAGTTGCGAGAAAACTATGAAGAAAAAACACCCTTGTCACCTGAAGTTGTGTGCTTTTAGATGCTTGATTTCGATACCTCAAAGTCTAATTTTGAGGTCTCGAAATCAAATTCGTGGAGCCGTTTCTCACAATGTTTTATACTATCAACCTTTCCCCATTACTCGTTACCAAGTTGGGTTTTATGCTAATAATTATTTTGAGTAATTACCAAAAAAAAACAGTAGCTTTGGATCATTTTGAGAAAACTCTTCATTGAGAAGTACTGCGGTTATGGAAACAAAATATAACTTTTTATAAAACAAATGTCAATATAATAAGCGTTACCGCGGTAACGCTTCTAGGTTGTGTATTCTTGTTAGGGATTATTTTTTTCCTGCCAGATTCGCTCCGGATTTTCGGCGACATCTAAAACAAAAACGCAACCATATTTTCACGGATTAGCTTTAATATATAGTAGGACTTAAACATTCTCTTAAAATGTAAAAGAGAGAAAAACACCACTCTTTACATTTCGAGTTGTCCCTCAAATGGCTCTATAAAAAGAATGGTAGTTATTTCACTCTTTTAGAAGGGGTTTCACTCCAGGACAGAGTAAAAAATCACTCAAAACGATGCAAACTTTAATCCAAAAGAGTGGAAGGCCACTCGAAAAGGAGTTGTCCCTCATATGGCTCTTCACAAAGAGTGTTTTTTTCACTCTTATGCATTTAGGGAGTTGGAACGGTTCCGATTTGCCTGTCCCCCAGTATTAAGACAGTAGTCGGTGATGTACATTCTGTTCATTGTGAAATCAGAGGTAGCTTGTTTGAGTGATTGCAAGTCCTGATAAACCACTGGACCACGGTGACCATCCAATATGGAGAAAGATTGACCCCCCCCCCCCCCGCATCCTTCCCCAACCCGGACCCACTAAATGCTGTCTGACCTACACGCCTGATGCTGAGTAATACAGATAATGACCGATACTCTCAAATTGCTCTAAAAGGGTTTTGCTTTCCTTTTTATATGTCTGGTTTCATTATTTAAGATCAATGTTTTCGCTCATTGACTATAATAATATTTATACCTACTTCCAGAACCACATGAATTGTCAACTTGTTCTACATACCATCTGGAGCATGCAACACACAAACATGCCGAGCTACAGCTTTCAAACTGGGTGTTAAAAACAAGAAACGGATCATAACCAATGGGATTCAATCCATTTGGAGTGGAATTACAAACCTGTCATAACCATTCAACCGTGACGCCATCTGTTTCACTTCTTGCAATTTAAGACTGTTTTATTGGGACATCGTGCATGCCTTTACACCAGAGACTCTCAGTTCCATTTAAAACAAGGTCAGTACAGCGATAGATATGAGACGAACACCTAGACATACATCTATGGTGGCCTCGAAGTGACACCAATCACCACACTGACGTCATAGTTCATGTACAACGATGGTTGTGGGTTAAATCGTAGCATAAACGCCTATGTATAAATCTATGGTGGCCTCGAAGAGACACCAATCACCAAACTGACGTCATACTTCCAATAAAGCAACAGTTGTACGTCGTAGCCAAAACGAAAACCAGTATCATACACAAAAAATGTTATGGCCAAATTTTATGAAGATCCATCAATGAATGAAATCAGGGTTAAGACAGCCAGAATTATAACATTACAATAATCAACCTGCTTCACAGGTCTGGTTAACAAGTCACATTGTCTGAGGAGGTGAAGCCTAAAAAATGGTTGTTGGTTCGACAGTGTTTTATGACAAGGACGAACTTTATCTAACCAAGGTCATGTAAAGTTTTCACAAAGGGTGCCTTAATAGACTGCGCAAGTCTAGAATGTATTCGAACATTTGAACCCCGTTAAAACTGCGCGAGTTTGGTTCCTTCTAGTATTTTATAAGCAACGTGAAGTGGTACCGAAGTGGTCCCAAAAAGTGTTCGAATACGTGCGAGACTCGATGTAACAGCCAGCTCAAGAAGAGCATGCCAGTAAACTGGGTTGAGTTCATGTTCAGCCACAGGCCACATCGAGCTACCATAGGATTGTACTTCTATAGGGAGTACATGACTGAGCATAAGCCACTGTACATTTCCAGTAATACAATGAAGACTCCCACTGCACCAAAAGCTCTGACTGTATTGAAAGAGACATCACTCCTTGAGGACTTCCTGGAGAGGGAATACAGTTTCAAATATTAAGGAAACTTGATAGAAATCATTATTTGTGTAGTATTTCTCTTGGGATACTTCCTTTGTAGCGATGAAGTGCTTATTTACAGGCAAAACAAACAGCTTGTAGTATGATATATCATCGTATGTAGAGACTCCGGTATAACACGCCATAATGACATTTCAACCGGGTGGGTAAACAGTATGGTGTTTTAAAGACGCCACGATCTTTCAATTATGACGTATAGATGCTGTTTTTATGACAGTGCGTGGCGATATGTTGGCCGACATCCGTCGCGTTTTGCCCTCTGCAGTTTTAAACCGTCCTACGTCGCCTCGTGCCGCCGCAATATTTGAAAACTTGCGTCGCCACAGCGAAACACCTTATATTGATAAGACCATACCAAAGCTACATCCGGGAGTTTATTTTTATCTAAGCTTGACAGGTGCCAACATTTCCTACGAACAAAATTGTATGCCAAAAAAGGGTGGACTTTTGGGACGCTAGGTGGCAGCAGACTTACCAGGTAGTAACGAGCTCATGCTCAGAATTACTTTAACAATTGATATTTACCTGGCGTTTCAAAGTCTCCAATTGGTTGCCAAAATGATAAAAACATATGTGCTCTTTTGTAACTCTATATGCGATTGCATTCCAACTGTGTCTGTGCGCATGCGTGAGTGTAATTAGCATATTTCATGGGAAAAGTAAATTTCATAAAGCCTATAAAGCAGGCGTAATCTTAGACACAGTGTCTACTTCATAACCACTTGCTAACTCAAAGAAAAAGACACACTAAACCGATGACTCCCGCAAGCAGATACGAAACAAATTGCAAATCAAAATGGTCTTGAGGTAATTAATATTGACTAAGACGGAGAGTCAAATCTGAGAGATAAAAAAGCAGATTAATATGAATAATGTTATTATCTATACATTCAAATTACAGGCAAGCTTTGGGACAAATTCTATTGTATGGGTTTGATCGGCCTTGACGCTAAAGTGTGCGATCATCAAAGTCTACACGTCTAAAACACACACCCATTAAAAACAACTATTTGACTCTTCAGTACTCAATTCAGACCGTTTTGTGATCAGATTGTGCCCCGGGGCTGAGATGAAACTTACTCTATCCAGTAACAGTCGCCCGGGACTGTGTCCCGCTGTCACACGAATCAGTGCTTGTTGCTTGTGAATCTTCATGCGCGAAAATAAGTATCCCCTGGAAACAGGTGATAGGGCCGGGTATCGTCTTTGATCTTATGCGCAGCGGGAACATTGATTAACTACCCGTCCTTTACCAAATTGAGAGGAGATTTCATGGGAATTGAAATCCATGCACCAGAACGACAACAACAAACTTCCAATTTTAGTTCCAATCATTAATTTAAATGTTGAGCAATTTTATTTTATCAATGAAGTCAATTTAATATTCTCATCCAGTGATGGAATTACATTTGAAGGCAGAATGATTGACTTTTTGGCCCGGACTTTTATACATTCCGGCCGCTAACAGATAGGATGGAACATGGTCCACTGAGCTGAAACACCCAAAGTAAATTGTCCGTGTTAATAAACGGGTCAATCTGAACTTAAGCAAGCCGACAACGGACCTATTAGTTTGAATAATTTAAAGCGCTATAACAGACAGGTGTAGCAGAAGGAGTCTTGTTTAGTTTTATTGATATACTAAGTTTAAGGTCGAGTTCTAAATATTTCTGATTCTATATGTTTGATTTACGGTCGAGTTGGTATTAATAGGCTAATTGTAATTCTTTGTTTACAGGTCGAGTTGGTATTGTCAGGCTGATTCTAAATGTGTTATTAACAGGCCGAGTTTGTATTTTCTGGCTGCCCCTTTTAAGGGAATACCAACTCGACCTGAAAAGGGAGCATTAAAATGCTCCCTGTTCAGGTCGAGTTGGTATTATCGGGCTAATTCTATAAAAAATTATGTTCAGGTCGAGTTGGTATTGTCAGGCTAATTCTAAATGTTTTATTTTCAGGGTGAGCTGTTGTGTGGCTAATTCTTAATGTTTTATTTTGAGGTCGAGTTGGTGATGTCAGGCTGATTGTAAATGTTTTGTTTTCAGTCGAGTCGGTATTATCTAGCTATTTCTTAATGTTTTATTTTCAGATCGAGTTGGTGATGTTAGGCTGATGGTAAAAGTTTTATTTTCAGGTCGAGTTGGTGTTGTCTGGCTGATTCTAAATGTTTTATTTTCAGGGCGAGTCGGTATTGTCAGGCTGATTCTACATCGAATTCAATATAACAATCTGCTTGTCATTAGGTGGGCTCGTCCCCGAACGAACTTCCCATTGACTCACCAAGCAATGACAACCATCATACGTAATGTGTTATTTGCGACACCATTGCTAAATCAAAGCCTCACCAACATCAAATTCGTATACCATTTTTCTCCAACATTTACTTCGCACTATGTTCCAGCAATTCGTCCCATTCCTTCCTGTCTTAAAGCATGAGAGTCGCATCTATAGCAGACCGTGCAATCTCATGCGGACCACTTTGGTCCACAAGTGCATTTATTGCTTTAACGCGCGAAGGACACAAACTCTCGCACTTAAATAGGTTTCCAATGTTCGAATAAGCGAGACACACACAGTCTATACTAGCTTATGGTCCAGCCTAATAATCAGTACAGCGTTTTTATTTTTGACGAACTGCAGGCACAATATGGGCCATCAAGGCTACCAATGTGCTGCAATGTGACTAAATGCCATCTGGGTAAAGTGTACCGTACATCCGCAAACAACGCCCTGTTCATCGAACACACAAACCAGAAAATGTTCCCCGGAAATTGTGTCACAGCCACCCTCGATTCATGCTGCTTGTTGGGTGCTTCATAAGGAAGCAAATAAACACCTATTGGTTTATAGACGCTGTGCACTATAATATGGGCAATTACTCCAAACAGTTGTTAGCACAAAAACTTACTTGATAACGAGCGATGGAGAGCTAAAACCAACCATTTAACTTTAAAGGCAGTGGACACTGTTGGTAATTACTCAAAATAATGTCATCATAAAATCTCACTTGGTAATGAGTAATGGGGAGAGGCTGATGGTATAAAAACATTGTGACAAACGGCTCCCTCTGAAGTAGTGACGTAGTTTTTGAGAAAGAGGTAAATTCTCACTAAAATTTTTGAAGTGAATAAGAGACATTAGCTGAAGTTTAGTATTCAAGGTAGTTGAAAGCACACAGCTAGTGCGACAAGGGTGTCTTTTAAATAATAAAAGATTTCAGGTGAATCATTTTCATTGTGCATCTGAAAGCGAACAAAGTAACGCAACAAGGGTGTTTTTTCGTTCGTTCGTGCAACTTCTAAGGACAATTGAGCCAACATTTTCACAGGCTTGTTATTTAATGCATATGTTGACACGCACCAAGTGAGAAGACTGGTCTTTGACAATTATCAAAGGTGTCCAGTTCCTTTAAAGACAGTGGACACTATTGGTAATTGTCAAAGACCAGCCTTCTCACTTGGTGTATCTCAACATATGCATGAAATAACAAACCTGTGAAGATTTGAGCTCAATCGGTCATCGAACTTGCGAGATAATAATGAAAGAAAAAAACACCCTTGTCACATTTGCATTTAGATGGTTGATTTCGAGACCTCAAGTTCTAAACTTGAGGTCTCGAAATCAAATTCGTGGAAAATTACTTCTTTCTCGAAAACTACTCCACTTCAGAGGGAGCCGTTTCTCACAATGTTTTATACCATCAACCTCTCCCCATTACTCGTCACAAAGAAAGGTTTTATGCTAATAATTATTTTGAGTAAAAACCAATAGTGTCCACTGCCTTTAAAATAAGTCTACAAAATATAGCTGCAAAGCAAAAGCTGTACCAGTCCTCGTCTTTGCCGAGAAAACTCTATTTTTAACGCAAATGAATGTGGTCGTGAAGCGAACTAGAGTTTATTTTGGCGGCCTCGTGAAGTTGGCCCCGAGGTACCAGTTTTATGCTGCTGTTTACTGCCAACCAAACGACCAAAATAACTCAAAATTACGGGGAAAATCACCTAAAAGTGTTTGTGCAAGATTTTTTCAAATTGTAAAACTAATCACAACTATTTCGTGAGAGATGTATTGCAATCCTTTTGTTGTGTAAGAAGATTAAACAAGTAAGATTAACTTAAACAACATGAAATAAACGAAAAGTATTATTTGTTTTCTAAATACAGCATTATTTTATAGTAACGACATGGTTGTAGCATAGACCGGACTCGATGGTTTCAGCGTGTCGTTTTATCAAAGCAATGGACACTATTGGTAATTGTCAAAGACTAGTCTTCACAGTTGGTGTATCTATACATTTGCATAAAATAACAAACCTGTGAAAATTTTAGCTCAATCGGTCGTCGAATTTGCAAGATAATAGTGAAAGAAAAAACACCCTTGTCACATGAAGTTGTGTGCTTTCTGATGCTTGATTCGATACCTCAAATTCTAAACTTGAGGTCTCGAAATCAAATTCGTGGAAAATTACTTCTTTCTCGAAAACTACGTCACTTCAGAGGGAGCTGTTTCTCACAATGTTTTATACCATCAACCTCTCCCCATTACTTATAATCAAGAAAGGTTTTATGATGATAATTATTTTGAGTAATTACCAATAGTATCCACAGCCTTTAAGTAACGAACAAACTAGTAGAACAATTAAACTCAGAGTTCTGCGAAACGCATGGACGTGTTATGGCTAGCTTTTGAGGATATCCAGTTTTACTTTGATTTAATTTCATCTATACTAATACCAATAATATATTGCGATGAAGTTTCTTCTTCGGTCATTAACCATCCCAGCCAAAGTTTCAAGAGCTTTATAAGACGTGACTGGAATGATGTAGGCCTATAAGATTATATGATATGCATGTGTGTCTTCAATATAGCGGTTACACCATGTTGCACTAAGGCTAGGGATTAGCGAATGGTGTGAGATACTCTTAATAACTTCAGGTACGTGCACGTGGCAGACATACACATGGTTTTGCATAATATTTGAGCACAGTAAATTTGAAGTGCATACCAATAAAGGTATTAACCCAATTCATACAATATTAACTCATCTGCACCCTAAGGACCCTCGAGCTATATACACTTAATCTAAATGTATTTGTAGTTCAATTAAACACGGACCATAACGCTCAAACAGTAGCCCGTATACATACACGTTATGCTTGCAACAATAACGTATTTATTTTGCAATAAACAAACGAGAGATACGTAAATACATGTAAATAAGGAACATGAATATTCATTGTGAATTTAAATATTGGATTGCCTGAGACACCTTAAATGGAATGATCAATGGTTTTGATTGATCATTCATTCCGTCGTTGTTTTCAACACACACATTATAAAAAAAACAATCCAAGAAACCTCAGCAAACAAGTGATGATATTTTCAAGAGAACAAAAACAAATAATATTGATAAAGAGTGTGCCTATGAATTTTTAGCCTCAATTCGATTTGCTTATTTGAAATAAGAACCTTGGTTGGTTGAAAGACACATGACATATTCCTTGAACCAATATTGGTCTTGGTTTCAGTTTCTTGCGTGCGGATTAGGAATAAAAATCAAGCATAAGTTTTTTTCGATTGTCAAAGGCACTCTAGATCAGAATAAATGGAGCGGGCCTTGCTATACCTCGTTTAGAAACAGAAATGTTTCTTATAAATGCAGATTAGGTACAACTATGTTAATTAACTATGTATGTGATTTCTATTTGTAAAAGATGAGTTCGTTTTTACAGATGCTTTTGGAAGATTTTGTTGAAGTGGTTAAACTGCAGGACTCCGGCCAAGCTAACCGCTGATTTAATACTAGAATTAGAATTGCTGTCTAATTACTTAAAGGCAGTGGACACTATCGGTAATTACTCAAAACAGTTATTAGCGTAAAACCTTACTTGATTACCAGTAATAAGGAGAGGTTGGTAGTATAAAAACATGTGAGAAACAGCTCCCTCTGAAGTCATGTAGTTTTTGAGAAAGAAGTAATTTTCTACGAATTTGATTTCGAGCCCTCAGGTTTAGAGTTTTAGGGGTCTCGAAATCAAGCATCTGAAAGCACACAACTTCGTGTGACAAGGGTGTGTTTTCTCTCATTATTATCTCGCAACTTCGACGACCGATTGAGCTCAAATTTTCACAGGTTTGTTATTTTATGCCGATGTTGAGATAACCAACTGTGAAGGCAGTCTTTGACAATTACCACTAGTGTGCAGTGTCTCTAATGAATCAGAATTGTTGGTTTGCGCGAAGTTCATAACAGACGTTAAATGAATGCTTAATCAAGAGGGATGGGATGTTGTCTGCTTAGAAATTAAAAATTCCCTTGTGTGGTTCTAATGGTTCAGAATCAAAGCATATAAACAAACAAATAACCAAACAAACCGTGTTCGTTGTCTGGAAGACATTATAAATTTAAACCCACGTTATCTGAAACTAATCATGTTTTCAAACACTCGCTTGACAAAGTTCAAGTTGTGCATTACGTTTATGTAATTCGTAGTCTTACCGGATAATGACTGTATGAATAATCATTAAAGCAAACGCTTCTGCAAAAACGAGTCCTCTAAAAACGCGCAAACAAAAATTCAAGCTGCGCAAACGGAAAAGTAATCTTATTCAAAGCGATCATGACACAAAAGTATTGCTAACGGAAGAGAATAATTGCTTTCTCGTGGTAATTTAATACACTGCCGTTTCACAAACGCCATCCCAATGACCATATTGGCCTTTTCAGGTAAAAAAGCCACCTGTACTTTCTTTGATGCCCCAGAAAAACATAAATCTCTGTGACAGTTTATGAAGTGTGGAAAATGAAACTATACTACAGGGGGTGACTTGTGTGTTGTGACAAGACGGGGCATCGCGTCGTTGACCCCCGGTAAGGAAGTGGCGATCGAGAGGCAGTTCCCGGACATCCAGAGGCTCTTTCGAGTTCACAAACCCTCGACATCCTGAACAACTTGACGGTCTGGTTTTGCGCCCACACACCTCTGCCAGATAAAAGAACTTTCACAAGATCCCGTCATTCTCTAATCCCTCAAAACAGTACGCTACGACGATGGAGCTTAACTATATAGTAATTCTTCTAGTGCAAAACAGAGCAAACTTTGACAGGACACTTAATTTTTGATTAGATGCACCAAATCACAGCAATTTAAATGTATTTTTTTCTAGGTTAGTTCAACTTATAAAATCAAGAGTGTTCACAATTAATAACCAAGTACAGAGTGTGGATCAATATCCAATGGAGGGTATGTGATAGGATTGTGCGGTTATGTGAAACAATGATCAATATTGGAATACACAACCTGAGAAACGTTTCTACTTCTTGGACTTCTAACCAAATAAGTTGCTATTGACATATGTTGCAAAAGAATACCTTCCCTTTACCATATCGGTGAATTGGTAAACATAAACAATGTTATTTAATGGCAATTAAAAAATCACAAATTCGTTACAATACCCGCTGCTACAACAGGGGAATTGAACTGCCAGTAGCTAGCTTGGTGAAACAAAGGAAAGAGATCTGCACTGAATGTCAAAGGTCGTGGGTTTGAATCCCATTCACAACATAACTCTTTCACCAAGGAGCACCTCCCCTTTAAATCACGATCGTGTGTGCGTTCACTTCTGACTCAGACTACAGGACGATAATTGCAGCCTCCTGGTTGAATTGTGAAGGACAGATGGGTACAAATAACATTGCAGAGAGCTGAATTGGTACCGATACTTGAACAAGGCTCAAGTATGTGCACTCTACTCTGACTACAACCCAGGCTGTCATCAAGTATACCAGACATAGTATATGATAGCGGTGGACGTGGACCAACTTTGTACTCTGTTGTGATACGAAGTCCGCGATCCTGCCGAGACTTATCATCGATTTCCAACGAAGATGAAGATAAACTGTAAGGTTATATTACACCCAGATGGAACTTAAGTAGGATTTGGCGTTCAGATGGGGCCATCAAACGGGTCACTGAACCGGGCAAAAATGACACGAGTATAGCGCGCGTTTATCCCTAAGGGTACGGCAGATTCAAGTACAGTGATGATCAAACGTTAGTAACACACAATAGACGGTGATCTGGAGACATCAATCCGCTGATTGAGAGGGAACTTAAGATGGAGCAGGTGCAGTGCACGGGATGATGGCACGATCTTTAAAAATGTTACAAAACCAGACATCATCGTCGTCGGAAGTAATGCTCAAAATAATACATGGTACACTTCATCCGCAGTCCTGGCGGCGTCGAGTACAGGTTGTACGATCGAACCTTGATGTTGCTGTCGGAGTTCACGCACTCGGTTAATAGCTTTATTAAGACTGGGCAAGGTGGGTGTCACTGACCGGAGTAAAAAACGAACCACGCAAGGTTGGAGACAATTACAAAGATGCTGATGAGAAAGTTGCACATTAAGACAAAGGAGTAGAATTTGAATATTTGCATGGTGCAAATCCAGTAAATTGATGACTCCTCTTTGTTTCAATTGTTATGACTTCTTGAATACGTACCCATTGGTTTTGTACACAAAGGCGAAGCGAATGCTCTACAAAATACCAGGATTCCTTTTGTCATTCGTCAGTTTCAATGGGTAAACAAACACATTCATTGCGGTCATTCGTATGTGGACATTTATTTGTCTTATACAATAAAGGAAAACCCTACTCTTCGTAGAACTAGAAAAAACACTGTGTGGACGTGTCCACATAGTGTTGTAAAATCTTCGCTTCCCTTGTGTGTGCTTATATCCACACATTATTTGCTACCACATGTAGTCTGAAAATTAATTGTACATTGTAAAAGCTCATTGGTGGACTCAGCACCCACTTCCAGACACAAGGCAAACAAACCGAAACAGATGCTTCTCATAGCGATGGAAAACTGCGTGCATTAAAAAACACATGCAAGGACTTTGTGCCACTGCAGTAATAACAACGTTTTCAGATAGTCACTATGAACCGACTAGATTATGTGCTCTTTCGTCCTTCGACTTCAAGATATCTACAAAAAGAAAATAATTAAAGATCTAAATATAGTCAGATCTAAACTTAGAGCCATGTGGGAGGGCATCGTAAGTGGACTTTACAAAGAGCTTGTGATTTCTAGCATACGAGAGACGGTGGAAAATGCGCGGGAAAATGCCCACTTGGTAAACAATGCAAGCACGCTCGGTCTGGCTAGCGACTTACTCTGTAATAGATGGAAATGGGTTGATGCACGCTGAGCGATTTCTCAAGGGGGGTTTCCGTACTGAAAATAAGTCACGCTAAACTTTCAATTTAACATGGGGAGTAGGCGACTACGTCTAGTTGTTGATTCATGTGTATATGACGGGCATTCTTGACTCTCATAAGAGATGCATACAGCATATCAAGCTCGTGTAACTCAACATGTGCCCGTGCAGAACATACTCAATTTGCGGGTTTGGCGTGTATCCGGTCCCACCGGGATCCCGGGATTTCACCAGGATACCGGGCGGGATCCACCCACGGGGAGGGACTACGGCCGGGAGAAGTGCATATGATCTCCCAAGTCATCTAGTGATTATGACAAATAACAGAACATCCACGAGAGCGGTTTCAATTTAATGAAAGGAATGCTAACTATGTTCTTTTCATCGGAATCAATATGCGCCTCAATAGACCTTTTTAAAATAATTTCCCAGAGCGTGAAAACAAAAGTCCGAAAATAATATTCATCATGAAAAATCAATTATTAATGCAGCTCAATCAATTTTAGTACATCGCCAAAAGGTGTAAATATATGACTCCTGTGCATTGTAACTTTACTATTTTTAGTCATTTATGATGCTCATTTTCTCTTCGCTAAAGCGTCCTACGTTACCGTTACCATGGCTCGGATAAGAACAGGTGGTTTAACAACTCAACGTTTCGATCAGTATACTCTGATCGTCTTCAGTAAAAACACATGTCTCGTGAACATGGTGTTACTGCAAAATCTTACCAGGGGCTGAGTTCAAAGATCTGCTGAAGCAGAACAAAAATGCTTAAGAATTTTGTACTTAGCAGATAAGAACAGGATACCAGTCACAAACTGCACACACAACAACGTAGTTTGGCTGGTATCTTTTTCCTGTAAGTCTCATTTTGCATCCTTCGTCAAAACCAACGGTTTACCAACTACGTCTGCCCCCCCCCCCAAAAAAAAAAAAAAAAAACATTAAAAAAACACGCACATCAACACATCAACACATCAGAAGAAAGAGGCACAAAGAGGAAGTTTAACATTAAGATCACCGTGCAAACCATCCAACTTCACTCATACTGACCGATATAACTTATTTGTTTCACCGTTTCAATAAAATACCCTTGGGTGATTTTTATCCCATGGTGAATGGTGACTGTAGCTTCAATAGCTCAAACAATCCCCTGAAATAACCTACTAAAGAGTCTAAGATCGCCCCTCTCTCTCAACAAGACAAACATTGTCTTTTGTCATAAAAGCAATATAAGTATAACCTATTGGCCTATATCTCCTAGCTATGGAGACAACATAATGGCTGACTTGTCCACTTGTCGTGAAAAGCAAACAAACATATCTTAAAAGCTTTCTATTTCTACTATTTGTAGACATAACACGTTCAAAGGTAAATTTGCTGGCGAGAAGAAAGCTTGGGCCGGCGGCATCTTTCCAAGCAATCGATAGTATCTGTGTTTGTGCGCAAATTCTTCAAATCGGGTCAGAGAACTTGGCGTTCAGTTTCCAGAGCTACAAGTACTTTTGTCTGCCCTCTTCGTAGACTTGACTCAAGTCCCAATACCTTGCCATCCCCATCCCATGAAACTACTTTTTGTGTTGCTCTGCATTCCCAAACCTATTCTGCACGCATTCTCGGGACCACATTTTGACGGCGAGCGCGCACTGTACTGTATGCTACGGGTTGTTTCATAGTAAATTGAGGTGATAGCTTTTCGGGACCTCTCACGCGTGAATGGGACTTGAATCAAGTCTACCCTCCTCGTAAATATATCGCTGCTTCAACTTAAAGAAACTTTACACATATACACCAATTCAACACAGACATAAATCACCCTGCCATGCTTTTGCTATAGAATGTATATCATGGTTAATTATAATGTATTCCTTAGGTTTTTAACAGTATTTTCAATGAAAAGTTTCACTTGTAAATACATACAAGTATTATGGTAATCGAGGTTTACCAGCGTGTATGTGAGGCACCAATGAATAATTTACTCAAACAAAATTACATTTTGTCCGAGAATGATTTTCATGTTTAACACAGTTAAGATTGTTGTTTGCAATTATTTCACACATCAGTATATAACTGAGTATTCAATAACTTTGTTGTAAACTTACGTTTCCATCCAAATCCAGGCGGAGACAAGACCAGACATCACCAACCCATACTTCCATTTCATTGCAGTGTTTTACGGCCATTTCTGTGATGCTTTTACGCTCAGCTAAAGCAGTAGGTTTTAGCTTGTCTCACGCTGGCGTGGACTTCATTTGGAAATATCTACGATGTGTAAACAAACAAAAACAATTAAAGACATTGGACACTATTGGTAATTGTTAAAGACCAGTCTGAGTCACTCGGTGTACCTCAACATATACATAAAATAACAAACCTGTGAAAACTTGAGCTCAATTGGTCGTCGATGTTGCGAGATAATAATGAAAGAAAAAACAACCTTGTCGCACAGAGTTGTGTGCTTTCAGATGCAAGTTGATTTCGAGACCTCATCTAATTTTGAGGTCTCGAAATCAAATTCGTGGAAAATTCCTTCTTTCTCGAAAACTACGTTACTTCAGAGGGAGCCGTTTCTCACAATGTTTCATACTATCAACCTTTTTCCCCTTACTCGTTACCAGGTAAGGTTTTATGCTAATAAATATTTTGAGTAATTACCAATAGTGACCACTGCCTTTAAGAAACTTAAGTGTATTTATGGTGAAACTGGTCTGTGGTGCTAGTGCTACAGCCTTGTAATATAAGAATAAAAGGCACCTAAAAGGCATATAAAACATCCTCTTTAGTGAAAAGCAAAGACCATAGCTCCTGAACAGCACGTGGTTATATAATACAATCAACATGCAAAACATGTGGTCAGAGCAAACAATAACATACCAAAACCCCAGTTAGATGAAAATACCTGTGTGAGAGTTCGGAACACACGGTTGCCAGTAGTTGATATGTTTATTTGCTATCTGACTACATTTGCAGATGCAAATCTCACTAATTAGTAAACGGTAAACTCATGGAGAATTGTTAGTCATTGCCTTTAAATTGAATGTACTTTCTTAATACTAAACCTAGCTTCACTGGGAAAAACTTGTCATGGGCATACTATGTCCTTATTTGAAGACGCGAATCATGTTTATTAGAAATTAGTACATGTAGTATCGTTTACAAGGATTGCAGGAAAATTATTGGTCCTTGCCTCCAAATTGAGTGTAGTGTACTTTCCCAATACAAGAGAGTTAATCTCTGGGAAAATTTGTTAGTGAGCAATCTCAGTTCCAATTTTTTGAAGACGCGAATCTTATTTAAAGAAATTATTATCATCGTGTACAAGGAATTGGAGGAATTCTTGGTCCTTGCCTTCAAATTGAGTGTACTTTCCCAATACAAGACTTAACTCTGTTGGAAAAAACTTGTTAGTGGGCAAATCTGTCCTTATTCGAAGACGCGAATGAGATTTATCAGACGTGCAAAATTCATTATTAATCAAGAGACTTGAAGCAGCGGTTTGCCTTTCTGTCAAACCTTCATGAAAAATATATTAACGGACTTGATGCCGCCATCAGAACAGGTGCGATGAAGAGTTATTACCCAAATCAACGGCAACAAAACCACACTTCAGATCTACCATGATTTATCTCATAACTGCGACTACTGTCTGCGATCCTGCTGTGCTTCGCTATTTTTAAGAGGTGCTTGTGACGCTGATTTTCGTCCTTGATATGTATTAAGATCCGCTTTTAATTAGTAACGGTGCTTTGCAGATACTTCCAGATAAGATGATCGAGAGACTCCATCTCGAATTCGCAATACGAGAACATATTGATACTCTGCAAGCGATATTGTTCCGGTTATTAGTGAGAGAAGATTGAAGATCGAAAAAATACATTTTTTTAAACCACCAATGGTACATTAAAATTAGTATTGAGATACTGCAATCAATTGAGCAAACCCCGATGCACCAATTTCCTCCTGTCCCAAGAAAAAAAACGAATAAAGTGTCATTTGATCATCGTTATCGAACACTGTCCAGAAACACTGGTGCTGTTTCGGTTTGTGCTTAGATTGGAGTCGTTCACAAAGAACTTAGTACTAGTCGTAACTTAAAGGCAGTGGACACTATTGGTAATTACTCAAAATAATTATCAGCTTCAAACCTCATTTGGTAACGAGCCTTATGGGGAGAGGTTGGTAGTACAAAACATTGTGAGAAACGGCTCCCTCTGAAGTGACGTTGTTTTCGAGAAGGAAGTAACTTTCCACGAATTTGATTTCGAGACGTCAAGTTTAGAATTTGAAGTCTCGAAATTGAGCATCTGAAAGCACACAACTTCGTGTGACAAGTGGGTTTTTTTCCCCACCCCGACGACTAATCGAGCTCAAAATTTCACAGGTTTGTTATTTTATGCATATGTTGAGATCTACAAGTGAGAAGACTGGTCTTTAAAAATTACCAATAGTGTCCAGTGTCTTTAAGGTTAGCCCTAGGAGATATTATAAAAACACAAGTCCTTAAGTTAGGACGATTTAAGATGTAGAACTTTACATAATATGGAATCATATACATAAATAACAGACGTTTTTATCATTTAATTTTTTTTTTTAATTTAAAAAATCTAAACAGCAATTTATTTGCTCTGGTCAAGCCTTAATGATTTTATCTTGGAAGCGTGTTTTAACACGCTTAGTTCCGATTGAACCTTCACTGCAAATAAACACACCCAAACTGCCACGTCATCAACTTTCCCCTCTATTACGATGTAGGAAGATCGTATGTATATATATATATTGGTTCATAGCCACACATTGTCTCTGAAATAGAAACTTTGATTGGCTGTTATTTTCCCGCTTCTTTCTGGATCCTTTCCTTAATCCCTTTCCCCCTCTCTTTTTCTATAAATGGATATGTATTTGTTTGTACTTGTTTCATGAAATAAAAAAAAAATCTGAAGGTCCGGATTGGATCGAAAGCTAAGGCCATCTACCCTATTCATATATATATATATTAATTCATTTCCCTGTTACGGTATTGCGTCGGTGATTAGATCTTCATCATCCCCATTTAGGCTTTGTTCAACCAGTGTAGGATGTAGCCCTACTTATGACAACGCCATTCATTTCTATTTCTTGCAGTTCTGGTCCATGTTGTTCACGCATTATACCCTGATGTCATCTCTCCATCTTCTTCTCTGACTAACTCTATTCCCTCTCCCTGTCCTTGGTTGCCAATCCATTATTCTTATTGTCCATGTTGTCATTTCTTCGAGCAGAGTCTCCAGCCCATAGCTTGTTGCTTTTTCTCTTTCCTTTTGATAGCTCTACTCCAGTTTTCCTTCGTATTCCTGTGCATTTAAGTATGTCTTACAAGTGTGTAACTAGCTTAGTTCCGATTCTTGACACTTGGATCCAGTCTGGCGAATAATTTGTTAAAGGTAAAGTTGCCTCCACTGTAACAAAAACAACAAATACACAAACAAATTGCCAGGTCGTCAAGTTTGCCCTTTTACTAACAATTTTGTATTAGAAGATACATTACTTATTAATTAATTTCTCTGTTGTGTTAAATCGTCTTTGAATAGATCTTACAAGCGTGAAATTAGCGTAGTTCCGATTCGGGAGGCGATCGTCAAGTTTAGCGAATAATTTGACAAAGGTAGGTCGCCTTCACTGTAAAAAAGAAAGAAGAAACACACTCCAAAGGATCCAAGCGCCTTCGCCCTCTAACTAATAATATCATTATTGGAAGATACCTTAAAATTAATTAATTAGTTTCTCTCTTGTGTTCTCTCTCGTCTGTGAATAGATCTTACAAGCGTGTATTAACTAGCGTAGTACCGGTTCGGGAGGCGAGGGTCAAGTCTAGCGAATAATTTGACAAAGGAAGTGTCACCTTCATTAAAAAGAAGCAAATTAAGCACCACGGTCACTAGTTCCTCTATACGGGTGTTCATAATTGTGGAAGAAGTCTCGTTTTATTATTAAATAGCCTGTCACCTTCAAATTAGTTTCCATAAATGCAGGGCATAGCAGTCAGGTTGATCATCCTGTGTTGGTTTCTGTTACAGTTAACATTCCTCCCGAAGCCGTGAAATCATCAGATATCTATATTAACAGTCAAAGTCCATCAGCAATCATTTGAACAGAATACCAGCATTTGGATTGTGTGGATAAGGAACGTTCACGACATTGCCGTTAAAGAGAAATTTTTCGGTTTCTGATATAAAACGGCTTCTCATGATGCATCTTGCTAGTGTTGTGTTGCTTCTTGTTGGGTGTTATGCAACACTAGCTGCTATCTGCCCTACTGACTGGCAGCGATACGGCGAGTCATGCTACTTACTGATAACTCAACGTATGAACTGGACTGAAGCAAATGATACCTGCGTCGAGTCAAATGCAGCTCTAGCTGTGCCTAACTCGCAGATAGAACAAACTTTTATCTGGTCGATGTTCAAGGAATTCTTTAATGGGAGTCAGCCAACTAGACAGCTCTGGATCGGTTGTTATTTCGACCAGGAGACGGATGAATGGCAGCACTGTCCATTGAGGGACGTACATAACACCTACGAGAATTGGAAGAGAAGTCAGCCAGATAATAATACTGCCACGGGTTGCGTTATTATGCGCAGAGATCGCAATGGTAAATGGGCTGACACTAAGTGCAGTAAAAATCATTTTGCCGTCTGTGAGCTCCAAGTTGACACCACACCTCGGTCATTCTGCCTGGAGACCGGTCCCGATGGTCGTATCAAGTCCCAGTGTCTGGTCGGCCACGTCATGAAGGAGGTACGGGCTGTTGGTGTAGTGTCATGCGGGTGGGCGTGCCGATCAGAGCCCCGATGTCGCTCCTTCAATCTGCTGATGGAGCAAGGTCCAGGGAAGATGGTTTGTCAGCTGAACAACGCGACTCTTCACGAAGCGGCTAAAGACATGGAGCTTCAAGACCAGTGCTACTCATTCGATCTGTAATCAACAGAGCACGTGCCGATAACAGAGACATACAATGACATGTTCTCCCGAAGACGAACAGAGTACACTGTTTGAAACGTCGAGACCTACAAAGATATTTTACTTACAGTTGTGTCCTCAATTTTACGTATGATAGTTCTTATCTGACATGTTCTTTTAACGCAAGTGTTTATATGATTTCAAGTTGTTTTCATTGAAAACTTATTGATGAATTCAACACAGCGAGTGGAACTTTACTTTTACATTTTTATTCCTTGACAAGAAAGGTTAACAGTTTACAGAAAGTCATAACAAAACTTTAAGAATGTTGCGCTAGACGGTCCTTTGATGTACGATGTTGAACGCCTTTACGAGGACAATTTGGTACTTGTGGTGTATCAGCAGCCGATTTCACGAAACGCTAAGATTAATCCTATCTCGAGTTCGGACGAGTAACCCGTCATAACTTAGGATTAATCTTAAGGTATGCATGCTACAGTGCAGGGCTGGGACTCGTCCTAAGTCCTCAGAATAATCCTAAGTTAGGAAGAGTTTGGTGAAATCGACGGCTGGACCCTTTGGTATTGGTGGTGTATCTTTGAGAAACACATTTGGTTTTTTTTAGCTTTGATGGTTCGTTTGCACTGTGCATGAGAAAGACTCGGGGTCGAAACGTCGGCCCTTTAACTAGATATGGTTTACAGCTTTTATTCTTTTGCTTGAAGCAGTTCGCACCACCTAATTATATTTTCTCGAAATGAAATTGAAGTAGATGTTGAGACCGAATCGGTTAGGTTTTACTGGACGCTTAGACATGCATACGGAAATATTGAAACTACACTTAAAGGTTGTAAATGGGGAAAAAACACAAATGTACGCACCGGGTATTGAAACGAACTAGCAATCAAATTTCCGAAGATAGCAAAGGCTTATTGAATATTTACGAACTGTGTCCCTTTTCTGTTATATTTGTTCAGAATTACCAGGAAAGTCACTAGGAAACAATAACTGCCTCATGTTAACAGCTACAGGTATTTTTTTATGGCGATTAGTTTTTGGATGAGGTTTACATGAGCACAATAGCGTTTCAAGGCTTTTATCTGGTTCAATGCTCTTACTAATTATTTGCTAAGGTATTAATTTTCGAAAATATTATCATGATAAAAGACACTTTCATTCCTTTTTTTATGGCGATTAGTTTTTGGATGAGGTTTACATGAGCACAATAGCGTTTCAAGGATTTTATCTGGTTCAATGCTCTTACTAATTATTTGCTAAGGTATTAATTTTCGAAAATATTATCATGATAAAAGACACTTTCATTTCTTTTTTTATGGCGATTAGTTTTTGGATGAGGTTTACATGAGCACAATAGCGTTTCAAGGCTTTTATCTGGTTCAATGCTCTTACTAATTAATTGCTAAGGTATTAATTTTCGAAAATATTATCATGATAAAAGACACTTTCATTTCTTTTTTTATGGCGATTAGTTTTTGGATGAGGTTTACATGAGCACAATAGCGTTTCAAGGCTTTTATCTGGTTCAATGCTCTTACTAATTAATTGCTAAGGTATTAATTTTCGAAAATATTATCATGATAAAAGACACTTTCATTTCTTTTTTTATGGCGATTAGTTTTTGGATGAGGTTTACATGAGCACAATAGCGTTTCAAGGCTTTTATCTGGTTCAATGCTCTTACTAATTAATTGCTAAGGTATTAATTTTCGAAAATATTATCATGATAAAAGACACTTTCATTTCTTTTTTTATGACGATTAGTTTTTGGATGAGGTTTACATGAGCACAATAGCGTTTCAAGGCTTTTATCTGGTTCAATGCTCTTACTAATTAATTGCTAAGGTATTAATTTTCGAAAATATTATCATGATAAAAGACACTTTCATTTCTTTTTTTATGGCGATTAGTTTTTGGATGAGGTTTACATGAGCACAATAGCGTTTCAAGGCTTTTATCTGGTTCAATGCTCTTACTAATTAATTGCTAAGGTATTAATTTTCGAAAATATTATCATGATAAAAGACACTTTCATTTCTTTTTTTATGACGATTAGTTTTTGGATGAGGTTTACATGAGCACAATAGCGTTTCAAGGCTTTTATCTGGTTCAATGCTCTTACTAATTAATTGCTAAGGTATTAATTTTCGAAAATATTATCATGATAAAAGACACTTTCATTTCTTTTTTTATGGCGATTAGTTTTTGGATGAGGTTTACATGAGCACAATAGCGTTTCAAGGCTTTTATCTGGTTCAATGCTCTTACTAATTAATTGCTAAGGTATTAATTTTCGAAAATATTATCATGATAAAAGACACTTTCATTTCTTTTTTTATGGCGATTAGTTTTTGGATGAGGTTTACATGAGCACAATAGCGTTTCAAGGCTTTTATCTGGTTCAATGCTCTTACTAATTAATTGCTAAGGTATTAATTTTCGAAAATATTATCATGATAAAAGACATTTTCATTTCTTTTTAAAAATAGGCAGTTTGTTGGGTAAGAGCTAAATTATTTCATCATAATTAAAATCAGCATTCAACTGTGAATGGGGAATTAATAATAACCTATAAACAACTGGATTGACCAATGCGTACTAACGACTTTCAATTGTTATATTGATGTTACTTTTTTTTTTACAAACACAAGCTATCGAGGTTGCCTCCTTACGCATATGTCATCAGTGTATCGCTTTCGGCGGCTGTGCGATCTAGTGGCTCAACGGACAGCTTGCTATCTTCGAATTAGTTCCCATAAGAGCAGGGCATAGCAGTCAGGCTGATCTTGTTGTGTGGTGTTCTGCAACAGTTAACACTTTTCGCAAATGGGTAAAAACCAAAATTAATAAACTTTTCGCAAAGCTCTGAAATCATCAGATATCTATATTAACAGTCAAAGTCCATCAGCAATCATTTGAACAGATGACCAGTTTTTGGATTGTGTGACTAAGGAACGTTCACGACATTGCCGTTAAGAGAACATTCTTCGGTTTCTGATATATAACGGCTTCTCATGATGCATCTTGCTTGTGTTGTGTTGCTTCTTATTGGGTGTTATGCAACACTAGCTGCTATCTGTCCTACTGACTGGCAGCGATACGGCGAGTCATGCTACTTACTGATAACTCAACGTATGAACTGGACTGAAGCAAATGATACCTGCGTCGAGTCAAATGCAGCTCTAGCTGTGCCTAACTCGCAGATAGAACAAACTTTTATCTGGTCAATGTTTAAGGAATTCTTCAATGGGAGTCAGCCAACTGGACATCTCTGGATCGGTTGTTATTTCGACCAGGAGGCTGGGGGATGGCAGCACTGTCCAATGAGGAACACCGTTGTGAACTGGAGGAAAAACAACCCAGATAATGAGTCTGCCACGGATTGTGTTGTTATGCACAAAGATTATGGTCAATGGGCTGATAAACTGTGCTGGGGGATTCATTTTGCAGTCTGTGAGCTCGAAGTTGACGTCACACCTCGGTCATTCTGCCTGGAGACCGGTCCCGATGGTCGCATCAAGTCCCAGTGTCTGGTCGGTCACGTCATGAAGGAGGTACGGGCTGATGGTGTGGTGTCGTGCGGGAAGGCGTGCCGATCAGAGCCCCGATGTCGCTCCTTCAATCTGCTGATGGAGCAAGGTCCAGGGAAGATGGTTTGTCAGCTGAACAACGCGAAGCCGCTAAAGACATGGAGCTTCAAGACCAGTGCTACTCCTTCGATCTGTAGTCAACAGAGAGCGTAACGATCACACATGACATACAATGAAATGTTCTCCTGAAGACGAGCAGAGTACACTGTTCGAAACGTCGAGACCACACTAGCTCTTTTCAGAGTCTACACTCCTACAAAGAGATTGTACACCTAGTTGTGTCCTTAATTTTACTTATGACGGTTAATTCTTATCTGACATGTTCTGCGCTTTGCTTTATTCTGCTATGACGCAGTGTTTATATGATTTCAAGTCTATTTCATGGAAACTTGGAGGATAAATTGAACACAGCCAGTGGAATTGACTTATACCTACTTATTTCTTAATAAGAAAGGATAAAAAAAAATCATCAAAACTCTTGTGCTGGACATTTTGTGTACAGAATGTTGATCGAATTTGAGAAAGACTCCGGGTCGAAACGTCAGGCCCTTAACTTTATTTTGTCATTTTTGTAGCATTGCGGTTGGTGAGCAGTTCGCACCAGTTAATTGTATTTTCTGATTATGAAATTGAAGTAGATGGTCACACCCAAATCAGAAAGGTTTTACTTGGCGTTTAGATACGTATGTGTGTACGTATTAAATAGTTTATATCATTAGGTGGTATGCGGGGATATTTTACCGATGTACGTTCTGGGTATTGAAACACATAATCGTTTGTTGTTGTTGCCAACAATCTACCAATTTCTGCTCTCGACGCTTTGCAGAATTGTTTTTGGAAAGTTAAATCAAATAATGAGCCACAAAGGAAACTGACTTTGTAAATTTAGAAACGATATTGGGGGTGAACAAAGACATATTTATTAGAGCGGGATTTGAACCAATGACCTGTGCATTATCGTGCCTGCGCTCTACCTAGCCCAATGTCGGCTGTCTCCAAATTTATCAATTATTGCAAAAGTAGAATCAAATATCTTAAAATTTCAAGAATATGTTTTCCCTTTGAGCCTTTAAAACGCAGGTATTATTTGTATAGGAGGCGATGGAAATCGGAAGTAGTTTCCTCACGGTGTACCGTCATGTACGAACACAATACGGCTTATCGCTCAAGCCTGGGTATCGTGTACCGTTACTTTAGCACGGATCGCGTTCAAACAATGTGTCTGTATATACATGTATAGACGGCTTTCACATTCCCTATGGCGCATAGTGCACCAAAACAACCTCCAAGACAAACTGGATATTACTTTCAACTTGACATTCTATTTTTGGACACCATATAATATGCCCTCGGCTCTGGTGATTGAAACTGGAAGGAACTAAACGAACTAAATTTTTAATCAAAACAACTGCTTTCAATACGAATTCTAATTGCGACCATATCAATCCGTTAACCAATACCCTTTTTTCAGAATTGAACGTCAAAACTGCTTTCAAAAAATGAAAAACTGTTGTTTGCAGAGAAGAATACGCACAGGATATCTAAAAGCTAGTGTGACAGCGTCACACTGAAGCTTAAACAAACAACTTCGTTTAGCGCTTTGCAATCCGTGTAAACGGTAGTGGTGATTAATTTCAGTTATTCCCGTGGGTTCTAGGGAATAAACTTTAAGATTAATGTAATTTATAAGGTAGTTGTGTTAGTACGAAGCTTTAGGCATTTGCAGCTTCTTCGTTGTACGAGCTAAGTGCGATTTGTTATTGTCTCAAACACAAACATTTTGTCGTTAAAATAAACAAGTAAGATACCACAAGGGAAATTTACTTGGTGAATTTTGAACTAAGTTTGGTTGAACAAAACAACAATGTACTATAAGAGTTGGACTTGAAGCTACGAGTTCCGGATTCATACCATCACTCTACCAGTGCTATCATTTTAAGCACTTTAATTTTTTCAGTATCCTTGTTGGAGTACCAGTCAGAATATTGCGGTGTTTTTTTTTTTTTCATGAAAAGAAAAGCCACCAACATGAAAAAGGTTGACAAACTATCAACACTTCTGCCGATCACGGCGTGTGTCAAAATGACAAAATACTTTGACGCCATTGTGGGATATTGCCTTCCCTCCATGTTGCAATAAAATGGTATCCCACAAATGACGTAACCAGGACTTTTCGCAGATCTTTCTGAAAACACCGGAGAAGGTTCTTCAAAATAAAGATCTGTTTTATCTCATGCATTTCAGAATCGCTTGTTTCTATTTTCATTCAAGGAGGTCTTTAAATAAGATAAGTCTGCTGACATTCTAAAATTCGCTTTTACGTATTGCTTTTTCAGGAAAAACAAACATTTGCAACGCCACGATGTCGTGTTTGTACAAATAATATTGAGGGATTGTGTTCGTTTGGTCATTGGAACCCAATGTTTGTTTCAATCATAAACAGTTGTCCATATACACCATAAAATTAACCGGTTAAAATTTCATTTCAAAAGGGGGGGGGCGTTTTTTAGAAATTGCTGAAAATCTGCAGCAGTTATGTCGACGCAGGTAGAATAGTGACTTTTCGTTTTCGACGACAGATGGTTCTGCGACGGTAAAGATGACATTTGGCGTCATCTGCGCATGCGTCGGCTTTGAGGACGGTCGTCCCTCAATTTCTACGACAGTACTTGGGATGAATCTTCGTTGTACTGAAAACGACAACGTTTAGCTAAACAACCGTCGCAGAACCATCCGTCGCCGAAAACGAAAAGTCCCTATTAATTTGCAATTGGAAAACGATACTCTCCGTATAGTAACGCTTCTCAGGTTCAATTTTTGGTGATAAAAAGTGATACCTTTTTCCATAACCGCAGTACTTCGAAGAGAACAGTTTCTCTCTTAAAGGGACACGCTGCCGTGGGTAGGTCGAGTTGGTCTACAAAAAAGTCGAACCGTTTGTTATAAAATGCATATGGGTAGAAAGATGTTGTAAAGTGGAAAACAATGATCCACATAAATACACCTCGAAATTGCATGGTTTTCATATTACATCGTCAACTAACACGGTCGGCCATTTGACTCCCATAAAAAGCCGACCGTGTTCGCAAAGTTAAAGGAAAAACCACGCAATTTTGAGGCATATTTTTCGTATAGATCATTGCATTCTACTTTTTACAACATCTTTCAAACCATATCCATTTTATAACAAACCATTTTTCTAGACCAACTCGTCCGATCCTAGGCAACGTGTCACTTTAATTGCGTTATAAACATACTAGCCAAAGCTGATGTGCTTCTTAGATAGGTAAGTTTATATTACCATTAATTTCAGAGTCATAATCAACAAGATTTCAGACCATGTTTACCGAACAATGTTGTGTGTGCTTACATATCGCACCAAATTACACAATCTACTTCGTCAAAACATAACTGCATAAACGTTCACGATTATTAAATTGACAGCACGTTGTATGCACGAGTCTGCAATGTGTTTGCTTTGTTACTTGTCACCCGTTATGTTGTAGAACCGCCAGTAAATTGGATCGCTTTTTGCTTGCAAGGTAATCCAGAGTAATATTGTATGTTTACAATATGTCATCAGGCTTAGAATCAAATTATTAAAAAATATAGTCGGAAAGGCGGCAACTCTGCACAATGGGTCAAATGCAATTGTCATTCATAAGCTTAGTCTACAGGGAATCGAAACTATAATTTACATTCGCTGCATTTTCCATGAACTACTCGTTCTCTTAAAGGCCTTAGACATATATTGTGTAGTATAGCACTTGGCTATTGGTTGGGCCCTGATCCTTGGCTGGATAAAAGTGTAGAGGACGAAACGTCTTACCGGGTTAGCAGCTGGCCCAAGACTGCCTCGTGGCTGGCCCGCTCGCACAGTCCAGCCACTGACACGCTTGGGTGACTTTATTGTATTCCAATCGTAATGTCTACAACATAAAAATGTACATCACTACAATTGGTTATATCTGTTAGCGTAACAACTTGGTGGTTATGAGCAATGGAGAGCAGCGCCCAATTTCATAGAGCTGCTTAAGCACAAAATTTTGCTTAAGCAAAGAAATCCTTGCTTCGTAAAATCAGATTACCGGCCAAGACTCCACTCAATTGTTACGCTAAGTAAACAATACCAGTCACAAGGAATGTATGTGGCATGAAATTTTTGCCAGCAACATGTATAAAATAAGCGAGCTATTTTCGTGCTTAAGCAGCTCTATGAAATTGACCCCTGTTGGTAGTGTACATCATGGAAGAAATGGCTCCCTCTAAAGTTAAGAAGTTTTTGAGGAGGAGGTAATTTCTCACTCAAATAATAACATACTTCAGCTGAAGCCTTTGATTATGCATCTGAAAGAACCCAAATTTGTACTCAAAGTAAGATAAGGCAACAAGTGTCTTTCCCTTAATTTTTCTCTTGCCAATTCGATGAACTATTGAGACCTATAGTGTATATGTGATTTTGTGTTGATGTTATTACACGCCAAGTGAGAATACTGGTCTTTGACAATCACCAAACGTGTCCAGTGCCCCTAAGTTGTTTATAGGTGCAAATACATTCAGGTTGCGTGGCATTTCCTAATGGCACACACGACGAACAATTGCTTTATGAATAGTACATCGTCCGTCTCAATCCTTTTGTCTAATTTGAAAGGATTATTCAGCCACAAAAGTGAAATATGAATAGCTTAGCATATGACGTATATGTGAGACTACAACCTATATTTTACCCCATTGTGTAATGATAGATTATTCGTTACATCACCCATCATGCTTTGAGAAGCCCTCGGTTGTGAAAAGCGCTATATAAAAACTGGTAACACCTTTCCATTTAAGGGGGCGCCCTATTTGGCATCATAGTAACAGGTTTTGTCCCTGCTAGCCGCGACGAAGCACGTAAACATAACCAAAACAGAACACTCAGGTAACTCTACGGAAATTGTCGCCTAAAAGTGATCACTTATTGCGTGGCCGTTGTTGTTAGAAATTTTCTGTGGACAATTTTTTAACAATGATGCAGTTTCAAAATGAAAAACACACACAAACTGTCTGTACCATGGGATATGCGCTTAAACAATGTACAAAATCTTCTGCACATGGTTGGCGGACGTGTGAGACAATCTCAGACAATCTTTAGTTTTTAATAAACGATTTGCGATTAACTAACGATTGACGGGTTTAATTATCAATGGCGGGTTTCTTGGGTGCAATATCTTCAATTAAACATTTACAAGTCTACAAGCCTTTGCTAAATCTCACAGCCTCATTTCTCTCTCAAATTGTGTTTACTTTCCCCCCATTTTATATGCTTACAAATTTGCTTATATGTCATATATTGTACTTTAAAGCCATTATACACTTTCGGTAAACAGTATTGTCAAAGTCCCACACTTCGTGTATCACAACTCATATATAAAAATAACAAACCTGTGAAAATATAGGCTCAATCGGTCATCAGAGTCGGGAAAAAAATAACGGGGAAACCCACTCTTGCTTCCGCACGTTTCGCCGTGTCATGACATGTGTTTAAAATAAATCCGTAATTCTCGCTATCGAGAATTGATAATTGTTTTAATGTTTCCTCAAAAATTAAAGCATTTCATGGAGTAATATTTCAAGAGAAGTCTTTCAGCATTACCTTCTGTAAACCCTGTAAATTATTTGTAAATCTGTGAACTTTTTTTGTTCTGTACCGAAAGTGTATAATGGCTTTAAAGAAGAGTTGTATGGAATAAAATGTTGACTTGAATTGAAACAATTCAAAAGTTTTAATCTTTAATTCGAATCAGCCCGAATCGAGCAAACCTAGCGTCTTTAAAAAGAAAGGAACACTCCAGTAGGCGTACTATTTTTACACATACTGTCTAGTAATTTTCCGGTTCCCTGCTTTCGCGATTTAACAACCGTGTCACATTGTAAATCTAAAGGATCACAGCTAGGGTATACCGCCCCCCCCCCCCCTCCCGCCACCGTTTGTTTCTTTTAACGTGGGATGTGTAGTCCCCTTGGATTTGATCGTTGCATCATTAAGCAATTCTATACGGTTGATGCAACTGAAACCTCGTTGAAGCGCCATATTTGCCAATCACCATACCCAATTGTATTTGACTGAGGGTATCGCGAAGTATGTTAGCTGGTTTCGCCCCCATCCCCCATCCGCCGCTCCGACCCCCACCCCCACCCCCGCTCCAGCCCCATCCCGCGCCCCACCCCGTTTTGGACTTTTTGTTAATTTTGTGAGAATCTTCCTGTGAGCATTTGTTTTTTATTCATCTAATTTCTGCCGTTTGTGCAAATTATTTGATGTATTGGGTTTTTATAACAACCCAAGAGATAATTTGGACCAACTTGAACATAAAGGACATTTCACAAAGACACAAACTTCGTTTTACAAAGGTAGCCAAATCTTCCACTTTGTATTATATTGGAACCAACCAACCAATCACCAGTAAAGCATTCGATCCAATCGAAAAAGTAAATGGCCGAGGTGATCGGCACATATACTTGCTGGACGACAGACCGAGAGGTTGATGGGTGCCCAATGGGTTATAAACTGCGAAAATAATTCAGTTTACGCATTAAAACATTCCAACTTTGTAAATTAAATTGTGGCAGATTCAGTATATAATACAGTGAACAGTGAAATCTTGTCACACGAAGTTGTGTGCTTCCATAGATGCTTGATTTCGAGACCTCGAATTCTAAATCTGAGGTCTCGAAAACAAATTCGTGGAAAATCACTTCTTTCTCGAAAACTACATTACTTTAGAGGGAGCCATATCTCACAATGTTTTATACCATCAACCTTTCCCCATTACTCGTCACCAAGAAAGGTTTTATGCTTATAATTATTTTGAGTAATTACAAAAGAGTGTCCACTGCCTTTAAAGGGTCAAATCAATGTTGTCTCTGCGACCACCCAAACTAACCCCCTCCTCTTTTTACACTGATTCTCCTCCTGCGCCGTATAAACTTCGCTGTGTTTTCAACAACTGTTTACTCTGACGCAAGATCTCTTTCAGTTGGTCCAATTGGCTAGACTGACATTATCAACGAAGCAATCGCGGATAAAAAATACAGCTCTGCGTAATTTCCCATTGGGCCGCGCCTTAATTTGCTGTATCAAGTCACAATGACAACTGTGAAAAATTTATGTTCTACTTTGCTTCTCCTTTTATTTGTCGTATTCAGTCAAAGGTGTTACTGTTAGGGAGAAGAAAAAAAAGAGTTGCAACCCACGCTTCGTTAAATCTTAGTCTACTTAAAGGTGGCTGGCCGTTACAATTTATCTAACTACTGAGCCCATTGAAACATTACACAGTGACGTGCATTTGGTTGGAAGACACCGAGAGCAGATGGCGATGCAGGGCCTAATGAGCGCTGCTTAAGCCAAAAAGTAGCTGAGCACAACAAAATTATGCTTACCAGCATAAAATATAATCCAAACTACCATGCCGCAAGTACAATTTGTGAGTGTTATCCTGCTCATATCTGCTAAGCAGAATATTTGTCAGCAATATTTTCTGCTAAATTTGAGCACGAGCCTTGAATTTTGTTTTTGAAGAGGCACGGCAATTTCTATGAGGGGCATTTCTATAAGGACAATTTAACTTTATATTTAAACTTTGCAGAGGGCACCACAGCAATTGCTGTGGGTGGATGCTGTGGGTTATTTCGAAGCCTACAATGTTTCTGTCTATGTATACTCCCACGATTTTGCAAATAAGCTAGGTGAGGGGGGGGGGGTTGATGGCCGGGCGAGAAGCTTCTGATAAATTGCTTGGCTTTTAGGGATTTTGTTTACGATCGGTGTCCATTAAAGGGGCTTCGTCGTTATAGCTGCCTTCCTTATGGACAGTTTGCTGCCTTAAGTAGTTCCTAAATATCTTCTTGCATCCTTTTACCTTGTGCTATGTTGCGGCTGTACATGGTTCTCATAATCTCTCACTCAGTTTACAGCACAAACGCGCCATTTGTATCAAATCTATGAGGCAGGAACTGGAAGCAGTGCATAACTCCATGTACGTCAATAAACATTGCTTGATCATGATGACACAACCCCCTATTAATCCATGTAAATTAATTTGTCTTTTTGAATGTGACTTTTCGCAGTGACTTTTTAAATCAGCAGTTATTTCGACTGGCAACAGTCCCTCGTGCAAATGTAACACCTAACAAGAACACCTAAGCAAGAAACAACCTTGATGAATCGCCAAGTTGTCTTGTATTTGCGTATTTCTAAGCTACGATAATCTACAACACAACTTAATCGAGGTCGAACTCAACCATTCCGAAACAACTGGTAATTATTTTCAAGGACCAGTAACTAAAAAGCCAGGAAAGTTGTTACAAGATATAATTTACATTTTCAAATGCTATGCGCACCTTTAAAGGCAAAACTCTTGATTTTTGAGATATAGATTAGTTCTATATTAAACTGTATGTCAATACAGAATGAATGGATGTACTGTCGAGTCCAGACTTAAAGGCAGTGGACACTATTGGTAGTTACTCAAAATAATTATTGGCATAAAACCTTTCTTTGAGACGAGTAGTGGGGACAGGTTGATGGTATAAAACATTGTGAGAAACGGCTCCCTCTGAAGTAATGTAGTTTTCGAGAAACAAGTCATAATCAACGAATTTGATTTTGAGACCTCAAGTTTAGAACTTGAGGTCTCGAAATCAACCATCTGAACGCACACAACTTCGTGTTGCAAGGGGTTTTTTTTCTTTCCTTATTATCTCGCAACTTCGATGACCGATTGAGCTCAAGTTTTCACAGGTTTGTTATTTTATGCATATGTTGAGATACACCAATATGTTGAGATACACCAACTGTGAAGGCTAGTCTTTGACAATTACCAATAGTGTCCACTGTCTTTAAGACATAGAAACAGGAACACGCTCCAGCTATACGTGCAATAGCAACAATACTCTACCAAGATCATTCGAGTTTGGCCTTGACGGCGCCATCGATCCTCATTGACTGCAAATTCAATGCCAGGTAAGTCTTAAAAATGTCTGGAGTAGACTAATTTATTGGTTGATGAAATTTAGGTCTTTCAATGGTGCTCTGTAGAAGGGAGGATATGAAGATTTCACGGCTTTATATCCTTCTTTTAATAAGAATTTAGCCCGTCGTTGCATCATTAACTTATATTCTAAACAAGGAGTTGGGTTTGACTTACAGTTTTCTTGTATTAAGACTCCTTTAAGATTGATGCTATGTGTTCACTCAGGCGTGTCCCGTCGCCCTTGTATTCATCAATGCGGAACGGATTTTACGCTCATCGGTGTGATGTGATCTCCGACTTCTTAACAACGCCTCACCACCTACGAGTAATTGCAAGTCTCGATTTATACCCATTTGCAATAATTGTATACACCGTCAAAAGAAATGCCATTAAAAATCAAGTTATTTTATTAATTTTATTCCGTCTACATATCTTTGGGGAAGGGTAACAACAAGATTATTCGAAATATTAAAACTAAAAATACATACAAATATCAAGTTCCATCAATCTTTGATCCCCAACTGCCGCTTTGGAGTTAACAGTTGACACACCTTCGTCGATTCAATTTCCCTTTCGTGATTGATCTCCCATCCATGAGTACACACGACTAACAGACCGTGGAGCCATGGAATATCGCTACAATAAAGAAGCACATATAAAGTTCGTAAAATGAGTCACATCTAATGAACCAGTTCACGCCTATAGTCAGCTAGGTACCCGTGGCAAATGGATTCAAAAATTGTAAAATCATTTGAGCTTCAAATTAAAAGCCAACAAGGTGTCACAAAGCTTTCTAACTATACAATGAAGAGTCCTACCACTTTTAAGCTTTGTAGGTTCATTAAGAAGTCATTTCACTATTGAAATTCTGAAGGGAATTCGTCGTTTGGAAAGCTTCATCGAATCAGAGCTTCTAGGTTGAGCACCAAAAGGTAGACTATATGCAAAAGTGTCGCAGGTATTAAACGTGTTGAGAACCTTTGAGTCCTAAATACATTGATGTACCCAACTGACGCCAATGTTCGAACTCGCAAGAGACTAATGCCTAGTCTAATTTGTCATGAAACTTGTACATTCTGACTCATCAAGAGTAGATGTCTTGCGACACACGACAACTTGGGGGGAACCAACTGCAATGCTTGCACAGAAACACTTGCAGGCAAAGTATACGTTTGGTAATACACATTTTTGTTACGAAGCCTTAACACAAAAGCTTTCGATAGTATAAATAATTTTGAAAAACATTTCATCTCCTAGTACTGTTGTTGTGCGAATTTTATGCCCTGAAATTTGAATCTGAGAAGCGTTACTCTCAGTAACGAAATAGGGATTATTCTTCCTGCGTGGAAATACACGCTCCGGATTTCCGATGATGATCTCAAAATCGCAACCATGCAATTCAATTTTAAAATGTATAGGTTTAGTGCATATCTCCTACTAGAATTGAAATAACGTTTAATATAATAGGATTAAAACAGTCAAACGGCTCCAAAAACCAACGGTTTATCGTGCTTGCAACGTAAAATACATTCATTTTGCTGCTACCGTGAAAAGGGGAGATTGTGTGGGAGCTGTGTTGTCTGTAAATTGCCTAAAATGAAATGACCTTCGCTATTATTACGATGTAGTCGGCAAAACAGTGGGCTCTCATTTTGACAACATTCTCCCGTTACAGACTGGTTTATGATCCTTTTTATTGCAATCTGTGACGTTCTGAACCATTTTTTTCTAGCCTCGTATTGCCATAGAAACTGGAGAATACGAGCGCAGTACTATCGACTGATAAACAGAGGAAAGCAATAGACAGTAAGAGTGGGGTTGGGAATGTTAAAGGCAGTGGACACTAATGGTAATTACTCAAAATAGTTATTAGCATTTAACCTTCCTTGGTAACAAGAAATAGGGAGAGGTTGATAGTATAAAGCATTGTGAGAAACGGTAGCCTTGCTCAAGGCAGTCGCATTATTCGCTCCGAAAAGACGCAGCTGTAAACCCACCCGCCGTATACCCTGTGCATGGTGTGTGCGATCACACCGAATGACCCACCCGTATACACACTGTCACATCGCACGAATACTGTTCACACAAGCCATCGCACTCGTACACCACTAACCGCATGCGGAGGCCGTCAGGCCGACAGCCTTGTCGGGTCTGTATCTTCCCGTTTTAATGTGTTGTATTGAAAAAATTCCAATAGTGGACGAAATTGGGGGGGGGGGGCTCTAGGATATGCTAGTTTGCAGCTCATGAATATCTACATCGTTCGTCAGACCTATCAGACAACACGGGATGTGAGGCAAATGAATTATTCATTTTGACGTCCAATCACGCACTTCCCTTATCACGACCTTTGGACCCTATCATGCGTCCGTGGTGGTGGTGTGTGAGGTAAACATGTCTCGTCTTTCGCGGGCATTATGGTAATGAGCTGACCGTGGGAACTCTTCGCTTATTATAGTAATGAGGTCAGTGGCTTCAACGCAGATCCTACAAGGCTGTCGGCCTGACGGCCTCCGCATGCGGATAGTGTACGGGGGCATCGTGTCGTGCGATGTTACGCACAGTGAATACGGGTGGGTTTTACGCACAGTGAATACGGGTGGGTTTTTATACAGCGGCGGTCTTTTTTCGGAGTGAATAATTCGACTGCCTTGAGCAAGGCTAGAGAAACGGTTCCCTCTGAGGGACGTAGCTTTTGAGAAAGAAGTAGTTTTCCGCGATTTTGATGTAGACACCACGGATTAAGAATTTGAGGTCTCAAAATCAAGCATCAGAAAGCACACAACTTTATTTGACGAGGTGTTTTTTCTTTCTTTATTTTCTCGCAACTTCGACGACCCTTTGAGCTCAACTGTTCTCAGGTTTTTTTTAGATACACCAAGTGAGAAGACTGGTCTTTGACAATTACCAAATGTGTCGAGGGCCTTTAAGGGAGCGTGAGTTTGGTTGGTAAGAGAATAACTAATTTGTTTTGAAAGAAAATACACCGTTGTCTGGAATCAGGTAGCCTGAACGTCTGACGTCACACCTTGAGGCTCGTGAATTACACCAGATACCAGCTTCGGGCGTACGTCTGGATTCGCACGATTTGCCCTCGTATTCATTTCAAAATGCGATTCGCAGTCAATTCCTACGAACATGATTGTTTACATACACAAACACATTACATGCAAAAGGTACTACAAAACTTTCGCACGAGGCATGCAGACAAACGAAAGTGAAGTTGACAATCATCTCGTTGGACCAATCAGACAGCTATGGAAACCTTACGTCACAGCCCGCCCGATGAAATCATTGTGTCCATAAGACTAGTGTATGTCCCTGTCTGTAACCTTGCGGATAAAGACAGGGGACCAGTATTGGGACCAGTCTTTGGATCAGGTGGTATTGGTTGCCAATAAACGCAATCACTGAAACATGGTGTAATAGTATCATCGTCTTGAACCGGTTTATTGTTCTTTAAAAAGACCGGCTTCACGACAGGGTTTAAAACAAGAACCTTGTTTTCAGGAAATTGGAATGAATAATGAGATCAGTGTCTCGCATTATGGCACTAGATTGGAAAAGTCTCACCAATTTGAAAACATTTGTATGTGACTCCAGCGACGTTGCTGTAAGTATCAAGGAAATCAACATGCGCACTGAGGTTCCAATACACGCGAGATGTGCACGAGACTTGCGCGAGATTTGTACAGTCTATTGCGGAATCTCGAATCCGACCTGGTATTAAATTCTGGAGAAGTTTAGGTTGAAAGAAACCTACAGCTTGCCTGTTAAGTTTTTTGCCATTGAACTGGCTTATATTGTCCCGAAAGATGTAGAGTAAATTTATGCAGGGCGGCACTTTGTTCTTGACAAGTGTATCTATGGTAAATTATTTGTAAAACGTGATACCAGAAATTGCTCTGACCTTTCGGTGGGGCATGAAACTATAGGAAAAGTACAATAGATCTTGACAGAGATTACCATGAACAGTATGCATATCAAATCTTCACTTGTAATTTATGTATTTACTTGGTTCTGTGGCAGTATCATTTGGTGCGATCTTTACTTTCTTATCACACGCTGATATATTCGGAGCACGTGGTTTACCCGTAAGAAACCCGCACCATATGTTCAAGTTTGACTTTGTCAATCACACGGTCGAGGTTATTAGCTTAGGCTTGTCTGTACTTTGATATTAATTAAGTTTCTACTAGTGCCTGGGATGGAGAGTCCAAACAGACACCCGAACTGGCCCCTTACCACATGATTGCCATACAGGAGATATGTATGTTAATTTCCAAGCTCAAACCATAGGATTGGTAAAATTGGAAATAAAAGTTAGTCTGAAAATTCACAGCTCATGGTTGTACCAATCCTCCAGAAACAATATTTCCACTTGATGTATAGTCGAGATGATCACATTTTATTCGAAGAAACCCGAGGGAGTGGGGGTGGCGTGGGGGCAAGCGGGACAAAGACATAACGGAGGTGCCTAATTCATGATCGATCCGTGTCAACACAAAAACAAAAGTAAGTGATCTGACCATTCGACCCATGCAGTGTATTTGTTGAAGGCTAAATGGCTACAAACACAGGTATATTGTTGTAACAGCAGTCAAGTTGACATTATATAGATGATTATCAAAGAAGAGGATACAAAAAAAGAGAGATAGAAGGGTCTGGTTTGATCACAGCAGGTCGGGGAAAGACAAACTAATGATGGGCAGAGGGAGAACAAAGTAATTCTTACGGAATAACTTTGAGGAAAACAACGACATTAAATAATTCTCCACGGTCAGAGTACACTGATCGTAACATCGAGCAGAAACCGGCTTTACTCAAAGCCACCATTTCTCACAAAAGAGATGGTGCTAACGTAAACCTTACTTACTTAGTAGGCCTATGTTTAACCATAGCCTCAAGTATTACCACAAAAAAGAAACTGTCTGTGAACATTGAAAATATCGGGTAGAGGCGTTGAATGAAATGCTTGCTCATCAACTTTGTACCGAATATTCTCATACGTGAGATTAGCCTCAAGACCTAAATATAAACCCTCCACGTTTTGCTGACGTCATTGCGAAGCGAGGGGCAAAATCCTATAGTAATGTTGTACATTGTATATATAGAACGTTGTCAAAACGCTCGATTACAGATTAAAAGACCATTACCCCTCAGTACATCTTGCCAGAGTTTCACAATAATTGGATATGTAACGCATTTCAACACTGTGTTTAATTTTGTCTGTTAAACCAAAACTGTCGAATCGACAGTTTGGTTGCATTTAACAAGTTTCTGATCGTGCTTTCAACTACGCATGCAGTTGAGAAGATCGACCTACTTAAATGACCTGTTCATTTGTTGTGGTGTAATTTAGCTTTCGAGAAAAACTCCAGAAACATTTTAGAGGTATCGTAGATAAGGGTGCACTGTTGTTGGTTTGGGTTTATTTAGAAAAGTTTACCCAAACAGTGCGCTATATTAGGCCCTGTGTGTCCACCATAACTGAAACTGAAAATGGGTTAAAGGGAAGGTACACGTTTGGTAATTACTCAAAACAAATATTAACTTAAAACTTACTTGGTAACGAGCATTGGAGAGCTGTTGATAATATAAAACATTGTGAGAAACGACTCCATCTGAAGTAGCATAGATTTTGAGAAAGTGGTAATTTCTCACTTAAGTAATAAAAGACTTCTAGCTAGAAGTCTTTTATTCTTATCTGAAAGCACACACATTCCTCCAACAAGGGTGTTTTTTCTTTCATCATTTTCTCGCAACTTACTTCGATGACCAATTGAGCCAAATTTTCACAGGCATGTTATTTTATGGTTATGATGGGATACACCAAGTGAGAAGACTGGTCTTCGACAATTACCAAACGTGTACCCTCCCTTTAAAGGGTCGAAACGTCAGGCCATTTACAATTTGTTGCCATTTATATCATTGTCCTTTTGGTTTGTAAAAAAGTCAAAACATTTTCTTGGCAGTCGCCATGAGAACTTCATTGGTTTCTATATCGTGGTAAGAGTCCGGACTACTTGACCCTTTCATACGCTTTCATTTGGCGGGAATTTGAGGCTCCCGTTGAGGGTCCCTGCCTCCCGGGTATGTTGTCCCCGGGGTGATTACAGGGGCAAATATGAAGGGGGCATCTAGGGGGTACCATAAAGAACGCCGAAATTGTAAACCCACAAAAAGTTCTCTAACAAGTTTAAAGATCATGCATGGGCAGTGTTGCAAAATTGTCAGTTATTGTCGGCATTCACCCATCATGTGATTGTTGAAATTAAATCTTCAAGTATATGGTTATCGTAGGTGCAAAGTCTGCAGTAAGCATGCAGAGCCATGACATTGTGCCTTGTTATGAATGTAAACTTCTTTTACTGTATATTACAGGTAGACCAGGGGCCAATTTCATAGAGCTGCTAAGCATGAAAATGTGCTTAGCATGAAATTTCGTCCTTGATTAAAACAGGATTACCAACCAAATTTCAGTTTGTTGCATATTGCTTGTTACTAGTATTCAGCTGTTGTTTGCCTATCCCTGAAAATCATGTGTGAATTTGGTTGGTGATCCTGTTTTCATCAAGGCAAAAATTTCATGCTAAGCAAATTTGTGTGCTTAGCAGCTCTATGAAATTGGGCCCAGGCAACAAGCTCTAGGATTCAAGGTTCATTTTTGAAACCTTTAGTTATGTCATCATAAATTGTACAGCCCATGTGACCTTGTTTATAAACTAAACAGCACTCAGTGAAGATTTAAAATTGGATGGGCCTTGCTTCAAGAAATTACACCGTAGGCCTCCCTGGCAAAAATTGCAATTTTAAAAGTCAAGTGTGATGGTTTAAAGTGGATTATTAATACAGCGAGGTGTAACTGGATACTATAATAGGGTGATTACGGTAAACGACCTTTCACATAGAGGACAAATATGGAAATCAACCCCGATTCCAATACAAAATACATTAAAACAAGAGTAATGAATGCCTTCAGATTATCAGTTTAACCTCTCAAATAGGCGAATAAAGTCAGTTCCCGTCTCACTAAGTCCACCCAACGCCCACCACTATAGACCTTGTAAATCGGGCAGGCAATAAACAGGAAAACCGAGCTGTACAGACCAATTGGTCAGAGCGTGGGTTGAACGTACACACAAACAAGCAACTAGTGTTTACCCTTTCAGTCAGTCAGTGCCAGTGTATCATTCAGTCGGTCAGTTACAATCAGATCAATACAGACCAGACAGTGAGTCACAGTTAGCATTAACAATATCTCCTATTGAAGTATAAGGTTGTTAGCATAAAAACTTACTTGTTAACGACCAACGGAGAGCTGTTGATAATATAACCCATTTTGAGAGACGGCTCCCTCTCAAGTAACGTAGTAAATGGTATAGAAAGTGTATTTCACCATTTCAGGGACAAGGTCATAATATATCTTGCATGAGTGGGATTAGATGTGTCAAACAAACATATTACGCCTTCCAGATGACCCTGCTATAAGGGACGAAATGTCAGGCCATTAACTATTTTTGTCAAACAAAAATTATTACAACACAAAAGACTAATGTTTTTGTGCACGGGTCCACGGAGGAATTCCCTTACAACAGCGGACTAGTCGATGTTGTAACAAATACAGCGGGTAAGCGACCTTGCATGGTCACTCAAACTTTAAAGAAACATTACAGAATTGGTTTCGCTAGCAAAACAGTTGCTGGTAGTGTAAGCACTTCATGTAATCCTCCATATACATGAACTGACAAACCTGTAGAAGTTTGAGATCGATCGGCCATCTGGGACACGAGAGAACAGTGAAAAACATAACAAGTTTTGCATTGCATCGATGCCAAAACAAAAATGAATAACACGCTCACTGAGCGATTAACTCAAAACGCGAAATAATATTTTGTTATTCTCATCAAATTTGAAATTTTTAGACAGAAACATTTCTAGGAATGTTTTCTACTGTCTTCATCATTAGACTGTGTACAATGTATAAGTTTTGTAAATCTGTGATCTTCATGGTTATTGTTTCTTACCAATTCTGTAACTTTCCTTTAAATTAGTGACAGCCTGAAGACTATGCCAGGGCCTGTGCCAACTGTTCAAATTCAAAAACAAATCTGAAATACGTTACTGTCAGGACGTTTCTCATATTGTGCATCCAAACATGGTTTATTTTTCCTGCGTGGACATAACCGCTCCAGACTTATGGCGAAATATTCACAGCTTAGCTTTATTATAGGATTAATACAAGAGACCGGCTACAAAAAAACCAAAGGTATACTTTGCCTTTAACTGTGACAAACTTATAATAGCATTCAACATTGCATTCAACAGGTCGAGAAATAACAAAATTATATTTGTTAACAAAAAATACAATGGTGTGTGAGATCTGCCAGAGACAGTACAAAAGAGGATCCTCAAATGGATTGATATTCCTTCAGCCAACGAAAACTAATTTCCCCTGAGGGAAACCGAAATCGAAATAAAGCGTACATCCGCATTCCCTTTTGTACTTTTCCTCAGAATTTGTAGAAGAAAAAATCAGATCGCCCAACCCTTTTTAATACTACAAATTAACTCTGTGCATTACAATCAGGCAAGAAATGTTCTGTGAAAGACAATTCCGTCGGCTCGTTTGACATTTGCTAGATTAAAGACAAGGTAGAAGAACGACTCCCAACACACGTAAATTAATCAATGTAGCCAGAGATGCTTAAATGTACCCCTATTCAGGTTCAGACTTTGTTTAGGTACTCGATTGGGGTATGTAGCCAGAGACCACATGTACCTCCCCTAACTGATATCGAAGTCTCGCATTATTGAACCTAAACCTCAACCCTGAATGTACCCCCAATTTGGTTTAGGTTCCGTTTGGGTACACATTTAGGGTATGTAACCAGACATGTACCTAAACACCCTATGTAGCCAGATCTGTATCAAGGTAGCCTCAACAGTTAATCTACACCTCAACCCTACATTAGTGGTCCCAGAGGTATGTTCAGATAACGTTTAGGTACACGATTTGGGTATTTAGCTTGCCCTATATAGGACTTTTTCTCTGTACACAGTGTATCCGTGTACAGCGAAAGAGTCCTATATATGGCTACCTAAATACATGTATATCTGGCTAAATGCCTAGCCCTGGCGGCCTTACACTGTAGTATAATACGAAAAGGTAAGGCCGCCAGGGCTAGGTGTTTAGTCAGATAGATATATATCTGGATATATATCTGGCAGGCATTTAGCCACTGGATACCCAAATGTATCTCGTCCGTGCTTATGAATATAGCTACATACAACCTTAGCGGAAAACAAGACTTCAATGCAGCACCAGCCCGGAAACTAAATATAACCAGATTCAGGTTGGGCTACATTTAGGCACAAGATTTAGCCATGAAGCCAAAAACCTTAAATTATCTCGGCCTTAAAGGCAGTGGACACTATTGGTAATTACTCAAAATAATTATTGGCATAAAACCTTACTTGGTAATGGGGAGAGGTTGATAGTATAAAACATTGTGAGAAACGGCTCCCTCTGAAGTTACGTAGCTTTCAAGAAAGAAGTAGTTTTCCACGAATTTGATTTCGAGACCTCAGATTTAGAATTTTGAAGTCTCGAAATCAAGCATCTGAAAGCACAAAACTGAAAGCTCAAATTTTCACAGGTTTGTTATTTCATGCATATGATGAGATACACGAGTGAGAAGACTGGTCTTTGACAATTACCAATTTAATAAAGCCCGGACCCTCTGACTAAACGTAGCTTAAAACCTTGTAGTTGTACTTGTACAGTTATTACAGACTTCAGTACAGCATCACCATGTAACTTAATGTAGACGGAATTAGGTTTGTGCAACGTTCAGGTAAAACGTTTGGGCATGTTGCAAGAGACGTCAAGTTGATTCAGCCTTAAATAAAGTCTCAACCGTTCATACATGTAGCCACAACCTTGTTTCGAAATGCACCCCAGACTTAAATGTAGCTACAACCTCGTACTTATATAGCCCGATTTAGATACAATTATTGTGGCTACATTGCTTCAGGGCTAAGACTATATATTTATGGTTGGGCTTTTATTGTTAGTAGATCCAAATCTCAAAGACTTTCCACAAAGCATTGAATACAAATCAACATATAATTTCAATTGACCCTTTGTATGCATTTTTTTAAAATCCCATTGTTGTACACTCATTCTCAATATACATCCCTGGGGACATCTTTTGTTCTTTCTACTGTCTCTGGATTTTCCCATAGACTTTGTACACAAAATATTTTGTGGAGCGATGTTTGCAGGAGAATCGTGTAAAAGCACTTGTCAATACGTTTTACACATCTGTGCATGCTATATTTCGTGGCATTGTTTTACTCATTTAAAAAACTACAGCACCTTAGCTAGTAATATTTTAAGGGGAGCTTTCTACCATCGTTAAAGGATTTGGGTACCTTTTCAAATTGTCAATAGATTTACATTAAACTTACAGGGTTTGAAGATAATGATAGTGGAAAACTTCCCTTCAAATAATACTTACTTAGGTTCTGTAGTTTTTGAGGAATGAGTAAAACAATGTCATGAAAATACGTTTGTAAATGATTAAAATGATTTTCGTCTCATGAGACGAAAATTATTTTCATGACATTGCTTTACTCATTTCCCCAAAAAACACCTCAGCACGTAATATTTTCAGGGAAGCTTTCTACTATCATTATCTTCAAACTGTGTAAGTTGAGTGTAAATCTGTGGACATTGTGTTTTTTTCCGAAAAAAGTTACATAGACCCTTTAACTTAAAACCATTTAAATTTAACGTCGTAAGGAGAGTACCCAAAACCCCATTAAGCAGGACAAGACTCAATAATCACTTTCACCTGAGACAGGAAAATGTTGACTGAGCTACATCCAGAAAAACTGACAAACGATGGAAGAGGTATTCAAGTTATGTCGCCATCTCCTAAGAAAAATATACCGTACAGTAACATGATTTAGTTTTTCTTATAAATGTGAAATGCCAGTCGAAACATTCCATGTCGTTTGCTTATGACTGCACTTTATACGCTGATTGGTTCAGTGCAAAGAAAGCAACTAATTCTAAAGAGTTGTTTACTATTTTAAGATTTTTTTCCCGGCAAATCTAGGAAAAATTTAATCATCTGGAAGCGTTTACCATAACGTTCATCAAAACCAACCCGATCTAGGAAATATTACAATAATATGTAAACTGATTCATATTTTTATAGGGGAGTTATGCATTGGGTTATCAATCTTAGAAGTTAAGTCAAGGAGAAAAATTCTTTGCAGCTTTCGATAAATGTATTCCAAGAATCATTTCACTTCGAAGTAATTCGGTTTTGGAAAAATAAAAATAATCTTTATCTCAGGAAAATTTGAACCTGAGTAACGTTTCTGTGTGATACGTTTCTCATTGTGTATTATTCATCCTGTGTGGACATTACATCTCAGGATTTTCGGCGATTTCTCAAAAACGCAACCAACTTGTTAAAAAATAAAATTTGGCAGGTTCGTTTAATTGTAATGTCTATTTGTGTTTGTATAGGATTAGAACAATCGAACGGTTCCAAAAAACAAAGAGAATTTTGCCTTTGAATAGTTCTGTACAAAATAGCTTTTTTTACATTAAATTTTAAATTGGAAAATTAGGACTGCCGTCATTAGGTACTAAGTGATTAAAAAAGTGGTGACTTCGTAAAATAGTAAAGTTTTTCATTCATACAATATTTGGTTTGCAGTAGCACCAAGTGAGCATCTACTTGCCAGGTTGAGTTTGTTCTTAAAGAACTGTCTTGCTTATTCTATGTTTCATTAATAATAATAATAATAATAATAATAATAATAATAATAATAATAATAATAATAATAATAATAATAATAATAATAATAATAATAGTAATAATAATAATAATAATAATAATAATAATAATAATAATAATAATAATAATAATAATAATAATAATAATAATAATAATAATAATAATAATAATAATAATAATAATAATAATAATAATAATAATAATAATAATAATAATAATAATAATAATAATAATAATAATAATAATAATAATAATAATAATAATAATAATAATAATAATAATAATAATAATAATAATAATAATAATAATAATAATAATAATAATAATAATAATAATAGTAATAATAGTAGTAATAGTAGTAGTAGTAGTAGTAGTAGTAGTAGTAGTAGTAGTAGTAGTAGTAGTAGTAGTAGTAGTAGTAACAGTAACAGTAACAGTAACAGTAACAGTAACAGTAACAGTAACAGTAACAGTAACAGTAACAGTAACAGTAACAGTAACAGTAACAGTAACAGTAACAGTAACAGTAACAGTAACAGTAACAGTAACAGTAACAGTAACAGTAACAGTAACAGTAACAGTAACAGTAACAGTAACAGTAACAGTAACAGTAACAGTAACAGTAACAGTAACAGTAACAGTAACAGTAACAGTAACAGTAACAGTAACAGTAACAGTAACAGTAACAGTAACAGTAACAGTAACAGTAACAGTAACAGTAACAGTAACAGTAACAGTAACAGTAACAGTAACAGTAACAGTAACAGTAACAGTAACAGTAACAGTAACAGTAACAGTAACAGTAACAGTAACAGTAACAGTAACAGTAACAGTAACAGTAACAGTAACAGTAACAGTAACAGTAACAGTAACAGTAACAGTAACAGTAACAGTAACAGTAACAGTAACAGTAACAGTAACAGTAACAGTAACAGTAACAGTAACAGTAACAGTAACAGTAACAGTAACAGTAACAGTAACAGTAACAGTAACAGTAACAGTAACAGTTACAGTAACAGTAACAGTAACAGTAACAGTAACAGTAACAGTAACAGTAACAGTAACAGTAACAGTAACAGTAACAGTAACAGTAACAGTAACAGTAACAGTAACAGTAACAGTAACAGTTACAGTTACAGTTACAGTTACAGTAACAGTAACAGTAACAGTAACAGTAACAGTAACAGTAACAGTAACAGTAACAGTAACAGTAACAGTAACAGTAACAGTAACAGTAACAGTAACAGTAACAGTAACAGTAACAGTAACAGTAACAGTAACAGTAACAGTAACAGTAACAGTAACAGTAATAGTAATAGTAATAGTAATAGTAATAGTAATAGTAATAGTAATAGTAATAGTAATAATAATAATAATAATAATAATAATAATAATAACAATATCGAAGTCTTATATAGCGCACGTATCTACCAAACAAGGTACTCAAGGCGCTGAGTATATACAAACTTTCAAAAAGATAGGTTATTGCAGTGATGAATTTTGAGACCCAATTAGTTAGCAACTTATAAGGGTTTACAAGGTGCTACGGCGCATTAAGCAGCCACAGCAAGGAACACCGGGGCGAACACCTTCTCTTTTCGATAAGTGCACTGGTTTTTTTTTACATGCGTTATTTAACACATTGGACCAACGGCTTTACGTCCCATCCGAAGGACGAAGCAATGGTCAAGTTTCTTGCTTTAAGGACACAAGTGTCACGGCTGGGGATTCGAACCCACACTCTGCTGATCAGAAACACTAGAGTTTGAATTCGGTGATCTTAACCGCTCGGCCACGACACTTTCCATTCATGTCTTGTCAACCTTTATTCAGTCACTCAATTACATCCAAGTTACATGACATTTATTTAGTTCCCTCCTCGGCTAAACATCAAAACAAAATCGTTAAAATTATCTCCTTCATAAACTTTCTGGCCAGTGGTTTTTAGTGTTAATTAACTCTCTCCCTTATGGACACATCCATTATGCAACGTGATACCGGCCTTGACAAACAAAGAGAAAGAAGTCAAATCCTCAGAAATCCTACACCTGTTACATTTTATCTAATACAGCATTGCACTGACATAATTCTCTTTCATTTCTGTTTGATTTATGTGCATTTATTTAAAACTCATTAGTGCAATGTCAATTGACTCTTTTTGTCTAACGTCATTTGAAAATGAATGACTCTGGAAATCCAATTAAAAAATATGTTAAAAGTAGATCAACGGTATTATTACAAACTAATTAGTGTGCTAATTATATACTGCTTGAAGCTTTCTCATAAAAGCAGTTGTTCATTGTTGTATATGCTGGCAGTAAAGCATGCATTTATATTTCCGGTTATGAACAATCTTCTTCTTTTGCGATATTTCCTAGTAATTGGTTTTTCCCAACGTTGCTGTACAACCCTGGCAACCAAGCCTTTATTTGATCCTCAATTCAATATACAGACATTATAAATCATGTTTATAGCTCCAGAAACTAGCAGTAAAAATGCCGTTGCCATGCACGCCACATGGTTATTTATTCTGAAAATATTTAAATTGGGCTCCCTTTTTCTTAGTTATTTAAAGATTGTATGCCTTTTGGATGTGAGCGAAATTTTTAATAAACAAGATTGTGAAGGAACTTAGACTTATTGTAATTATTTATTCTGTATTTTCTGACTTTTTGTTTGGTATTTTTTTTCCAACTGGGCCATTCCAATACAATTTTTAACAAAATGGTGGTATTTTATGCAAAAAAATTACAGATTTCTTTTGTTTCAGCCATGACCACATGGTTGATGGGATAGGGCTAAAAGTTCATTAGGACCTACAAGTACAGCAATTTTTTTTCCAAATCTTAAGACATGACGTAAACAAGTGCGTTGGTCTGATGACCCAAATTGGATTCTGATGTGGCCGAGGACGAAATACATTCAACCGATTTCTAGCCCGATTCTCCACTCGAACAACTTAAAAAATTGACCTAAATTTCGGGTCCCAGGACACCCCACAAAACTGTTAGTCAGATCGACCCGGAAATAGTTTTAAAAAATAAGATTTTGATCTCTAAATCTGCTTCATTGCGACCCATTTCTTTGTATCTTTGACACAGACTCTTGGTCATACTAAACGCAGCTAAACATTGCGGTACCCGCTGCCGTAACATATGATTCGAACTGCCTCTAGCCACCGGGCAAGCTTGGTAGTCTAGTTGGCAAGACACTGCTCTAGAATTGCAAGGGTCGTGCATGGGTTCGAATCCCACCCGAGTAACATGGACTCGGGAAAGTACTGAGTATACAGTGGTAACACACATCGGTGTATGGGTAAAAACCAGGTATATTACGTCATAACTTTGGTTTGTTTCTGTCTCTTTCTGTTACCCTCTGATCACATCAGTACTCCAGCCAGTAGAGCCATAAAAAATCGTTATCTTGGGTATTGATTTGAGTATCATCTAACATGTGGGTTTCTTATTTTAAACTGTTTGAGTTCCACCCAAACTATGTAAAAACAAGTTCTATCTGTCAAAATTAATGTCATAACTTGCCGGCCAACCTTTCAATGAGAAAAAATTGCTTTTAGAACCCTTTGATTCTCTTCAGTTTCTATGTTATTCCCATTGCAAATCTGCAATCCAGCGTTGCTCTTGTGTATGTTACCAATATTATTTACTCCACACGTTCGAGTGCGTCCCACCCAAGGCGTTAATTTCGGGGAGCTATGAATCCTAAACCATAACCCACACTGGTAAAAACTGCGTGTACTGGTACTCAACCCAGTTTCTAATGCAGGTGTTATACACTGTAAATGCAAACAATACCGAGGAAATCCTATGTCTGATCGAAATATATATATATACAGTTAAATCAAACTAGCCCCCCCCCCCCCCCCGAGGTTGCGAAAAACTCGTTACCAACCCGGTGATGAAATATGAGGAAGCTTTTGCTTCTCCTTCATATTTGCTTGAGCAAAGCAGGAACAAACATTCACAAAATGACCTAATTTTGAGGAATTGTTGATTTAAGACGTCACTGGAAGGGCCAAGAAGTTAGCGAGGTACAGAGAATTGTAGAACGCCCTGAGGAAATTTGGAAAGTAGGGCAGAAGAACGGTGTGATAGAGCGCTCTGCTTTGGGCTGAATCTCAAAAAAAAAATTGTATATTTTAAAAACTGGTCGCACAAAAATATCTTACAAAATCATGATTGAAAATTGTCAGGTTTCTCTGGGATTTGTCAACAACTTCTTGTGGCACAACTTATTGTTGTCTTCTTTTTAAGATTTGTTTTCATTTTTTTGCTGATGTAGATGTTGAATTTATTTATATTTATTTGTTTTGATGATTTCTTAAATTCTGAGTTGTTTATTTCTTGTTTGTTTAAAGGAACATTATACAGAGTTGGTTTTGCTGGCAGTGTAAAGCACTTTATGTAATCCACCATATACATAAACTGACAAACCTGTAGAAGTTTGAGATCGATAGGCCATCTGGGTCACGAGAGAATAGGTAAAAACCGATTACAAATTTTGCATTGCATCGATGGCAAAGCAAAAATGAATAAAACGCTAACTGAGCGATAAACTCCAAACGCGAAATTAGATCATTTATTTCTCATCAAATATGAAATTTCAGACAGAAATATTTCAAGGGATATTTTCTACTATCATCATCTTTAGACCGTGTACGTTTTATTTAAATCTGTGATCTTCACAATTCCATAACATTCCTTTAATGTTTAGCCTTTGAGAAATACTGGTATAAACTAATATCTGTCGCAATTTTGAAATTCTTCACTAGGCATAATATGTAAATTCGAATAGTGACGACCTTTGGCTGGTTTTCTAATTCATAACTAAACCGTTTATATGATATTAATATATTTGTATATTCTGAAATATTATTGATCCCCAAATAATCTTTAAAATAGTCGTCTATAACTAAATACCTAACTTAAAGTCACACCGATTTGATGACGGATTTAACTCACTCTAATGTTAATGTTGATTTTGTTTCATCAAGGTGTCAAAAATCGACGGCATAGATTTCGTTGACGCTGTTTCGGAAGTCCCTCGACTTTAGATGTTTTAGATGTTGCCGCTACAGCTGTATCAATAATACTTGGAGTCAACGACGATCACTGTGTACATGTTGTACATGATGTTAACCATGTACTAGTCACATACAGTGTACGTAGGTGAAAACAAATAAGAACCACTTGGAGACTCTAAAAACACAGCCAGCCTTCACTATGTTGTCATTTGATCAACTGGAATCAATGTTTTCAAAACAGCTGTGTATAGAATGGCGTCTAAGTTGCGAATCTTATGGGCTTTAACAAATAGAAAGATTAACTGCATTTTTACATTGAGCGATGGCACTTTACATGTACTGTTTATTAGCAATGTGTTATTGCATGTAGGTCTATTACATTCCCGCTGCTAAAATATAGGATTCGAACTGCATCTATAGTAGCCTTTAGTCAAGGCGCACGCGGCACATCGGATAGCACGCCGCTCGCGGTGATAGTCTTTTTTCGTGCGTTACATTTTTGGGACTGTGCGTGCTCTCCGGTGTGCCGCGTGCGCCTTGACTAAAGGCTACATTTATAGCTACCGGGCAATCTCGGTGGTCTAGTTGTACGACAGCTGCTCTAGATTGACAAAGCTAATGAGTTCGAATCCAACCCGAACTGCCGTGGAAATGTTTCAACAGAACTCGGGAAAGTACTGAGTGCTAACACATATTAGTGTGAGGATAAAATCAAATTAATTCCAATGTAAATTCAACATCTATTAAACCTTTGCGGTGCCTGCTCCTAAAACATAGTATTCGAACTGCATCTAGCTTCCGGGCTAAACAAAGTTGCCTGAGACATCTGCTCTAGATATTATACAGTGCTTACATACATCGGTGTATGGGTTCTATGTAGTACCTGCTATCTCAAAGAATTCGAACTGCCTCTAGCTACCGGGCAATCTCGGTTGCCCATCAGGTGGTAATACCTTGCTCTAGATTGACAAAATTCGTGGGTTCGAATCCCACCTGAGTAATATGCTTGTGATGTTTTGTTCACAGAACTCGGGTAGGTGAGTATACAGTACTAACACACATCGGTGTATGGGTAAACCAAACATGTATTCTTTATCCCAGATGTCAATTCAACATCGTTGCAGTACCCATTGCTAAAACAGGATTCGAACTACCTCTAGCTACTTGGTGGTCTAATTGGTGAGACATCTTCTCTAGATTGGCAAAGGTCAGGGGTTCGAATCCCACCCGAGTAATAATGCCTGTGATTGTTTTCACAGAACTCGGGAAAATTCTGAGTCTACACAGTGTTTAAAGATACTGGACACTATTGGTAATTGTCAAAGACCAGTCTTCTCACTTTGTATATCTCAACATATGCATAAAATAACAAACCTGTGAAAATTTGAGCTCAATTGGTTGTCAAAGTTGTGAGATAATAATGAAAGAAAAAACGCCCTTGTCACACAAAGTTGTGTGCTTTCAGATGCTTGATTTCGAGACTTCAAATTCTAAAAAACTTGAGGTCTCGAAATCAAGTTCATGGAAAATTACTTCTTTCTCGAAAACTACTCCACTACAGAGGGAGCCGTTCCTCACAATGTTTTATACATACCAACCTCTCCCCATTACTCTGTACAAAGTGAGGTTTTATGCCAATTTTTATTTTGAGTAATTACCAATAGTGTCCACTGCCTTTAAACACGTCGATGTAGGCCTAAGGGTAAAAGCAAATACATATTTGAGATTATAGATTTAAAGTTAGGCTTTCATGTATAGGCCTTGGATATACATTGTGTTTGAAGAGGCGCAATACAATCCCTTAACACGAAACAGGAGTGAGGACGTTTGTTAATTTGATTATAAAATTAGGTCCACCGGCATGTTTTGTAATCGAGTTAATTTGGAAAAGGGGGTTTTCTCTTTCATTGGGGAATAATTGTTGTTGAAGGAAGGCATTGTATAGCATTAATTTGTTTGCATTTATGAAGTCGAGTTTTAAATTGTTCACAGGGGAGGCAATATTGTTCATTTCAATTTAAATTTTAAGGGAGAAAGAACTATTCTATATTCAACGTCAAAATTAGCTTTAGCTAGCTTCCTGCTATAAACACAATAGGTACACTTTAATGCATTCGAACAAGTCTAGTTTTGCTGTGAGTGTAAATGGTATCCATTAATACCGAACTTGCTACGTGACTTACGCACTATTTATCCGAGGCTTTGCCGCTAGACCACTCAATATTTTGGCCATGGGTTTCGTTAAGCACTTTCGCTGCCAACAAGCATATCCACATTGATGGTGTTTTGTATGTCCATAAAATTGGTTCCTAAGCCTAGTTTGAAAAGCTCTATAAACTCTAATTATTGATGATACACATATTTCCCAAAATAATTGTTTGCTTAAAGGCAGTGGACACTATTGGTAATTACTCAAAGTAATTATTAGCATAAAACCTTACTTGGTAACGAGCAATGGAGAGCTGTTGATAGTATAAAACATTGTGAGAAACAGATCCCTCTGAAGTAACGTAGTTTTCGAGAAAGAAGTTACTTTTAACGAATTCGATTTCTAGACCTCAGATTGAGAACTTGAGGTCTTGAAATCAAGCATCTAAACGCACACAACTTCGTGTGACAAGGGTGTTTTTTCTTTCATTATTATCTCGCAACTTCGATGTCCAATTGAGCTCAAATTTTCACAGGCTTGTTATTTTATGCATATGTTGAGATACACCAAGTGTCTATGACAACTACCAATAGTGTCCAGTGTCTTTATATATTAAGGTTAGGCATGATTTTATTAAAAAAGCATATTTCTTCTGTGTATGACCAATTCATATCTAAAAGGCCCGCTTGTTACTTTCAGAAACAAAATTTGAATTGAAAATGACATGATTGTCTTTCGGCATTGAGCAGAGAAACAATATTTCATGCTGATTCTTACATAGAAAAAATGTAAAATATTTAGAGGCTTGAGTTTTCGTTCTAAGCAGAGTTTACTCAAATAGTGACAGCACGACACACATGGGCAGGTACTGGAGAAACATTGTAGTTCTGAGTTTTGAAATAAGTAAGACTATTACTAAGACTATCCTGCAAGGCACTGTGCCAGGAGGAAGAAAGAGAGGTAGGCAGAGAAAAAGGTGGGAGGACAACATCGTGGAGTGGACGGGCCTGTGCTGAATGCCTCCCTGAGAAAGTCTGAAGATCGAAGTGGATGAAGGAAACTGATTTACAAATCCTCAAGGGGTGCCCCCACGGTCAGAAGACTACGAGTTAGGTAAAGGTAAAGGAGACTATTGGGATCAATTTCTAGCTCTTATTCGTAAAGCACTTTTATCCTAAAATTGTGATGATTTCGATGATCTTCTTTTGTTGTTTTGAGAGGGGTGGCTTGTCCTTAATGGAAAGTATACCTTTGGTTTTAAGAGCTGTTTGATGTTTTAATCATATATAAATGTATAGATGTTAGTAAAACATACATGTGTAAATTTAACTTAGAAAATATTTCGTCTACAGTTTTCAGGGATAAAAACTGATACACTTAGAAGTGAAATGTTTCTCAAAATGCGTTACACTGTGGAAAGCTTACATAAGTTAAGGACATTATAATACGCCAAAACATATCCACCCGATTCTATTGTGTACTCTTCTATTCAAACGATTTTATTGTCATTAGTTTTAAGACCACCAAACGCATATCTTCCCTTTTGGAAAGGTTCGGCATGCAGTCATACTTGGTGGGGATTGCTTTTTAGAAACCAAATGGCGTAGGTCTAAAAGAGTGGCCCATTTAGATGTAAAGTGCCTTAACGTTTTATGTGGTTCGGAGTGACTGAGCTATGAATGACATAGTGCTGATGCTTTTTAGAGAATGAGTTCTGCTCTCGTTTGACGATGTCATGGACATGACAATAAGGTCACGTCGATATGATGAAGGCTAGCTTCAGACTGAGATCTTTAAAGGCACTGGGGTGGATTTCACAAAGAGTTAAGACTAGTCTTATCTCGAGTTAGGACGAGTTACTCGTCATAATTTATGACTAGCCTTACGTTTTGTATATCTCCTAGGACTAGTCCTAACTCTTTGTGAAATCGACCCCAGGTAACTCAGTTGGTCGTCGAAGTCGCAAGATAATGAAAGCAAAAACACCCTTGTCGCACAAGTTGCGCGCTTTCAGATGCTTGATTTCAAGACCTCAAAATCTAAATCTGAGGTCTCGAAATCAAATTCAAATACTTTAGTGAGAAACTACTTCTTTCTCAAAAACTACGTTACTTCAGAGGGAGTCGTTTCTTACAGTGTTTTATACCATCAACAGCTCTCCATTGCTTGTTAACAAGTGAGTTTTGATGATATTTTGAGTGATTATAAACAGTGTCCAGTGCCTTTAAGCATCTCTTCCCAACACGACTTCTTGAATCGTCAGTCAGTTGGAATATCGCAGCTGCCATAGCTGGATTCCCTTGAAAAGATGTTTAATTTGCATCGGGGGGAAAGGGGAACATTAATATGGTTTTAACCCTTACACCGATGTGTGTTGGCACACGGATTCCCTTTATTGACTGCCAAGGCAAACATGAAGGGGTGTGTATCGACTGGGTATAAGCTTTATACTACACTTAAATATAATATACGACGTGGGATGTTCTCGCTTGCAAGTTGTGCTTGTATGTTTACAAACATCAGGAATGCTCCAATGATTTGCGATCGGTGTTTGTACATCGTAATACTTTACAAATGTTTTAATGTGTTTTAACACAAATTTGAGAGTTAAAGACATTGGACACTATTGGTTATTGTCAAAGACCAGTCATCTCACGTTGTGTATCTCAACATATGCATAAAATACAAACCTGTGAAAATTTGAGCTCGATTGGTCGTCGGAGTTGTGAGATAACTATGAAAGAAAAACACCCTTGTCACACGAAGTTGTGTGCTTTCAGATGCTTGATTTCGAGACCTCAAGTTAAACTTGAGGTCTCGAAATCAATTTCGTGGAAAAGTACTTCTGTCTCGAAAACTACGTCACGTCAGAGGGAGCCGTTTCTCACAATGTTTGTACCATCAACAGCTCCCCATTACTCGTTACCAAGTGAGGTTTTATGGTGATAATATTTGAGTAGTTATCAATAGTGTCCACTGCCTTTAAAGCAAGTTTCACTCCTATAATTTTCTTTTCACTTACGAAAATTGATTCGTGTTCATTTCGCCACCGTTTTTTTCTTTCTTGATCAATGTATCCGTGCCGTCTATCCGTGCCTCCGTATCCTCTTACTTGCCTGGTCAATGTATCTTGCAGACCCAATCCATTGAACACGTGTATAAATTGTGTACCGTCCAGTTTCGATACAAGGTGTTATTTTTTTCTTTCGTTTCGTGGATTCGTGATTCAGCATTCTAAGTAATAATCAAAGCTTTACTTGTGTTCTTTAATAAGATTTCAGATCGCAGGTGTTGGTATATTTGGCTCTGATTTGTCGTCCGTTAACCTCTAAGTATTTGAATACACTTGGTGTAATTCAATTAGTACTACGTAATGGGAACGTGACGACAACACTGTGCAAGCAATCAGAGTCTGGTGCCGTACAGATGCGGTTGCTCTATGTTATGACCAAGACACTAGCATCTGAATTAATTTATTTCATGGTGCCATCTTGTTTTTGTTTTGTCTTGTTCTGAATTCAGACATATCCACTCAGGGAGAATTAAATAAGAGAACCAACTTTGCAAATCGCAATTACTTTAATGAAAGTGTCTGCGAATACGGCATGTGTGCCGTTACTATTGTTGTAAAGGGTGGTGCCCATTCTCTAACGTGGTTATATGGATCCCTGTATGGCTTGCCTCACCAACCACACGTACGAAACCAGTTGACTAGGGTCTGAAGCCTATTGATGTGGGATCGACCCGTTCAAATAGCGAGCAAACACCTCATAAAGAATTGTACGTCCGATTTGATTTGTTATATAGACTTAAGGAACATAATATCTTAAGTTTGCGGAACTGCGATTGTTTTAATCCTATATAATATAAATGTAGATAACAAAATAGAACTAACTTCTGAAAATAATTTCATTTCAAAAAAGTGTTTCCGTTTTTTCGATACCGCTGTACATCCGGAGCGGTTTTGTTCACCTTGGAAGAATAGTTCGTAATTGGGGCACATAATATGGGGAATGCATCCGACAGTATCGTTTCTCAGATATAAATTCGAAAAACTGACAAAACGTGTTTACATCAACATGAGTCCTTCCATTACACCATTACTAAAGGCAGTGGACACTATTGGTAATTACTGAAAATAATTACTAGCATAAAACCTTACTTGGTTCCTCGAATTTGATTTTAAGACCTCAAAAATAGATTTTGAGGTCCTGAAATCAAGCATCTGAAAGCACACAACTTCGTGTGACAAGGGTGTTTTTTCTTTCAATATTATCTCGCAACTGCGACAGGTTGGTTATTTTATGCAGATGTTGAGCTACACTAAGTGAGAAGACTGGTCTTGGACAATTACCAATAGTGTCTAATGTATTTAAATCATGTAATAATATTGCTTTACCGAGTACTATGCGAAACCCAGCCTCAATGAACTGAGCTTTGCACGAACATTTCTCTCGCAAAGTTTTGCAAAATAATAAGTCGACTAAACATCCTAATTCATTAATTTACCTTTTTGGCTCTTGGTGATACATACATCTCAACAGTCAACAAAGATTCCACGCAAACTGGCACGTAGTCTCACCACAGTCAGTCGACATCTTATATTCGGAAATTCATCTATAGGCATGATAAATAATACTCGTTAAAAAAGAAACATGAATGGCATACCTGGAACTCCGTATCCTTGCACTTTTTGCACAATAACCTTATCCTGAAAAACAATTATATGAAGGAATAAGATGGCACTAAATCATTCAGTTTACTCATAATGTCTGTCATCGGATGAAATATGGAAGAAACAGGTGACGGTAACCACGAAAGCAATCAGTTGCTTGCTTATCCAGACGTGTTTTTTAATGTGTTTTTTCCATTATTTATTTTGAATTATATTTGTTTTGAGTGAAGACAATTTTCATGTTGAGAATGCACTCTCTTAACGAATTCAGGGTCAGAATTTACCCGTACCAGGGTCTCATGGGGCTTGACTCATTTCTGGGTCAGTATGACTTGGAATGTCCCAGTATTTGATCAACCTGTCGCAGAATCTCAGTTGAAATCAATCCTATTTTAAACCAGTTTCCGTATGGGTCAGGCTGATCGAGAAAGGGTCAGGCTGATCGAGAAAGGGTCAGGCTGATCAAGAAAGGGTCAGGCTGACATCGAACGGGTTATGCCCACCGGGACGGGAATCCAGAAAAAAAAATTGATCCGAGATTTGTGAAGTGCAACTCAAAAGTGAATTGCACAATGACCGGTTAAATTGTTGATTGGTTCTTTACTAATGCTATTTGCAGGGACATGACACTTACACTTCACACATACCAAGTATGCAGTCACAGATGCGGCAATAACCAAACTACATAAATAAATTGACAAAACAATCTCTATTTAACGCAATCAAGTCCGGTTGATATCCGCCGAATGTAGGAGCAGAAAGCAAATGTCTTAAGATTTTGATGAGAAAAAAAAATATATTTAAAAGGTTTGCAGACGATACATTTTGGATTTTGGTTTCATGCACTCGTTTTTTTCTCCACCAAAAACTTCAAACAGATAACTGCACGTAGGTCATCTCACACTTTTTATCTGTCAAATAATATACCATAAGTGAAACTGACTGAGTAAATGTAAAGGACTTTGTCTATCTTTGTGCAAAAAAAAAACCAGTGGAGTAGACTTAAAGGCAGTGGACACTATTGGTAACTACTAAAAATAATTATAAGCATAAAACCTTACTTGTTAACGAGTAATGGGGAGAAGTTGATGGTATAAAACATTGTTAGAAACGTCTCCTTCTGAAGTGCCATAGTTTTCGAGAAAGAAGTCATTTTCTACGAATTTGATTTCGAGACCTCAAGTTTAGAATTTGAGGTCTCGAAATCAACCATCTAAACGCACACAACTTCGTGAGACAAGGGTGTTTTTTTCTTTCATTATTATCTCGCAAGTTCGATGACCGATTGAGCTCAAATTTTCACAGGTTTGTTATTTTATGTGTATGTTGAGATACACCAACTGTGAAGGCTAGTCTTTGACAATTACCAATAGTGTCCACTGCCTGTAAGAAATACATTGAGAACTGTACAAGCTTCCATACAGTAGTAGTGCTTTTCTCGAAACCTTTTGATTTATTCTTAACAATTTAAAACGGAATCAAGCTTATATACAATATGCAGTAGCCGAAGGCAGTAGCCCCCCCCCCCATAGACAGTTCTTTGTAAGATTAGATTGATCATCAAACAGAAACAAGCAACCCACGCGTTTGAATGGCACTGCGTTTAAAAATGTTAAAGTAGTTATTCTGTGATGACAGCCGTAAAGTAAAGTAATAGGTGACTTACGACTGATGCACAAGACTAACTCTGTTAAGATGGTGTTCAACTGTCAACTACATACGGTTGAATAATCACAAGAACAAAGAGGCATAAAATAACAAATGGATTTGTTTACCTCTCGACCCTTCAAAAAAGAGCATGCCCCTTGTCGATTTCTATTCAGAAAACCATGATTTCTGAGTCCCTGTCTGTCAGTGCATGCAATAATACGCTTACCTTGTCTCGTTTATTGGTTTTAAATGGATTGCAATAGACGTCATTGGCCGCCATCTTTGATGAATTGTGCACACGTGAAAAGCTACCATTGGCTGAGAGTCGTGCGCAGCGCGTACACATGTTCACTAAAGCAATATTTATATCAAAGATGGCGCAACCCCTCCATTGACCACTGCGTTTCTCTCACCCCACGTGACAAGATTTCAAACATCTACCCCTTCTCATCCAATCAGAAATCTAAAGAAATACCCAGTGATTTTACAAGTTCATCTTTGTGGAAAGTCAAAACATTTAGCCGGGAGCTTTTAGCAACAGAGTCTGTTTATGTATAGAAATATATGCCAGTTGGTCGGTCGTCATTATTCTGTCTGAGTCCATTCCACACAGACTCAGATGGGATGGGACTTGCTTAAAACGCACACATCAGTGTCCGGGCGAACTAACACAAAAGTCTTTATTGTATTCTTTGAGAAAGTAACTGCACAACAAAACGAGCTGTTTATTTCGTATAATGAGTCACAAGATTTCCCATGTATCGTTCTAACTGTGTATTTCACCCAAATTAAGTTGTTACTACACCATAAGGGAAACTGACTTTGTAAGGTTTTGGAGTGAACAAAGAATAATGACTGGAGCAGGACTTTAACCTAAGACCTATGGATTAACGTACTGCTTTACCAACTGCGCAAAATCCAGCCATTTGTTGGAGGTCTTCCTATTATTACATTAGTCAATAACAGTTTTAAAATATTACTTGCACAGCATCTTACCTTTAACGTGTTTTCCCGCCAAACATCTGCCTTAAATTTATTGTTCACTTCTCTTTTGCATTTTAAGATAACATTTCACCCAAAATAGTCTTCAGGCGATATCAGAATAGACATTGATAGTCCAACTCTTACTCGTCAAAACATCTCGAGAACGTTGTGTACCAAACTGTGAAAGGATAACAAAAAGTGCACTCTAACAGACGCAATTTTTCAAAATAGACGTGAGCCTTGCACGGTCTATTTGTCATTGTTTTCACGAGGGGCAAATTTAACCACTGCAGCCAAACTTTCATTTTTGGAGAAAACCGCGTTTGAAGTTAAACTGTTCACGAAATCATTTGTTCGGAAACCGTGTCAATAAAAAGTTGAAATTTGAGAATGTGTGTACCAAACCGCGCAGAGTAAAACAAAACATCGCACTCAAACGGGCACAATTTTTCAAAATACACGCGGTCTATTTACCCAACTCGTGTGACGTCATACTCTTGGTGGTGGCGTTTAGGCAATGAGATTTCCCTGGTGTTCATGTGCTGTGTGTGGTTTAGGCACAGCATCGGAAGCCGCGCACCATGTAAATATTTACTGGCAATTTTGACTGCCAAAATGGCAGATCGTGGGCAGTTTGTAGCTACATTGCGAAAGTGGCGGAGGTCTATACTGAAAAAACATTTTCTTAATAAGTTACGTGCACTTAGTTCATGGCTATTATGCATTTTGCGTTAAGAAAAATATATCGAGCTATGTTTTGACAAAGCGAGACTCACTTTGCTTTCATGGACAAAAACAAAGTGGTCGACACATGTGTGTTGATGGATAATTAATTTGTTTCATCAGGAGAGACGTAGATGAGGTTACACAAGCGAGGGGTATGTGACCCAAGTGTTTTGTTTACACTAAACGCTTCGCTTGCTAATGGCTTTGATGGGATACGCTCCTACAAGCAAATGTGCTTAAAGGCAGTGCACACTATTGGTAATTGTCAAACACTAGCCTTCACAGTTGGTGTATCTCAACATATGCATCAAATAACAAACCTGTGAAAATTTGAGCTCAATCGGTCATCGAGTTTGCGAGATAATAATGAAAGAAAAAACACCCTTGTCACACGAAATTGTGTGCGTTTAGATAGTTGATTTCGAGACTTCAAGTTCTAAACCTGAGGTCTCGAAATCAAATTCGTGGAAAATTACTTCTTTCTCGAAAACTATGGCACTTCAGAGGGAGCCGTTTCTCACAATGTTTTATACTATCAACCTCTCCCTATTACTTGTTACCAAGTAAGGTTTTATGCTAATAATTATTTTGAGTAATTACCAATAGTGTCCACTGCCTTTAAAAGGGTCTGTATATGTTTTCATAATAAATGGCAACATTATAAAAACAAATACTTGGTAAGAAGTACAGCAGCTTTGGATAAGTATAATGCGTTTTGCGAAACCTTTCTCTTCGGGATATTGTGGTTATGAAAACAGCGACGAGAACACATTTCTTTTGAAGTCTTGCTGTTAAACACTGGGCTTTTGATATATTGATATGGAAACAGATATTTATTTTTTATCGCCACCAATTTGAACCTGAGAAGCGTTTCTGACTGTAACGCTTCTCATATTGTGTATTCCAATTGCATTTTATTCTTCCAGTGTGGACATTACCGCTCCAGAGTTTCGGCAATATCTCAAAAACAAGACCACCTTTTGAAACAAAATTTTCACAGGTTAATTTTATGGTATATTAGCTACATTAGCCTAATGTTGCCATTCAGTGAACAGTTCTCCTCGCGATATTTGAACTGAACGAAACTGTTTAGAACAAACTCAAGTCAGAACACCTCTTCTAAGTCTTACATGGCTACTTCCAAATCGAAAATAGTGTTTCGAAAGCCATCTTGCTGCAACATCAGAGGTGTTGTAATTAAGACCATGGGTGTTGTATCATAGCTACCAAAGAGCGAGTCAAAATTAACATGGTGTTACAAATAACACCAATTGTGTTATTGTCTTTGTTAGAAAGTAATATTAATAATTAAAATACTTATAGGCACAAATCTGTCAATAAAGACACCCACAAGGCGCACAAAGAGAAAATAAAGGCTCTTTCAGCAGAAAACTTGAAATTGATGAAGAAAGAACGTTTGAACAAATATGTCTTTAAAATGGTCTTGAAGCACTGGGATGTAGATGTACAAATATCTCTTGGGAGAGTGTTCCAAACTAGTGTTAAAGCCATTGGACTTTCGGTAAACAGTATTGTCCAAATCCCACACTTCGTGTATCACAAATATATAAAATAACAAACCTTTAAAAATTTAGGCTCAATCTTTCCTCGGAGTCGGGAGAAAATAACGGGAAAACCCACCCTTGTTTCCGCACGTTTCGCCGTGTCATGACATGTGTTTACTATAAATACGACGTCAAGAATTGATAATTGTTTCAATGTTTTCTCAAAAAGTAAAGCATTTCATGGAATAATATTTAAAGATAAGTCTTTCACCATCACCTTCCGTAAACCCTGTAAGTTATTTGTAAAACTTTTTGAGTTTTTTTTTTCTGTGCCGAAAGTGTATAATGGCTTTAACACCATAAGGTGAACAATTTGTTTTGTTTTTTTTTATAAAAAAATGCATCACCCGTCAATTTTAACATCACAGCTTTAGCAGAGTAAAGCTTTCTGGAATCATGCAAGTGACAATTGAACATACATATACAACATAACAGAAATATCAACAAACACAGTAAATTGCGTGCTTAAAGATAATATATTTATTCCATATACAGCCGATCAACAAGAATAGCATTTCAAAGCAAAGTTCGTATACAACAAATAAAATATTACTATATCCGCATCAGTTATTTTCACTTTAATATATTAATCATGCATTGTGGTAATAATATTTCAAATACATAACATTCAGCGAGGCATTGTTATTTACATCGTGTGGATAGTCGTTAATTAAACTATTCTATCATATTTTGAAGGCAATAGTATCCTAATAAATGGTTACCAAATATCTTTTTTTTTTAAAGGCACTGGACACCTTTGTTATTTTAAGACAAGTATTCGTACTTGGTATATTCTAACATATTATGCATAACCTAACAAACCTGTTACAATTTTGACTCATCCATCAGTTGGTCATCGAAGTTGCCAGAAAATGCTGAAAGAAAAAACGCCATTGTTTACACACAAATGTGTGTGCTTTCAGATGCATAATAAAAAATACTTCAGCTGAAGCATTTTATTATTTTAGTGAGAAATTACCTCTTTCTCAAACACTACGTTAGTTCAGAGGGAGCTGTTTCTCACAGTGCTTTATACTATCTATTTCTCCCCATTTCTGATTACCAAGTTAATGTTTATGCTGACAATTATTTAAAGATTTACCAACAGTGTCCAGTACCTTTAACCGAGCCTGTTTACTTATGTATTTACATTTTGTAAAATGCGTATAAATTTTGAGTTGCGAGAAAGAATAAAGTGGTCAGTTTTCTTATCTCAGTTTCACAAGAATTCTCGCTAGCTAGGTAAAATTATGGCACGGGTCAGTTTCAGTCAAAACAACTCGAGTCCTTTCAAAATAGGCTTCGCTTCCCGGCAACTGATTAAACACTTCAAGAGTGTTTATTCAATACTTGTGTCTGGTAATATTATTAGAACAAATTGTCAGTGGTTGTGTTACTTTTTGCGTGGTTTGGTGGGCTTGGCAATTATGTTACATACATGTTTGCAGTATCTTTTTCAACAATTTATGTTTTATGATTACAGTGACTAAATGGCACGGGTCAACCTTTAAACACTTTGATTTTGTGATCAAAGTTTGAACTCCGAATTTGTTTTTAAATAGAAATGGTTACAGATTTGTTATTGATATACTTATCGTGGTACCTTAGATAGCCAACGCTAGTTTAAAAATGTGCCAATCTTCGTTTATTTGAATTGACCCTTTCGACGTGTGATTTTTTACACAAGGCACACTCGCAAAAGCACCGGGGGTGGTAGAATACACTGTGCAAGTCCCGCACGTGCTGAACAGTTTTTGGTCTACTTTGGCCCCACATTACTGTAACGCACGAAGGAAACGCACTTTAACGGGTTCAATTGTTCGAATACGTGCAAGACTTGCATATTGACCAGGGTTCCCGATCCCAGGGAACCTGACCCTTTTCGGGTCAGGCTGACCCGAAAACTGATCAACAATTGGATTTATACTGGGACTCTACGTCAAAGTAACCATTTTATGTGACTTTTTGACAATTTGTGACGACAAAATGAGCCAGGCCCGTCGGGCTCTATGATCTGCATCCAGGTCAATTTTGACTAGGAGTTGTTAGAGTCAAAGGCTTTACAACCAATGCTAACTATAAAGTGTTTCTATACAACCAAACCATGTTAGATCCCGGGGCTTGTAGATCATGTCAAATGAGCAACGGGTACTAAAATTGAGATAGGAAATTGACAACGGTGCCTAGCATTTATCGTACATGCAACAGTCGTTGACATTTAGTCACCGTTCCGAAAGAGAATTAACAAACCACCATAAATGAATCCCATAACTCATTGTATTTTACGACATGTTTTTCGGAAAGTCTGAGAGGTACTTGAAAAGCCGCTGCGTGAGTGCACACACGCACCCATAATTAATCATGGAAATTGTTGATTTCTCACACTTTATGTGATAGGCTCACAATGTGCTTTTTCGATTGGAAAAAGGCAATCAAGAGAGCTCAAATCCACCTGTTTTAATTTAGCACAAATGTCTCAATGACAGACTGCTGAGAGATGTTTGGGGGGAAAGCTCAAATTAAGCTCTTTTCACACGACAGCAGTTTAGCATGGGTCCCCAGCTAAATTTGAGCAAGGTTGTACGTATACTTCTTGTGAAAGGACAACAGTGTTTGAACCCTCCAAGGTCCCTAAAGTGAGATCTTCTCAAAATGTCAATACTTTATTAACATAAACATATTTCACACGAGGTGCATTCGGCAAATATTTCACAGCCACGCTGATACTTAGTAAGCAAGGGACCATTGTTAAATTGCTACCGTGTGAAAGGGCTTCCCTGCTTATGTTTTCCATTATAGCATGGTAACCAATGATTCTAAAATAAAACTGGTGTAAACCAAAAGCCTTTTGAGATGATGACAGACACAATGTTACATACAGTATTAGGTTTTGGTAATTATGTTTGAATTACACTTAAACTAAACAGTGCACTCCTATAGACCTTCATCAAGCTGTCACATGTTCCCTGTTTCCAATAGCAGTAATGAATGCTAATATTCATTGAGCATGGCACCAGACTATTTCGTCCAGCCTCAGTTTGGTTACAATGAGTTGGAGTAATATCAAGATGACCACACCGTGATAAAGGTATTGCGTCCGCCATACCTCAATAGGGCTAATTTGGTTGATTAATAGGCACAATGGCCAGCACTTTCCATCGAACGTAACAGTGTTTTTTACATACACTAAATCACTTGAAACTGGTCTTTATAACAGTTAGATAACATCAATATACTTCTTTAAAACGTCTACTCTATAATACAAACTCTACAGTTAAAGAATATCTTAACAAATACATAATTTATTTGAACAAACGAATTCTCAGAATCGTTAAATCTAAACCTATAGGGCCTAGGTATAACTAACTCACTGAAATCAAATAGAAATGGTATAGAATCCTGTAATTTATAAGCATCTTAGAGTTCAGCGATACCGATATGGTTGTTTATCTATCTTGATTTCTTCTACATTTCATTTATTTCTGGAGAAACACCTGGCCAAAGTCACCTGATAATAACCAACAGTGCTGATTGGCCAGGATCTCTATACACGTGGCTATTTGCTACATGCAACATTCGACGAGAACCGCCTAAGGTGTTGTACTCAACCGTTTCGTTGATCTGTGGTTTCGATTTCGTTCGGCTCAAATTTTTCAATTGTGGTTTAAAAATAAATAACTTATGAATTGTTCACTGGATCGAAAGAGAGACCCCCACGAGTTTGACGACATTGTGTTAAGTTTAGCTGTTAGGTGAATGGATCTACATTAGCAAGTTTCACTGTGGTTACTTTTGTTTTTTAACTATTCATTTATCACAACGACTGGTTTAATAAATAATTGTCATCAATAGAAATTGCGTTCCATGAAACCAATCATGAAATCAATCACGAAAAGAAGGTGTGAGACAGAAGCTTTTACCTAGAGAGACCATAACAAGACAACAAATGAAGTCGAAACAATTACCGTATTTAATGTTTTCTAGTTATCTCATGCTACCTCCCGATTGGTGTGCTTTCGATTGTTCATTTTGTATGGTTCGTTTGCAATTCCCCTTTCATTGCCTTTATAGACTTTAAGGATACACCGCTACTTTGCTGTACTTTATTCTAGACGTTAAGATCAATAAGTACGGGAGCTTATTGTCGCGATATTTATAAAAAAAAAACGTTATCTTGTTCGTACACGATACATCCAAAGTTGTCATGTACTTACATGATAAAGTGTTGCATGATCGTGCACGTACACGATAAAGTATTGCGTGGTGATGTACGTACACGATAACATATTGCGTGATCATGTACGTACGCGGTAATTTATCGTGTACGTATCGTGTACGTACACGATAAGAGTAATTTATTATTCATGTGGCAGCAAGTACACGTTAGTAATTATTTACTGAAATTTACTTCATAAGTATAGGTTCGAGTCGAAATGACTTGTCAAAAGTAAATTAAACATAGTTCAATAAAAATGAATCAAATTTGATTGAATCGAATTAAATTTAAATGACAAAAATAAGTTTGTTGTACCTATATCCTTTACGAAATAGTTGTAAAATGATTTAATTAAATGTGATTGTGAAAGTACCAACACTTCTTTTTGAAGATGAAAAGAATGCAATCAAGTATGACATGAACGTGATTTTGAAGGGAATTGACCGCCACTCATTATGAATTTGAGTTGACATAAAATTTGAATTAAGTCACTTAATAATAAAAAGTCTTAATATTTGTACATCTAATTAAAACAAATCAATAATGACAATATATTCTTCGAAGTTGCAAAACTTTATATACAAGTAACTTTTTTACAAAGCACTTCTCACAATAATACCTATCCCCTCCTATGCCATTTGGTAGGAACGCCCAACGTGTTATTCAATTGAACTTTTCGATTGATTGGTAGGGTCAGGCCAAATGTTTAAAGTCACAATAAATCTTTCTCTTCCCCGTAAACTGATGAAATGATATCGACGTTTTTATACATCTACAACTGTAATGAGCGAACGGGTAAACTTGAAGCGCTGTTTTCCATCAATCATTCGGAAAGAAGTTTGAATAGAATTTGTCAGTGGAGCATATATTCCCAGCTGGCAATTTAATTTGACGATGCTAAATTGACGTGGACCATGAATCACTTTGGCTCATTCCACAGTATCACATTACCAGGCCAGCCTCGAACATTTATGAAGTGCAGACAAAACTGTTAACAGTTTACATTGTTTTAACTACTGTGAAGATTGATGGTGGCGGCAACTATTAAGCATCAGAATGAAGCTGTCTGCTTAAGGCGTTAAAATAAAGTTGTTAGCGCGATATTTATGTGTTATGAAAAGGGAGAGGTGTGGTACGAGACCCTGTGTGCATGTAATTGTAAACAATCAAGTACAACCGGTCACAGAGAAGATTTGAAGAATTGGAACGGTTCAAAACCATGTTTATTTGGGTTAACCCTCGCACGATGTGTTAGCACCGTATGCTCAGTACTTTCCCGAGTTATGTGAGAAAAAAAAATCACAGGCATATTACTATGGTGGGATTCGAACATAACACCTTTGCCAGTCTAGAACACCGATATGCACTTTCAAACGGCTTCAGTTATGCACTACATTAAAACCGGTGAACATTCGGTTTGCGGTAACACCATGACAGCAACTTTGCTGTGTAGAGTTTTGTTCTTGTGGAACTTCAAGCGTCTTGCTATTAAATTCTATTACAGCGGAATAGATTAGGGAATTCGGGAGACTGCTTATAGTTGTGAAAAGAACCGTCCTGCTTAAAGACCATATAGTCCTAAAAATGTGTACATCCAGAAGCTGCTAAAATGAATAGCAATAAAACATAAATAGGATATGAGGCTTTGCATGGTGAGGTATCAATATACATTTGGTTTGCGGTAACACCATGTGTGTATCTACTTGCCAGGTAGAGTTTGTTCATAGAGAATTGTCTTTCTGTATTCTACTACCGCAGGGTAGATTTATCGGAATATAACATAACTTTAACCAATTGTGGCAATACTGACTGGTATTATGGTACACATGTACAAGTTTTTAGTTCTGCTTTTACAATGTCTCAAATCACAACCGGTGATTAATGCTGAGAAATACGAATTGAGGCAGCTACGACACTACGAAACACCAAGCCCAAGAAATACATCTATGAAAACTGATATGGGCCTACTTTTAAGTAAATTACTCAAGAACTTCATGATATGACCCTATTCGGTTATTAACTCCAAGCCTCGTATGTAACCTGATAGGTACAATTAAATTTATCCACTGATGTCAGCCACATATAGACCAAGACCCACGTGGTAATTCAATCATTCCCTGCGCGAGTTTTAATTTTGTTTTCCTTTTAACGAGTGGTGATGTAAGGTTGGTGATATCATTAATTATAGTACAGCCAATATTGTTACGTCATTAATGTCATAAGAGCCAAGGATAACCGTATAATTTCCGACGCCATTCTATTGTGTAATACTATTAGTTCGCTTCGAGTCTGCAGCCAGACATGTAACCAAGTGGTCATCAACTACTGATTATGTATTGGCTATACCGTCAAACGTGGCGCTCTTCAAGCGTGTAGGCCGCTGTTTGTTTACAAGTGGTTATTACAAAGTTCATTCACACAAACATTTACTGTTATTTTTCAGAAGTCCCCACCACACGAACAATCCGAACAAGTCAAAATGAGATGCAAATCTCCGAACTTAAGGGCACTGAACACCTTTGGTATAAATTGTCAAAGACAGTATTCTCACTTGGTGTATCCCAACGCTATGCATGACATAACAAATTTGGAAAATTTGAACTCAATGGGTCATAAAAGTTGCAAAAGAATACAAATGAAAGAAAAAAAAACCTTGTTTCACAAATTGATATGTGTGATTTCAGATGCCTAAAAAAAGGCTTCAGCTGAAGTATTTTTATATTCGAGTGAGAAATTACCTCCTTCTCAAACTCGGAGGGAGCCATTTCTCTGTGTTACACTATATCCCGGTCGTGACACGTGTCCTTGTGCAAGATTCTTTACTATAATTGCTTCTCTTCACCCATAATTGGGTACCTGAAAGGTACGTAGAGGTTGATAATGTGAATGAAAAAGCCTTTGGAGCGGTATTAACTGTTGCCCAGGTTGTATACTCCCAAGAGAGCTGAGAAACATTAAAAAGGGATGTTATAGGCCCTATGACAAGGGCACTAATGTAAAGCGCATTAATACGGTTATTGTGAAATGCGCTAAATAGGAATTTGTTATTATTACAGCCCTCCATTGGTTCGTTACCAAGTAAGTTTTTTATTCTAACTTGAGTAATTACCACTAGTATATTGTGCCTTTAATGGGAAGCATCATTATCCGTGTCTCAAACAGTCTGATTTTCAGAACTTTAAGACTACAAGGGTGTATCACAGTTTAGCAAGAGAGTTATAGCCAACCCCGAAAAGCCAATTACACTGACGGAAATGAACCTCTGGGTATAACACATTGGATATGTGTGTCTTGGTAAACGAAGCCAACAAATCTGTGTGCCTCAAACACTCCCTGTCGAACCCTAGGGTGCATTTAAAGAGAACACGGTGAGGTGAATGTGAATGTTCATTACAACTGAGGTGTGTAGAGTCTACATTGCGTTCGGCTTTCTATATTAACTCGGTTGTGTCATGGAGGATTGAAATGTAATAGGTCGAAAGCACAGTTTGCCAACATGCCAATTACAAGAATCGCATTACTTTCTTAACTAAATAGACTCTATACCTACTAATGGGATGGATATTTTCACGTAATGGATGCCGTGGAATCAATAATATAGTTTGATGGATTTGAGGTATTGCATGCGGTATCAATACATGACTTTCTTACGCTTGCTCAACCTTATAAAGTTTGTGTATTGCATGGTGAGGTGCAAATGTATATTCGGTTTGCGGTGTTACCGCAAACCTTGTATTTATCTTGTCTTGTATTTATTGTAAAGTATCGTATTTGGATAATTGTTTTTGTGGTGTTTTTTTTCACTTTACGGATGGGCCATATTAAATCGGCTACTTCACAGTCTCAGTGCAATTATTATTGACCATGATTTTAAGGTTTTGCTGTACAGAACAAATCTGCTCTGAGCTCCCGCGTTTAGATTCCCCCGGAATGTAAATCTACTACAAAATTGCCGTCAATACAGTACAAAAGAGGAAGATCCTTTAGTGGCAAGTTCAGATCAACCAATCAAATATAGGATTGTATTACTAAAGTGTTCATTACGGCCCTTGTCGAAACCACGGCTTTGGCTCCAGATTCGGGCTCAGGCTAGCTTGGCCCCGCGGTTGTTTTTGACAATTTCGCGTGCTTTGCGTACGTGATCAGGGCTTCAGACGAGAGAACGGAGCCTGAAGCCGAAGCCGATTTTACATTGATTGGTTTCCGTAGCGTGTGGGTAGATGGATTGTGCTTCTTGACACACGATCAGACAGCGTAACAATTACATCCAGGCTCGCGCTTCGTTGGGGTTCATTTCAGACTATCGACTCGTTTGACACTGAGCGTCATTAAAGCTCTTTTGAGCAAGCTCGTGGACCGGAAAGTGGCAGTTTGCCCCGCAGAGCCTAGCTAGCTGCTGCGCTCGATTTCACCATTTAAAGACACTAGATACTATTGGCAATTACTCTAAATAATTGTTGGCATAAAAACTTACTGGGAACGAGCAACAGAGAGCTACTGGTAGTATAAATCATTGTGAGAAACGGCTCGCTATGAAGTAACGTAGTAAAGAGGTGTTTTCCTACTCGACCTAATAATAAAAGAGTTCAGCTGAAGCATTTTATTAGACAGATGAAAGCACACAAATTAACTTGTGGAACAAGGGTGTTTTTTCGTTCATTATTCTCTTGCAACTTCGATGACCAATGGAGTACAAGTTTCCACAGGTTTGTTATTCTATGCATGTTGGTATACACCAAGTGAGAGTGCTTGTCTTTAACAACTACCAAACGTGTCTAGCCGTCGATTTCATCAAACTCTTTTTAACTTAGGATAATCTTAGGATTTATGACGAGCTCAGTTCCGTATCCATAGACGTACGGACGCATCGAACCCATCCGGAGTTAGAACGAGTTACTCGTCCTAAGTCGAGATGGGATTTTTCCTAGCGTTTCGTGAAATCAGTCACAGTGCCATTAAGAAGAAGACAAACGTGCGAGGATTGGAGTCATGGGGCACAGGCTGCAGTAATAAGCATCACCCCGTGCATGATACACCATGGACTGAAGTTCGTAGATCGATTGAAGACGAGATAGGGTAACGGTGTGTATTGCGTGGCCGGCTTGAATGCCCTCTGGTTCAGATTGACCGAATGACATTCTGTGGCTCTCCGACGACTCGACAACTTCAGATCGATTGAATTTTCAACCCAACGACAAGTTATTGTACGATCTAGTGTGAAATTCCTCCGGCGACTCAGATCATAAGATGACTGTATGCATGACTTTGTGCCTTCTTGCGACTGCAAAGTGCACGGTATATTAAAACACAACTTAAACCATACACAAACCCATAACAAACACTCAACCATTAATCATATACCAATGAATCGATATGTACACCCATGACATGAGCATTGACGGTAGTTTGGTCATTCAATGGAAAAACTTCATATCACTTTAAAGCTAATTTCAAAAATGTATGCTTTGTTGATGATCCCGATCAAATTGTGTAACTTCAACCTGAAAGGCTCCTTTAGAAAGATGGTTCTGGTATAGTATAATGTAAGTATCTTGCGAAGTAATTGATGCTGCCGTCAATAAGAACATTAAAGGACTAAATGTTTGTCGAAATTTCTATGGTCTCGGATGCGGCTAACGATTCAGTGGGTACCCACTGTCACCTCGCTATAAGCGTTGGTGAAAATACTTAGGTTTTTGCTGTTCTCTCAAAAAGTGGGCCTAGAAACTGTATTCAGCTAAAACTTTCACATGAAAACTTTAGTGTAACTTTCTTGATTACTGGTTCCGATCAATCAAGGTTGATAAAAGCCAAACGATGACCCTATTACAACATACATGAACTTAGTGTCAAATGTCATAATAAAACAAACTGTCGCTTGTCACAATTTATCGTGTTTATCGTTAGTCCGTCCTGTATACTTAAAGATAAAATAATAAAAACTTCGTATTTGTATTATTATTTATTTCTGAACAACCTTTCAAAAGATTGAACAAACAATAAGCATATTTAAGTTGACTCATCCTCTAATTAAGTTCTAATTAAAAAAATATCTCAAAAATATCTCCACTTGTACAACTGACGGAATATTTTCAAATAGGCTTTATTGAAATGAAAATAATAGTATTAATACAAATGATAGATTTGTCTTTCTGTCGTGTCAAATATGATGTCTTAGTCCATAGTCGGTGTTTACTTTGTGCTAACATTACTCTAGCTGAACAAGGTAAGCCGGTGGCTACACAAATATCGCAGGCTCAATAATAACCAAAGTGGACAGGGTTTTAAAGACAAACTGTGGTCGGCGAAAGCGTAGCTCGAATCCACAAACCTCATTGCGCGAGTCAAACAGTATAGTTTAGAAACATGGACACTATTGGTAAATGTCAAACACACTCACTTGGTGTATCTCAACCTATGCATGAAATTAAAAAAACTGTGAAAATTTGAGCTCAATTGGTCGTCGAAGTTGAGATAACTATGAAAGGAAAAACATCCTTGCCACACGAAGTTGTGTGCTTTCAGATGCTTGATTTCGAGACCTTATCGAATTTTGAGGTCTCGAAATCAAATTTGTGGGAAAACTACTTCTTTATCGAAAACTACGTCACTTCAGAGGGAGCCGCTTCTCACAATTTTGAGTTTACCAATAGTGTCCACTGCCTTTAAGGATTTCTTTTGCACCTAAGGCACCAAAGTTGCTTTATTGTACATAATAACCCCATGAATCCAAAGCTTCGTTTGGGAAGTCGTTGCAAAAATACCCCGCGGTTGTCATCTGCAGACAAATTGCGGGGGAAGCCATAGTGAACCGTTTACCTTAGTTAGAATTAACCAACCTTCACAAGAGTTTGCTACAACCAACTAGTAGTTTAACGCGGTAAACGGTTCAAGAGTACTTATATTACTGTGATCAAGAAGGTATGCCCACTGCCTCTTTTAAGATCGTTAACCTCAGTTTGTTTGATTAGATGATCTTCCCGTCAAGAGAACTTAGCAAACTCCCACAAGGGGATATAAACACCAAGCTGGCAACAACCAATCTCTCTCATACAAACATTGGTTTCACGTCTAAGATTATCAACTGCCACAAATCAATCAATTTTGAATCAGTGGATTATGGCTTATATGGCTTAGATCTGAAAACTTACACTGTATTGTTTACTGGATAACAGCTCAGTTTTTGCAAAGATCTGTCACTGAGCCTACTCTCTTAATTTAAAAACACAGAGAATGAAATTACAAAAATAAAGAAAGCGTCTGAATGATTCATTTATTGATTGTTTCGAAGCTTTTTAGGGAAAAGTGCATTATTTTGATAACCCGTTTTAACTGATTTTTTTTTTATGTTCAGTGCCCTTCGTCAAAGATGAATTATCAATTGATTGACTTGGGTAATTTACTAGTTTTCTTGTTTCATTAGTAGTGCAGTAATGCCACAGTTGTGAACACTATTTTCTGAAATGTTAAAAACCACCAATGACGTTGTTGCAAATCATGTTATACTACCAGTATTTTAGCAGCACTTTGAATAATTTATTGCGATGGGCCCCTTGATTAACAGCATGCACTTAGCGGTAGGTTGAAGTGTATAGGTTCATCATTGGGGAATATATTCCCGTTCTTTTGATATTCTGTTCAGTGACAAATCACAATACATATAAACAATCGAGCAAGATTCTATCAAGTTTGTTGATCATCACTTTGCCAACTGTATACATGTTGTGCTCGTATTTCCATAAGAACACAATGTATGCCCATTTTGTTTATACATGGTATCAGCATTGAAGACAAAAATATATTGGCACATATAAGGGCCGAGTCGCCTTAGATTGTGCAATTTGGGCTAGAGAAAACTTTCGTTATGGATTTAATATGATTGGAAAGATTTTCAAAACTAGAATATGACAATCCACACAAAACGCCTCTGAATTGAGTGATTTTCCTGGTACTTTGTGCAAGTTGACTTTGTGAACTAACACGGTCCTCCATTTTGTAGAACGATGCCTCCACAAAACGTCAGATCGGCCGGGTTAGTTCACAAAGTAAAATGAAAACCACACAAGTTCGAACCATGTGTGGATCATTAATTCTTAATATATAATATTATTCTTTTATAATAATTATTCTCTATATAATATTGCTCCTTTTGAATATTATTCTTTTATAACGGGCACTTTTTGGTGGCCCAGATCGCCAAATCCAAGTTTAGAAAAAAACGTTCATTCATTCTTCAACTACAATCATCAATCACAGTGTCATGTATTCGCCACTTTCCCCAAATAACCAAAGAGGTAGACCTATGATTGAGGTTTCATTTGAAAGCATTTCATCAGGCAGGAATAAAAGAGATGAACAATCTAGACGCCTTGTTCCATCATGAATTATGATATGCATCAGCATTGATTCCCCTTGGGGGTTTTGCACGGTTCAATCATTCTGCCACTGTTTTTACGCCCAGTGAATAATTTAATTTAAATTCTGAACCGTAACCCATTTGCAATTTTTTTTTTCTGCATATTAGAAATGCCATCCTCAAAAAAAAAACCTGATTGGTTTTTTTTTTAAGGCACTGGACACCTTCGGTATTTGTAAGACCAGTCTTCTCAATTGGTTTATCCCAACATATGGATACAATAACAAGCCTGTAAAAAAAATTGACTCAATTTGTCGTCAAAGTGGCGAGAGAATAACGGAGGAAAAAACGCCCTTGTCGCACAAGTTGTTCTCTTTCAAATGCCTTGATTTCGAGACCTCAGCTGAGGTCTCTTATTAAGTTCAAATATTTGAGTGCGAAATTACTTTCTCAAAAACTACGTTACTTCAGAGCTAGCCGTTTCTAACAACGCGTTATATACTATCAAAAGCTCTCCATTCATCGTTACCAAGTAAGTTTGTATGCTAATAATTATTGACGGTAATAATCGATGTGTCCGGTGCCTTTAAAGATTCCCTTTTTAATCGATTTTAGATTTCCCCATTGAAAAGCACTAAACGACAGTGGCAATTTTAATGTGTAGGAACAAATTCCCCGTTTGGGGTCGGGAGTCCACCGTGCGTAAGACTAGTAGCGGAAATTTTTGATTATCAGAATTGCATATTGTAGCATGGAAAGTGAAGCAACTGGTAAAAGTCCCTGCATTAGCGTAAAGTCATCCCTAATACATCTGCACTACTGAGATTGAACTATGCATCAAACTTCGCACGTAACTTAAAGGGGATTCCATTGTTGTCTGGTCTGTTCTTCAGTATGTCCAAGTCAAAAAGTTTCAGTCTTACCTGGGCCCAATTTCATAGAGCAGCTAAGCACACAAATTTGCTTAGCGTTTGTTAGCATGAAATGTCTTCCATGATAAAAACAGGATTACCAACCAAATTTGAATTTGTTGCATGTTACTTCTTAATGCAAATTCAGCTGTTGCTTGCTTGTCCTGAATATCACGTGGAAATTTGGCTGTTTTTATCAAAAGGGAGAAATGTCATGCTAAGCAAATTTGTGTGCTTAGCAGCGCTATGAAATTTGGCCCTGGTGTTTTTTCGCGGTCTTAACCAATACCTGTTTCGGTCAATGGGCAGTGACTAAGCAATGACCATTTCAACCGAAACAGTTTTGGTTACGACCGTGAAAACGCACCCGTAGTACATGTACGTCAGTTGTCACGATCAAACAAATTACAAATAAAATTCTATCAGTATCGATACCAGTTACTTGAAACCGAAATCATTTGACAAGATTAGTTACATCTGAATAATAAATTGTCATATAATTTATTTTGTCACACAATTCATTATTGTCGCATAATTCAAAGAGTAGCTCGCCAGAAAGGGATTGTCATCTCAACGATGCAAGAGGTGACTGCTCTCTGTTCCAAAAACCTAATGTTCCGACAACCCTTGTTCCGACAAAAAATTCCAAACAACCCTATACTGACAACCCTATACAACCGAAATGTTCCGAATACTCTTTGTTCCAACAACCCTATTTTCCGGCAGTCCTAAGTTACAACAACCCTACGTTCCGACACTCCTATGTTTCGACAATCCAATGTTCGGGCTATCATACATATTCTGGCAGCCCAATGTTCCGACAACCCTATGTTCCGACAGCTTTTTGTTTCAACAGCCCTATATCATGCTACACTTACATGTCGTGACAATGTTCCGACAACTCCATAATCCGACAACCCTTTTGTCCGTCAACCCTAAAAGTTCATGGCTGTAAACCGATCAATTTATTCCACTTAATACTAGCCTTGCTCAAGGCAGTCGCATTATTCGCTCCGAAAAGACGCAGCTGTAAACCCACCCGCCGTATACCCTGTGCATGGTGTGTGCGATCACACCGAATGACCAACCCGTATACACACTGTCACATCGCACGAATACTGTTCACACAAGTCATCGCACTCGTACACCACTAACCGCATGCGGAGGCCGTCAGGCCGACAGCCTTGTCGGATCTGTATCTTCCCGTTTTAATGTGTTGTATTGAAAAAATTCCAATAGTGGACGAAATTGGGGGGGCTCGAGGATATGCTAGTATGCAGCTCATGAATATGAATATCGTTCGTCAGACCTATCAGACAACACAGGATGTGAGGCAAATGAATTATTCATTTTGACGTCCAATCACGCACTTCCCTTATCACGACCTTTGGACCCTATCATGCGTCCGTGGTGGTGGTGTGTGAGGTAAACATGTCTCGTCTTTCGCGGGCATTATGGTAATGAGCTGACCGTGGGAACTCTTCGCTTATTATAGTAATGAGGTCAGTGGCTTCAACACAGATCCTACAAGGCTGTCGGCCTGACGGCCTCCGCATGCGGATAGTGTACGGGGGCATCGTGTCGTGCGATGTTACGCACAGTGAATACGGGTGGGTTTTACGCACAGTGAATACGGGTGGGTTTTTATACAGCGGCGGTCTTTTTTCGGAGTGAATAATTCGACTGCCTTGAGCAAGGCTAACTTAATACTTAATTTTGAATACAGAAATTAGCTGTTCCAACGTAGTATACATTTAACCATATGCCTAATCATCATAATAACGAGAACAGTCTATCCCCCCCCCCCACCCTCAAATAGCCTTTACCATCAATACCCATGACAACAAATCAATTAATACTACAAACTAGACTCACACAGGGGCTTGTATTGCCTTCATTGCTGTGCCATAGTTTGTTGATACTCTATTCACCGAATCCCAATATTAACAGTATTCATCAATAACGAATACTTCACGAAACACATCCAGGAAAAACTACGACTATACCCAGTAATGGATCTCAAAGTACATGCGGTTTATATGCGGCGAAGATCATAAAGACCACTTGACAGTCTTCTCACTTGGTGTATCTCAACATATGCACAAAATAGTAAACTGGTAAAGGCCCGGTCACACAGGCCCCGATAACGAGAACGAAAACGATAACGATAAAAATGCACGCCCTCGATTGGTTGAATGGGCGTGGGCGTATTCTGCGTGGAGCAATTCAACCAATCGCGAGCCGAGCGTGTATTTTTATCGTTCTCGTTTTCGTTCTCGTTATCGGGGCCTGTGTGACCGGGCCTTAAAACTCAATTGGTCGTCGAAGTTGCGATATACGGAACAAAAAACACCCTTGTCACACGAAGTTGTTTGCTTTCAGATGCTTAATTTCGGGACCTCTAATTCTGAGGTCTCGTGATCAAAATCAAATATTTTCGTGGACAATTACTTCTTTCTCAAAAACTTCGTTACTTCAAAGGGAGCCGTTTTTCACAATGTTTTACCAACAACTCTCCATTACTTGTTACCATGTAAGTTTTTATGCTCACAATTATTTTGGGTAGTTACGAATAGTGTCAAGGGCCTTCAAAGTGCACGCAGTTATAGCGGCAAGGATCTTAAAGTACAAGCTTACAGCGGAGAAGTGTGTGAGGTGTTATCACATACACGGCATTGGTCTTTTCGCTATCAGCCACCTCGATAGCTGTCTAAACCCTCGCGAGGTTTACGCCGACAGAGAGGTGGTCTCGCGAGATTGGCAACGTGAGATACCAAGACTACCTACGGGTTTGATGCGGTAGAGGATAAGAATTGAATAAAGTCAAATATACTGTAGTAGTTGTCCTTATTTCTGATTATAGCGGCTTGATGAAAGACTAGAGAAAAGTCAATGGACACGTGTACAGTAAACGTAGGTGTGGGTGGGAGTAGTGGGACACAAGCACTCGAATACACTGTCGCTCCTAGGTAAGCTGCGGTTACTCCTTATTGAACGATGGGGGAAATCGCTCGAGATGACATGTGACAAGTTAAGTGCTTCAAATATTCAGGTGATTTTTGAAAAGAGGGCACTAAAACGTGATCGGGATATGTTTGGCGGCTATTCCCCTGCAGCAATATATAACCTGATGCTTGGATCAATGCATGCTATTTCCCTCTCATATAATATCCCCCACAGCTGTATTAATTTTTTGGATAAGCAGACTTTCGAGTCACAGTGTTTGAGTACACTTTTGGTAATCCTGGCCAAATTTGATAAAGGGCATTTATTTTATTTACTTTATGTTATTTTTCACAGACTATTTTGATACTGTACTGTATGCTCTTTTGTTTTAAGGTCGAGTAAATAATAAAAATAGTAATATTAGGCTCTATAATAATCATAATTGAGTTCAAAATTATTACAATGATTGGTTTACAGTGACCAGCATGATGCGTTGCCGTCGAGACAAATATTCCCTTCAAACAAAAATGTCAAAAGTCTTTGAAAAGCCTTCACTATTGTTCATCTTCTGAGATGCTACCAGTACAGTTCGGCCCAAACGGTAGGCGTTCCTCTACCAAGTGAAGCATGCACCATCGGCAAGGGGCCGACCATTATTAAGAATCACCAAAGTGCCTTCACCACAAACTTGTCATAATGCACAACAAATTTGAGCAATATATTGTGAATTGAAGCAACGGATATTACACCCGTTGCCACTGGCTTGAAGAGTTTTCTGATTTGACATACAAAGACAGCAAGTGCACATTACACAGATCATAATTCTTGGTCAAAGCATAGGATCTCACGATTGCTTGCAAACGTATACCCACATCTAGTAGATACACAGCATTACCGCAAACCAAATATGAATTGATACCTCACGCATGCAATGCCTAAAATATCGTACAAACATTATTTGAAAGGCTGGACACCACGGGCGAATTTAAACTTTTAAAAGTGTGATTTCCAAGCGTTATCAAAATATGAGGGATATAAGAAATCTGGAAAATTACTGACAGATTAAAAATGATATGAAGTACAAACAGATCTTTGGTGTGTGTGTCCTTTCCAAGGGTTCGAACCCCACCAGAGTTATATGCCCGACTTTTTCAAAGAACTCGGGAAAGTACTAAGTATGGTGTAAGAGCAAAACCAAAAAATACTCTTTATCATCCCCGATGCAAATTAAACATCTATAGGTACAGCTTTGACTAGATTGACCGTGCTTGCTTTTATCATAGAGAAATTAAACAAACGTCAAACTCAAGTGCCTGCAATACTTTGATCAGAATCGCAGTTATTGAATCTAAGGTTAATACCCTTTTAGCAGGTATTTAGGAAACTTAAAAGGGGAAATATTCTTGACACGAAGCAATTCACAGCTCTGAGGTGTTTACTTATCAAACGCGAGTATGTCATCGACGCGTGACGCATACTGTAAAGGTGTTACAGCCCTTAGTGACAGCTACGGTCAAATCGTAAACGTTTATACATTAAGCCCCTTTCACACGAGAGCAATTTAGCAAGGGTCCCGTGCTTTAATTGCAGCAAGGTTGGAAAATTGTACAAAACGCACCTCGTGTGAAAATACAGCATTGGATGACGTCGGCTTAGCGCGGGTAAATTGTCACGATGAAAACGGAAATTCAGGGCTGATAGTCGGTCCTTAAAGAGTAAACGGGAATTGTATGCAACAGTTAGTTCTTTGAACTGAAATGTTTACGATGCAAACAACCATTCCAGTGCGCTGTGATCAAATTGTGCTCTCAACGAAAAGGAGGTGCGACAATTCTAGTTGATCAAACAGATGCATCATTGTGTCACTTGCAAACAAAATTACGTCCAAAGACCGGTTATATTTAAACACCAATTGCGACGTGATAACACAAATATTGTCCCAATCAACCGTTTAACGGTCAGCAAACACACGCACAAAATGTAAATGTTACCGAGAACCACTTTAGTTCAATTTTTCTTCTGGTCACTTCGCAACTAAAGTAACTCATACTTTACAACAGCACATGTTGATACGCCATTGAATTTTTGATATAACCTCGGTGACATTTTGTCCGTATCAATGTGGCATATTGATCATTCCAATATTGGCAAAGCTTCAATATAAAATGGAATTACAGTATACGGTTGCTAAATATAGTTCTTAGGTACGTTGCTATAAATATTGCAATAATGCCAAAAATTGCGTCCGGACACAATACTTTACTTTGATGCCGCTTTAGGACTCGTTTTGCATATAACGACGACAGTGACTGACCGGGTCTCTCTTATCTACAATAGGCCTTAAAGGCACTGGACACTATTGGTAATTGTCAAAGACAAGTATTCTCAATCGGTGTTTCCCAACATATGCATAAAATAACAAACCTGTGAAAATTTGAGCTCAATTGGTCGTCGAAGTTGCGAGATAATGAAAGAAAAAACAACCTCGTTGCATCAGACTGATGCAAAATAAAGGGCTTCAGCTGAACTATTTTATTATGGGAGTGAGAAATTACCTCTTTCTCAAAAACTACGTTACTTCAGAAGGAGCCGCGGCTCGGCTAGCTATTCTCGCAATGTTTTATACTATCAACAGCTCTACATTGCTCGTTACCATGTAAGTTTTTATGCTAAGTATACAATTTTGAGTAATTACCAAACGTGTACAGTGCCTTTAAATGCGACTATAGATACTGCATTAAGGATATACACGAACCAACTCTATAATAACGTGTACGTGTCCAGCAATATTTGCAATATTAAACATAAAGTATATTATTCGTAATAACGGTATTTCTTCCAGATATCAGGATAGGGACACTGTGTTCACTGGACCGTTATACGCAGACCTGTACTGATAATTGTCTGTCATATTTCGTTGAATACAATGCAGAATTTGAATAATATATGAATATATGCAGCGTGTATATCTAACATGTTGAAACGTTATTACCGCTTTGACTTAGTGCTGCATGGCTGATTTACAATGACGCTTCATCATTAAGCATTGTTTTCAAGAAACAACGGAAAGAGTGGAAATGAGAAACACTTGTTGAAGATTGACTGAATTTATTTTAATAATAATTATTGGAATAAAACCTTTCTTGGTGACGAGTAATGGGGAGAGGTTGATGGTATAAAACATTGTGAGAAACGGCTCCCTCTGAAGTGCCATAGTTTTCGAGAAAGAAGTATTTTTCCACGAATTTGATTTCGAGACCTCAGATTTAGAACTTGAGGTCTCGAAATCAACCATCTAAACGCACACAACTTCGTGTGACAATGGTTATTTTTCTTTCATTATTATCTCGCAACTTCGATGACCGATTGAGCTCAAATTTTCACAGGTTTGTTATTTTATGCATATGTTGAGATACCCCAACTGTGAAGGCTAGTCTTTGACAATTACCAATAGTGTCCTCTGCCTTTAAACAGTTGTATTCATGTTATGTATTTATGTATTTATTATTATGTTTGACAATCACCGTAGAGGCATGACATAAACCACAGAAATAGAAACCAATGAAATATTTCATTTCAGCTTTTATGAAAAACCAAGGTCGCAAAAGGGTGTGACATGCCTAACCATATTTTGCCAAAGACTTTACTCTATGCATCAACTTTCCAAACGAAATCAATTTGTGAAATTGCGCTTAAATTTGTTGTAATCAAACCCCGGAAGACAGAATTTCATTCGGGAACTAAAAATGTATTAATATATCTACAATAATATTACAGCACTCAGGGTAGGCTAAACTCCCATCAGTTTTTTATATTTTATGGTGACTACCGATATTCAAAGTTTGCCTGTGGCAAGAAACTCAAATGTTGTTATACTTGAGCAGTGTGCTGAAAGTCCCCGTCAGAATTAAGACATTTTACAGGGCTGGAATTTAACACTGGACCACAGGCCCGAGGTAGTGATTTTAGTCCCAGGTCAGTTAGCCCATGGCAGGACAAGTCCATTAGTCTTATGTTTATTTTTGATAGTTTTTTCCCAACCGAATAATAATACCCTACTGTGTAAATATCTTTAATAAGACAAAAGTGATAATGAACATTTGGCGTTGAGACTATAGTGAAAATTAATTCTGTTGAACATCGAAGTATAAGAAAATAAATGAAATAAATCTTTTATAGATGGTAGTTTTACATCGGGGCTGAAGAATATAATTTTGTTTTACCCTTACATCGATGTGTAAGCACTTATCCAGTACTTTCCAGAGTTCTGTGAAAACATGTTAAGCTAAATATTATCTATTATGGCGCTTGTTCAAAATCAAAACAGTTTACAATGTACAACTCTGTAAACGGTTCTTTCACGTTATGATTTTTGTCTTCGGGTCCGGTAAACAAAAATGGAGCTATGAAGCTCTGCGGTCAATTTACACAACATTTGAGCCCTGAGTTTTACCAGTCTATATAGTTGCAGTGTTACAGTGCGAGTAGAAGTAATAATTGTTCTACTTGGTAGCAGGCAGAAAGATAATTATACCACGGCCAATCTCTGGTGCATGCTTATTGGTGATCGCTAAAAGCATTCCTTATAATAAAACCAGGAATTCGCCTATTTACAAGACCGTCGCTAGGTAACCACAACAATGCATTAGAACATAAACAAAATGCCAAATGGTAAGCCGTGCAAAACACGCAGTGCTGTATTTAAATTACACCAGTATTACGTATGCAGATGTCAACAACATACATAATGCATTGTAGAGTAATGGCCTGTTAGCAATAGTAGACCTCAGTCCAATAATTTACAAGTTGTCAAATTGTACATAATATTATCTTATAGCAATATTGTTTCAACGGTAAATTTTCCAGTAAAATAAACTGATTAGGCCAAATCTTATAGCCTAGGCTATAGCTATTACATTGGCCTAATACATTAAGAACCACATTATTTACAATACATGATAAGCTATACTGTTTAAAAGCAACTCTCATTTTTCACATACTGCTTGATATGGTAACGTAGCATCAGTTATACATGAGGAATCGATTGTCCATCAACCTTTGTTCAACCGTTCAACGAAACATTCTCCCTAAAATAGATGACAAAAGCTAACATTATATCCAGAGTGAACGACCACTATGCCGGCAAAGTACTGTTCGAAAAATCGAGACCACATCACACCGGCTCCGTTTCAAAACCAACACTCCCACAAAAGAGATTTACACAATTATGGTTGTACCCACAAGTTTACTATTTGTTTATAGTTTCTTCCTATTTGTATTCATATTTTCTTTCCTATGAACACTATTTCGTTATTTGTTTTATTTGGTAAAGAGTTGGCGTTTAGAACAGTTTCGTCAATATAACCAATGCTTTTTACCTTATCTTCGTTAACAACCATGTTTTCATAAAATATAGTGTTATATTTCTCAAAACATTTTAAAGAGAATGCTCAATTTCTGATGCAGGAAGCTTCTATTAAGTCTTGGGAAAGAGAGTTATGTAGAAAGTTGGGTTTTATTAGAAACGAAATCGTACAATTCTCAAAACATGTGTCACCTGTGAACATTCCAATGTGGTGTTTATATTATTACTCCAAAATGTGTTTTATGGTGAAAAGTTCAATTTTTAATTATTGGACATGAAAAACCACTAGCCCATTCTTCTTCTTATCATTGCAAATCATCTACATTGCCTTTAAACTTCCCCGCTAAATCAAAACTTCGCAGATTACAAGCGAAATTGAGCATACTATAAAGTTTTCCAATAAAAAAAAAGAAAATGCCGACCAGTGACTCAAATAGAGAGCAAATTATGTAAGATACTGCGCCGTACTAACAGGGATTGGTACCCCTTCACATCAATCGTGTGAATTATGAAAGTCAAGTTAGTTTTGTCATTGGACATTGGAAATTTACATACATGTAGGTTTGTACAGCGAATATCATCGTTACTTTTTTCGATATTGGACTTTGGACATTCACATGGGTTTGTACAGTGTCCAATGTCCAATATCGATGTACGAGGTAGACATCCACTGACAAACCTATTATATGTGAATATCCAATGTCCAATATTGATGTACAATGTAGACATTCACTGTACAAACCTATATGAATGGCCAATTTCCAATATCCAATATCAAACTGACTTTATTGTGAAGACACAGTCTGACACCCAAAGTCCCACCAAGCACTACGTCGATGTGCCGGACAGGGTTGGTGTAGAATTAGATTTGTCTTTTAACAGGACACAGTTTGGATCAAAATACTTCGTTCAAATTCAAACAAACTGATTGAGTTCAAAGCACTGGACACTTTTGATAATTGTTAAAGACCAGCATTCTCACTTGGTGTATCCAAACATATACCTCAAGTAACAAACCTTTGACAATTTTGGTTCAAAGTTGCAAGAAAATAATGAAAGAAAAAACACACCTTTGATGCAAAAGTTTGTGTGCTTTCAGATGCCCAATAAAAGGCTTCAGACCTGAAGTCTTCTTTGGGTGAGAAATTCCCTATATCTGAAAACTACATTACTTCAGAGGGAGCCGTTTCTCACAATGTGTTATACATATCAACATCTCTCCATTGCTCGTTACCAAACGTGTCCAGTGTCTTTTAAAAGGATACCTTTTGAATAAAAACACTTTGTTCAATTTTAAAACAAACTGATTGAATTAGTAACTATATTGTCAAAGGAAGTTGAAATTTTTTTCGCAACTTTGTGTACGAAAGTTTTCTTTACGAAAGCTTTCTTTTCTAGGTGTACGATTTTATAAGGCTTTTTAATACTATTTTCTTAGAATGACTTGATTTTACAACAAAGCCATTTATGCCTTCGCTACGGCTTGTTTATCCAAATTAACTTGACTCATCTCACCATTCCTTGGGTAGGATGATTCCGAAACGACAGAAGTTACTGCAGTAGCTGTGAGCGGGTACTGGTTGTTATACCCGGAAACGTTGGTGTCGTCTCCCTCATCGTCGTGTAAACGAAACCGCTTCCCCTTTTTGTTAAACTTGCCCTTGCCTCCGCTCTTACCGAACTTCCACCTGCTCGCATAGGAGGTCTGGCTCACCTCAGCCTGGTTTCTTGAGTGGCACAACCACGCCTTCCGGAAACTCTTTCTGAAGTTGTCGCTAAAGAACGCGTAGAGGAAAGGATTGGCGCAGCTGTTGATGTATGTCAACGACATGGTTATGTCCGAGATGATCCAAGTCTTGTTCCATGTCCTGAAGGCATCGACAAAGACGAAGAGAATCTTTACAATGTAGAAAGGAGCCCAGCAGATGACGAAGGTGATCACGACAATCAGGACCAGGCGATTTACTTTTCGTGATTTCTCCGGTTTGCCTGTCTTTTTGTTCATATCTCGTAGCCGCAAGGTGATGCTTGCGTAGCAGACTATGATGACAGTCAACGGAATGACAAAGTTGAATATAAACACACACATGGCCATTATCTGGCTCATCCTTTGGACCCGATCGGGTTCGAAGTAAAGGTAACACACATCGTCGTTATCGTTGCCTGGTTCTAACTTAGCGAAATAGACGAACGGAATTGCAGCCAGAATGGACAGCAACCATGTGGAAGCATTGATAGCTGTAGCGATTGGTAGATTCCTGAAGCTTCGAGACTTCATGGCATGACAAACAGCTACATAGCGATCCACACTCATAGCTGTCAAACACCATACACTGATGACCATGTTGAACATGTCGATACCAAAGTAAACTTTACACAAGAAAGCACCGAAAATCCAGTAGGTTTCCATAAAGTTGGATACGGCCATCAGTGTTAGGAAGGTGACAAAGACTGCATCAGCTACGGCCAGGTTAAGAATGTAACAGTTTGTGACCGTTTTCATCTTAGCGAACCTTAACACTACGTAGATAACAGTGCCATTGCCAACGATACCAACTATGGTGATAATCATATAAAGAGAACCGATGATTCTACCAGCTAGCTGAATATCAGAAAAGTTACCCTCCTCCTCCTCCTCCTCCTCCTCCGTTATGTTTAGAGTCGAGAAGTCTGTGACGTTCATCGGATACAAAGATGTATAGGTTTCTGTTACAGTTGGCTCCATTTTTAGCTCCAATGGTCAACTGGACGAGTGAATGCAAAGTTGGTTTGTAAGTTAGTCTCACCAGTAAAACACTGAGTTAGGAATTCATCCTCTTACAAAATACTCCAAGATGTTCCTATGGATGTTTCACTGTATACTCATTCTGCGTTTTCTCGCAATCGACGATGCAACTCACAGTTGAAGCTATACGTCAGTTCACCCAACTCGGTTTCACTTTAGAAGTTGCATGTGGGCAATATGCAGGAAAATTTAGCCTGCGAGTGCTATATATATACCAGAACTGAGCCATTGGTACAACGTTGGGCATCGTTCAATACAATTCTGAAGATGCAGACGGTGTGGCTAGCTAGAGTAGCGCCACCACACTATATCGCGCATGCGTATCAGCCTAGCACCCACAAAGTACTTGTGATGCAGTCATGGTATTGTATGTCACATGTCATCAGGCCAATATTGCACTTCGCCCATTGGCTGTTTGCTCTCACGCTTGCGTAGTAACAAGTCGTATCGGTGCTCACCACGGCTTAATAACGGCGGAATTTACCGCTGTTAAAATACGACAAAATGTTATAGTAAAAGGTATTTTGTCGGCAATGGTTCTCCACTTATTTACAGTTATTTACACGCGGTGATTTTATCCCATGTGGCTGCAAATATATCCGCAAGTGTATGTTCTGTTTATTGAAATAGACCTATGATATTTATTTATAGATTGTAAATTGAAGGAGAGTTTTGTAAACAGGCTGGTAATACTATCAAATGGAGAAACAAGTTGGTTACTGGTGCACAATATCCGTACCAAAAACAAACAGTTATTAACAAACAATGATTTAACAAAATTCAAAAGATACAACATGTTTTTTGTTTAACATCTTAGTGTGACAAAGCAGTGGGTTGATATTAAAATATTTTGAGTCTTTCTTCGAAAACTGATTGTGCTCTATTGTATACGGCCAAGTGCATGTACAGAGTAGTCCTATCTAATAGACTAATATACCCTACAAAATGGGGTTTATCTTAAGATACGTTTCACCATGAAGTAAGAATTCAACGAGGCGAGGTGGTATGGATGTGTGTACACGGGGGTGCTGCAGGGGACAATTACATTTTTAAGGCATCCCATCAAAACAAATCTCCGGTCGAGAAGGAAATTAGAGACTAGCGTATAAAAAGGAGGGTCAACAACTGAGATCTTCAACAGCTCAAACTAATCCATCGACCTCAATTTAGCTTGGTATCTCCAAGCTAGTATTGGGATTGGCAGAACGCACGTTAATCATTTCCCATTGAAAGATTTGTAGAACCGGCAGGGGCATTGATCTTCTGCCTGCCCTAGGGGCCACTTTGATCGCACCGCTGCCCTTATTGAACCAACGCCAATCCCTTTAATTCCTACATGTTTGTTTTGACTAAAGACCTTCCCGCTTGCAATTTTTTATATTGAAAAGCACAGGAAACATTTGTGGGGATAATATCTGCCCGCGTTTGGGTTCGCCCCGTCGACAGACTCAAACTCGCGACTACGCGCATAGAAAAAAAACATCAATGACATTTCTAATTTATTGGGTGGTATTTTTCAGACTGCTTCTGCGTCTTTACAATTAGCGTGAACTCGTGACTAGAATCCATTTTTATGGGATCGATGGGAAAGGGAAAATGGTTTGACAGTTTTGAAGGTTTATGGGTCAGTTTTTGGCGCCAAATGATTGTATAATTGAGTCAATATGGCATTTTGTATTCAGAAGGCGCAGTAATAACGATCCATTGAGGAAACTTACGTATACTGTTTGTGCAGGACACTCTAGGGAATATGAAAGAACAGGGGCTACATGTTCAAATTAAAAAGCAAGTGGAAAGGCAAAGCTGTTTTGCGTTTCAATATTTGTATCAGCGTTTAGTTTTCCCATTAAGTTTGCGCAAAATGTATTTAGCTTCATGGACACTCGTTTAAAGGAACACGTTGCCATGGATCGGTCGAGTTGGTCTTTGAAAATCGTTCTGTAACCGTCTGTTGTAAAATGTATATGGTTAGAAAGATATTGTAAAAGTGCAATACAATGATCTACACAAATATGCCTCGAAATTGCGTGGTTTTCTTTTTACCCTGTCGACTAACACGTTCGGCCATTTATGGGAGTCAAAATTTTGACTCCCATAATGGCCGACCGTGATAGTTCGCGACGTAAAAGGAAAACCGTGCAGTTTCGAGTGATACTTGTGTGGATAATTATATTCTACTTTTAAAACATCTTTCAACCATGCATTTCATAACAAACGACTTCAAACGCTTTTTATAGACCAACTCGTCCGATCCAAGGCAACGTGTTCCTTTAAAGGCAGTGGACACTATTGGTAACTACTCAAAGAAACGAGTAATTGGTAACGAGTAATGGGGAGAGGTTGATAGTATAAACGGCTCCCTCTGAAGTGACGTAGTTTTCGAGAAAGAAGTAATTTTCCACGAATTTGATTTCGAAACCTCAGATCTAGAATTTGAGGCCTCGAAATCAAGCATCTGAAAGCACACAACTTCGTGTGACAAGGGTGTTTTTTTCTTTCATTATTATCTCGCAACCTCGACGACCAATTGAGCTCAAATTTGCTCAGGTTTGTTATTTATGCATATGTTCAGATACACCAAGTGAGAAGACTGGTCTTTGACAATTACAAATAGTGTCCAGTGTCTTTAAGTTCAAGCACCTTTCCTTATTAGTTCAAATTTTGTTTTCTTAAGCTTCAACGCATTCTATTTCGTTTTCGTGCACGCATGATTTCTAGAACAGTATACACAGCAAAGTAGATTATCATGGTGTTAACACAAACCTATACCGAAAGCTTGCCATACAATGCCTTTATTATAACTATATGATGTAAGTATGTTATCAAAATCTTTATTTGAAGAAGAAAACAAAACACGAAATTTAAAATGGGTAATCGACCGTTTAGAGACAACTTGCATCGAACTTATTGGCTGGATTATTTTGCGGTTGTATATAATGTCATGTTCTGAGAACATCTTATCTGCATGTTTCATTTTTGCAAACATCTGCAATCCGTACGGGATTGAAATTTATTGTCAGTGGAAGACGCCCTCTGTTGTAAAATATTTATATGGGGCAGGTTTTCCGTACAAATGCTCTCAATTGATTTTGAATCGACCTTTTGAAGTTAAATTTTTATTATTTCTTGCAGGAAAAGAGGCTAAAAATGGTCTTTAAATAGCTCCCTTCAATTTAAGTTTTTTTTAGTGTGAGCTCTGGTATTTTGTATGCTCATAAACGTGAGCGATTCGTTCGTTTACACAACGGCATTTCAAAGGCAGTTACTTTAACAGTAAAAATGCCACTTGGTATATATGCTGGGCGACCTTTAGTTACGTTCTTTGCTCCATCGAGCAAAAAATAATTAAGAATTTAAAACCTTTATCATTTACTTGAAGCAAAAACGTGAATGCGTTGATAAAGGTTAACTAAATAGGTGTGGAGGTTATTTTTTTACGTGATTAAGTAAAATGTTTGTTAAAAATAAAAATTTCACATTCAAAAGAATACAGTGATCTCTTGAATATAGGGGAATGTCTGCAATAACGACATGTATTTTTATCTAGAAATCGTTATACTACTTCCTGAAGGTCTGGCAAAAATGTTTCCCAAAACTGACACAATATTCGCATCACATTGAAACAAACATATTTTTGACTTAATGGTGGAGAGAAAAAAAAACATGGCACGATTTAAAACTAGAGAGGTTCAGTTGTTTCTCGGCGAGGAATAAAAGCCCTGCAGCTAAAAGTTCCATCAGTAGTCACGTTTGGTATTCCATCTGGGCGCAGCCTTTTCGTGGTTTATTTGGCTGAGACCTCGCTCGCCATCTATCTTTTGCATTTTAAGAAGACTTAATGTGTTTTTTTATACTGGAATCAGGTTAGGTGGGGATTGCATCCGTGACCGGTTTAGCCCGGGGTTGTCTTACAGACAACACAACCACGCCCAGGGGGTACGTCCTTAACACTTCCCCGTCTAAAACTCTCATCTCACCCATCTTCATTTCCCCCGTGTCGCCCGAGCTTCTAAAAAATGGTTGAGAACTCGGTTCAGCATCTATAGTAATCCCCATGAGGACATTTTCAACTGCATCAGTGGGGGCTTAGCCTGCGTTGTTTACCCCCTCACAAATGTAAATCCTTATTTGGAAACTTAGTCCAGTGGAACTCAGAAACAGAGAGACCAAGGCGCGGGATGGTGTGCTCTTGCATACTGAATACGTAGCAAAACCGGCATCGCATAAAATTTGACAATAATGTTAAACTTTGAATGTGCTAAGTCGATGGCCGTATAAGAAAGCAGCAGTACACAGCAACAATTGTGCATGGGTACTACACTTTTTGTTACAAAGATACCAAATAAACAACATATAAATATTGAGTATATACTCTTTAGATCTTGTATTCCACAAATTCAAACACCTTTCATTCACCATTTACACAGCGATTGTTAATCGACACAAATAAAACAATTGAGATAAGTGCTACATCAGTAGTTTTCAAACGGTTATTCATAATTAAAATTAGCACGAAAAACCAACAGCCACAACAAAAAAGCTTCACGTTATGTTACAAAGACAACAAAATGAAAACCCCATATAAATACTGAGTAACTCTTTGAAATCTTGTAAAGGCCTGTTCGACAAACTCAAGCATTTTTAACCATCGTTGACACAGCGGTTGTTAATTGACATATAACTAACATTAATATATATTATTATTTGGTTTTTATCCTTACATCGATCAGTGTATCACTGTATGCTCAGTACCAAATAGTTTTCTTTATCACCGATGCAAGTTTAACACCTATTAAAGCATTGATGATCTGCTACACCGGTCGTTTATAAACTGTTGTTCATAATTGAAATGGACACAAACAAAATGTACCCACGATTGTGTCTTTGCACAGCAGTAAATGTGCGAGCCTCGACAGACAAGCAATTTCATGCATCGGAATAAATCGATTCATTACGCAAATAATCCACAATGAATAAATTGCCCATCCCCAGCATTGTGTAAAAGATCCCATAACCCTATAGCAAATCTTAGACGCGCAGATTGAAAAGTTCATTGGATTTAGCTGGAAACAGTTTACATCGAGGCCAGTCAAGTACCCAATCTAATTGCATGGCCTTCCATGAAATACAAGTACTTTCATGGTTCGCATAAAGATACAAATAAGAAGTCTGATTTTGAAGGAGCTATTTTCCATAAAACTCATTAGGAGGTTAAAGGATAACGAAGGGAGATATGAAAAGGGCAGGGTGAAAGAATGGACACTCTGCGGGGAGACGGACCGATTTTACCCTTCAACGATGTGTGCTCATCTTCGGTACCTCGCGGAGACCAAGGACGATGGCCAAAAAGGAGAACACAAAACAACTCCATGTTCTAGGAGAATTCTGAGACTGGGGTGCGCCACAAGGAAATTTGTGCACAATGTCTGAGGGAAACTGTTAAGTGCATATAGACAAAAGAACATGAATATTTTTGCGAAATCGTAATACGAAACATAGCGTGTATGCTTATGTTTTTCCCCGTGGGTGTATGGGGCCATTAGTGCACGTTGCACTGTCCATCCGTTGCTGCAGGGATAAAACCGTAATGATTTTTTCGTTAACGCCGTTGCAATATTAATCACAACATCTACATGTACGATGTTGTGATATTCGATGTTAAAGGGAATATAGCTTCCATCGATAGTCACATGGCAAGATTTGGTCGAGCTATCTGCTCTCTATGCATGAGACTCAGAAATCATAAGCTATTGTGGGATTCGAATCTACAAATTCATTCCATCATTTACTTGTGTGTAAAGTCAGAACACAATATGGGGAGTTGTGACTCGGTATAATTGGAATAGAGTATCCCCGTTAATCACAGGGCAATCTTTGGTCGAGCGGTATCTGCTCATTCAGGTAGTCGGTACTCGGTTCAACTCTCACCTGAGGTGCCCCTGGACTCTGAAATCATGAACTATTATTGGATTCGAACGTAATAGGCCTATACGAATGCATTCATCATTTCATTGTTTGTTAAAGTCTCCCACCCATGGGGAGTTGTGCCTCGTAATAATGGGAATATACATTCCCTTTTTACATATACGGGACAAACTTTGGTCGTGCGATATCTGATCTTTCGGGTAGTCGGTCTTCGGTTCAACTCTCACCTGAGGTGTTGGACTCGGAAATAATAAACTATGGGATTCGAGCCAACGAATTGGATGACCTTTGGGGAATGTTCTTAGCCAACTGTCAATAATTCAAAGCAACAATCAAAATTCTACCTTGAGAGCAGAATTCTTGAGAGACACTTAACTCAAATAGGTGAACATTTTGGACGGGGGATATACAAGATCCAAAAAACAAATGCACATGCAAAGTGACACACATAAAAACATAATAATTGATTTCTCAAACTATCTAAGATGCATCAGTAAATTCAAGGAGGCAACAAATTATCTGAAATGTCCACAAAGAGATGGAATTTTGTGTTGTCTTAATCCATCTTATGCAAGGGGGATGTTTAAACTGGACAATCTCCTTGTTATTACCATCATCTACAAATCTTCAGACAGGAGAAGCAAGTCAAGACAACAAATTGCTCAGTTGGTGGTTTTACATGTTCGGTAATGGATATTCATTGGCCACTATTGTATCTTGCAGCCATTTCCATCAATTTTGGAGCAGTTTACACATTGAACTGTATTTCCAACATCAAAATTCAGATGTTTGGAACAAAGTTGTTAGCAATTAAGCAACTGTTATTAATGTAATAAATTACCTCCATCCCCTCCTGGTTTGAAAGTCCCCCATTCATTACGGAGAGTTATGACTCGCTGAATTTGCTCGACCCACCATAACGAATGGCTTAACTATGCCATTTAAAGCTTATCACAATGAATACACCTGATGGGACTAAATATTTGCCATCAAATTTAGTTGACGAAAGGTTTGTAATAAAAAGCCGACAGCCAGGTCGTGTTGGACGTTATGTACGGCAAATTGTTCCCAAGGGCCAATGCAATAATGTGTAGCACACGAACAAAAACACTTGAATTGTGCAAACAAGGTTGCCAATGTTGAGCCATTAGAGGGTTGAATGGCGTGGCTGTATTTAATGTCACCATCAAATTATTAAACGAGTCGTAATAATGAACAGTTTCGAAATCACTGCAGTATCATGGACATGCTGCAAGTTGGTGCTGAATTGAGACACCATTTGGTTCATCATACTTTGTAGTGCCAATAACAAGCCGCATCACTTTTGCTGGTAGAGCCTTCTCGGTATACAAACTCTGAAATAAACTTCCGAATCACATCAAGGATACAACATCCTTCAACACATTTAAGACACTTCTGAAAGCCCACTTGTTTCATGAGGCCTACCATCAATGACCTAAAGGAACACGTTGCCTTGGATCGGACGAGTTGGTCAAAACAAAAGCGTTTGTAACCGTTTTTTATAAAACGCATATGGTTGGAAAGATGTTTTAAAAGTAGAATACAATGATCCACACAAGTTTGCCTCGAAATTGCGTGGTTTTCCTTCTACTGTGCGAACTAACATGGTCGGCCATTTATGGGAGTCAAAATTTTGACCCCCATAAATGGCCGACGTGTTAGTCGACGAAGTAAAAGGAAAACCACGCAATTTCGAGGCATGTTTGTGTGGATCATTGTATTCTACTTTACAACATCTTTCTACCTAAAAAACGGTTACAAACGCTTTTCAAAGACCAACTCGACCGATCCAAGGCAACGTGTTCCTTTAATTATTAACTTTCTCCTGTGCCTCAGCACCTTTGAGCAAACCTTTAATTGTATAGGCGCTTTAAAAAATATATGATTGATTGGTTTAAAACACGATCAAAACAACTGTTTCATTTCAAATCATATAGGCCTAAACGTCTATTTCTTCATTTCCCATTTTTCGCGCAAAAGGCAATTTATTTTCGAGTTTGTCAAAACAGCCTTCATTAGACAATTCGTGACATTGATCTTCCAGCCCAAAGAGTGTGATGACGTACTCTGATGGACTTAAATAGCTTATGAAGAGTCAATTGCCCCAGGGTACGAGGCATCCGTTAGCGAATAATCACCGGCCAGGTCGTGGGGCTCCTAGTCCGAAATCCCCCATCAGAGTATTAGGATCACTCGCTATTATAGCTCCACCGTAGGCACTCGCAGGATTTTGGAGTAAAGTCCCCTTTCTATATCCAGATAATCTGTGGGATTTGTGATTTTTATTACAATTTAATGGAGAGGAATGGTCTCAAGAGGTCTGCTGGGGACTGTGAGGCTGGAGGAGGTCTCTAGGTGCTCATATCACACCGGTTGGACTGCCTATTTGCTTGCTGGTCTGAGCATTAGTATGCGTGCACACGTGGGTATCTTTACAAGGTACTCGACTTTGTCATTAAGTAGGTTGACTGACCGATCTGTGTATTTGCTTCCTCTGTGAGGACGGCAGCTTCTTACTGAATATAAATAAAATATATCATGAACTTCAAATGAAGTTCCTTGGTATTGGGTTATTAACCTCCCATAAGCTCAGACTAAAAAACAAACAGCCATTTGGGGCTTTAATGGTCGTGCAAGTCAAACTTCTTATAGTGCAATGAGCTTCATTGAAGTTTGTTCATCTTTTTATATGCTTTTTTATAAGTCCCGATAGTCTACAAAACATATTACACCACCCTTATATCATGCAGGTAGGGCATAAACATTGAAAGTTGTTTTCAAATTTTGCGATATAACTTACATGGTATACAGAATAGGGTAGGAATTCATATTGAAATGTTTTTGAGGAATTGGTAAAATGTTTAGTTTCGATCTCGCGAGGCCACACAAAAGTACACCGATGTTTGAAAACTGCCAAAACATGGGTGTGTTTTCGCTATTTTCTATTATTCCGATGACTGCCGAGCTTAAACTTCTATATATTATGCAGGTTTAACATGGAGTGTAAAATTTGACGATTGCCAATACGTGCTCCAAGTATTTGCTCCAAATAAACCCATTTTAAACCAATGTACTGTCAGACTTGTTAGTCGAAGGGGAATTTGTTTGATTACGAAATTACTCCTATAATTGAAATTATTGACACGAGAAACACCATTTTGGTTTTAAAAAAGTCAGCATATCACACAATAATACCTCGTGAATGAGTTAAACACAAGACAGACGATTGAACCATCTGGGAGTACTGATAAGTCACCAATTTGCGGCGATGTCTACGTTTAAGTGCCAATGTGAATCATATGTAAACATCTGAAAATTACCATTCCATTCCACAGGGCCCTAAACATAAAACCAGTGTCCACTAAATATTGATCAAAGATGAACAAAATAGTCAATAAAAAAGGAATCAATACAAAAACTGGCATCTAGCTAATACTTAGCTCATTTCAACTCGAAGTTTGTCATAGATTTCCTTGTGAAAGACGATGATACTCCTTCTTAACGCAAGTTGTCTGATTAAAATTTCTTAATCAATAAAGACAAAGTGGATATGACAACCCAACGATGTTTTGAGTGTTATCTCTTTAGTCCGTCTTTAATATTGTATCATCAGTAACATCACCGCCGTTGATGTGTTGTCTTTACAGACTATACCCTCCATGCAAAATCGCCCGAGCTAGTATCAACAATTTATACAGGCTTCAAATCTAATTAATTTGCTTCTCAGGGAAATTAAACGACTGCAATGTAGGTTAATTGACATTCGAGAACTACAGGAAACGACATTAGAACCTTAATATGGGGCCTATGGGGATTTGCATGTCAGCCCATATAACAATAAAGGATGATCACATATTTTGGCATATGCTGGTTTTAATTATTATTGGGGCTAAGACCTGGAAGTGAATTCAAGGTTATATTTGTACTCCCTTTCAGTTCAACAAACATCCTTCTCATGTGCGGTAAGCAGGCTTACTGGGCCTGCTTACTGTCCTACATGAGAAGCAGCAATGGCATATACACACATTCAAAAAATTTGTAAGCACGTTGAAAGCACTGAACGAGAATAAACATTAGACATGTGCCCCATTGTCTTATTCTTTTTTAGTGAACTTACAAATCATCTTTATAAATTAAACTGAATTTTAAATACTCTATGTCAATTTTTTGTATCCGCTTCTGGAGTTCTTATCCTGTTAGCATTGTAATGTAGATAAATATTATATTTACATGAGCCCTATTGTCTAATTTGTTTTGTGAACTTAAAAATAATCTTTACAACTTAAACTGAATTTTAAATACTTTATCAGGTACATGAGTTTTTATCCTGTTAAATTCGAGAAAGACTCTGCTAGGGTCGAAACGTCAGGCCATTAACCTTGCATTTATACCATCGGTCCATTTGGTTGGTAAGTAGTTTGCAACAGCTAAAAAATGACATTTTCTCACTGTAGATAGATTTACATGGGCCCCATTGTCTTATTTTTTACTGAACTCAAACTGATCTTTTTAACCTATACACTGACTTTGTCCAGGTTACATCATGTCTGTCTGCTTCTGGTGCTTGTCTAATGGCTGTTGTTTTTGTTTGTGTGCTTGCATGTGTTTTGTCTTCTGCATTACATCCGTAATTTAATTAACCGATCATTTATGAAGTTTTGGGGCAATTTCACCTAATATCTGCCGCGCAAAAAAACTCTCAAAACTTCCGGCTGACCTGGATTCCAGTTCCACGGAACCTGACCCATCTGTCGGTCAGGTTGACACAGAAACTAGTTTTAAAAAAGATTTTAACGCGTCACTTTTACTCATTTCCGGTTTATTTTGCCACATATATTCCAGGTCACACTATCCAGAAATGGGTCAGTCTGGTGACCCGAAACCTGGTAACTCTCTGACCCAGCTGGGAGTTGCACGGGTACCAGGGTACAGACTTTGCAATTTTAACAATAAAACGAATTCTTCACTTAGATTTCAAACAAAAATATGCCTATTTAGTTTAGTTTTAAATCTCCTCAAGGCTCCAGGGGTATCAGTAATGTAAAGGCATACTTAAATACTTCACTCACCTTTATACTGGTGGCTTTCCGGGCTTTTAATCCTTCCCGCTTCGTTGGGACCCCACGTGAAATTCATCCTGCCAAGGACACACATGCGACGAAGATAATGCTTAGTCTGACACTTGAGGGCGCCCTTAGCAGTGATGGCGAGTTTGACAAATCTGTTGAGATAAACAGTGACTGAACAATATTTACATGCAGAAAACAGTTGGTTTACAACAGTTTCCTTAGAGTTTTACGAAGTTGATTTCAGCAACGGTTAAAGGATAAACATGAGTGCAGCAGATTTGAAGGAGCAGGGCAATCGGTTCTTTGGAGCTCATAAATACGAAGAGGCAATCGGGTGCTACTCAAAAGCAATCGTATGTATTTTCCAACGTAATCGAATAGGGCCTACTCATAAAAACATTCAACCAACAAAGTTAAATAAGCAGTGCTGCCTACATGTAGGTGGCACTAGCAAGTTGTGATTTGTTTTGTATTCCATGGTCAAAAGTAGGCTAAAGCATGAGATCTTAAAACCAGGGGTTCATGGTTAACTTTAAAGGGTTCATTTATTTATTATTATTGAGTTACATTTAATTTTGCTCTGGCCACGTGTAATTATTTGATTTTAATTTCATTTGGTGGGATGAAAAATTTAACAGCGATGTTTTCTTTAATTATAATCAAACAACCAGAATTTCTTCCACTGGAACTCCTGGAAGTCTTTCCCCGTATGGTCAGAGCAAGCTTACAACTTAAAAATATTCAAAATTACAATAATGAGGGAACCAACATTAAACAAAAAACATTTTTATAAAAACAATCCTGACTAGACAAGAGACCCAGTATCTGGACCGTACTCCTTTTTCTCTCGAAATGTTGACACCTTCGGTCAAACTAGCACATCAATGACCTAGGCCTCCTACAGTACTAGCGCCCCAGATATCTTATGTAGTTAACTGGGAATTGGCAATTTGCTATGATCTTCACAAAAAAACAAGCCACAAAAATGCCCAAAAATGACAAAAAGAAAATCCTAATTTGGTTCAAATTGATGATTATAAAATCTACAATCAGAGTAAAATCCGGCACTCTCATGAGGTCAAGTGCCAGTTTCAGTCAAATGCAGTTTGCTGCTGGCGGTGAATGTTTTTTTTTTACAGAAATACTATTCACTGTTTGTCTCCCTAAGTAGACTGTTCCCAGCCGACCATGTTTATGCGCTGAAAATTGTGCATGTTTTTTCACAATATTCTCCTGAATCACACACACAACAAATTAAGCCCAGGTTTGTTATTTCATGTTGATGTTGATCACACCAAACATTAACACTGTCTGTGACACACTTTGTCAGCTCTACCAGGCAAGCCGTCGATTTCACAAAACTCTTCCTAACTTAAGACTAATCTTATTACTTAGGACGAGTCTCAACCCTGCACTTTATCATGCAGACCTTAAGATTAATCCTAAGTTAGGGCGAGTTACTGGTCCTAACTCAAGATAAGACGAGTCCTTTGTGAACTCGACCCCAGGGGGTCAATTTCACAAAGAGCTAGGATTAGTCCTAGAAGATATCAGAAATGTATCTAGCTAGTCCTAAGTTAGGACAAGTAACTTTTCCTAACTCGAGATAATACCGGTTATAACTCTTTGTGAAATCGACCCCTGAAATTTCATCTGTGAGAGGGAAGGCATTTCCATCTTGCAGGGGACACTTCCATTTAAAAATCTTTTGGAAACCCTTGAAGGGGCACCAAGGCCAAGACCAGGGGCAAACAAAAGGCCATGGCATTTGTGGTTTCTGTAAAATTCCAGGCCTGCTCCATATTTCCTGTGTAATAATACCTTCAGCTGACTGGGGTGAATAAACATTAGGTGCTTTGAGGGAAGTTTTTTGTTTAGTAAAAGCGCATAATAACTCGATATTCTTATTATTATTAAAACATGTGTTTTGCGATCCATTTCTATTACAGTTAAAGAACTCTTCTGATGCAAAGTTTTTCACCAACCGGTCGTTATGCAAACTGAAGCTAAGACGCTTTGATGCTGCAGCAGAAGACTGTCGTCTGGCTCTAGAACTGGATCAGAATAACGTCAAGGCACATTGCTTCTTGGGTCATGCACTGCTTGAACAGGAGTTATATGATGAGTCCATAGCAAGTCTATCCAAAGGTGCTTTCATTTAATAATAATAATGATACAAAATTATTGTGGGTTCTTACAATGTATATAGCGCTCATGTCCGTCACCCAGTGTTGCTCCTGGCGCTTTAACATACAGTATTTCCTGCCAGATGTGGGACTACGTTTGAGTTATGAGATCTAATTCTGATAGCACCATGCAATGCTTTACAAGGTGCTGTGGCGCAATTTGCTGCCGATCGGACCAGGAACACCAGGGCGAACCCCTTCTCTTTTCGATAAGTGCACCGGGTTCTTTTACATGCGTTACATAACACATGTGACCAACGACGTAACGACCCATCCGAAGGACGAAGCAATGGTTAAATGTCTTGCTTAAGGACACAAGTGTCACGGTTGGGGATTCGAACCCATACTCTGCTGATCAGAAACACCAGAGTTTGAATTCGGTGCTCTTAACCGCTCGGCCACGCCACTTTCACAGTATTTTACACAAATAGGTAACACAATTCTGCTCCAGAATTGCAAATACAGTAGAATTGCAAATACAGTGAGTACCAATCCCAATGGAGTAATATGCCTACAGGTGTTTTTTATTCACAGAGCTCGGGAAAGTACTGAGCATAAGGGTAAAAACCAAAATTAAATATTCTTTATCCCCGACGAAATGTAACACTAAATAGTTGCGGTAGACACTGCTAAACTACAAAATTTCAACTGCCTGTAGAATTGCAAAGGTCTTGGGTTCGAATCCCACCGAGTAATATTTCTGTGATTTTGTTCACAGAACTTGGGAAAGTACCGAGTATACCGAGTATACTGATAAGTGACCGAATTGCTTGCGCTTCATTCACTCAAGAAAGAAAATGAAAACATGAACGAGTAAAGACTCCCTCTTAGAAAAATTGAAATCTATATAAAATTTCAGCTAAATGTGGCCATTTGAGAGGGTCTGGGAAAGTCAACAACCGGGGCGCCCAATATTTGACCACTTTTCCACAATCCATAAACATCATACATTTACTTGTAGGTCCTACAAAAAAGGTGTTGGTTTATATTTTATTCATGAGGCTTGGCACATGATATTCTCTCTTTTTACTGTAGTGCATCCTTTCTTTACATAGTTTTGACCTAGCACTTACTTGTGAGACTGAGAGTAATGGATTTACTCCCAACGTAGTGTCTTAGAGTCTCCAGTTTTTAACCTTTTTGGTTTTGAACACATTTGGAGCTCAATTGATAAACAGAAGCCTATTGAAACCTATGTTTACATGTATGGTGTTAACGCCATCTGGAAGTACAGGTGAACAAGAAATTCAGGCCTGATACTTCACGGAGGCAACGGAGGCGATTGCCTCTGGTCCACTGGACATTGCCTTGGTGCCCTTGAAATGCTCCAGTACAAATTTGCAATTTCCTCATAGGGTGCCCTTTACGGAGAAGAATATGCCTTGGTGCCCTTGCCCTTTCAAAACGAAGCATACAGCCCTGGAAATTGTATCACCCAGAATCTCGAAAAAAATTAGTGTAAGCTGGTGAGTTTAAAGTAGTAGGTGAAATGGTGTATTTACTACTCTACAAATTTTTTGTGGAGTTAAAACTTTATGAAAACTTGAAGAAAACCCCAGATGGGAGAAAAAAACAAGATGTGACAGTATGAAATCAAGTAGGGACTGAAAAACCCAATCCACATAGTTCCCCTGGTAGGATTCGAACCGGGGTCCCCAGAGGTGGAAGGCAGGGCAAGGCACCAGTGCGCCAACCTAACTGACCAAAAGTATACCTCCCTTCAACCAACCACCAGCGCAATCCTCTTATTGTAAAACTGTTAGTTCGTTTTTTCAGGTTCTGGATGGGAGTCACAGGCATTTGCAGGTAGGCCGGGCTGGTATTTCTTTTTTTAGCCCTTATGCATACATTCCTGTTCATCGTCCGTACAAGTATGTACATAAAGACTATATCCATTAATGTAGCATACTTGAGTTGTTGTTCTCACCAACTCGGTATGTTGGCACAAGTGTTTTTCTAGCCTCAGTGCTACCACTCTTACCTACTAAAGCACTTAGGAATTGTAGCTAGTGTTGGTTTTGACCATCGGGTAAACCCAAGTGCTCAAGGGTCAGGAAGTACCGTTCATAGAATGAGGTCATTGATAACGTCATATGCAGATCGTAGCATGGTTGCTACATTGTACATAAAGCCACCAACAAGTAGAACACATTGGTTAATTTACTAAGTGGCCTACGTGTACAAATGGGCACCTGCAACAAAACTATTTTTTTTTTTTGGGGGGGGGGGGTCTGCTTAATTTCTTTTTATGCCCTGCAGCCCTACATGTATTTCTGCAAGCAAAGAATGTTCATTGTGTGTGCAGATTCTTAATTTTTATGTTGTGAATTACACGTACAAGGTTTTTTTTTTCATGTTCAAAAATTTCAGGCTATGCCGGTCATATCTCGTTGGTCCCCCGCCCCCAGCCCTCACTCAATGTGGACTCTTATTGCAGGGTCTCAGCTTCAGCTCGGGTTAACAACGTTGAGTGGGGCATCTGGGTAATAACAGGGAGGGTCTACATGTATTTAGTTCCACCATGGAGCAAGGACCACATGGCCTAAGTATTTTGGTCTGGATTGTAGTAATGTAACTGGTTCCGGTTGCGTAGCAGTCATAAGCAGTGATGTAATTTCAAGCTGCCTGATGCTTTGCTTTTAAAGAGCAAGGGCACTTAGGCGTTTTCTCTTTAGTTTAGGGCACCTCTTTGCAGAACATTGTGAATTTTTATTGATATTTCAAGGGGCTCAAAGGCAATGACAAGGGGGCAATGGAGGTATACATGCCGAATCAGGACTGGATGTTTTTTCTTAAAGCAAGTCTAAAATCATCACCAGCACATCAGTCTTGATTTACATGCCTGATGATTTATTTTTGAAATGGCAAGAGCACCAAGGCGTCTTATAGCTGCCAATGGTTGCCTTCACATTTTCTGCTAAGCTAAAACAGGCAGGAAACCAGTCCCAGTTGGTATACAAAAATGCATCATTTTATTTTGGCTGGTAACCTTCTTTTTATGTTTTTTTTTAAACATCAATGAAATTTTGCTCTGATTAACTGAGACTATTTCCCTTTTACAACAAACAGCTAAGAAAAGTACATGTTTAATGCTACATGTTGGAAAAAGAAACAAACTTTTGTGATATTTGCTTGGTTTTAACAGCTGGTTTATTTTTCTTTATTTTTTCTTATAGCTCATGATCTTGCAAAGGAACTGAAGCTGAACTATGGTGATGATATAGCATGTACTTTAAGATCAGCTAAAAAGAAAAGATGGTCCGTCATGGAAGAGAAAAGAATCCAGCAGGAAATACTGCTACAATCTTTCCTGAATAGATTGGTACTAGATGACAAAGAAAGGTGAGAAGTCTTACTAATTCAGAAGAATTTGCCGAAAGATTGTACAAAGGATAAGAAGTGCAAACTAGAGATTCAGTTACATATAATCTGTTCCGTCTTCATTTTGAGGTTCAAATGTCTGACGAGTTTCAACTCAAGGTTTAATTCAGTTTCAATCTTGAGTTAAAGGCAGTGGACACTATTGGTAATTACTCAAAATAATTATTAGCATTAGACCTAACTTGGTAACGAGTAATGGAGAGTCGTTGATAGTATAAAACATTGTGAGAAACGGCTCCCTCTGAAGTAGCGTAGTTTTCGAGTAAGAAGTAATTTTCCACAAATTTGATTTCGAAACCTCAGAATTTGATTTTGAGGTCTCGAAATCAAGCATCTGAAAGCACACAACTTTGTGTGACAAGGGTGTTTTTCTTTCATCATTATCTCGCAACTTCGACGACCAATTGAGCTCAATTTTTCACAGGTTTGTTATTTTATGCATATGTTGAGGTACACCAAGTGAGAAGACTGGTCTGTGACAATTACCAATAGTGTCCGGTGTCTTTAAGAAAAGAGTTCTAGGGGAAGAAGAAGTTCCAAGAAGAAGAAAAAGATGGATAATAAAAAACAGAACAAAATCAAGAGGTGTTCGTGCTTTTATGCACAAACACCTAATCATGGACGTCTGAGTAAGCCCCTAAATCTTCGCCCCCACAAAACGCAGAAGTTTCATTAAAACCCTGTTGCTATCAGTGGCCTCTCCTTGTTCGGCCACAAATTCCACAGAAGTCTGTGGGAATTAAGTCCAAAGGACGCATGCCATGGGATTTCGACATAATACCAGCCGTACAAAAAGAAAAGGCCTCTACATCCACTACTAGCCTGGGATGTACACACAATCTAGATTTCCTTCAAATATCATGTCCTGATTTCAGTGAGAAAAATGCACTATATGAAAGGTCAGTTGAAGAAATAACACGGGGAGAGATTCTATGAACTCCGTCCGACTTCCACATTTGTTGAAAAATCAGCAGACCTACAAAATCAGACCCGGAATTACATGTTGGCCACAGAGACCATGGCCTTCGTTGCCCTAGGCTCAATTTCACAAAGAGTTAAGATTGATCTTGAAATAATATAAATTATGGATTCTTATATAGCGCTCCAGTCCGCTCTTGGCGCTCCAACATTATTACCCCTGGTCACTAAGTAAAGTTTAATATCATAATGCAAATCACTATGGTGATACTGACAACTTATCTTAAGATGAATCTGAGTGCTTTTTGAATTCCCCTTGTCTTGGCATAGTTGCCCCTTCACAAGTTTTTGAGAATTTTCCACTTGAAGTGCCCTTTGCAAAATGAAAATGGCCTTGCCCTCTCAAAGATGAACTTTAAGGCCTGCAACATGTAACTACAAATGCTGCTCACATTGTATGTTATATACTTCAAATGATCATCACCAACATGTCCAGTTTACAATGTATACCATTTGGATTGGTCTTTTTTTTTCAGGCAAATGGCAGAATTAAAGATAGACGACGAAAAGGACACTAAAGAAGAATCAGAAGATCAGAAACAACAGATAGAAACAGATTATGTAAGTGAACTTTACTTTTCTATGAGATACTGCATCAGTGGCTTTTTCTAGAAAAATTAACAATTGGCACATTCAAAGGTTACTTATAATGTAAAGTTGCCATTTTCATTTAGGTGTACATTGGCAATCAGTGATGCCACAAAGGGGCTTTTCTTTACCAACCAACCCCCCCCCCAAAAAAAAAAAACCACCAAAACAAACAAACAAACAACAGCAACTGAAGTTTAGTTTTTAAAAGATCAATGATGGTTTTCATCAATGATCGACTGAATTTTGGTGATGGTGGCCTCGATGGTTCTAAGGATACAAGAGAGATCCCGTAATGAGTGAAGCAAATGTTACTGACAAAGTACTGGTGTAATTTGCTCAAACCGATACATCGGATGTATTTAGTAACAATTCTGGCAGCAGCGTTTTGTACACATAAAATTGTTCAGCAGAGAGTAGTGTTTACATGTAGAAAGTATTCTGCTGCAAGCAAAAGTTAGTCGGGAATCATCAGTCAGTCGGGGGGGGGGGGGGGGATGTCAAAGAGATTGACAACCCCGGAAGTAGCAGTTTCAGCAACATTACCATGCTATACCTTAACTTGATTCATAGAGACTAAGCAAACCAGAAGTAGCAGTTTCAGCAACATTACCATGCTATACCTTAACTTGATTCATAGAGACTAAGCAAACCAGAAGTAGCAGTTTCAGCAACATTACCATACCTTAACTTGATTCATAAAGACTAAGCATCATTACCATAGCTAAGCTTTACCTTCTCTTTATTCAAAGATATTAAGTACACAAGAAGCCTGTAGTTTCAGTATCAAATGACATTGATTTGTAGTAACATTACCAATGCTATACCTTATCTTGATTCATAGAGATTGAGCACTTAAGAAGCATTCAGTTTCAGCAACATTACCCAAAGTTATACATGTACCTTATCTTGATTCATAGAGATTAATCACACCACATACATGTATACGTGTACGTGTACGTAGGTAAAACCATCACGCCACAGTTTTATTGCCGTTCCATGTTTAATGGAATACACAACAGGAAGCAGCTGACATTAACAAGTAGCAACAACATCACCGAGCGAAGGTCTGGACCATAGAGTACTTCTCCATGTCCAGATTGACACCTAAGGGTTGAATTCTAAACATTGTATAATGAGTTAATGTATAGCAATGTCGCTTGCTTGTTGTATATTAAGCACTAGAGAGTGGAACCAGATGGCATTGTAATGGGTTACGTAGACAGTGAGTCTGTAGTATAATTGTGGTGGTTCAGTTTAAAGGCAATGGACACTATTGGTAATTACTCAAAATAACTATTATCATAAAACCTTTCCTGATTACAAGTAATGGGGAGAGGTTGATAGTATATAACATTGTGAGAAACGGCCGACGTGATGTAGTTTTCGAGAAAGACGCAATTTTCCACGAACATAGATATTGACAAATTAGGGAGACCGCCAACATAGGGCTAGGTAGCTCAGTTGGTAGAGCGCCAGCACGTTAATCCTTAGGTCATTGGTTCAAATCCCACTCTTGTCAATTCTCTGTTCAACCCCCATTTTTGAGACATCGCCAAAAATTTGGTGCAAATATGTCCATGCAGGAAGAGTTTTTCCTAATTATATAGGAATACATCATTTGAGGAGGGTAATATAGGCGGACAGTAACGCTTCTCAGATTCAAATTCGGGGCTATCATGGCTATAATTAATTTGCTTCTTAACAATGTCAGAGGCTTCTGTAGGCTTACCATTTGTTATTACCATTAATTTTAAGAGTGGTTACCAAGCATATAAATAGACCCTACTGTCTCTTTTAATGGCCTACTTCCTGAACTTAACATCTGAAAATACTCTGTTTTAATAATGTTTTTACCATTGGAATTTCAAAGAAACCTGTAAATATGTTGAAAGTGCATTATGTCATTTACATGTACATTTAACTTAATGACATTTGCATACAAGATAAAGTGCTTGTTGATGCAACATTCTGCATGTGTTTCTTACTTTTCATTCTAATACAGTTTCATTATGCCGCATTTTATAAGTAAGAAATTCTTTGTAACATTTCAGTTAAAGCCATTATACATTTTCGGTAAACATTATTGTCCAAGTCCCTCACTTCGTGTAGCACAACTTATATATAGGAACTAACAAACCTGTGAAAAATTAGGCTCAATCGGTCATTGGAGTCGGGAGAAAATAACGGGAAAACCCACTCTTGTTTCCGCACGTTTCGCCGTGTCATGACATGTGTTTAAAATAAATCTGTAATTGTCGCTATCGAGAATTGATATTGTTTTAATGTTTCCTCAAAAAGTAAAGCGTTTCATGGAATAATATTTCAAGAGAAGTCTTTCACCATTACCTTCTGTAAACCCTGTAAATTATTTGTAAATCTGTGAACTTTTTTTTTTTTTCTGTACCGAAAGTGTATAATGGCTTTAACAGTGAGTGACTTAAAAGTGGAAGTATTTACCATTTAATAGTAATACAGTGATTGTCGCATTCATAGCATAATTAGGTACACTCTAGTAAGCATTATTAGGCCTGCTTTTTTATGGAGGCCATGGCTTCTGTTGCCCTACATGTGTTTCTTACTTTTCATTCTAATACAGTTTCGTTATGCCGCATAAGTAAGAAATTCTTTGCAACATTTCAGTTAACAATGAGTGACTTAAAAGTGGAAGTACTTCCCCAGTTAATAGTAATTCAGTGAGTGTCACATTCATACATTTGTAAGTGCACTCTAGTAAACATAATTAGGCCTGGGTTTTTATGGAGGCAATGGCTTCTGTTGGACTAGTTTTGGCCTTAAGTGCCGCGTCCAAAGTTTCCCATAGACTTTAAGATTTGAAGTGCTCCTTGCCTTGCCCTCTCAAAGATAGAATGCCTGGCCTGCATTTCTTTTCTATCTATCTGTATTTTTGTACTTTTTAACTTTTTAATATCACCTAACATCACAAGGCCAGATGGCCACTTTAAGGTAAAGGCTACACTCAAGTGATTTGGCCTGTCGACCCATTTCAACTGTCACCAGGGGCGCCTTGCCACCTACTCCTGGGGCTGAAACAGGGTTACCCCCTTCACAGTCAGTAAGGATGTGGGCATGGTATCATCCACTAGGAGCCACCTACTCCTGGTGATGAAACAGGGTTACCCCCTTCACAGTCTGTAAAGATGTAGGCATGGGTATCATCCACTAGGAGCCACCTACTCCTGGGGCTGAAACAGGGTTACCCCTTTCACAGTCTGTAAAGATGTAGGCATGGGTATCATCCACTAGGAGCCACCTACATGTACTCCTGGTGCTGAAACAGGGTTACCCCCTTCACAGTCTGTAAGGATGTAGGCATGGGTATCATCCACTAGGAGCCACCTACTCCTGGGACTGAAACAGGGTTACCCCCTTCACAGTCTGTAAGGATGTAGGCATGGGTATCATCCACTAGGAGCCACCTACTCCTGGGGCTGTAACAGGGTTACCCCTTCACAGTCAGTAAGGATGTGGGCTTGGGTATCATCCACTAGGAGCCAGGCTGGTAGAGCAGAATGCACTACCTCCTAACTTTGTACAAAGCAATTATGGTTTAGTGTCTTACTCAAGGGCTCAAGTGTCATAACCAGGATTTGAACCTACACTCTGCTGCTGACAACACCAGAGCATGGGTCCAGTGAATTAAACCGCTCGGCCACAAAGGCGTGCCACAAAATTGACTGGGCATTTCATTTCAATAGTATAATTCTAAAACAATACATATCTGATACTTTTTTTTCGTACACCGATGTGTATATACATTGTAAGCAGCTGTATTATGTGTATCCTCAGTAGTTTCCAAACGTCTGTAATTAAAAAAAAAAAACAGTCAAATCACTGTTTTTGCTAAATAAATTATGACAGGTTTTAATCATGAATGTCTATTTCTGATATTAATTCAATCGTACTGTTTTGATATTTCGTATTTCGCCTGTATATTGTAATACTTTTCAGAGATGTTTGTATCATATTTAGATGTATTTTTGTATACACGTAAATGGTAATTTTTTAGTGTAATTTTCATATAACATATTTTTAGACACGCAAAATCAAAACGCATTTCACTGTACAAACATTTGTTTTTTTACAAGTGAAAATAAAACATTGTTCTGTTCTATTCTATTATATTCTTTATCCTCGATGCAAAAAACAACAACAAACATCTCTTAAAAGTCAATGCAGAGCTCGCTGCTAACACATAGGATTCGAACTGCCTCTAGCCACCGGATAAGCTGAGTGGTCTAGTGGCAATGCAAAGGTCATGGGTTTGAATCCTACACAGGTGATTTGCCTTGGGTTTGGTGGGGTTTTTTTTTTTTTTTTTTTTTTTGGGGGGGGGGGGGGGGGTTCAGAGAGTTGGGAAAATTCTGTGCTAATTACATGTTGGTTTTTACAAAGGAAAAAAACAAGTAAAATATTGTTTATTCCTGATGACAAAAACCCATATTTTAAATGAATACAATTGATAGTTTGGTTTCCTTCAAATTATACAGGACAAACATATCAAGGAGCTGAACGAGTTATTTGCTGCTGTTGATGAAAGGAGGAAAGTGAGTTGAAATTCTAATTTGTTTCTGATTCTGTCATTCATCTCTAATTAATTCTATATTTGATAAACAAATTATCAATGAATTCCATTTCTAATCCTCCTGTCTCGGATTTCCCTCTCCTGGGATACCCAAGTTATTAAAAGTTGACCTGAATAACTACAGCCAGGGTCAAGTTTCATAGAGCTGCTAAGCACAAAACTTTGCTAAGCATGAAATTTCTTCCTTTTAAAAAAGAAATTTCATGCTCAGCAAATTTTTGGTGCTTAGCAGCTCTATGAAATTTGGCCCAGGTATTTTCTTCATTAAAGACAATTGTTTCTTCATTAAAGACAATTGTCATTTTTTTTAATTCAACGATTTAATCTCCAATTTGTACGAGATATGTTCTGCCACATTAAGTTTCTTCATCAAAGACAACTGTCATTTTCCAAATCAACGATTCAATAATCTCCACTTTGTATGAGTCATAGTCTGCCACAACTCATCAGTAAGATTGGATAGAACTAGCTTAATAATTCACAGTTAGAATCTTTGAGTATCGATTCCACTCTACAAGTAGACCAGACCATCATTACTGTCGTGTGGGAAGACACCGACCATTACTAGATTTTTGATAAGTAACAAGATAGTGCTGATTGTAAGTCATTAAAGGTTGGGGCATTGATTGGTTTTTGTCAAGGTATTTCTGATTAATCGCTCTAAAAACTAAAGAGTTGAATCCAACACTTGCATGAGTTTGGTGAATGACTACACTTTGAAAGTGTTGAATCCAGCATTTTATATGTTGAATCCAGCATTTTAAACTTAAAATGCTAGATTTAACAAACAAATCGCTGGATCCAACACTTTCAAAGAGTAGTCACTTACCGAACTCATGCAAGTGTTCCACTCTTTAGTTTTTAGAGGGTAGGCAAAAATTTTAAAGTAAGATGCAATAAAAGTCACCTGTGAAAGTTTCAGTTGAATACCTTATGTACTTCAAAGTACACAGCAAAAAACTGTTACAGTCATGACAGTGTTTTTACAGGAACGCGAAATTCAACCACATTTAGTTATGTGACGACAGGTTCAAAGAGTGAATTGAGTTTACAGTCTCTACCTGACTGCGTGGGTTTTCCCCAGAATAAATCTGGGAGTTTCGTCCCCCGACATCTAAAACTTAACATCTTTGTCTTCTCTCTATTGGGTTCTTGGCTAGTACACAGAAAGATGAGCTAGCCAAAAACATAGAATACATGTGACAAGAGAAAAGATTGGTCTTGAGGGGCCTTTTAAAAGCAGTGAGACCAGTTAAGTTTTAACATGGGTGGGAAGTTTATTCAATATCTGGGGGGCAAAGATAAAGAAAAATTAGCATCTTCGTTGGTAAAATTTTGCCAGATTTTGTGCGGTTGTAACACATCACAAGAGGATTGGAATAAATAATCTTCAACAAACTACTGTATAAAGTTAACCATAGAGTTAATCAGAAATGTAGTCTGTACTTTCGAGTACACACAGCAACAAACTGTCCCAGTACTTTCACAGGAAATTGTTTCTAAACTTGAGACTCAATCTCATCATAACTTAAAAACTTGCAGCAAATGTTTTTAGCAGTTAGTTTATAAACCAGAGGATGCGAAATGGTGGAAAAGGAAAAGACGAGAAAGTCTGAGAAACTGTTGGGGGTGCAGAATGGATAAACCCAGGTTACATGCAATGAAAGAAAAGATGGGTATTGAGGGCCTTTTCAAAAGCAGTGAGACCATTTGAGTTCCTAACATGAAGTGGGAAGTTTATTTCATAGCCCGTATAGCCAAGGGCCAGAGACAGAAACAGATTCATGAGCATCTTTGTTGGTAAAACTTTGCCAGGTTATAATAATAATAACAATAATAAATAAGACTTATAAAGCGCATTTTACAAAGATACAGTATAAAGAGAGCTACGAAAAAGAAAGTTTCTGAGCGAGAAGAGAACTGATGCGTTTTTTAATTTACACTTGAATGTCTGGAGTGTGTTGGTGTTTCGAATAACATGACTTGGTAGGGCGTTCCAGCATCGGGGACCAGCGACTGAGAAGGACCGGTCCCCTGCCCTTGTGTGATTGCGAGGGATTGTTATATTCTGGCTGGAGCGTAGGCCACTCCGGCCAGGTTTGTTGAAATTTAGAGACTCTGTGATGTATTGAGGAAGTATATTGTTAGAGGGTTGGAATAAATGTACTCTTGAACCTGAACAAACTACTGTATAGAATTTACCATAGGGTTAATCAGTAATGCGGCCAATAAAAGGATGCAGGCAGAAGTTGAGTAAGGTCCCCATTAAGGCTAGACAAGTAAGCAATTAATAACAAGTGTAGATTGACAATCAAGATGACATGGCTCCTAAACTGCTTCTTAGTCTGGTGGGGTTCCAGTCCTCACTAAGCCACTCCAAGTAGCGATTGAACTGCATTTCTTACGACTCTCATGTGTCTTAATTTATCACATAATGAATGCTAGTGATTAAACTTACAGGGGTGGATTTCACAAAGAGTTAGGACTAGTCTTAACTCGAGTTAGGACCAGTTACTTGTCATAACCTAGGACTATCCATGCAATCTGTATATCTCCTAGGACTAGTCCTAAGTTAGGACTAGTCCTAACTCTTTGTGAAATCGACCCCAGGACAACAAGGTACATCACTGGTTATTATTTGAATTGTTCCATTGACAGCAGCCAGCCACCAACCTGATCTAACATAGAAAGTACTTTGAATAGTTAGAAACTTGAGAGAAAATAACTAGCTGTTGCAACTGCTTATAACCAAAAGGACCTATTGTGAAAAAAAGTTAATGGCCTGATGTTTCGACCCTATAGCAGAGTCTTTCAGCTCATAACAGAAAAACACACAGGAACAGGTATTCAAGTGTAACAAAAGCACTCAAGTGGCAATACATGTGTAGAGAGACACGAGAGAGAGGGAAGGCAGAAAGGATACAGACATATCAAAGAAAGGGAGAAAGAAGGTGGAGGGAAGGGACTGGTTTGACCACAAGAAGTTGGACAGTTAAGAAACTTATTACATACCATAAAGACTTGAAGCCAGAAATGAAGAATAAAAGATGTCATATGACAGACGCCAATTATGGAGACGAGCTGTCATGGCCGCCGCCGTCCACTAAAAAGCTCTTCTACATCAATCACCACCCACAAAACAAGTTCAGTTAATAGCAACCCAACTTGCTGTACTCCTACCCAACCATTCTCAAGAAAATTTTCGGCAATTTGAAGACAGAGGCAAACGACTGATTTATCTTGTGTAAGGATCAGCATTTAAGGCTCCAAGCGAAGGAACAGGAAACGTTCCATCGACGTACCTAAATGTCAGATCTAAATAATAGTTATGTTGATATTAGATGTACATGTACTTTACCCCCCATTAAGTGCTAGACTCTGACATATTGTCCTTTGTGATTCCGCAATTGGGATGGAATGCACTGATAAATTGATGAGCCGTTTTGTAATTACACAAAATTGTTGTCCGGGACGTCCGTTTATCTAATTCATACCGCCTTTTCCATAATAAATGGATTTGTTTTTATTGAGTGTACATGCTGTACTTGTAGGTTTATGGGGAGTGACTTTTGTACTTTTTAATGTATCCCCTGGTGTGTCACAGTTAGTGTGGGATTCTGATATGGATGGTTTTAGAGGGGTCTGTTTTGAATAAGGGAATAAAAGAGTGGCAACAAGGTCTAAACTGGCAGTTTAAAAACGTGAGGGTCGTGGCCTTGCTTCGGCTCGGTCCTTCATTGCACAGCCACGACCCTGCTAGTGTAAGTTTTAAATGCCTAGTTAAGACCAATTCACTACTCTTTTAATCCCATTCATAAATGCCCATTGTAAGCATAATGATATTGTTGACAAATTTGTAAAACCCGTCTGTAAATTTTCAATTCCTGTCATGTCTTGAGCTAAAGCTACGTTTTCACTCAACTTTACGCTCAATGGTTGTGCGGATAGGTGCATAACAACAGATTTGAAACTGAGCACCTGTATGAACTGATTGCGATACGCATAAATTGCCGCTCTTGTGGGCTTGCGCACCACGTGTATAGTTAAAAACACTTCTTCAAAGTGTTTAAACATGACCATGAGATCTCCTCTCAACCAATCAGAAGGGATAAACTGTCCCTGGTATTTATGAATGTCAAACTTCATGGGTGGTTTAATACTTAGAAGTGGCCCCATGAAACCATAACTGTTCTTATGACTGAATGAAAACTAATTCGTTGGTTGAAGTTCTTTTGTTTTTGTTTGCCCTACAGACAAGAGAGGTACCAGACTATCTGTGTGGTAAGATCAGCTTTGAGATCATGAAGGATCCAGTTATAACACCCAGTGGTATTACGTATGACAAGAAAGATATTGAAGAGCATTTACAGGTAATTTATTGTATAGTTTTTGATCCTGTTCATGTTATCATTTCTTCATCCCCAGTTTTATTATAAGCTCATGAAGTTATATAGGTTTGGTAGAGCTGACAAAATAGTTGGAGGCTTTGAACTTCCCTCTTTATAACCATTGGACACTTTCGGTACAGAAAAAAAAAAAAAAAGTTCACAGATTTACAAAAAACCTACAGGGTTTACAAAAGGTAACGGTGAAAGACTTCTCTTTAAATACTATTCCATGAAATGCTTTACTTTTTGAGAAAACATTAAAATAATTATCAATTCTCGATATCGATAATTACGGATCTATTTTAAACACATGTCATGACACGGCGAAACGTGCAGAAACAAGGGTGGGTTTTCCCGTTATTTTCTCCCGACTTGGATGACCGATTGAGACTAAATTTTCATAGGTTTGTTATTTTATATATAAGTTATGATACACAAAGTGTGGGCCTTTGGACAAAACTGTTTACCAAAAGTGTCCAATGGCTTTAAAGGGCCAAGCATTTTTCCTTTAGTAAGGGACTTTTACTTTGTATTGAAACCGTGCAAAGGGCACCACAGCAAAATCATTGAGCACCAGGGCAGTTGCTGTAGGTATTTTGTTTTATGTGATCAGCCATATGTAACATAACATACCTTTTAATTACTTAATCTGTTGTGTGAGTCAGGAGAAAACAGTGAAAAACAATGCACAATTTCCTTCATGTATAAACACATTGTCAGCTGTTGCCTTTTTCTTAGACTTCAGACACAGTTTTATCAAATATGACTTCATTTCAGAGGGAAATATTTCACCGAAATAGTTAGAACTTCATACTCAGTAAGCTTTCAGACTAAGATTAAAGACACTGGACACCTTTGGTAATTGTCACAGACCAGTCTTCTCACTTGGTGTATCTCAACATATGCATACAAAAACAAACCTGAGAAAATTTGAGCTCAATTGGTCATCGATGTTGCGAGATAGTAATGGAAGAAAAAACACTCTTGTCACATGAAGTTGTGTGCTTTCAGATGCTTGATTTCGAGACCTGAAAATCTAATTCTGAGGTCTCGAAATCAAAATCAAGAAAAATTACTTCTTTCTCGAAAATTACATTACTTCAGAGGGAGCCGTTTCTCACAATGTTTAATACTATCAACAGCTCTCCATTGCTTGTTTACCAAGTAAGGTTTTATGCTAATAATTATTTTGAGTAATTACCAATAGTGTCCACTGCCTTTAAAGACATTATACACTTTCGGTACAGAAAAAAAAAAAATCACAGATTTACAAATAATTTACAGGGTTTACAGAAGATAATGGTGAAAGACTTCTCTTGAAATATTGTTCCATGAAATGCTTTACTTTTTGAGAAAACATTCAATTCTCGTTAGCGAGAATTACGGATTTATTTGAAACACATGTCATGACATGGCGAAACACGCGGAAACAAGAGTGGGTTTTCTCGTTATTTTCTCCCGACTCCGATGACCGATTGAGCCTAAATTTTCACAGGTTTGGTATTTTATGTATAAGTTGTGATACACAAAGTTTGGGACTTGGACAATACTGTTTACCGAAAGTGTCCAATGGCTTTAAGGCTAAATGGATGCAACTGATGATGGGGTCATCCCTGGTCAAAGCTTAACTGCAAGTCTGACTGCATCACATTGTATCACTTGACATTACACAACCTCAGCACCTGACATAGACAGAGAGTAGCAAGTCATCCATTTCATCAACCACCTTTACACCTGCATTAAAACCTCTCACCACTTCACCATGAGACAGCTCTTTATTAAGTATCACTTTATAGAGGTGTCCTTCAAGGTCTGATGAGTTTAATTTGAAATCTATAACAAGATTTATTCTGCGAGTCTGACAAGGAATCCCGTTAGAATCTGCAACTATGATTGATGAATTGCCACCTTGCATGACACACTAAGTGTTCACTCTGATAATTGAATTCATTAGGAGAGTCAGGCGGGTGGATAATGTTCACTAATTTGTGAAGTGATATCGTCTTGTTTTGTGTCTCTCAACTTTCTTGGAACATACACACTGACCTTTTCTCAAGTCACAGTGAATTATAATCTCTTGCCCTTTTTTCAGGTATCGAGAATGGAATGTCAACACCATGTGTGTACACATTTCATATTTGTCTTGACTCTGTTGTAGCAGTCCTAGGTTTTACCCCACCCTCCCTGCCTCACCAGAATGGGTTGGCCCTAAACTTTGTCAGTGACAAGCAGCAGAACCAACAGAGCTCAAATTCTTTGGGAAAATCCACAAGACTGCGGGGCTTGTACAGTTCAAAACATCAGCTGAACCAGAAAAAAAAAATCACAGACCAGAATCATAATGAGAAGAAACAAAAATCTACACAGTGTCACGATTAACAAATTAAACCAACATTGGGTTCTTTATTTGAAAGAAGAAAATTGTCCGGTACTTGTTGCCTTACCCCTCATATAGAAACTCCTTATTTTCCCTATCCAAACTGAATCAAACATTAAGAAACTATTCCAAACCAACGAGACTGGTGAACTACACTTGTTTTGAGCTTCATCAACATGCAACCCTCACTTGCACCTGCAGAAAGGGCTTGGCATTTGCCATTCTACAACATTAGAATTTATAATCTCAACAGTCCAAGTACCACTCCTTTAAAGAGCCCATGGAGACAGTATACTTCGTAATTGTGTGTTAGGGTTGTTTGTGGTTCGCTTCTGATACCATGAAACATTCAAAAGCAGTGAACTCCATTACCCCATAGGGCTGTTAATAAGCATTCAAATTAGCCTTGCACTGAAAACAAAACATCTAAAAGGAAACTTTCATCTAAACAGACAGGGGGACTGTTGAGAAGCTGAAGTACGGGGAAAGAACATTCTAGACGGATTGTCTTTGGCACTACACATTTTGTTCAGAAAAGTAGTTTTGGATAGGTTTATAGAACTGGTTCCACTAGTTTCACATCTTATGTATATGCTTAGGGCCATGCTAGCCTGAGAGTTGTGCCTTCAGATGCCTGAGAAAAGCTTCAGGTCTGATGTCTTCCTCGGGTACAAATATTTTAAGTGCAAATACATGTACCTCGTTCTCAAAAGTTACGCTACTTCAGAGGGAGTCGTTTCTCACAATGTTCTAGACTATCATTAGCTCTCCAGTGCGTGCTATCAAGTTACTTTTTTATGCTAATATATATTTTGATGAATTGCCTTCAACATTACCATTTACATTAGATTGCAGTTAACTAACAAACTCTGTGTGTTTCTTTGTTCTCTTTTTGCAGAGAGTCGGCCATTTTGACCCTGTGACCCGCATCAAGTTGACCCAGGACCAGTTGATTCCAAACCTAGCCATGAAGGAGGTCATTGCAACCTTCTTAGATGAAAATGAATGGGTTGAGGAATACTGAACGCATTTATAGATAAGTGTACATATACAACTCTGTTCGAAGCGTTAGTTTCACGCCCACTTAACATAAACTCGCTCCACTGTTTACCAGAAGCCCAAATTAGTTGCATTGAGCAGGACACGGTATACAGTGCTTAAAGACACTGGACACCTTTGGTAACTCTCAAAGACCAGTCTTCTCACTTGGTCTATCTCAACATATGCACAAAATTACAAACCTGTGAAAATTTGAACTCAATTGGTCGTCGAAGTTGTGAGATAATAATGGAAGAAAAAACACCCATGTCACACAAAGTTGTGCTTTCAGATGCTTGATTTCGGGATTTTTTTGTGGAAATTTACTTCTTCCTCGAAAACTGTTACTTCAGAGGGAGCCGTTTATCACAATGTGTTTTACTATCAACAGCTCTCCATTGCTTGTTACCAGGTAAGTTTTTATGCCAACAATTATTTTGAGTAATTCCCAATAAACAAACATTGGTGTAAGGGTATTGATGTTACACTGAGCTACTTTTTCATTGAAGATTAATGCAAGAACAAATTAACTTTTGGACTTGGCTTTAATATAATATGTTAAAGCCACGTCCAAAAGTTAATTAAGTCCTTCTTCAAAGACTCACTTCTCAGAATTAATATCCCATGCTCCTTCACAACCCTGGCAGTGTCCTGTGCAGATTAAATTGGCTTCATTTGTGGGTTGTATATTTAACTAGTAGAGGTTTGCAGTAACACCATGTGAACATTTCTTTCGAGTAGTGTTTGTTCTGAAAAGAACCGATGGTTGACAACTCAACATTTTGATCAGTATTCTTTGATCAACAGACACTTTTGCAGAGTTTTCTCTGCACTGGTCATCAGGGCCCAATTTCATAGAGCTGCTTAAGCACAAAATTTTGCTTAAGCAAAAACATCCTTGCTTAGTAAAATCAGATTACCGGCCAAGACTCCACTCAATTGTTATGCGAAGTGAACAACAGCTAATTACCAGTCACAATCAATGTATATGGCATAACATTTTGGGCAGTAACATGTGTAAAATAAGCAAGCTGTTTTCGTGCTTAAGCAAAATTTTTGCTTAAGCAGCTCTATGAAATTGGCCCCTGATACTGATCAAACAGTTAGTTGTTTATAACCACCGGTTCTTTAAAGAACCAACACTACTCAACCAACACTACTCAAAAGAAATTATCACATGGTCTGTTAGTAAAAAGTAATCTATTATGGTTTCCATAGACCTCTCTTAGTTATACTTCCACCATGCAAAGTTTCAAATCCTACTAGGTTTTATATTGGAAGGAGGGCTAATTCAGACGGTGCTTACATGATTGGTACCAAATAAGGTCATATGACCTGGTATGACCTTTGCAAAGGTTCAAGTGAAGTTTGGTGGTCAGTCATGAGCTGGCATATGCCTTGACTGCAGTCATTGTTCCTTAAACTGGTAGATTATGCAGTTTCTAAGAAATCAGTAATATACAGCTTCAGTATACACATTTTTATTAAAGGGTTAAGGTACTTTTTGTAAGACTCAAACACAAAAGTCCACAACTTAAACAGTTTAACAATAATGATGGTAGAAAGATTCCATGTAAATATTACTTGCTGAAGTGCTGTAGTTTTTTGAGAAATGAGTTTAAAAAAACAGTTTTTATCTCGGTTTGCACGTACAACGGATTTACACAACTCTCCTGAAAACATTGATCTGTGATTTTCCCTTTATTTGTTCTCAAAAACTTGACTACTAATGAAGCTGAAATTTCTACAGGTAAATTATATTACATTCATCTTCATTCACAGTGAATAGGGATCTGTGTCGTGGCCAAAAACCTTATCTACAAAAGGTATCAACCCCTTCAAAGTGCACTCACTGTTAGGGTTACTGTCTGTTACCAATTTGCACCCAAAGACTGTTGAATATATTATGTACTATATGCAAGAGAATTGCAGTCTTCAAATTCCCAATTTTTCTCCATAACACATTTTTTTGCATGTAAATACATTGGGCACTGTATCTGGCCTATTATTCGTTATTTATGTAATTTATGTATAAAAACATGATAGATTTTTTCATTTTAGAACATGTCAGAAACTGGGTATTGTAGATATATTTTGTGGTGCTGCATCTGGAAAGTTCATGTTGTCTTTTAGTTGTCATCATAGGGTTGCTACATACATTTTATCCATTATATTCATTTGTTTGGTTATTACTTTCTTGCTACACGTTCTGTAAATTACAGCTTGAAAATTTGTGAAATATTATCCTAATTCTTTTCTGAAGCCCATTTTGCTTTTTTCAATTGCTATCAAAATCACAACCGATTTGCTCAGAAGGCAAAGTTGAAGCCAATAAAATCTTCACTTGTATCAAAGGTAGGTGCACATAACAAGAAAAAAAGTCTGAAAAAGTTTGATTTCAAATGTTACAGAAAAAGTCCAACTTTGGTTGTGAAATATGTGTATATATGTATAAAGCTGATAAAATACTATAATGTTAAATCGTGATCTCAAATACTTTTCAATCGTTCCTTGTTTTGTCAACCCCCTGAACTACAAACTAGATTCCATTAATATAAACAATGTATTGATTCAATGCGTTATTGACTCTTCAGAAACTATGGTACCAATGGTTGTACTGCCCCTCTAAACAAATAAGTCAGAGAACACACACTCGCTGTAATCTTCCATAAGCTTTGACACTATTGTGTCCAACATGGCTATTGTTATATTAATTTTGTTATATTAGTTTTTACCCATACACCGATGTGTGTTAGCACTGTATACTCAGTACTTTCCCGAGTCCTGTGAAAAAATATCACAGGCATGTTACTCGAGTAACATGCCTGTGATATTTTTTCACAGGACTCGGGAAAGTACTGAGTATAATGTTACTCGAGTAACATGCCTGTGATATTTTTTCACAGGACTCGGGGAAAGTACTGAGTATACAGTGCTAACACACATCGGTGTATGGGTAAAAACCAAAATTAATATTCTTTATCCCCGATGCAAATTTAACATCTATTATATGGCTGTTGTTGTAAGGCAACCATAATACATATATATTTACCACAGTGAGTTTTGCTTACTAAAATGAAGAAAATAATATCAATCACTTGAAAGTGCCGGCCTACAGAACACTCGGGAACAGAGATCGTGTTTGTATTCACTCAGTAGGATTTACCACCCCCCCCCCCCAACTCATTTAGAGATAGTCATTACATGATATTACCGCAAACCTTTCTATATTGTATTTCAACCATGCAAAGTTTCAAATCCTACTTGGGATTTATCAGTTCTAAAGTTTCTTTTCATGTGCCTAATAACAGTGTGTTGTTTGGTCCCTACAACAAGTTTATGTAAATACATATTAAATTATTTTAATACGTGTTAAATTATACGCAATGTAGCATCTAGTATTTACATACAAATATGTGATTTCTTATGATCCTAATTAACATTTTGAAGACCAAATTCTGATATCACAATTGTTCAATAAAAGTAAAACATGTTGTATAGACAGTTCAGGTTTTGTACAAGTTGTTACTGGTATCCTGCCAATTTCTGCTTTGCAGGCAATTGTTCAGCAACATTTCCCCCTAAAGTGACTCTATGGGTCCAACTATAATAATTAAAGAGTTGCTTTTGCACAAAAAGTAGCTAAGCTCAGCCAAATTATGCTTACTAGATTTTAATCTTAGTAAGCATAAGCTTAAAAGCTTTCCGTCCAAAATACCATACATGTACCATTTTTGACTAACGTATCCTGTTCAGTCATTTTTACTAAGCAGAAAGCTGTTAAACAATTCTGCTGAAGTAGCTTTATGAAATCGGGCCCTTGTGTTAGGAAAATATGAATTAAAGATTTATTAGTTGAAAGGGATTTCTCTCATCTATCTACATTTCAAAACACAAAGTTGACACTTTCTTTATGCTCATGTTGTTTCATGAGAGCTTAGATATGCCAATAAACGACAATTAATAAACGGAAAATGTAAAAGTAATGTTACAAATCATTCGAAAGAGTTTTTAGACTTCATATCCCATTGGTTCAGTTGGAGTGTTTTTCATTATCACTCAACTATAGGTCTACTCCCCTCCTGCACTGTGCACAGTGAACAATAGCGGGCGCTGTTGAGAAAACTGACGGGTTCTTATGGGTGCAGTAGGCCACTCTGTAAGCCACTCTGTAGGCCTACTACTACATTAAAATTAAAAGCCCGTAGCAAAAAATACTAAAAATGCCCATACAGGATACTCAAAAAACTGTCCAAGTCTCCCAGCCTATCGAAAACCAATCAGATATTTTAACAACTCAAACTTCAGATTTCTTTTAAATTGTTGGCAGGCCAGCCGCTTCAAATGTTTGCTAACCACGGTGGTTCCACCCCAGAAAATGTACCCTTTTATACCAACCTATTTGCCCGGTCAGGACCAACTTTAGTGCGAAAATTGCACCTAACGTTGAAGCAAAGAACCACAGGTTGATAAAATTCTCATACACAACCTTTTAAATGCCTGACACAAAAACTATTAGTCAAAAGTAACTAGGGCCTGTGTGTGTAAAACAAAAATAATAGTTTAACCGATTTCTGCCGAAGACTCTGTCCCGCATTTCCGAATTAACATGGGCTAGAGGAGGATTCAAAAGAGGGGGCTATCAGAGGTAGAATCTCCCATTAAAAAAGACAGTGCCTATATGTATCATTATGTCGAGTTGCCGGATTGTGCGACTGGTTTTTCTAAAAAATAATACGGAGTTTGTTTTACCTTGTTTAAAGTCTCTGCCTTTGATTTCAAAGCATTAGACTGAGTTTCTGGTTTGCTGGAACTCTCTCGATGAAAGCAGCCCAGTCTATTGCCTTTTGGCCGGCTCTCCTCGCTGCCATTCTGTAGTTTTTAGAGTTCAGAACTATCTCGCAACTTGTGAAATCGCCGGTTTCACGTGTCGTTTTGAAAAGGTCCGACAACGGTGCCGACTGTTTATTAGAGAACTAGAGAGGGCGCTCGATCTAAAAAGTGGACAATAAAGATAAGATGGCGTCGCCCACAAAATCATCTGCAGGATCGCCGTACCGTTCTCCGGGTGGTGTTACAGCCCATTTTAAACATGCATGTGTTGCATCAAGTCAAACCAAAGCCTCAGAGATTGGAGTAGGTAAAGAACGGTAGTTTTATTCCCATAAAAATTACTAATTGAGAAATTGCGAACTGAGTCAGTTTGTGGTGTTTACTTATTTATTGATTGTATCCTCCCCTTTACCAGTTTTCACGCTATTATGCCTTTTTCTTTGAATTGGGAAAAAAATAATGATGCCGTATATCAACCGATGCCCTAAGTACCTTCTTTTGTTAATATGAAGTATGCAAACATCTTCGATGACTTCAACTGGCCCCATTTGTTTTGAGTTTTTCCTGTTTTCACGGCAAACAAGAAAGCATGGTTTCCCGGTGAAGCCATACATGAAAGAAACATCTGCAGTGACTACAAGTGTTCTTTGAGACTCTGTGTATGACTCTATAGCCAGCAGTTGTCTTCGTTTTATTCAAAATATTTTTAAATTAAAATTACCATGGTAATTTGCAAAAAATAACAAAAATAAATAGTTTAATAAAAAGTGTGAATAATCATTGGCTCAAATCTGATTTTTTATTAATTTTTTCCCCTTTTTTTTCTCTTAAAATTTATAATAAAGCGTATAAATAAACAGTGATAATTGAATCAACAAGCTGATCGTTTAAATTTTAATATTAATAATAATATTGATCGGAGGGTTAAAAAAAAAATATTAGAAAATGATATAAGGCACATATTTTTTTTCCAGAATGCTCAACAAAATATTCAGTCACATGATTTGATCATCATGAATTGTGAATTGAAATAGTGTTTGATGAAAATTTTTCGGTGGGCAAATATTTTTATATGGCCTCAACATTATGACATATTTTTGTACCTTGTAGAAATGCCTAAAATACCAAACTTTTTGCATTTACAAGTGCAAATATCCAGTGGAGCCTTACGTGTTTCTAACTTTTGGTCAAGGGAGAGGAGACTCTTTGCTTGGCAAATAAAACCACACAATTTTTATCTAGGGACTGTTTACATCGCACATGGAGAGGTTAAAGATTTGCCATGATTTTAGGGACACCTCGAAAAACAGGACCTCCTACGATATAGTGTTACGTGTCGTGTGTGTGTACCGACGTGACTGTACTACAGTCACGTCCGTAAACAGGTAAACTCAGTCTGTAGTGTTACTGTTTTAACTGTTAGTCTTACGGTTACTCATGATGTCAGATGTAGTGTTAGTGTTAGATCATAAAGATACTCTACAAAAGAACAAAGTTAAATGGCCTGACGTTTCGACCAGTTACTTTAGTACTACAGGGGCCAGAGTCTTTCTTTAATCTAATCATCAGGCCTAACGACAACAAAATAAGTAATAACCATGCCGTGGTAAAGCAGTCAAGTGAAAATACCAGTAATTATAGAGGGACAGAGGTAAATAGATTATAGAGGGACAGAGGTAAATAGAAAAAGCAAGGCCCTACTTACTTACTAATACTACTACTAGTGTATTTGGGTTGTTGAGCCACACCCGCAAACAGTTGGACAGAAAGGGGGTTGCAGGAAGGGGCTGGTAGGACCATTTAGTAAGTTTTACTTTTCATCTCGGTTCATTGCACTTGCAAAAAAAAACGCAACTCAACAGTCTGAACAAGGAATGGTCTGAAAACTAAAGAAGTTAAGTTTACAAAGATTAAAGTTTGAAGAATATACAGGAAATAAAGATAAGTTAGTGAATAGCTGACTATTTTAACAAAAAGTACCATTAAATGTCGAGCGAAATCTTTAAAAACTTGCTTTTAAGGGAATGTTTTTTCAAGATAGTTCATTGTGTGCGGAAGTGCTCTCATCAAGTAAGTTTTTATGTTCGTTAATTTCTGAAGTTTTTACGAATCTATGACCCTAGCTTTACATTTTAACTGTTGACAGGTATACTGAAGGCTGGAGGCAATGCTGCGGATGCTGCTGTAGCCGTGGCTGCAGCTTTGAATGTCTTATCTCCATGTTTTAATGGGATTGGTGGAGACTGCTTCTGTCTGTATTATGATGCTGCTAAGAAAACAGTGAAAGGACTGAATGGAAGGTGTGGTTTTCTTTATTTATGTTCACAACTTTTTGTATAACAAGTTTCATACTTTAAAAGGTTTTCTTTTAATGATAAAGTTACAATTATTTAATATATGGAAAAGTTTGGGATAACACCATGTTATGAATATTTCTCAATGAGTTGGGGTTGTTCTGAAAAGAACCTTTGGTTTCAACTCGACAGTTCGATCAGTATGCTCTGATCGTCTTCAGGAGAAAGCACTGTTACCCTCTGGAGATGTTTCCCTGGTTTTAGTCTTGGTGGTCAGATCCCCTTTATCCATTAGCAGGTCATGATCTTCGCTCTGGAAGGGCCACATCAATCTTCCTCTGGTAAGGGGCACTGCTACTATTGGGAAAATTTAATTTTGTTTTAGAACCTTCAACCTTGCAGAGGGCACCACAGCAAGAGCACAGGGCACCAAGGTAATTGCTGTGTGTGCTGTGGGTTATTTTTTAGCCCTGCAGTAGCTACCATGCTGTGTGTTTAAAGTTTTTTTTTAAATGTCCATAGATTTACAGGCCTGAAACTTCACGGAGGCAACGGAGGCGATTGCCTCCGTTGCCCCTTGTCATTGCCTTGGTGCCCTTGAAATGCTCCAATAGAAATTTACAATTTCATCATAGGGTGCCCTTTGCCAAAGAGAAAATGCCTTGGTGCCCTTGCCCTTTCAAAAACGAAGCATACAGCCATGAATGATTTACATTAAACTTACAGGGTTTGAAGATAATGATAGTGGAAAGCTTCCCTTCAAATATTACTTACTGAGCGGCTGTAGTTTTTGAGAAATGAGTAAAACAATGTCATGAAAACACGTTTGTATAATTTTCATGACATTGTTTTACTCATTTCCCAAAAACTACAGCACCTCAGCACGTAATATTTTCAGGAAAGCTTTCTACTATCATTATCTTCAAACTGTGTAAGTTAAGTGTAAATCTGTGGACATTGTGTTTTTTGTCCTACAAAAGTTACATACATCCTTTAACCTCTGGATTCTGAGGGACGTTTTATTTTGAATTCACTAATTCACCAATATGTGACCTTTGTGTTCATCGTTAACAGCGGGCGTTCACCTTCAGAGATATCCCTAGAAGCTGTAGAGCATCTTGGTTTCAGCAAGGATCAGCCCATTCCAGTAACCCATGGACTTCATGTGACTGTACCAGGAGCAGCAGCTGGATGGGTGGACACTGTAACACAGTTTGGATCAGGCAAAGTAAGTTACTCTGTCTGTCTCTGTCTGTCTCTGTCTGTCTTAAAGACACTGGACACTATTGGTAATTGTCAAAGACCAGTCTTCTCACTTGGTGTATCTCAACATATACATAAAACAACAAACCTGTGAAAATTTTAGCTTGATTGGTCGTGGAGTTGCGAGACAACTATGAAAGAAAAACACCCTTGTCACACGGAGTTGTGTGCTTTCAGATGCTTGCTCTCGAGACCTCAAATTCTAAATCTGAGGTCTCGAAACCAAATTCATGTAAAATTACTTCTTTCTCGAAAACTACTTCACTTCAGAGGGAGCCGTTTCTCACAATGTTTTATACTACCAACCTCTCCCCGTTACTCGTTACCAAGAAAGGTTTTATGATAATAAATATTTTGAGTATTTACCAACAGTTTCCACTGCCTTAAATGATCTTCCTGTCAAGGGAACTTGGCAAACTCCCACATTGTTATAAATAAACACCAAGCCATGGCAATGGCCACAATCTCTCAGAAAAACATCAGTTTAACGTTTATGATTATGACCATTATATGAGTTGCACAAATCAATACATTGTGTTTCAGCAACTAGATAATACTTAGTCATTGTGAAATCACTGGTTAACTTGGTAGGATTTTAACCCACAACATTTTGTTCGCAAGTCCTCAGCCACAATGACTATTGCAGTCCTTTTCAATCCAGATATTTGTTTACCGCCTGCCATCATTTCTACCCATCTGTGTTTTTGTGCTTGGTTCCAGCTTTCACTGCAGCAGATACTCCAACCAGCCATTGATCTTGCTGAAGGTGGTTTCATTGTGCAGCCTGTAGCTGCTAATGGTTGGCAAAGTGATGTAGAGAAACTATTAGTTGATTCCAACCCTCATGGGAAGACTATGCTGAAGGAGGGACAGGCACCTAAAGCAGGTGAAACTATGAAACTTTCATTGCTGGCTCAGACATTCAAGGTACGTTAATTATAGCTCTTATTACATGTATTTTAGCCTCGCTACCATGGGCAGCATGCCGTGTCGATACCTCTCGTCAAATACCCCTGGTAGGGAAACACTGGAAATCAACTCTGATTGGCTAACCAAAAGTGACTACTTTGCATGCACGCTTGATAAAATCTTTCCTGCGCTTGTAAGGTGCTTGTCAAGTGCAATACACATTTGAAATGCATAATGTTTTGATGTGGTCACCCTCAACTTCATACAGTGAGACCTATCACAAGATCAGAAAAGAATGAGAGGGGTCAGTTGCTCTGTGACATGGAAGGGTTTTTTTTGGACACAAGTTCTGCATAGACTGTAATACATTATGGATCAACCACAGGATTTACTAAAATATTTGATATTTCAAAGTCAAACTTTACCAGGGGTTACATTCGAGCAAGGCATTCTGTGAAAAGGAAAAAAAAAGACGTTGCGAGATCGAACACCACTGGGAAGAATGGTGGCCTTATTACAGTGTGGTATCTGTTGGACTTTAGTGGAACTGGTGTGGTTCCATGTAAGGCCGTGTCCGAAACGACAACTTCGGCTACAGCTACGTCTAGATCAGAAGAATAGTGAAGAAGAGGCAGACGCGCGCGATCTAGCCGTAGCTGTAGCCAAAGTCGCCGTTTCGGACATGGCCTTAACCTCATCCAACTCCATTGCTCTGAAATAATAGACTGTCTACCTGCTTAAATTTAACACACTAACCCCTTGTGGTAAGGGAAATGGGGTATGACTGTAGTCGACTAAAGTTACCTAGGGTATTTAGGAAGGAGGTATGGGTGCAGTTGACTAAAGTCGCCTATGGTAAGGAAGAGGGGTGAACCAAATGCACTGTATGCAGAAGGATCAATACGACAGTATATACAACATTTTACTGACAGTATTTTACTATCCCGAAGACATTTATGTGGATATGAACATATGAATGGGTTTCTTATTAAAACTGTTTGTCTGTAAATAGACTCGTGTGACACCGCCTTAAAGGCAGTGGACACTATTAGTAATTACTCAAAATAATTATTAGCATAAAACCTTTCTTGGTGACGAGTAATGGGGAGAGGCTGATGGTATAAAACATTGTGAGAAACGGCTCCCTCTGAAGTGCCATAGTTTTCGAGAAAGAAGTAATTTTCCCCAAATTTGATTTCGAGACCTCAGATTTAGAACTTGAGGTCTCAAAATCAAACATCTAAACGCACATAACTTCGTGTGACAAGGGTGTTTTCTTTTTTCATTATTATCTCGCAACTTTGATGACCGATTGAGCTCAAATTTTCACAGGTTAGTTATTTTATGCATATATTGAGATACACCAACTGTGAAGGCTAGTCTTTGACAATTACCAAGTGTCCACTGCCTTTAAATAGTTGAAGAACTAAATCATCCCCCCCAAAAAAAAACAAAAAAACCTTGACCACTCTCTTACGCTCAGTCTTTGTACAATTCCACAGGAACTGGCATTGAAAGGTAAAGCAGGATTCTATGAGGGTAGGATTGCTGAAGCTATCGTTGACATCGTGAAGGCTAATGGAGGACTAATGAATCTACAAGACCTGAAGACTCATCAGAGTTCCATTGTGGATCCAATCAAGGTCAACTATAAAGGGCTGGATGTTTGGGAAATCCCTCCCAATGGTCAAGGGATGACGGTCTTACTTGGGCTCAATTTACTAGAAGGATTTGACCTTAAAGGTAAGGGAGTAAGTACTAAATCTAGGGTAACATACATGTACACACAATTTTACTTTATCTGTACTGAGATTTGTTCAAAGGCTTGTATCATCACCGGAATAGTCTTCTAAAAGCAAGAAGTATGTCCAGTTAGAAATAAGTGACTAACTAAATTCAAATTCAAGTTTAAAGATCTGGATTTCAGCCATGCTGATGCATATAAATCACTGCAAGTTGTACAGGTTAGAGTAACAACTCTCAATGTGTACAGAATACAGACATGAGCCTCAACTTGTTCAAGTTAGAGTAATAAACCTCAACTTGTTCAAGTTAGAGTAATAAACCTCAACTTTTACAGGTTAGAGTAATAAACCTCAACTTGTACAGGTTAGAGTAATAAACCTCAACTTGTACAGGTTAGAGTAATAAACCTCAACTTGTACAGGTTAGAGTAATAAACCTCAACTTGTTCAAGTTAGAGTAATAAACCTCAACTTTTACAGGTTAGAGTAATAAACCTCAACTTGTACAGGTTAGAGTAATAAACCTCAACTTTTACAGGTTAGAGTAATAAACCTCAACTTGTACAGGTTAGAGTAATAAACCTCAACTTGTACAGGTTAGAGTAATAAACCTCAACTTGTTCAAGTTAGAGTAATAAATCTCAACTTGTACAGGTTAGAGTAATAAACCTCAACTTGTTCAAGTTAGAGTAATAAACCTCAACTTGTACAGGTTAGAGTAATAAACCTCAACTTGTACAGGTTAGAGTAATAAACCTCAACTTGTACAGGTTAGAGTAATAAACCTCAACTTGTACAGGTTAGAGTAATAAACCTCGACTTGTACAGGTTAGAGTAATAAACCTCGACTTGTACAGGTTAGAGTAATAAACCTCAACTTGTACAGGTTAGAGTAATAAACCTCAACTTGTACAGGTTAGAGTAATAAACCTCAACTTGTACAGGTTAGAGTAATAAACCTCAACTTGTACAGGTTAGAGTAATAAACCTCAACTTGTACAATATAGAGTCTTAAGCCTCAATGTGTAAAGGTTTGAGTAATCAACCTCAAAGATGACCTAAAAGGTAAAGTCTCCTCATTAGAAATGAGTCCAATTGTGTCTGTTTACTTTGTTGCAGCCATGGGACACAACTCTGCTAAGTATGTTCACACAGTAATTGAAGCTACTAAGCTAAGCTTTGCTGATAGCCTGCAATACTGTGCTGATATGGATCATGTAGATGTACCTCTCAAGCAGTTACTATCAAAGGACTATGCGGCCAAAAGAAGGAGAAATATACAACCTGACAGGTAAGCTATAAACCCTCAGCCTCTCTTTTTTTCTTTTTATTTTGCACATTGCCAGACACACAAGGCCTGAAGGCCACTTCAAGGTGTTGGCTACAATTTTTTTTTTTTCGGAGGCCGTTGCCACCCACCCCTAGGGCTGAAACAGGGTTACCCCCTTTTACAGTTCATACGGATGTAGGCTTGGGTATCATCAGTCCGAAGCCTGGCCGGTAGCCTCCCCGGTAGCCTCCCCAACTTTACGCAGCAAGTGTCACGACCGGGATTCGATCCCATACTCTGCTGGTCAAACACTAGAGCTTGAATCCGTTGCTCTTAACCACTCGGCCATGACACCCTACCATGGGCAGCGCGCTGTATAGATGCCACTCATCACAAACCCCTGGCGAGCTGTGCTGAAAAACAATACTGATTGCCTTACCAAAGAAGACTGTTTTGCGCGCACACTTTTTTTACAGTTTCAAACGCTTGTAGGAGGCTTGATATGCGCAGGTCAAAATGCAAGTATGCAGGACAAGTAACCAGTTTATTTGCATCATGCCGATATATCATATAATAGATGGAAATATGCATCTGGATAAAGAATATTAATTTTTGTTTTACCAAAATCACAGGCATGTTACTTGGGTGGGATTCGAACCCAACACCTTTGCAATTCTAGAGCAGTGTCCTGCCAACTAGACCACCGAAAGTGCCCGGTGGCTAGAGGCAGTTTGAATCCTATATTTTAGCAGCGGGTACTGCAATGGTTTAATAGATGGAAATAATTTACATGTATTTTATTTGGTTGCCTTTTGTAGAGCTCTTGAGAATGTCGAGTATGGGGAAGTGAATGTAGGAGATGACACAGTGTATTTCTGTGTAGTAGATGACCAAGGAAATGCATGCTCCTTCATCATTAGTAACTACATGAACTTTGGGACAGGTCTGGTACCCAAAGAATGTGGCTTTACTTTACATGTGAGTTCAAGTCTGGTGCCAGAAGAATGTGGCTTTGCTGAAAGGCTCTGGACACTATTGGTGATTCCTCAAAAAAAAAATTGAATAAAAATCTACTTGGTAATGAGCAATGGAGAGTTATTGATAGTATAACAAATTGTGAGAAACAGCTCCCTCTGAAGTAACATAGTTTTTGAGAAAGAGATAATTTCTCACTCAAATATAAAAAGACTTCATTCTCTTGCAACTTCGATTACCAATTGAGTCCACATTTTCACAGATTTGTTATTTTATGCAAATGTTCATGTTGGGACAGGAATACTGGTCTTTGACAATTCCCAAAGGTGTCCAGTGCCTTAAACATATGAGTTTAGTTTTAAAGAGCTCACTCTTTAAAAAGAAGTGGAAGTGTCGTGGCCGAGCGGTAAAGAGCACTTAATTCAAACTCTGGTGTTTCTGATCAGCAGAGTGTGGGTTCGAATCCCCAGCCGTGACACTTGTGTTCTAAAGCAAGTCACTTAACCATTGCTTCGTGTGGATGGGACGTTAAGCCGTTGGTCCCATGTGATGTAGACCGCATGTAAAAGAACTCGGTGCACTTATCGAAAAGAGAAGGGGTTCGCCATGGTGTTCCTAGCTGTGGCTGCTGTATGCGCCGTAACACCCTGTAAACCCTTATAAGGTGCTACATAATTGGGTCTCAGAATTCATCACTGCAATAACCTATCTTTCTGAAAGTTTGTATATACTCAGCTCCATGAGTACCTTGTTTGGTAGATGCGTGCGCTATATAATACTTCAATATTATTATTGTTACTTCAGTAGCATTAGGTAGAGCACTAATGGTGTACACAGTCAGCATTATAGTTAGCTTCAAACTTCTGCAATGCCTTTAGTATTCAACCCTTGCAGAGGTTATTCGTATGGGAAGCACTCTCATTGGGTCGAAACTCAGGACACCTCGGGTTGTTTTAGATTGTAAACGTAAACAGTTTACAACAGCTAGTCCTTTTTTTAAATAAGTTATCTTTAGGTTCATGATTAACTGTTCTTCTGATTGAACAAGTGATTTTGTTTTGTACAAGGGCTCGAAATTTACACTAGTTCGCAGGCTCAAGGCCAGTAGTTTTAGCATCGAACCAGAAATTCATGACTGGATGAGTCTGCTGGCTTTGTGTCTTTGTTCAAATGTTGACTTTCAAACTGATAAATCTCTCCCAATTTTGTTCAGTACTGAAGAATACTTACCCATAATAGAAATGAGATAAATCTTCTCTTAATGCTTGTTCAAATTGAAACATTGTAGGGATTGTTATCTCATTTCGATTCTGGTCTTAAATCGTACACTCTTGTAAATCCCCCCCCCCCACCCCCTCAATTTCAGCCTTGCTTTACTTCCATTGGCCAATGTGTTAATTGCAGTGCTCTACAGTCATGACAGTACTGAACTTTATTTATTATTAATCAGTCTAGAACTTGATGTAAGCCAACGAAAATGTCTGTTTATGAAACTGCAATTACCCATCTTTGGATCAAGTCAATTATATGTGTGAATAACTCACTGGAGTTTGTTTTTGTTTTGTTCACATGAATAGAACCGAGGTGCTAATTTCTCTCTGCAGCGAGGTCATGCTAATGTCATAGCACCAAGCAAGAGACCGTTTCATACAATCATTCCTGGTATGATTACCGCAGCTGATACCGGAGCATTATTAGCGCCATTTGGTGTCATGGGCAAATTCATGCAACCTCAAGGCCAGATACAGGTTAGTTTGGACAAATAATAACATTCTGTAAAAGGGTCTAGATAGATGATGTGAACTGTGACATCACATGTTTACAAAAGATTCACCAAGCCTGGACTTCCTGCAGGCACGATTTGTACACAGCCCAATGGAATGGAAAAAAAAAATCTTTTATTTTATGGAGATTGCATTGTCCAATTCTTATCAACTTTTGATATGATGAAATAATACACATCTCAAGACTTGTCCGGCTTTTACTTTCATAACAGTGGTTTTATGTGGAAATTATAACACAAAATGTAAACTTTTCCATATGACTAGTGCAGTAACTTACCTGCCAGACTAGCTAAAGAATGTACAAGGTCACACTTATTGTAAACAAAGTTCACATGGTCTATACCCTCGGTAATTACTCTGAAACAAATGGAAATGACAAACTTACTTGGTGAGAAGTACAGCAATTTTGGATTGTATATAAGGCGTTTGGAGAAACTTTTTACTTCAAAGTACTGCAGTTATGGAAACAGATTAACTTTTTATCCCCCAATTTTTTTTCTGAAAAGGGTTACTGACAGTAACTGTTTTCAGATTGTGTAATCCAATTGAAACTACTCTTCCTGCATGGACATAACTGCTCAAGATTTTCGGCAACATCTCAAAAACACTACTACCTTTTGAATCGAAAATTTCACAGGTTGGTTTTATGGTCAAATATCTATAACTATATAAGATTGAAATATATCGTCTGTTCAAATTACCTAACATATAATCCCTCTGAAGACAATGAAAATGATTAGTAACTACAAAAGTGTCAGTGATCACATGTAAATACATCTGTCTGTAACACTGTGAAGATCCACAAATCACAGTTAGTTGCCTAATCCAGCAACCAGAATAAGCCAAATCCCTAATAGGCACAAGTGGAGTTTGGTGCCTGAGCAGTGTCATGTACCAGACTCAAACTCTGGTATTATCAGAGTGTGGGTTCAAGCCCTGGTCCTGACACTTGTGCCCTTTAGCAAGATACATAAACCATTATTGCTTTGTCTGTTGGACGGGACGTAAAGCCATTTGTTCAGTTTCTTGTGTAGTGCACAAAAATAACCCAGTACTTTTAGCTTTAAAAGAAGTGGTTTGCCCCTGAATGTCTGGCATGGTTTGTGTAAAAACATGAGTCTTCAATTCAATCAAAAGTCTGCATCCCTAATTTAAAACTAAGTAGCACTTTCAGACACACGTCAAGTGCCCTTTTAATGTTGATGGGTTTTAAGTTGCAAACTTGATTTTGGGTCATTTTCTTTCTTTCCAGGTTCTACTGAGTATGTCAGAATTTGGAATGAATCCCCAACAAGCCTTAGACAACCCTCGCTTCCTTGTTGACATTGAGCAGACTGGAGTATCCGGCAAGGTGTATGTAGAAGATGGATTCAGCAGTGAAGTTATTCAGGAGCTACGCTCTATGGGTCATGAGATCATTGGGCCAGTCATTGGATGGGATAGAAGTAACTTTGGGAGGGGTCAAGTAATCGCCATGAGTGACTGGTGGGCTAATAAAGACACTGCTTCTACTGAGACTGGTGAAGTCTTACTACATGCAGGTAGTGATATCAGAGGAGATGGGGTACCAGTCGGTTATTAAGAGCTGTGTTGGTGCAAAGTTATAATGAAGTGCCATTCCAAACCTTGATCATGTCAAAGAGATTTTAACCACAGCCCAGTTGGCTCTGGTTGAGATGAAGATAACAATACTGAAGAGATTTGATATATATTTTTTAAATTAAGGCTTTTCTGCCCAAGATGCACTCCAGTGTAAAATGTAATGGTACAATAAAAATTATCATACAAATTTTTCCTAAATTGATTACTGATAGGGAACTAGTGATGGAGAATGATGGAGAAATCAATGAATGGAAAAGTAAGGCATATTGTTTTGTTAACAAAGACAGGCATACAATCTGTGTTTGTCTTTTTATGTTTTTGAAAGGGAATTCAGTTATAAACTTTCCTTGAACATAGCAGTTCAGATATAACTTCCCTTGAACAATTGATATGAGTATGTACTTGTTATATGATGTGCTAATTGTGTCACTGAAAAAGTGCACCCTGATTGGTTTCACCCAGGGTGAAACTAAATTATAATACAATAATATATCATATTATACTATATTTGATTTGTTATATTGTAATAAATTATATACTTTTTGACGATGACTAGAGCAAGCCTAGTCAAAACGTTGAGCAAGCTAATCGAAATGTAGACCAATTTAAGACCTGACTCTGTGGTAGTGCAGTTAATAACAATCCTATAAGCTAAAGTAATAGTCCAAGCCGATTTTCTACCTTCCGCCCAGGTAGTAGTCAATGAGCAGGACAGTTCTTTTCAGAACTGAAACAATCCGAACAATTCGCTAAACCTTCTTCGCGGTAGTAGAATATATAGCATGGCATTTCTCTAAAGAACCAACTCTACCTGGCAAGTAATAACTTAATATACAACTGGTGTAATACAACAAACCAAATATTTATTGATACCTCACCATGCAATGCCTCAAATCTGATACTGTAATAAATTGCTAATATATATTGTTTCATTACAAAACCTACACAGCCTTTAAGGCTGAATATAGTATTTATAATCATCAGAAAAATAATGAGTTTCAATCTGAAAAGTCATTGACTATAATAATAAATGTTTCTTTGATTTATTTTATTGATTGCATCATCAATCAAAATAAGGATGTTATTTAAAGGCAGTGGACACTATTGGTAATTACCAACCTATTTCAAATAGGGACCACTGGCCAAGAGTTTGTGAAACTGCCATTAAATTCCAGTTAAATGATATTTAAACAATTGTATACAGAGTTATTTGTTTGTTTGTGTTTCGGGAAGAACATTCAGTAGTTTGATTTAATGCCTACACAGATTGCCGGTGCCCCTTTATTGTCCTTTAAAGGGCACTGCACACTATTGGTAATTACTCAAAACAATTGTTAGCATAACAGTTTACTTGACATTGAGCATTGTAGAGCTATTGATAGTATAAAACATTGTGAGAAACGGCTCCGTCTGAAGTAATATAGTTATTGAGAAAGAGGTAATTTCTCAATAAACAGGGCTTCAACTGAAACCTTATTAGGCATCTGAAAGCACACAAATTTTTGCAACAATGGTGTTTTTTCAATCATTATTTTACTTCGATAACCAGTTGAGCTCAAATTTTCACAGGTTTGTTATTTTATGCTATGTTGGGATACACCAAGTGAGAACACTGGTCTTTGACAATATTACCAAACAAGCTGCTGAACTCGTATACGTCAACGTTTTTGAAAAAGGTTATTTGAGATTCACATCTTTAAATACTTTCTTCTTTTCTAGCAACTCTGATCTGCAGTGAACCATTTTACTAGCCACCTAAGACTTATTTTTTACAGCAAGTGTTAAACGTACACGTTTAATAACCGTGGACTCTTCAAATTAATGGCAAAAAAAAACAAATTGGTTTAAGTAGGGCTTCATCAGCTTTTGAAAGCATAAAGAATGTTGGGGATCATTTTCACTTTCGAAGTACTGCGGTTATGGAAACAAATATATCAGTCTTTACCCTGCTCCGGATTTTCGGCGATATATCTCTAAAATGCGCCAACCTTTTGAATTTTCACACGATAGTTTTTGTATTTATATACATTTATGTAGGATTAAAACAACAAAATGGCTCCAAAAACCAAAGGTTGACTTTGCCTTTAAAGACACTGGACACTATTGGTAATTGCCAAAGACCAGTCTTCTCACTTGGTGTGTCTCAACATATGCACAAAATAACAAACCTGTGAAAACTTGAGCTCAATCGGTCGTCGAAGTTGCGAGATATTAATGACAGAGAAAAAAAACATTTGTCACACGTAGTTGTGTGCTTTCATATGCTTGATTTCGAGACCTCAAATTCTAAACTTGAGGTCTCAAAATCAAATTCGTGGAAAATTACCTCTTTCTCGAAAACTACATTACTTCAGAGGGAGCCGTTTCTAACAATGTTTTATACTATATCAACCTCTCCCCATTACTCGTTACCGAGAAAAGTTTTATGCTAATAAATATTTTGAGTAATTACCAATAGTGTCCACTGCCTTTAAGAGTCTTTAGTCTAATTCTAATTTTCGTTATGTTCTTTGACCTAGTTAATATCGTTGGAACTGTTCATAATTGCTCTTTAAAAATACATAAATCACAAGATCTGGAACTTAAAAAAAAATACATAATTTGCCGCCTGCATTGCGGTTCGTGTTGGCAATTCGTCATAATATGTACGCACCATTGAAGTCGTCCTGTACAATACCAGGTTAATTTTAGACCTTCTTAAAATAGAAAAGGTTATTTTAAGAAAACAGTCGAGTCTCGCGCCTGACTGATATATATTTGTTTGTGAATTACTGGACATCCTTTGCGTGTGACATACACCTAGCCAGAAGGATGTTGCATTACTGACCGCTAATAGTTCTCTGCAGTTTAGTAGACGGATATTAAATTAGCTATCATCTGAAGGTAGTTTCCCTGTTTATGAAATTCATGTGTTTGTTATTGTACAGACTGTAAAGACACTGGACACTATTGGTAATTGTCAAAGACAAGTCTTCTCACTTACTGTATCTCAACATATGCATAAAGAAACACACCTGTGAAAATTTCAGCTCAGTTGGTCGTCGAAGTTGCGAGATAACCATGAAAGAAAAAACACCCTTGTCACACAAAGTTGTGTGCTTTCGGATGCTTGATTTCGAGACCTCAAGTTCTAAATCTGAGGTCTCGAAATCAAATTCGTGGAAAATTACTTCTTTCTTGAAAACTACATTACTTCAGAGGGAGCCGTTTCTTCCACTTTTTTATACTATCATCCTCTCCCCATTCGTTACCAAGTAAGGTTTTATGATAATAATTATGTTGAGTAATTAACAATAGTGTCCACTGCCTTTAACATTCAACAGTTTTTAGGGTCAAATTTCAGATAAATGAGAAACTGGTATGGTTCCAAATGTAAATCGCCTGCTCACGATTATAAAGTCATTAGTGCGATTTGTATGGGTTTCAGGTTTCATTCAATTGCTTTTGCATATTTTAAAGCTCCTAGTCAAGAGTAATCGCCAAAGCATTTGTTTGGAGAAAAGCAAACATTCATTTTTCTAAAAAACATTATTTTTTATTTTTTAATGTGATGAATTTTATAAGCATTTTTAATTTCATTTATACCTTTGATGAGATTGCAATTAATTCTGAACAGACGAAATATTCAAATATTAGCAAATAAATCACATGGTAAATCACATGGTTTCCTGCCGAAAATAATTAATTTTTTGGAAAAATGAGTTTAACAATATTAGTTTTAGTCCAATTTGATGTTTGAAAACAGTGCTGGGTTTTGGCACCATTTATCCAATGACCGTCTGAGCAACTTTCACAGGTATGTTTTTTGATGTATGTGGGTTACCGAAAGTGCAATTTTACTGGTCTTTAAAAATTACGAATGTTGGCCGCATGCTTTAAGATGTGTTTTGTTCATAAGAAAACAAATTATTTAACAAAAATTCTCCTTGGAAAATAAAATATTCCTCGGCAGCATAAAGCACTTGACTATGATCTATTTTAGACGAACAAAACGCTGTTTAATTTTTAACAATTGTCAGTTTCTATTGCATTGTGGTTTCATTGCATGTTTTTGAAAAGATATTATTCTAAGCATAAAGACGAACAAAGTAGACATTCTTCTCAGAATAAATCAACAACTATATGGATTGTACAATACTTATTAATGGTCAGGTTGCAACAGATCCCGAAAAATCAATTTTGAGGTTGGGTAATAAAATCTGCTTAACATAAAGATGATCTAATAATAATATGCAGAGAAAGCGCGACCGGGTGGTTGACTGGGCGCATGCTCACTTAGCATCGACAGGGACGGGGCAAGAAGGAGACAGGGGGGTATGAATGCGTTAACCATACAGCATTGACGTCAGAGACTGACGCTGTGCGCAAATTGCGGTGGTGTCTGTCAGCTGAAGATGCCTTGCAAACATTACCACGCGACTACAGGACTAGAGTGTAGTCTATACGGTGCTAGCATCACCACGATCGCCGTGTAGAGATGAGGACGGGTTGACCCCAGCTGCCCATCCCACTTACAATGACCTGCCTTCAGTAACGTACGAACATCTCCCTTACACATTGTGTCTACGGCTCCTGAATGCATAGTTTCAACATTACTCTCATTATTCCCGTCTTGTCTTCAACTTGATTTGTGTATGCTGAGAGAGGAAAACATTTCAATCAACGACTATTTCATCTCAATGGATGGAGATGACTGCGTTGTATTAAAATACACACGGAATATTGCTGCTACATCTGCACTGTGTATTTAGAATATGGCGGTTTTGTCGTTATGCAAATAACACGGACTGAATTAGTACATGATTCTCGTCATTACATGCGTTACAAGCCGAGTTAAAATAATCTTCGAAATTAAAATCGACTGTGAGTTCTGTGTGTGTGTACCAGCAGTGTACGCTGTATGAGTATTTATGCGCAGGGCCTGCCAGCATTGATCATACTTAATGAGCAAAGGGAGAGCCATTCAATATTCTACGAGGATGTTTGCAATGATGAAGATGCAGTCTGGCAGCCAGTGCTATGGAAACAGTACTGCATAAGCCGCCACACCAAGCTACCTTCATTCGCTATGAATGGAATCTCGGTACCGAAGAGCAGTGATAACAACAATACGACAAGCAAAATTGGTGGTGTGATTAGCAATCGCGCGGCGGAGGAGGCGGGTTTGAACGCCAAGACTGGTGGTGATATAGAGCCGGATACAGACACCCAGCTGTCTGCTACGACCTCAGGAACACTCAAGATGGAATCGTCAGACATTACTAAGGGCAAGGAAGGTAGTGAAACAGCACCAAAGAAAACACTCATTAATGGCAAGTCCAAGAGGCTACCATTCACCCGGATGTTGAGCGCTAAGACTTTGCAAGAGCTCATGCAAGATGATCAATTCTTGCTGAGACTCTTCGCGTGTTTTACACCCTTCGAAAAATGTGTGTTAGCTCAGGTGTGCCACAGATGGAAGGATTTACTCTACCAGCCGAAATATTGGCAGCTCGTTACTCCAATCATTCATAAGAGAGATCTCTACGATGAGACAGAGGATACTCATAAGTCTTTCACATCATTGGCAAGCTTTGAGCAGCGTGGTTTTGAGTCTGTGTGTCTGGTAAGTGTCTCTGATCTGGACATCTGTGAGTTCATCGACCATTGCCCCAAGACCAAGAAGACCCTGAAAGCAGTGAGTTTGAAACGCTCCACGGTCACTGATGCAGGCTTGGAGGTGATGTTGGAGCAACTGGGATCTGTAGAATCTCTAGAGCTCAGTGGCTGCAACGATTTCACAGAAGCAGGTTTATGGTCAAGTCTCCAGCCACGTATAGTCTCTCTAAGCATCAGTGATTGTATTAGTGTTGCAGATGAAAGTGTGGCAGCTGTAGCACAAAGGCTGCCCAACCTACGGGAACTTAACCTACAGGCGTACCATGTGACGGATAGCCTACTGGCCTACTTCCCTGCCAGACCAAACAGCAGCATGGCTGTGCTGCGTCTGAAATCCTGCTGGGAGCTTACCAATCATGCTGTGGTCAACATAGTGCAGTGCCTGCCCCAGCTTAGCGTGCTTAGCCTATCTGGCTGCAGTAAGATCACAGACGAAGCTGTAGAGCTAATTGCTGAGAATATGAGTCAGTTGAAATCCTTGGATCTCTCGTGGTGCCCTAAAATTACTGATTCTGCCCTGGAGTATGTGGCATGTGATCTGCCTAAGCTGGAGGAACTGGTGCTCGACAGGTAAGTTTGTAGTCGGATTCATGCATTGACGAAAATTATTCAAAATCTTTGTAAATTCAGTTTAAGAAGACCGGAAACACTTCTCCTGGTGCAACATGACCTTTTTGGTCCAGTTTCGGAAGATTAACATAATATATTCATTTGATGTTTCCTTCATCTAGGCATATAGGTATGAGATATGGGCCTATAATATTAATAACAAAATGTCATCATAAAAATGTCTATGTTGAGGTACACACTATTTCATGTTCTTTATCATCTGGTACCAGTTTCCTGTAATCTTAAGGGATGAGTTAATCCATTTCAATGCTTTTGTTTTTTTTTCCAGTTCATACCTTAATTGTAACTTTCGAAAACATTATAACAGGCGCTCGCATCTTAGTGAAGAGTAACAACTTCTCCATCACTAGGGTTGTTCTCAAAATGGAGAACATTTAAGATTAGAAAATTGGATGGTCGTTGCTATGCCAACTATTCACAAAGAGCAGACTCAAATCCTTCGTAGATCGATGGTCAATTATAAACATACCATCCCTTTGGGGGTTTACCAGATAGTGTCAATGTTCAACACTCGCAGTTAAGATTGTGTCAGGTCATAGAGGGTGAAATGAGTTCGTTCCCCCCATAATCTTAAAGTTCGAGTCGCCATTAGGAAACACAGGAATCCGTTTGGTGACAGCAAACTAAATGATGTACAAAATTCTCAACAAAATCGTATATTTCCCAACATGGTGTTATATGATCCTACCAATCGCTCTACAAGAGGATACAAGCAAAAACTTGGGCAGATGCCCACCAGAACTGTATTGATAACATTTTCTTTCAAATAACAATCAGAGACTGGAACCGCCTCCCACCAAACATTGATTTGGCACCCAACTATCGCAGTCGCACTCTGCATTCAGGAAAACTCTGTTTGTTGTTTTGTAGTTAAGACATTCATTCAATATTGGCAACAACAAACAAAAGCATCAAATGCAATTCAAGCATTATACAGTCTAAATTGAAACATTATTATAACATGGCTAAAGGTACTCCGTTTGAAGCATAGTGCTCTTTAAAAATTTACCCTGGGACAGACAAGACAGATAAATGGGGAGAATTGAATGACCACCCTCACCCTTGTGACGTGAAAACCAAACTAAGTTACCCAAGTTGGTGTGGTGTTTCCACTAGGATGTCTTGCCAACCATAAAGATTCAGATTCACAAAGCTAATGGTCCAGGCCCGTCTGCAACGTCATCCCTCACCAATTACGTCACACTTGTCTTGTTATTGAGGAGAGGACATTCTGTGAGACATATTCTGCATCATTACATCCTCATTTCAAGACTTAATGATGGACAATGTTTGATGTAACCCTTTGACTCAATGTCATGACGTCAGTATGTATGACGTCAGGTCGCCAGCAAAATCGTGGTTGTAAAAGGACATAAGTATCAACATTAATTAATGTATGTTAAAAATCAAAAATAGAACGGAACTAGTTATAACCTAAGGCAAAGAGGCAAAGGTTATAGTGGGATCCCATGTGTCATAAACATAGGCATTGTCACCGTGTTTACTTTATTGCTCATTAGTTGAGATATAATTATATGCAAAATTATATTGGAAGGTGGCTGAAAACGCCTTTGACAAAAATGGTACTAATTGCTTTTGAAATCAGTAAAATCTATTTTGGCGCAAAAATCTCGCTGGATCCAAATAATTTTACACACATTTGCCTAATTTCCGTGCTCAATAGACTCAGAAGTTCAATGTGCGTGTATATGCTATGGAACAGAAACCACAGCGTTCCATTGCCATAATTAGCCATGTGTCATCATCAATTACTTCTAAAGTCCATTAACCATCACCCAGTGTCTGTGTGACCATGACACGACAGACAGCAATTAGCTTCTGCATTCATTAAATCATCTCAAACAAAGATGCTGCTTGCCAACAGTACTTTCCTGTTGTATTATAATAATTTAAATCTATGGATTTGTGAACGGTAATTGTATCCAAGGCCAGTTCAGATTCAAAACAGAATAGTTTGTTTATAGGCATTGTCTTCTTTTATTTTATTTTGATAACACACATAATAAATTAATAGGCCCTTTAAAGGCAGTGGACACTATTGGTGGTTACTCAAAATAATTATCAGCATAAAACCTTATTTGGTAACGTGTAATGGGGAGCTGTTGATAGTATGAAACACTGTGAGAAATGGCTCCCTCTGAAATAACATAGTTTTCGAGAAAGAAGTAATTTTTTACGAATTTGATTTTGAGACCTCAGATTTAGAATTCGTGGTCCCGAAATCAAGCATCGGAAAGCACACAACTTCGTGTGACAAGGGTGGTTCTTTTTTCATTATTATCTCGCAACTTCGGTGACCGATTGAGCTCAAATTTTCGACAGTTACCAATAGTGTCCACTGTCTTTAAGTACAAAGTCTCTGCCAAGTAAAGCTGAAAACAAATCAATTGTTGCTTTCTCGAAAATCGCCCTTGGAGATGAAATGTCAAGGGTTTGTCAAAGTACGTAAACGGTGTCCAGTCACCATTTTTGTAAAAGTATATATTTTTATAAAAACCCATAAAGGTGTTTTTGCATTAAAATATCACCTCAATATTATCGGTATATCAAATTATAAACAACAACAGCCAAGTCCACCTGCACGTGACAAATCACATCAAACGCTGTTTGGCTAAGAGGTTACTGACCAAACATGTTTTCCATTGGACTTAATCTAAATTTAGGATCTGGGATTTAAGCTACAATCTTTTATGATTTGCCGTTTTTTATTTGTCCACTTCGGATGGAGGGATTTTGTGTTTTCCCGCCGGTCCTCCCCGGGCAGTGAGATGTCAATTCCGGCGCGTTTATTCTCACTCGGTTTCAAAAGGGAACTTATCTCGTAAGTGAAAACTGCCACCGGCCAAAAAACAGGATTTCATCTCGTACTAAGATATAAAATGACGTACGTGGGGAAAATGTTAGACTTAAGTTGCACAAATTGAATTACCCTTTGAAGATAACTCACTGGTATCCGTTATTATGTTACCAGGGAAACTCATAACATCTAGTCCAATTTCGATGATTTTAATTGACTAATATTCTGATATGGGAGAAATGGGGCACTGCATGGGAACAAACTGCGGTTTCAAGAATGTACTTAGATGGTACTTAAGTGACTTTGGGAACAATGTCCCAGTAGTTTAGTAACTCGGCTGTGAAGCTATGGATAGTAATTCAGGACATGTTTATTGTCGATGGACAAGTCTGGGACTTGTCTAGAATCGGCTATTTGCAGGATGCAATTATTTGAGTGTGGGCAACAGTATGATTAATGTCTATCTTGTTTTTTCTACACTACTACATGAGCGAAGCATCTCTCTTGGGAACGAAGTTGCAAGATTGAAAAATTAACACCTGAAGGTGGATGCTCTGATAGTGGTCAGATGGGAACGAGGATACGATATCTCTGCGAGTTCGTTGGCATTTAACCATTTGGAATTTCGGAATCCAACAATCACCAAGCTTTAGATTAAAAGGATTGTCCAGATAAAAAAAAGTAAGCCGACAGCTATTCGGCAGCCAACACTGAGTTCGCTACCGGTACAAATCAACTAAATCCCTAGCCTTCCTCTGTGCTGTCTGTTGACACAAAGAAAGTGTCAGCTTCGTCATGCACAGTATCTCGGGCACAATTTGAAGCAACCCTTCTCAAAAATGACTTTGTTCATGACTGCCTTTTCTGGTTCGTTAAAAATTGAAGCTTCCTTCTAGTTTTCTATACATAATACATACAACTAAGGGTATACATTTGGTAATCTCCAAAAGTTAATGACCATAAAAACGTATTTAATGAGAAGCACTGCAGCTGTTGGTTAACATTAATGTGATTTTAGAGAGGGGGATTCAAAACATTTCAGTATACAGATCGTAGGCCTACTCCTACTCCGATTTGTCTTCCTACGTGGACAATCATCATAGTTCTACTAGTGCACCAGTTGTTCGGCAATTTCTCACAATAAATGCTACCACCTTTTGCAATGAAATTGTCACAGTTTAGCTTTATTGTATGGTAGGATTAAAAGTCAAAAACCAAATGTGTATCTTGCCTTTAAAAAAATTCTTGCATATGTGGATTGAGATTTTCAGCCCCTGATTGCGTGGGTTTAATCATTTTCGTTTCATATTGTCCGGAAGGTCCTGCATCTCTAAAAAATCATATTTCAAATGAAATAAACTTGGTGTCGTTCAGCAGTCAAAATCCTTTGCGGATAAGCCCATTATGCATGTGACTAAAACATTGACTTAATGGGAGCTGCTACACGTTAATCGGCAAGAAGGCGTTTACGCCCCCGTGCATGCTGTACAATTAAACGTTATCATATTCATTGATTTCGCGCCATATCTTTTTGTAATTTCAAAACACAACCTCTTTTCCCACGTAATTAAATCGCCACCACATAGACCATACTTCAATTACAGTAAAAAACCTTAACAAAAAATCCATATGGCGTATGCCTGAAAGCAAATAAATCAATTATTGCATCTTTCTAAAAGGGGGCAGTCATCTTTGATTTGAATGAATAGCGTAGCAACAGTCTTCTGCATTCGCGTGCCACCATTGTCTGCTCACACGGTGTGTTCTCGCCCAAGCACAGCTTTGTAAATGTCACACGGTTGAAATGTCAAGGGGTGACTTCAGAATCTTGCCATAGCAAGGCTGTATAAATAACGTAGCATCCAGTTTCGAATTATAATGCCCAGGAGCTGTATCTCAACCAACATCACAGGCTTGTTATTTCCACTGTCAGTCCTCCACTTTCCTTACGTGCTTTACTCTAAGCTATTTGTGTTTTGGTATTCATGATCAGTGCCAAGCATATAGCCATGTTCATTTATATAAGCGAGGACTCCTGCGGTTTTAAATTTGAGACGTTACGTACGCCAAGCATGCAGTGAGTGACACTTGACTGTACACAGGTCGTGTGACTACGCACGCGACTCGTGTTGTTTTAGGCACGCGTACTAAACAGCCTTGCATTGGATTTTTTGCTGCACACGACTATTCTCTATTTTACGGAAGCTTATTGCAGCCACATTTGGACAAAACATACCTCTTATAAATAGCTCGTATATCTGTGTACGTACAGGCTAACTGCGTACGTACACGATAACTGTTTACGTACACGATAACTGTGTACGTACACGATAACTGTGTACGTACACGATAACTGTGTACGAACACAGCAATTCACAACCTATCGTGTCCGTCTGTATGTTGAAGTTACTTGTACATAATTATTGGGTATGCACGATCGTGTATGTACGTACACGATATCGTGTACGTGTACGTACATACACGACAATTCTCGTACACAAGAGCGACACTACGATTCCGTGTATGTACTCTTCAAGAATTAGTTGAATTCTTGATTGATAGTTTATTATCTAGGGCTACGTTTCCCCATCATAACCACGTGGCTATCTGTTTGCTGACGTACGAAATCAACTCGTGTACTCGTCATTTAAAATAGGCTAGTTTGCTGTTGTGGTTGTGACCATTTTCATCAACTAAAAATACAAAATAAACATATACAAACCTGAAGCTACTATTCACTGTAAGACCTTTTAACTTGTTATGTAATCAGTTCAATTATTATTAAGCTAAATAACAAGTAAACTACAATACCCAGTGATAATTAGCAACATCAAAAGCTGGAAATCTAGGTAGGAGCATCTCATCAACAGCAGTTCTTATTCCCATCTGAAACAAAAAGCTAACAATTTAAACACATAAAATAGATCCTAGGTCATGTTGGCTGGCACAGAGAGAGCTTTAGAAGCCCCAGAGCATGATGCACGTGTCAACATGTTGACAACCCATCTTTTTGCTTAACATAGAACCTCTAGTTGGAATTAACTTCTGTTTTGTCGGAAGTGAAGCTGCTAATGACGTCATCACCTCATCTATTTTTAGACCAATGTCATTACATGACGCGTGGAATTTAACATGTTATTTTGGGGGGCGGGAAAGTGGAAGAAGTCTCTTCAGGGTTTGGTTGTTTGTGATTAAAAAAAGGTCAAATGCTGGATGTTTTCCCTTCGATATGAGGATGGATTAACCCCAGGGATATCCGTCATAACAAAACTGGTCAGTATTAGAATGGTATCTCCTCGTTTACCAATTGTTGTCCCTAAGCAGTATCTAAAAGGCCATGATTCACAAACAATATCAAAACATCAACAGAATACAGGTATTCGTGATGTATTTTCAGGGGACATGTTTTGCAAAAAGAAGATTCAAAACAGATAGAAATGTGGGCCAAAATATCCCATGATGAATGTTATTAAAGTTTGCCATAACAACGACATGATATCACGAATCCACAATTATCATTAATTTGATCCGCATTATGATATGCTAACATGCGCTCTTCCTTTAGCATAATTAATATTCATAGGTCCCAATGTATTTTTTTTTTAAATGGAGACACTGAAAAATAATTCCGAAAAAACATCAGGTCCTAAAAACCCTTAAAACCACTGTTGGACTATTTGACTTATTGTAAAAGAAATTATATCAGTAATAACATCCCAACAAAAGGTGACAAAACAGGTTGATGAGAGTTTTTCACAAATTGGATGGTTGTATGTGACTGAAGACCGGAGAGGACTTGAGTTAAATTATTCACAGAAAAACAATGATGTACTTTCCCTTTAAAGGGAAGGTACACGTTTTGTAATTGCCAAAGACCAGTGTTCTGACTTGGTGTATCCCATCATAAGCAAAAAATAACAAGCCTGTGAAAATATGGGCTCAATCGGTCATCGAAGTTGCGAGAAAATGTTGAAAGAAAAAACACCCTTGTTGGACGAATTTGTGTGCTTTCACACAAAGGAATAAAAGACTTCTAGCTAGAAGTCTTTTATTATTTTAGTGAGAAATTACCTCTTTCTCAAAAACTACGTTACTTCAGAGGGAGATGTTTCCCACAATATGTTATACGGTCAACAGCTCCCCAATGCTCGTTACTAAGTCAGTTTTTAAGTTAATATTTGTTTTGAGTTAATACCAAACGTGTACCTTCCCTTTAAACCATCTAGTTAAAATTGATTGAAGTTATGTGTAGCCACTTTTTTATAATTCCCTGTGGTTGCTTTTAATTAGATAACTAATTACCACGCAATATTTGAGCCATTGAGAGCTACATGCCTCGGCAGTAACCTAACCTACATTTGAGCCAACCAAATTTAGGCATAAGGGAATAAAAAACCTTTGACATATGTCACTAACAGAATGTCCAGATATACTTTTCAAAATTCTGACAGGGACATTTAGTCAGAGAATTATTTATTCAAATTTACCATTAGTCTCAGTTTTCGTGAAAATCACAGTGAAAATTCAGTCAAATTATATAGGACTAATGATAAATGAAATAGTAAAGCTGGGTGTACATATTTGTTTCTTTGCAGAAACTCTTTATCAACATACAATCCCTTTGCTTCCCAGCGACCATGGCTGGCTGGCAAGTATACTTAGACCAAGGAGGAAGCCTCCGTGCTAAGACTAAGAGCTTTGCCGGATAACGAGGCTATGCTAAACAACAGTCCTGCAAAATATTCCCAGCACCCACTCTGTTGAATTAATCACATATTAAAGTATCCCATTACAGAAGCGGTCAATACCTATGTATAAATAGGTTCCTTGGTAAATTAAAGGCACTGGACACTATTGGTTATTATTCAAAATAATCGTTGGCATACAAATTTACCTGTTTACGAACAATGGAGAGCTGTTGATAGTTTAAAACATTGTGAGAAACAGCTCCCTCTGAAGTAACGTAGTTTTTAAGAAAGAGGTATAATTTCTCACTCAAATACTATGCCTACAAGATTTGTATTTGGCATCTGAAAGCGCACACATTATTTTGTGCAACAAGGGTGCTTTTCTTTCATTGTTCTCTTGCAAATTCGATGACAAATTGGGTACAAGTTTTCACAGATTTGTTATTTTATGCATATATTGTGATACACCAAGTGAGAACACTGGTCTTTGGCAATAACCAAATAAAAGGTGTCCAGTGCCTTTAAAGAATCGAGACCTAGGTATTAGAATAAATAAAGCACGGACCCTATTCACACTGAGTGACCTTTTCCTTTGCACACGTTTATGGCAGCCATTTGCAAACTATTATTCACCGTTGTAAATTTATTCACCGATCTAAAACAAAAATCTTTTCATTCGTTGTTCTCGAAAATCCTTGTTATTTTTGTTGCCATATTTCTATTTTAATATACGTTGGTTATGTCTTCCAATTACTGGCAATAAAACACCTTTGGTTGGAAGCATACAGCAGCTTTCGATTGTTTGTAGCTTTTGAGTAATATTTCACTTTGGAGTAATGTGGTTGTGTAAAAAGATGTCAGTTTTTATGGCCCCAAATATGAATCTGAAAAGCGTCACTGCAGTAACGCTTCTCAGATTGTTATATTGGGGTTATTTGTCCTGCGTGGATATATTATTCACTCCGGATTTTTGGCGATATCTCCTTCAAAAACCCGATCACCTTTTGAGATGAATTTTCACATGTTAGTTTGATTGCATAAGAGTTTACATTTTGGGGTAAATTAATTGAAAACAAAAACAAATGCAGCCTTTAAATGCACTTGACACTATTGGTGATTACTCAAATTAATTGTGGCATTAACACTTTCTTGGTAACAAGCAATGGGGTGGGGCTGTTGGTAGTATTAAACATTGTGAGAAACGGCTCCCTCTGGAGTAACTTAATTTTTTGAGAAAGAGGTAATTTCTCACTCAAAAAAATAAAGCTCACAAATTATTTGTGCAACAGGGGTGTTTTTTCGTTCATTATTCCCTTGCAATTTCGATGACCAGTGAGTCAACATTTTCACAGATTTGTTATTTTAATGCATATGTTGGGAAACACCAAGTGAGAAGACTGGTCTTTGACATTTGGTGTACGTCGACTTTAAGAAGTTATTTACTTATAACATTCCTACGTAGACTGATGTTTTTACGCAAATATTTGTAGCCAAATGTTGTTGATGTTTTGGCGGGCAATATGAATTGTAAACAAAGTCAAACGCAGCCTTTAATAAAGAAAAATCTACAGCAAGGTTATTACAGACATGGGTTCGGGCATAAACAACGTCAAGTATTTACCTTCTCAACACTCAATCAAGCATATGCGTTCGTGCATCACTCTATACGTCAGCAAGTCCAGCATTACTAATGTGTCTGCTATTATGAGGGGGCGGACCCAGAATACGATGTTTATGGGGGCGTCGCGGACCCAGAATACGATGTTTATGGGGGCGTAATTTCATCCCCTCCGAATAGGAAGCAGGGTAGGCAGACAGTTAATAAATTGTGGATGTAGGATGGGCAAAGAAGCAATTAGGTAAAAGGCACAGAGCTTCAAAAGCCTTGTATGGTTAGCTTAGGCCTATATCAGTTGGGTAAATGGCAGCGTTTATTCGGTTAAGCCTTATAGGGGAACCCCAAGTAATGACAGTGTAGGTTTATTTTAGATAATATTAAATCGTTTGATTATAGTTAACATGATAAATGTTAATTAGTAGTGATAACACCTTTTATACCATATAAAAAAACCGAAGTTATGAATTATAAAATCACACGAACATTGGTCGTGAAATTTCATCTCGTTAATTGATCTTCTCTGGCACCATTCTGAGAAAACATTAGGTGAAATTTGACATGCTAAACGGCGGTATGACCGATCTCGTAGTTGCTTAGTAGGTCTGTGTATTTTCACAGTTTGATCAACAACTACTCGATGAAATGAGTCGATAAATCACTTGATTAATTTGAGAAAAGTTCGTCTACTCCACTATTTTAAACACCATACTTAAACAGTTTTTATTAATGAGAAATGGAACCCAATTAATGACATGAAGCACATACCCCAGTAAAGCATACATGTTAAAATGTTTATACACTGTTTAAAGGGGTTGCAATATTATGAGCTGCACCAACATGAATAGTCTATAAGCCTCTTTACTTCCAATATTAAAAAATAATAACATAAGAAACACGCAGCAGAAAATCACACATAAACATAAATAAAAATAGGCTGTCCAATGTATTCATAGTATAGAAAACATGATTGGTAATGAAGCCAGCATAATTTTTAAAAAATTAGATATTGGGGGTGAAAGCTAAGCCAAACTCTTTAAAAAATGTTTATTTTTATTTTTGTTGAAGCCACGTGCTAGGAAATCCCCCAGAAGGCGCGTTTCCAAAAAAACAAATAAGCTGCGATCAGAAAAGACGCACCCCGTTATCGTGTGTATTTTTATCGTTATTGCCTATTTTGATTAAATTTCCATTGGTCGGTTAAGGCTGATGATTTGTTCACTGAAACTAATGGACCTGAATAAATTTGCTCTTTAAAAATCAATGGTGCATAACTCCTTGAGTACCTGAACTAAATATAATTCAGATTAGACTATAGTTGTGAAACCCCTTAATTATCGTTAGCAGTAAGACAAATACAATCCAACCAGTAGCCTAGCCTATATTTTCTATTTTTTATGGTTTAATAATTTCATCACACCTAATTAAAAATACACTAGCGGTGAAAAAATAATGGAAAATACGGTAGTTGATACAATATAAAGCAGAAAACGACAAAATACACGAACAAAACCACAAAGATAAAAGGGCATATGACCCCCAAATTACACAAAATACAATCTTATCCCAGTATACTGTCCCAGATTGGTTATAATTCGCAAATCTTGGTCACCAACATGGAACCTAACTAGACTATAAAAACTACCAAAACAGAGGGCAAATATTCCAATAATTTTGAGTTATTGCGAGAGACCTTTAGCCTTCACTAAAGGGAAGAATACGATTGGTAACCACTCTTAAAATGAATGGCAATAAACACTGAGAAGCGTTACTGAAATAACGATTCTCAGATTTGTGTAGTTTCATATTTATTAGGGATTATTCTTCCTGCCTAAACATAATTCACTCCGGATTTTCGGCGATAATTCAAAAAACAAGACCACCTTTAGAAATGAAATTTTCACAGGATATTTTTATCATGATCTTCATTAACATAGGATCAACACAATAAGCCTCTTTTTAAGGTATTGCGAATGTGATAGAAGTGTACTGTTTTGTTTGGGTGTAGGATACAGACAGATTTACCCAAACCTTATAGTGTTTTGTGTCCGCCATCTCAAAAGGCTATTGGAACGGTTAGAAAAAAACGAAGTTACACTTTGCCTTTAATCAATGAATCATTTATCATTTTAAAATGATGTATTTCAGGTTTAGGCCTAGGATAGCATTGCTTGACATTTTACGCTTTAATTTACCAGCATAATATAGTGTAATGGCAATAGGTAGACAGTATTATAATTCATTACGCAAAGCTCGAATGGCTCTGCGTATATTCCTTGTTGTAGACCTTTACGGAGCATGCAACATAGAGGCCTAGTACGTCTCCTCTTATCATAATATCCTTCATGGCTCCTCTATAGCATGCAATACCCAAAGGGCATTGTTTAATGTCTGGCTTTAAAAGACTCAAATTAAATCAGTAATTTATGCGGCAGCGTCGCCTTTTCCACATTAAGAAAAAAAAAGTATCGACAAAACGAAAACTACTTCCGGATAAGATCACGTGATTGAGCCAAACAGGAAGACATGGTGTATAACGTCACACGTATGACGTCAGCAAGAAATTGCTGTTACACAGAATAGACTGAATCTCATGGTAGCTAATGTGGCCCTGCAGTGCTTAAGTCTCATCCACATTAAAGAAGAAAAACCAGTAATGTATTGGCCTCCATGATGATGGATGTAGATATAATGGATTCACGATGTAGTATTTTCACTAAGGGTTTTTGTCACACGTACTGACCCCAAGGCGTGGGAGATAAATGTATACAACTTTAGGCCTAGCTCAGTTATATGCCTACAACATCCGTTTTAAAGGCAGTGGACACTATTGATAATTATTAATTATTAGCATAAAACCTAACTTGGTTAGGGAGAGGTTGATAGTATAAAACATTGCGAGAAACAACTCCCTCTGAAGTGATGTACTTTTCGAGAAAGAAGTAATTTTCCACGAATTTGATTTCGAGACCTCAGATTTAGAATTTGAGGTCTCGAAATCAAGCATCTGAAAGCGCACAACTTCGTGTGACAAGGGTGTTTTTTCTTTCATTATTATCTGGCAACTTCGACGACCAATTGAGCTCAAATTTTCACAGGTTTGTTATTGTATGCATATGTTGAGATACACCAACTGTGAAGACTGGTCTTTGACAATTACCAATAGTGTCAAGTGTCATTAAGACATAATCAGAAACATATTATTGCCGAATACAGAGATTTCAGACACACCTTCCTGTGTCTCTGGAAGATTAATGAATCAGAAGTGTTACTGGCTGTGATCGTTCATTTCTCACAGTCACATTACTTTCATCCTCCAGGTTTTATTAAAGGGCTTATGGTAATAAATAAAAACATTACGAAATCAGGATAAGAAAAAAACGATCTCGGTATCTTTATGTCAAGTCAGTCGTAATAAAACAATATTCAGAAAATTTAGTAAATTACTTTGGCTTTATTTGAAGGGAAGCTTTTTGTAAGTAATCCCATCAGCAGGTTTCGCAGTATAACGCATCGTATGTAACATTTAAATTCGGAGTAATGTAAAAAAGATATAAGTTTTTATGCCCCAAAATTTGAATCTGAGAAGCGTTGCCTTCAGTAACGTTTCTCAGATTGTGTGTTCCTATTAGGGATTATTCATCCTGCGTGGACATGTTCGCTTCAGATTTTTAGCGATATCTCAAAAACGAGACCACCTTTTGAAGTGAAATTTCACGGTTAAGTTTTATTATCTACGTCTACATTTATATACGATTTCAAACGAACGGTTCCAAAACCCAATTCTATACTTTGCTTTTAAAGACATGGACACTATTGGTAATTGTCAAAGACCAGTCTTCTCACTTGGTTGTATCTCAACATTATTATGCATAAACTAACAAACCTGTGAAAATTTGAGCTCAATTGGTTGTCGAAGTTGCAAGATAACTATGAAAGGAAAAAAATCCTTGTCACACGAAGTTGTGTGCTTTCAGATGCTTGATTTTGAGACCTCAAATTCTAAATCTGAGGTCTTAAAATCAAATTCGCGGAATATTACTTCTTTCTCGAAAACTACGTCACTTCAGAGAGAGCCGTTTCTCACAATGTTTTATACTATCAACCTCTCCCCATTACTCGTTACCAAGTGAGGTTTCATGCTAATAATTAATTTGAGTAATTACAAATGGTGTCCACTGCCTTTAACATAAAACAAGAAATACAATTTTGCTGAATGCTGAACCTCAAGCCATCGATTGCTATCATATCATTTCATCTCTCAAAGTCACATTTATCTCGGCCTTTCAACCAATAATGCCATTGTTCTTATTATATGCTATGTTTTGTATAAAACCATTATTACGAAAGAATAAGTAGATGCCGGTTTCTTCATTTCAAAGTCACTCTACATGCAAACCACGTGTAAATAGCTGCATTAATATAACTTTATTTTACATGTGGAAATTTCACTAAGAACACGAAAATCAACAAAGAACTTAATTATAGATTGGACTACTCCTGTTCAAGATGTTTTTTGAATTGTCCGAATTTAGAAAGAATATTATTTCGTCTTTAAGACTCTTTAAAGTGAAGGACCATGTTTTGGTCAATGCTTGTTTGCTTTTCTAACTGCAAGGGATGTATCAATATTCTGTGCGGGGGAAATTGCCGGATATTACCACTGAACGGTACATAAAATAACAAACGTGAACTAGACCTATATTCCAATGCACCAAGTCTCTAGGTGAAAAGGTCATTTGGTTTAAGATCTCAAATGAAATCATATAAAATCTGTAAAGGCTGCCTAGGTTTCTGAAATTCAGAATCATTTAAATTGTTGTATCCTTTGATTTACACATATTCATTTGACTTTTTTTTTTAAATATATATATTATAGCCTTTAAAGGAATTGTGTACACAAAAATACAATGTCTACAGATTAACATTAAACTAACATTGTTTGAAGATAATGATAGTAGAAAGCGTACCTTAAAATATTAGTTGATTAAAGGCAGTGGACACTATTGGTAATTGTCAAAGACTAGCCTTCACAGTTGGTGTATCTCAACATATGCATAAAATAACAAACCTGTGAAGATTTTAGCTCAATCGGTCATCGAACTTGCGAGATAATAATGAAAAAAAACACCCTTGTCACACGAAGTTGTGTGCATTTAGATGGTTGATTTCGAGACCTCAAGTTCTAAATTTGAGGTCTCGAAATCAAATTCGTCGAAAATTACTTCTTTCTCGAAAACTATGTCATTTCAGAGGGAGCCGTTTCTCACAATGTTTTATACCATCAACCTCTCCCCATTACTCGTCACCAAGAAAGGTTTTATGCTAATAATTATTTTGAGTAAATTATTTTGAGTAATGTTCACTGCCTTTAAGTGCTGTAGTTTTTGAGAAATGAGTAAAACAATGTCATGAAAATACGTTTTTACATGCTAAAATAATTCTCGTCTCATGATCACTGAGATGAAAATTATTTTCATGAAGATGATTAAAAAAACTACAGTACCTCAGCACGTAATATTTTCAGGGAAGCTTTCGACTATCATTATCTTCAAACTGTGTAAGTTTAAATTAAATCTGTGGACATTGTGTTTTTTGTCCTACAAAAAGTACATAGGCCCTTAAAAGGGAAGGTATACGTTTGGTTATCACTCTCCTTTGGTTAGAAGCCTACAGCACCGTATGAAAGGTAAAGCATTTTGAGAGTAATTTCACTTCGAAGTAATGAGGTTATGAAAAAAAGATAACAGTTATTATGCCTACAATTTGAATGATGAACCATTTTTGTAGAGCGCATATCACAATCACAGAGAAGTCCCTATGCGCTTAGAGATGAAAACACAAGAGAAGCAAAAGTTAATATAGAGATGTGAAGTAAATACAAAAGCAAAATTTAGTTGATACAGAAAGAAGTACTGAAGGCTATTGCAAAAATAAATGTGTTTTTAATTTGTCTTAAATAAATTCACTGTTTGAGCTTGTTTTATGGTGTCCGGAAGAATATGAGAAGCGTTACCGCGAAACGCTTTTCAGATTGTGCATTCACACAGGGATTATTCTTTATGCGTGGACACTCGCTCTGGATTTTCGGAGATCTCAAAAACTTCACCCATTGAAATGCAATTTCCAGATGATAGTTTTATTGTGTACTTTCACATGTATAAAGGATTAAAATAATCGAATGGTTCAAAAAAACAAAAGGTATAGTTTGCCTTAAAAAGATTCACAATTGTATTATTGTAACTCTTGTTATATTTTTCATTTCACAAAATTACAAAAACAAGATCCTTCAGTGTCACACTGTAATGCCATGCTCTGTGGAGCATCTACTGACCGATCCCATGTGTGCTGTATACGACCGTTACATCATCACCATGTTGATCTCAGCCTGCCATGCATTATTATACCTTACTCTATGTTATTGCTAACTGTCGATGTGTCAGTTGTAGTTATTACTACTTCTCAAATAAACATGAACCCATCTTTGATTACACTGAGGTGCGAAATATCATTATAAGCGCCTACAGCATTGGGACGGGCCACACATATTTTATCGTCTGATGTTTACTGAATATCATTATAAGCGCCTACAGCATTGGGACGGGCCACACATATTTTATCGTCTGATGTTTACTGACTAAAGAATAAAATATGCATGCCCATACAGCAGAGTGAAGACAGACGGTACAGCGTGCTCATAATGGCCAATCATTAACAGTTTGTCATCAGTTTCGTACTATATCAAAGTAATTTTCTTGAAAATATGTGTGTTTTTTATGTTAAAGTAGGGCATTTTTTTTTTTAATAAATAAACAAATAAAATACAACAAAATATTCAAATTTGGTAATGATTTACATGTATTTATATATTCCTGCATCTGAGTACCTAGAATGCATTTACCACCGTTATGGTCCAGTCTTCCACTACTTTACACTGACCATCATTTGTCCTGACCACTTTACTCTTGTTGGTTCATAGACCCCACATTGTTTGTAAAACTTTGGTTGATATATTTTTCCCGCTTGTTTTCTGGATACCCTTCTCTAATCTTTTGCTCCTCTTTTTGCCTCTGACGAAGGTCCGGTTTGGATCGAAAGCTAAGGCCATCTCCCATCATACTCGTGTTATGTTTGTAATGTTATTATATTACATTCAAATTGTGAATTTAACTACGAATAATTTACCAGAGCGGGACATGAACCTCCGACCTCCAGATTATCGTACAAGCAATTGATTTTATACTTCATGCTGATGATACATATAATATTTGGTGTGTGGTCATGAACTAAAATGTCTCCAACAAACACATACAAAAGCTATATTGAAGTCGACGCTAGACCTTAAAAACCCATTAACCATCCAGTCAGAAAGGATTGATTGAAAATGTTAGCATCAAAGACAAAAATGTAACATAAGATACTACCACGAAGGTTAACCACAGCCGCAATTAGTGGATTACAATTTTCCTGAGAGTGATATGCGGTTTCGTTGTTGTAATTTCAAACCGAGAATTAAATCACTGCGGTGAACCTTGTACAACGGAGACATTTTGCCTAGGTCCGGTGTCCAATTTGATAGCCTCGCTGACACTACATTTGACAAGATTCCCTCGACATGTCAACATAACGAATTTTGAAGGAAAACATAAACACAAAGCACTTTGATTAAAGGCAGTGGACACTGTTGGTAATTACTCAACTTAATTATTAGCATAAAACCTTTCTTGGTGACGAGTAATGGGGAGAGGTTGATGGTATAAAACATTGTGAGAAACGGCTCCCTATGAAGTGCCATAGTTTTCGAAAAAGAAGTTATTTTCAACGAGTTTGATTTCGAGACCTCAGATTTAGAACTTGAGATCTCGAAATCAACTATCTAAACGCACACAATTTCGTGTGACAAGGGTGTTTTTCTTTCATTATTATCTCGCAAGTTCGATGACCGATTGAGCTCAAATTTTCACAGGTTTGTTATTTTATGCATATGTTGCAAACTGTGAAGGCTAGTCTTTGACATTTACCAACAGTGTCCACTGCCTTTAAGTATTCCTATTGCGCTCTCGTGGAGACTGCTTTATCATGGGAAGGAAACATAAGAGTTCAAACATCAGATAACCACTCTTCTGAAATACAGATTATTAAATGGTGTATAACGTGTACCCGTAAGATGGTATGGCAATCTACGGTATTATGTGAGATTTACGAACATTATATAAAAAGCCTTACCTGTGGAATCGCACAAGATACACAGATCACCTGGAGTTTCTTAGTATCTGGAAAGTTGAAATGATGGAATCTTCTTAAAACCATCCTTCCTATTAACAAATGAAAAAATAGTAAAGAATGTTTGACCATAACATAAAACAAAATAATATAAATAACAAAAATATAAACATGTGTAACATAACTGCAGGGCCCAATTATACAAAACCGTTGAGCATAAAATACTGCTTGATAAATTTCTTTGCTAAGCAAACATTTAGTTGGGCACCAGCCACAACAAAGCAAACTTAATGCAATTTTGGCTGGTAACCTTTTTCTGCTAAGCAATACTAGTGTATGCTTAGCAAGTTTGTGTGGTTACAGGCTTTATGAAATTAGGCCCTGGATTGGTCGCTTTGAGATGCATACCGGCTTCGAATGAATCAAATCATACAACAATGTGCCAATACAATGTTAATTTTACCGGTTGTGTGATGCAATTTGTTTGTCCAGATGCCAGTTAAACCAATTAGAGTCAGGCGGTAACAATTGAGTAATTAAATGCAATGTAACAATGAACCAGTGAGTGTGCTAAGCAATAGCCTAGAGAGATCGATTTTCTAGATGGTATCTTTACACTCAGATACACACAGAAGAAACACATAAGGCATGCATTGTATTGCAGCATTGACAAACACACACATAAGTCAATTATGATCACTTCTTTCAAGTCAGATTGTATTTCCAGCTAAAAGTAGAAAGTAATTTTACGTCTATGTATCAAAAACATATGATTTTTGCTTTGTCAAAATAGTACAGGACTTTACATCAAGGTTCAAAGTAAACTGTTATTTCTTTCGTAGATTACTTCAACCGTCCCGTCTAAGAACTACAAATGAATGTTTAGCATTTATAAGGCCTATATTTTAAGTTATGTTTGGTAATCCCTTGTTGCAATGCAACATATTGATGGCTAATGGCTGGTTTGAATGTATTTTTCCAAAACTAGATGTGTGTTTTTTTATATACTTAAATCTCAGAAACTAAACCTAATTAGTTAGCTACCGGTACTGACAATCCATGGATTTTCGGCGAAGTTAAGTTGTGTCTTACTTGCCATGTGCAGAAATTTGAATAATCATCCAAGACACCAACAACAAATAATAATTTCAGAGAACTCGATAAAACTTGTCAAACGGAGAGTTGAAACAATAATTATTCAATAATCAAATATTCTTCAAACCACAATGTACCGTCACTCGAAATGAAACAAATCTGACTAGACTGTGTAGTCTAGAGTCTGCCTCACCAACAGTCAAGGCTTCAATTGAAGGCTAATTAACTCTAGAAGGAAGAAGGGTAATTCTTATGTTAAAATAACCTCAAGTCTCAAATATCTTCTTGTAAATTTGTCGCCACCAAAGGACGCCGTTCCAATAAAACACAGGTGTGTCTTCAAATTAAAAACTGAAGGTGATTTTCCGTCGTCAGTGTGTAATAAGAGGCGGCTTGGATTTCATGAAGATGATTTGAAGTTGGACTCCAAGGTGAAATAAGCAGAGTATTACCTTGGTTTCTGACTTCTTTTCACGAATGCATGCACGTTTCCATAATCAAATAGACGGAGGTAGCGGGAAGTGTCAAACACAATTCAATGTAAATGTTTAATGTTTGATTATACTGTCTTTCCCTAGAGTAAAGGGCAGTTGTGTGTTAAAGCCATTGTACACTTTCTGAACAGAACAAGAATATGTAAGTTCACAGATTTACATATAACTTACAGGGTTTACAGAAGGTAATGGTAAAAGACTTCCCTTAAAATATTATTCCATGAAACACTTTACTTTTTGAGAAACCATTAGAACAATATCAATTCTCGATGTCGAGAATAACGGATTTATTTTAAACACATGTCATGACACGGCGAAACGTGCGGAAACAAAAGTGGGTTTTCCCGTTATTTTCTCCAAACTCCGCTGACCGTTTGAGCCTTACTTTTCACAGGTTTGTTATTTTATATATAAGTTGTGATACACGAAGTGTGGGCCTTTGAACAATACTGTTTACCGATGTTGTGCGATTGCTTTAAAGGTATATACCGGATTGGTTGAGCTAACAAAATAGACGCAGACAGTGTTCATGTTTTGTTTGATCAACCGTTTTAACGGTTGATTTAAACATGAAAATAACAACCCTGTGAAAATTTTGGATTAATAGTGAACATCCGTGGACAATTTTACAGCATGTAAAACACAAAATCAGCTTTTTAGGTTTCTAGATTTCAGAAGGATTGCCACAGAATGGTTTGAACTTAATAATTAGTAAGCTCTCAGAATAGAATTAAACAATGAAGCATTTGTATCCCTTATAACCAATGCTGTATATAGTTAAACTTTATACCTTTAAAGGCAGTGGACACAATTGGTAATTGTCAAAGACTAGCCTTCACAGTTGGTGTATCTCAACATAATCATAAAATAACAAACCTGTGAAAAGTTGACCTCAATCGGTCGTTGAAGTTGCGAGATAGTAATGGGAAAAAACATTGTCACACGAAATTGTGGAGTGTGCTTTCATATGCTTGATTTTGAGACCTCAAATTCCAAATCTGAGGTCTCGAAATCAAATTTGCGGAAAATTACTTCTTTCTCATTAATCGTCACCAAGTAAGTTTTTGTGCTAATAGTTATTTTGAGTAATTACAATAGTGTCCACTACTTTTAAGATCGTCTGTCCCAATTTTGTCTGGTAAAATCCCAGTAGAAAATTGACTGCATTACTCAACATTTAAGCTTGAGTTTTCTATGGAATGTTTATAATAAAGATGCTTTACGATAACGAGAACTCAAACATTTAGGTTTTGAGTTTGGGACCAAAACCATGAGTAGACATACATTCTTGTTCTGTGCTGAGTTGAGATGTAATCGTTTAAATCAGTGAAGAAAGATTATTCAAAAAATGTTTCTTATTTTTTTAATTTTGTATTCAGATGTGTACGGATAACAGATACTGGCATTGGATTCTTGTCCACGATGAACTGCATGAGGGCGCTATACCTAAGGTGGTGTTGTCACGTACAGGATTTTGGACTTCAACACTTGTACAACATGAAGAGCCTGGCCATACTGTCAGTAGCAGGTGGGTTATCACATTTAAAAAAAAAAAACTTCAGAAAAAAAAAAATATTTTTCTATATTTGAATAATTGTTTACCTGTATGCTGTTGGCAAACAAATAAAAAGTTAATTGCCAGTAATATTTAATTGGAACAAAAGGCAAGCCATCCAATTCCAACCAGGTCAAACAAACCCAAGCATAAAAGTTATTAATTTGTTGGTTAACAAAAAGGTTTTTACACTTACAAGTTAGTCGAGCTAATTAGTTTAGCTAGAGCAGATGTACACTAGACCACCAGGCTAGCCCGATGGCAACAAACAGTTCGTGTTTTAGTAGCGGGTATCACATCGATTTCATGGTTAATTTATTTTGTATCATTTTATTGTTCAAGGGCTGAAAATATACGCATGGTAGGTTTTTGTAGACTTTTCTGGAAAAGTTTCCGTATGGCGCCACCTTTTCATTCGATATGAAATAATATCTTATCTAATTTACCTCAATGAGATATCCCTTTCTGTAAAAATGAGTGAAAAAGTGGTGGCGCTAGACGGAAAGTTATACCTCCGACCTATCCCAATCCAAATTGAAACCTAACCGATCCCAGTAACGCCCATTTTCATCATCCATTATCCCGATGGTTGCACACCGGAGGGTTACGAATCCCTGTGCATAAGAATTGGGTTCGAATCCAATTTCGGCCGTTCACACTCCAGTCATTTCTGTCAGACCTGTAACCAGATTTGCCCGATTTATTCCACTTGCAAACATCATATCACACATTCTAAGAACACAAATGTCATCTTGATTTTGTAGTGAATAATGTAGAATAGTTAAAACATCGTCAAGAAAATCTGTTTCAGAAAAAAAAGACAAACAAAAACTTACAAGGACTGCTGAAACCGTTCACTTTCGTCTCTGTGTAGCTCAACACGTGTTGCATAGTGCACGGCTGTAGTATATTCTGTCGTCTTCAGTTAGTGGTCGTCTAAAACAGCGCCCTCTTCTGTTGAATGGCAGGTGATGCAGACAAACTTAATACAGGCAGCTTTTGGCCATAATTATTATTTTGAGATGGGTGTGGACACGCCTGCCAAAGCACAACATTTTGTTAACACAATCCTTATACTCTAAGCTTTGCATTTTTGATAGGAACCACTTCCCAAAGATGACGGTCGTCTTGGAATTTCAGTATGCCACCATTTAAATATCCTACCCCCATACTTTTACCAAAATCTCAGCTTGTATGTCACTTACAATCACAATAATTGTGTCCAAACATACATTCTCATGGTCAAGGAGTACAACTGTAACACTTAGAATAGCAGCAGTTACTTTTTTTCTTTTATATGGTGGTCCTCTTGGGTTTTCAAGATGGCCGTCATATGAAGACGAAAAAACATATTCACAAATTTCTCACCTTCTAAGTCACTAATAATGGCAATTATGTGGTCTGAACATACATTTTCATCATCAAGGAATATAACTGCACCAAAAAGTAGTGTCTTTAATCAGGCAGTTTCCACTTGCCTTTTTCTTGAATAAACCTGTTTTCAACACCATGCTTTCATGTAAGCCAACCCAACCCATCTCATCCAACACAACCCAGCCAGTGAATCCAAATCCTACCCGCCCAACCAAACCATCCCATTGCCCCGTTACCAGCCAAATCCCCAGAGCCACATATAATTATCATAGAGTTGCTAAGCACAAACATTTGCTAAGCATGACATTTTTGCCTCGATAAAAACAGGATTACCAACCAAATTTCCACTTGATTTTCAGGATAAGCAACCAACAGCTGATTACCAGTAACAAGCAATATCTAGGAAGAAATGTTCATGCTAAGCAAATTTTTGTGCTTAGCAGCTCTATGAAATCGGGCCCTGATCTTTCCATTTATTAATTGAATAATAATTTGCTATTTTATTGTTTACAGGGTGTCCATTGCTGACAGCGGCAGGCCTGTCTGGTCTGGCCCAGCTGAAGAACCTTGAGGAGTTAGAGTTGACCAACTGCCCTGGTTCATCCCCCGAGCTGCTTCAATATTTCACTCTCAATCTCTCAAAATGTACAATTGTCCACTAAAGATGTAGTGCCCAACTCTTGCTGATGAGAAGTAACACCATTATGTTTATTTTGTTTTTGTAACCAAAGAAAAGAGATAGTTTTGGTTTGTACAAAGACAAAATGACTGGAGTGGGACTTGAACCAACGACCTTCGGATTAACGTACCAACAGAGCTAAATGTGCCCAACCCTATGAGGTGATCTCCCTATTGTGAAAGTTTTAAAGCCATGATTTCACTGATTGGCTGGAACTTGATCGGGCACAATTTGATCTGTGTATTGTTCCCAAACTGATTGTCCTTTTAAATCATAATGCTACATAACAAATTGAAAACCAAGTATTGTTTGAAGCTTTGCATGGTGTGGAGAAATAGGAAGAAACTATAAAATAGTAAACTTGCGGGTACAACCATGTTTAAATCTCTTCTCAGAGCCAACACTCACAGAAGAGATTTTATACTCCTCGCAATAATACTATTTATTTATAGTTTCTTCCTAAATTGAAGTCTGTTACACCCAATTCTTTCAGGGTCTATTTCGTGAACATGTTATTAAATTGAAAGAGTTTGATAGAACTAGGCATAACGTTGAAAAACAGTTCTCAGCTGATATATCAAAGGTAACATCAGCATAAATTAGGGACCATGTATCTGGGATTGGACAAGACTAAAGAAACCACAGGAATCAACCACCTGATTATAGTGATAATTGTTTGGGATAAGGGGAAATTTACTGGTGCTAACAAAAAAAGAAATATGTCTACCTTCCTTAAAAAGGAGACAGGATAGCATGATTGTTTGTATTTGCGGAGATGTAAAAATATAAAGCTCAATATTTGGGATGAGGCCATGTGAAACAATGGAACATGGATCTTTGAAAGAAAAAACTGTGTTCTGTGTTCTTATGGGAAATACTCAAGGAGTTACATGTAGGCCTAATTCACAAACATGTACTTTCTCAAAAACCTTCAGAAAATACAAGTATACAAATTGACACTATCCATAATTTTAAATCGTGTAAAACCAAAAAGGTATCCACATAAAAAACCTCCAATACATATTACAATAAAGGGTCAGGAAGTCCCAAACTGCGTCATTTTAATCCATGAAAAATTATTACATAAGAGTAACAAACAATCTTTGAGTCAAGATATGGGAAATAAATCACTTATCTTTAAGACAATGCAAACCTGGGGTCCAAATTTATGAATTACAGCTGCAGTTTTCAAAAAAAAAAAATTATTTCAAAATCTGAGGATCCTTTTTCTAAATTGTATTTGAGTATACATGGGCATTCTTGATGCTGAGGTTTACTGCTCATAATGTATGTACACATATAAATGGATAGACCCATGTACTTGTATTAAATTAATTCTGAGTGCTGAATACAAAATCAAATTACTTCAGTTGAATTTTATATGTGAATATGAGTGCATAGCTTTGGGATATACACAAGAATGTAATTTAATTTTACCCTCACACTGATGTGTAATAAGCACTGTATACTCTGTACTGTCCCGAGTTCTGGGAAACAAATCGAAGGTAAATCACTTGGTAGGACTCAAACCTAAGACCTTTGTATTGCTAGAGCAGATGTCTATGGCAAGCCATATGCTCAATAATCCGATAAACGCTGTTTATCAGTTGACAAACACTGTAAACAGTGTTTTTTTAGTCAAATTATTTGGCATCTGGTGTCGGCGTAAAACTGTGTTTATCAACCGATAAACAGTGTTTATCGAATTATTGGGCATATGGCTTGCCATAGATGTCTTACCACTAAACCACCAACCTAGCCCGGTGGCTAGAGGTGCAAAGGTCCCGGGTTTGAATGCCACCCAATGATTTTTTTCCAAAGAACTTGGGAAAGTAATAGTAATACAGTGCTCAATACACATCGATGTAGGCCTAAGGGTCAAAACAAATTATATTCTTAATATCCAAATACAAAACTGACATACAAGTGCTATGTCAGTGCATAGTGAAATTACATGTACTTGATTTCTGTGTATAAAGTGTACAAAAACAAGTAGTGTAATATTCACAAGTATGCTATGTGTTACAAATGGCTTTAACTTGTTTAAAAGATTTTTATACCAGAGGCAAGTATTAATGTAAAGTAAACGCTTGATTCTGGAGAAGCAGAAATAGAAAAAGATGGTATTGAATGTAAATAATTCAATAATAACGCTTCATTAAGTGACCTTTGTTTAATATATCACCGAAAACAGTTATATGTTGTAGATAGTTACATGTGTGTGCAATGCCATAAGCCTTTTTGAGGTATGACAGACGTGATAGGAGTGTACTGTTTGGTTTGGGCGTATACATACAAATTTACCCAAACCTTGTAGTGTTGTAGCATTGTGTCTGCCATGTCTTAAAACGGCTTATTGAATGTTTGAGTGAATTATGGACCAAAGCTTCTTCAGCCAGTCAAATGGCAAACATAATTACTTCACTCTTAAAGATTTTACTTGGACATAAAGCTGTCGAAGTATTCGCATGGCAACTTAATGAGAAGTTCTTTCAGCTGCGCCATAAACGTTGGGCAAGTGGACATACGCAGTTGCGTAAAGTTTTGTGAAATCAGCTGCAGGACTATAAACTAGATACAGTATTTGTGTAACAATGTATTCAATCTAATGGTGCAAGTGTCTTAGAGTAGAATTACAGAGTAGTTTCTTCAAGTTTGCCACTTATTATAAGAACCAAGAACCTTGTTCTTTAACACTTTCATCTGATTTACTTAAGAGCCTTGTTCTGAATTACTTAAATATATCACAGGGCTGGACCTTTGTTATTAATATTAATAGATTAAATAGATATCATGTTGTAAGCTTCAAAGCCAAATTTGTTGACAGTAATTTTGTTGATTTTGATTCATCTCGCCTCTTGCAACAAGCAGTGTTGGCGACAGTGTATAATAAGTGTTGATTTCTATAATGTCTCTTTTGTCTAGTCTCACTGTGGGACTATTATGTGTAACTGTTAAAATTGACTGTCTGTATCTAACTTTTGAGTCTCTATAAAAATGGAAGTTTTTATGTGTCACTTAAAACAGCATAACTAACAAGTTACAATGTGGACTTGCTAAATTGGAAAGTTCTGATGAGTAATTCTTTGAGCATAACAAAAGAAGTTACCAAACTGTTTGAGCCAGTGTTGGCCTATACACCCCAAAAATTCTTGCTGCTGTTGAAGTCCTAAGCCCTACTTGCAGTGGACTTGGTGTACAATTAATTTTATGCCTAAAATTTTAACAAAACATTTAAGTCTGTAGGTTTTACTTCTTCAGAATTATTAACTGAACAAGGCCAAATTCTGTGGTTCTGGTTACCGTAAGCAAAAAGCAGGATTAGGCACTTGCACAGAAAGCGGAGCATGGTGAGGTAAGCAGAACACAGGGATAAACAGAGTCATGAAATTGATCCCAATCTACTTAAGTGTGATAATGAGTTTACATTGTTTTGAAGTACTGTAAGTTTAATACTGTGATGATTAGTTAACATTGACTCACAGTAAATGAAGCTGTATATGAAGTTTTGGTTACCAGCCAAACTACTCCCAGGTCAAAATTCCAGTTGAACCTAGTTAACTGGGGTCAACTGGTTCAACTGGATAGTGACCAAACTCGTCCATTTTCCATATTAACCAACTGGTTTGGACTAGGTTTAACTGTGTTCAACTAGGTTGAAATTATAAACCAGTTGGTCTCTGTCCATTTTCCATATTAAACCAACTGGTTTTAACTGTGTTTAACTAGTTTATCAACTGGTTTCAACTAGTTCCAGTTAAACCCAATTTAACTAGGTTCAACTGGAATTTCGACCTGGGCTATGCCACAAGTACAATTTGTGACTGGTATCCTGCTCATTTCTGCTAAGCAGAAACATTTTATGCAGTATTTTCTGATTAAGCAGCTCTATGAAATTGGGCTAAGCTCATCCATTTGAAGATGGATCAGTCTGACTTCGGGTCAGACTTTGGGCCGAACCCGATCACTCGTCAGTTTAAAGGAACAGATGTACATGTAATAAGCTGTGTAAAGAAATTAATATTTATTTAATTAAACTTACGGTAGCTGTATAAAGACATGTCAGCTGATAATGTTAAACTAACTTTCCCAACTTGTTGTTTTTGATTAATATACTTTGTAAATATTTATTTGGAGATGAGGAGTTTCTGTGTTAGAGAATTTAAGAGTATGAATGAGATTGTCAAAAAAATATGTTTATTTATATATGGAGAGAAAATATGACTTTTGAGAACTTGTGTAAAGCTTCTGTAATGATGTACATTTATGCTTGCAATTTGTTTAGAGTATGACTAATTTTGTATTACTTTAATTATTTTATTGAATTGTGTCTTTCCTTTGTGTTTTGTTAGAAATATTTGAATTATGAAAACCACATCCATCCATACTTAATAACCTTGTACCTCTTACCATAATTTGGTCAAAAACAAAATAACTGTTCTGACAAAAGGGCATGGGATAATATTTGCTTGATAAAGTGCTTAAAACAAAACGCTGAAAACATAAAGAGTCAGATATCAAAAGTTACTTCTGATCTGATCTTGTATTTTCCAGTTGACAATGCTGTCACTGGGATGCTGCAATAGTCGCTCCTTTTTGGAAGAGTTAATGTTTGACCGTATTCTATACATTTGTTTTATTCATCACTGTAGGTTTCCTCGTGTCTTTGTTGGTCTTACAACCTCAACTAAAATCCTTGCAACTAACACCCCTCCCCCTCACCCCCACCCCCAACCAGAGTAGGGCTGAATAAGCCATTTGTGAGTTAGATTTGAAGAATGTCTGGTACAATGACTTGCTTAGTCACAAGTTACTGCTTAAATTTGAATTCCTCAGACTATAGAGACAGTTGCTATGTCGAATGGTTTAGCTTTTGTGTAGCAACCTCCAGATGAGCAAACCCTGGTACCATTGTGGCATACACATCTATTCAGGATTATGTATGGGTGTTCACCATCTCTTACGTAACTTTGCCCCTTATCATGTGACATAGCAAGGGTCTTGATAGTCTTGAGGAATTCAAACTTAAGTGGTGACTTGAGATCAAGCACGTCATTGTACCAGACATTATCCAAATCTAACCGGCAAATGGCTTATCGAGTCAGCAGGTAGCAGATATTGAATGCTTTGTAGACAAGTCATGCTTTGTAGACAAGTCATTAATGTTGTGATAGCGTAATATACTCAGTAGCTAGCTCTCTGCGGTAAAAACTGCTCTCCCAAGATCACTGCTCTTACACGAGGTTCCTGGCTTCCTGACTGCTTGGAGACCATAGTCATGAGAGCAGTAGTCTAGAGAGGCCAGCAGTCTCGCGATAACATAGCCAGTGTTGCGAGAATTCAGGATAGAGTCGGGACGCTATCACCGCGACAAACATTTAACGACTTGTCAATGAGTCTATGTGCTTTGGGGATGCTACACAATGATTAACGAGGAGCTCAGTTACCTACCCACCCCATCACCACACAATACACAACTTTTCATTCATTTTCTTACCTTAGAGTAATTCTAATATAAATATTGATAATTCACTTCAACCAATTACATTTTGAATTCACATCTTGAATTTTATTTCCAAACACAGATTACATGCTCAAAATAAACCAAACACAAAAAGATCATTGACATATTGTGATAGAAATAAATATGAAAATACATTTCAAATCATTAGCATTTTAGTTCCAAAGATCAAGTTGATTTATGTGCACCGTAGTCAATATCACATTCTTAAAACCCAAATCAATCTCAAAAATCATTAACTACCACACATAAAGAATATTCGATTTGGTTTTTACCCATATACATACATGTACATGTACACCAATGTGCGTTTACCACTGTTTACTCGGTAACTTACCCGAGTTCCAACGACCTTTGCAATTCTAGAGCAGTGTCGAATCCCACCCGAGTAATATGCCTGTGATTGTTTTTGCACAGAACTCGGTTAAGTACTGAGTATACAGTGCTAAACACACATTGGTGTGTATGGGTAAAAACCAAAATGAATAACAAATCTTATTCCAGGTTTTTCCAATAACACAAACCAGCAAAACAAAACGTCAAATAATACTTGAAGGCAGTGGACACTATTGGTAATTACTCAAAATAATTATTGCCATAAAACCTTACTTGGTAACGAGTAATGGGGAGAGGTTGATGGTATAAATCATTGAGAGAAACGGCTCCCTCTGAAGTGCCATAGTTTTCGAGAAAGAAGTAATTTTCCACGAATTTGATTTTGAGACCTCAGATTTAGAATTTGAGGTCTCGAAATCAACCATCTGAACGCACACAACTTAATGTGACAAGGGTGTTTTTTCTTTCTTTATTATCTCGCAACTTCGACGACCAATTGAGTTCAAATTTTCACAGGTTTGTTATTTTATGCATACATTGAGACACACCAAGTGAGAAGACTGGTCTTTGGCAATTACCAATAGTGTCCAGTGTATTTAGGGTTGATGCGCTTAGAACTAAATAAATATGTGAACACAAGTATGGGGTCACATAAAGTTACTTGCACCTATAAAATAAGCTAAGCAAGTAAACATTATGCTAACCAGAATAAGGTTACCAGCCAAACTACCATGTCACAAGTACAATTAATGACTGGTATACTGCTCATTTCTGCTAAGCAGAAAAATTGTAATCAATATTTTCTGCTTAGAAGCTCTTATGCTCTGTATTGGACCCTATAACCTGGCCTCTATCTATTTACTATGTGTGATGTCATTTATTTTTAAATGAGACATTTACCCTATGGTCAGATGGTAGTAAAATATAGTAGTACATGTAGCTGAGCTGAACATTTCACAGAGCGATTTCTGTAAAGCTTACTAGATTCTTGATGCATTTATAACAGAAAAAAATTAAAAGTTCACAGATTTACAAATGACTTACGGGGTCTACAGAAGGTAATGGTGAAAGACTTCTCTTGAAATATTATTCCATGAAATGCTTTACTTTTTGAGAAAACATTGAAACAATATCAATTCTCGATATCGAGATTTATGGATTTATTTTAAACACATGTCATGACACGGCAGAATGTGTGGAAACAAGGGTGGGTTTTCCCGTTATTTTCTCCCGACTCCGATGACTGATTGAGCCAAAATTTTCACAGATTTGTTATTTAATATATAAGTTGTGTTACACGAAGTGTGGGCCTTGGACAATACTGTTTACCGAAAGTGTCCAATGGCTTTTAAAAAAATTACTCAAAGGTAACTCTGGTTAATAAATCAAAGTGGTTTGAAGGCAAGGTTGTTTGTATGTGAAGCAAATTTGAAGATTGAATTATGAAATGTAGATTGTGGCTAGTTGTGAGTTGAATAAAAAGGATACAAAAAACTCTATTTATGAATTTGGCATGAATGAATATCAGTGAATTTGAAACCCAATTTTGTAAATATGAAACCCAATTGTGATAAAAAATAATGTAGATTAAAATAATTGCAGCACACTTGAAATCTCATCAATGTTTTTGGGATGAGTTTGTTAACAACTCTTTGCAGTGTACCCTCCTACCCATGTTGGAGACAAATAGTTGAGAGTAGGAGGTAAATGATTTACAAACAGGGCGACTTACTTGCAGCGGCTGAATACTATTCTAGTTCAACTTACAAATGGAAGGAGCTTGAGTAAATGGAATCAGAATGAAGAAGTAGGAATTCTCCCTTTCTACGAATAGTTTCATACCCTAGGGTAAATCGAACAGATGGTAGGCAATAATAAATAATCCAAAGCAAGAATAATCTCCAATTAGTTCAAATGAAAATACTACACTCAAATGACTCTAAAGCTATGTCACTATTATGTCTGTCAGTGTTTGTGTGTATCTATAATAATTGTATTGTAATAAGTAGGAGTTGAAATTGCATGGTGGAGATACAATCTGTAAGGTTTGTGGTAACACCATGTACATGAACATGTACTGGAAACAAATCACTGTACATGTAGCGATAACTTACAGAGTAAAGTTTCATGGTATAGACCTTTATCACGGTGTGGCCATATCGAGTTTACGACAATCCAACTCAATGTAACCAAACTGAGGCTGGACAAAATAATAGTCTGGTACCATGTTAGCATTCATTACTGTTATTGGAAACGGGAAACATGACCAAGATCGTGACAGCGTGATAAAGATCTGTTACCCCAAACCTGAATAAATTGTTCTGTAACAAATGCCACCTTATTATGAAAAAACCCAAACATGTAATTGTAATTTAATGTAAATTGAAAGTACAGCTCTATGATCCTCAAGCAGTGCTAATGTAATATGACTGAATAAAGATCTATGTGTCCTATTGTTTTCAGCAACACATAATGTGTAATTGTAATGTCATTGTAACGTCATTCTTGAGGTGTGTAGTTTGAAGGTTTACAGATGGATTGCACATCCCATCATCGACCACCATATTTGATAATAAACAATGGAAAAGTGCGTGAGGGTAAACACGCTATGTACAATTTTCAGCCAACGATAGCCTTTCACGCATGCATGTTTCATCAAAGATGGTGGTCAATGACGTCATGTGCAATCCAGAGCACGTTTGGGTGAGTGACTAGACTTGACCAGAAACTGTGACGTAGCACTTGAATTGACCATATCGACCATCTTCCATGAAGTCAATCTCCCTGTGCTCTATGGTTTCTGATTAGTCTAGTTGTTGTAGTCAACTAGTCGCCACCTGAACTTGCTTCCATCTATAGAGGTTTGCTTCATTAATTATTTATGAATTTATTATTATTTGCTTCTTCCCTTCTTAATGGTGTAAGGCCGGGGAAGGGAATGACGCTGTGTTATTTCTCCATTGTGGTCCAGTCAGTTGCGATACAGATAGAATTCTCAATGAGATATTTCAAAACGGGAAAAGAAAGAAAGTCACAAGCAGCTGAGAAAAAGCTCATTCTTAAGTCGTTCATCCTCAAAGACAAAACTGTGAAACTTTGTTTTGAATACCTGCACACAGACACTATGTGATCAAATTCACCAATTCTAATGAAAGGCCTGAGAAAGAGAACATCAAAGACAGCTAGTGGGGGGAAAAGGAAAAAGAATTGGGGTCATTGTGAAACAGTAGGCTTGATTGCTATTTGGGGGTCAGGCAAACACCAAGCCGACTTCGAGGGAATGGTCGCGTGTGTGGGCATCTATTTTGGCCTAGTTCCCGGACGCCCTCAACACAACATGGGAGTCCCTAAAGGACAGGATGGACTACCTCCGTAGAACAGTATAGAGAGGCCAAACATTACAATTTCAGTACAACAATCCTAGACGAAGGACACGGTTAACAAATATTCATCCACCACCAAGGCACATAAACTTCCAAAGAGATGTGATGCTCATTTGCACTACAGATGATGTGAATGTTTCCAAGAGGATATACACGGTCTTTACTTGCAGAAGCTGGCCATATTATAAACGCATTCTAACTCAACAACAGTTGGACTGCGAATGATATAAGGGCCCACCTCGAGGAGGCTTTCAGTACTAGTTACAGAATTCGACTTCCTCCCCCAAGTATGTACTGACATTTTGTTCTTGTTTGTCGGCATATAACAGTAATGAACATGCGTGATTTCTTGTTTGTGTTTCAACCCATTTCTTCCTCAATACATTGTGAACTGCTTCCAACATGGTTAACAAGTGCAATTGAAATGAAATATGTTTTAATTATTGCACTGAATGTGCGTCCCATTGATATGAACATCTACCTAATTTTGTTTTCTTCTTTTATTTTCGTAGACCACAAATGGACGTGCCTGTTTTTCATACTGGTGACTCTGTTTAAACAAACTAATTGTTCTTGCTCAAGAAGACCTGAAATATAGAACACTCCGGTTGGAGTATGTGTACAAAATTCAACAGGAAACTTTACTTTCTTCGCATGCTCAAACGTTGTAATCTCCCACAGGCTGAACAATCAAATTTTCTCACCATATTCCTTTTTTTTTGTTTTTTAATGTTTAATATTTGCACCGTTCACAGTAATATTTGGTTTTGTTTTTAGTAAGGCATCTAAAATTTGCTGAAGTCTGTAATTTGGCCGAGACAGAGTTTCTAGTTGATTAAGTGTTTTTTGTGAGATGCGCGTACATGTGGTTGTGCATGTATGTTACTTACTATTTCATTTTTGACAAGACAAACATGTCCTTGTGCATGTACGCCAAACTGGTATCCTCAGGAAATGTGTACCGGTGTGTGTCTTTGTGCATGTACGTTAGTTAGATGTTTTTTGTTGTTGTTGTTTTCTTGTACATAACAATGAAGGTACTCTAACTTTTAACTAAGAAAATGTGAATTAGAATTTTTTTTCTTTCTTTTAATTGTTTAAATGTGTGCGATAGTTTTTTAGTTATAATCAAAAACAATCTCGTTGTTGGTTATGGTACTGCTTTAAAATATTGTTCAAGATGTTTCGTACTTTGCCTAATTATTCCCTAATGTGGTGATAACAATGGAAGGTTGTTATTGAAATTGATTGAACTTTACTCTTTTTTGATCACTTAAGTTGTTGTTGTCTGTTTATTAGACCTATGGCCTTGTTATTACAAAAATTATCCACATCTTGAAAACAAAATGAAAATAAGTTATTTCCCACAAGCATACCTTTTATTTCTATCAACAGAGTTCTACAATATGGAGAATGGAAGAACTTTTAAGGTCAAAAAGTACGGAAAAAGAGCGACTAAGATGGAGGTTGCTTCATTTAAGATGACACTAGAGAAAGTGGTTGAAGCAGGAATAAACACCGGCTTCCTGTAAGAAGTTACTTACGCAATGTCCCAAATAACAAGGTAAACAGTTTACAGATGTGAAAGGAACAACCTTGTTAAAGAAGATTGAAAGCAAGTTTGAAATGTGTGATTTATTATTATTTTTCACAAATTGTTGTTGATGATTTTAGTAATTTGTGTTTGACGATGTCAACAATTTGGTACTTTTTAACTTACCAGGCATGCAACTGCCCGTGGAAAAAAAAAGAGGAAAATTTTCAAAGGCACAAGGCAAGTGCGGAGCGAGGCGGCCGAAACGCACGGGACATGATACCCACAATGGTACACTAGAAAATGTTGAGGTTTATTATGCTCTTACAATGTAGGTGCATTTTTAGCATGTACTAGGCTTATTTTACATGATTGTAGTTGTACACTGTTAATGCCAGGCATATATTAGGCTAAATAAAAAAATACACGAAAAAAAACGTGTTTTTTTTTTCCTTTTTTTTTTTCTTCTTCACAATAAAAAAAAAAAATTCACGTACAAAAAACCACCAAAAAAAACGGAAATCCGCGGAAGAGTTGCATGCCTGTAACTTACATTGTTCATGCATTAATCTAAACATTATGTTAGTAGTGTTATGTAATTTTTTAGTTATTCTATACATATGTGTAGCTTAAGAATTGTAATGTTTGTAAATAAGCATGTTGACGCGCTGCTTATGCGCTGTATAAATGTTGCCTATTATTATTGTTGTTTATTACAATTTTTGTTTCTCCTACACAGACAACGAACCAAATCCGAGATCCCATGGCCATAGTGCTCCAGAGAGCCATGTTGAGGGAGCTCCTAAACGATGAGCCTGATGCTGACCAGACAGGGCAGAGCCTCCACACGTCATATCGCTGCTTTATGCTGTGGCAATACAACTGGCTCGGAGCTAGTGATCCCTAGCTGTGTGGTAATGCGAAACCGAGCAACCTACCTGGACCCACAAGACCAATACACAGGATTCAGAAGGAACGAGGTGGGCGAAAAAGACTTCTTTCTATGCGCCAGCAGCGTCTTCTGGTGAGACATGCGGACTGATGCGCGTTTCAGATATAACCATGAGGTGTGCCATGAATAGACTTGGATTTAAGTACAGGCAAGCTCGTAAGAGGGGACTTGTAACGGATTTGGATCTGAAGAAGAGAGTGAGATCGCCAAGGAGATGACCAGTTAGTACCCGCCCAATGTGTGGACAGATTCCATTGCAAGCCTGGTACCAGTGTATTGCAAAGGCGCAGTGAGGGTCTAGACCAGCATTGTACAGCAAAGGGGAGCAAAGTCTGATCCGGAGGACGAGTTGTCAAGTTGATAGTTTTATCCTGAATCGAGAGCATGGCACCCAACTACCCGCAGTGAACAACAATTACTCACCCAGTCAGCTATTCATGCGTTATTTTAGTACCAACATAAAGAGATCACTGGTACAAAAAAAAACAAGCAAGGAGACAACATAAAAGAAGCTCATCAAAAGAAGAGGTATCCAGTGTCATTGCAGTTAATATCTTCATGGGCCTAGTTTCAGTGCTGACGCTTCAAGAATATTGTTCCAAAGATTTTATTTCTTGGCCAACCCTTTGCCAAGAGAATCATGTCTCGGTCAAAGTTCCTGCACATTCTATGGGATCAACACATCAGTGATCCAGATGAAGATGAGGAAAATCAACGTTGGAAAACCATCAACGACCCCAGATGCCGCCACTTGAACTTGTTCTTTGACGAAATCAACAAATGTATTTCCACATAGTACAGGCGTTTAAATTAATGTTGTTTTCATTATACTGTTAATGATGAAACATACATTGTTAGAAATAATCTGTTTAAAATTAGTAATGCAATTAAGATTCGATCGTTGCACAGCCTTTCCTTCAATCGAATCTGCCTTTTCTTGAGTCAACATCTTATTTCATCGGCCCACACAGCAAACTATAAGAGATGCCATTTTCAGTTACAATGTTTGAGGGAGGAGGCATCCCGCTATGCTGGAGAAGCAGTTTGCGGGCGAAAAATACATCAACAAATGCATAGCAGAGTATCTGCCGGGGAAAACCTACAAACAAATCAGCGACAAGCGACGCGGTCTTAAACGAACAATTCAACAGGTGCCCGTACAGCCAAAGAGAAGCGGGACAGCGGTCCCAGTGCCGACACCGCAAAGCACTGAACAAGAAGGCATACCTGGAGTTCTAGGTTTAAACCCAGAGACTCAAATGGGTAGATGAATTGCCAAGGAAGCTCGAGCTAGCGAGCCCTCATCTTGGCAGGAGATCGAAGCAGAAAGCACACAGCTGCTCAACGCTAAGACCTCCAAGAAACCGCGACTGGGAAGGACGAAGATTAGCAAGCAGAAAGTTGATGTGCGAGAAGACGCAAACACCGACAAATTAAACCCCAAACGAGCAGGAAAGAAAAGTGAATACAAACAGGTTCAGAGCCTCTACAAGTTTAAGAAAAAGATTCTTGTAGCGGAAATCTTGGATAATGAAGTCCGCGAGCAGTGCAAACTCGACCCGAAGGAAGTCAAAGACTTCTACAGGGAGAAACTGGAGGGAAATCCTGAGATTGCAGGGCTCGAGGACTGGAGTGGCATTAAGATTTCCAAAGGCGTTAAAGAACAATCCGTACTCACTGAACCAGTAACAGTTCTCGAAATAGAGAAAAGTCTCCATTTCATGGACTCATCAAGCGCCCCAGGTCCTGATGGTATCACTGTCAAAGACGTGAGGTCGATGAACATGGAGACACTGTCAACCATGCTTTCAGCGTGGATGCTGTGTGGAAACGTCCCCGAGAGCATAAAAGGCGCAAGGTCCGTCCTGCTCCCGAAATGCTTAGAGGGACTAGACCAAATTGGAAACGGGAGACCTATCACTACTGCCTTCAAATATCTATCATAGTGAAACAAATTCAATGAAGTTCCTTCAAAATTTTAACTTTTTCTATGACAATTCCATTTCGTTTTCCTTGTCTTAGTTTGATAGTTTATTGCTCCATGGTTTTATCAGTCATTCATTTTCTGACAGGTCAGCGAGACTGTCCTGTAATTCAGAGTCCGACTCTGATGATTCGACATCAACACCAGTGACATCAAAGCGACCATGTACGTAAACTTATATGTGTGAAGCCATTTTGTATTTCAAAATTCCTTTAAATGTCCATAGTGCTGGCTGCTGTATGGTTGCTTGAGACTGCTGAAAGTTAGTCTACCTTTATAGTCCTAGCTATGTTAACCGAGTTCGTTTGAGGAATGTTTAAGATCTAGGGTACTAGGGTTGTCTTTTCTCTATGGACATCTGGGGGGTTTTCAGGTAAACTGTGACAACGATTTTGAGCTTAATTTCCTTTTCAATCCATTTGTTTTTCAATTAATTTGCAAATCAACAGCGTGTTTGGGTATCATTGTTAGTTGGTGTATCTGGGGGCTTGCCCTTTTTACTCATTTGTCTTGCACGAGCCTCAGATCGAGCCTTTTTAATTGACAGGATTGTTTCAGGAAGTTTGCACTTTTTACTCTTAACATGTAATTTGTACCAGTGTTAACAGATCCAGGAGCGAGTACTTCAGGCTCACCCCAACCCCAGCATTCTCATGACATGGTGCGCACATCAGTCAATGGGCCTATTTTACGTAAGTTTAGTTTTCGTTCTGAATACTTTCACGGCATTCGAGTGCATTAAACTGTGAACTAATATTATCAGAATCTGGTAAAAAGAAACAATGTTTCAACCACTATGCAAAGGTAAATTATTTTACTCCAGATAGTGTTGTAACAGCAACACTTCAAACTGGTCAGCAATATACAAACCATTTATACTAAACAATTATTTGCGATTAATATCGTATATTGTGTCAAAGTGTTAAAAAAGTCATTTGATCTTTTGGTTATTAGTTATAAGGCAGGGTCTGCAAAATAAGTGCATAACACACCAGTCTTCCTTCAGGGCTGACCAGGTGTCTTGCTAAAACAAAAAGCTCAATTCGGAAATTGTCTGGACCGAAGAGGAAGTCTATCGCCTCGGGGAATTGGAGAAGCAGTTTGTGGGCGAAAAATACATCAACAAATGCATAGCAGAGTATCTGCCGGGGAAGACTTGCAAGCAGATCAGTGACAAGCGTCGCGGTCTGAAACGGACGAACCAACAGGTGCCTATACCGCCCAAAAAGAGAGAGGCAGTCCCAGTGCCGACACCGACGTCAGCACTAAATACAAAGGCATACCTGGAATTCGTAGGTCTAAACCCGGAGACTCAGATGGGTAAATGCATTGCCAAGGAAGCTCGGTCTAGCGAGCCCTCTAATTGGCAAGAGTTCGAGGCGGAAAGTACAAGGCTACTGAACGCCAAGAGCTCTAAGAAACCACGATCGGGAAGGGCGAAAAATAACAAGCGGAAAGTTGATGATCGAGAAGGAGCAAACACCGGCAGATCCAACCCCAAACGAGCAGGAAAGAAAAGTGAGTACAAACGGGTTCAGAGCCTCTACAAGTTCAAGAAGAAGATACTAGTAGCGGAAATCTTGGATAATAAAGTCCGCGAGAAGTGCAATCTCGACCCGAAGGAAGTCGAAGACTTCTACAGGGAAAAACTGGAGGAAACTCCTGAGATTGCAGGGCTCGAGGACTGGCGTGGCATTAAGATTTCCATAGGTGCTGAAGAACCATCCGTACTCACCGAACCAGTAACAGTTCTCGAAATAGTGAAAAGTCTCCATTCCATGGACTCATCAAGCGCCCCGGGTCCAGACGATATCACCGTCAAGGACCTGAGGTCGATGAACATGGAGACACTGTCAAACATGCTTTCAGCATGGATGCTGTGTGGAAAAGTCCCCGAGAGCATAAAAGGCGCAAGATCCGTCTTGCTCCCGAAATGCGCAGAGGGACTAGACCAAATTGGAAACTGGAGACCAATCACTATCGGCTCAGTCATAATTAGACTGTTTACTAAGATCTTGACTGCTCGACTAACCAAGATAGTTGGTTTAAGTCCAAGGCAACGGGGGTTCGTGGCAGCTCCGGGATGCGCCCAAAACTTGTTTTTGATCGACACCCTGGTTAAAACTGCTAAGAAACGCCGCATGCCTATATCAATGGCATTCCTCGATCTGTCTAAGGCATTTGATACGGTAAACCACCGTCACATATACAGCGAACTAGAGAAGGCTGGGTTAGACTCGCATGTCATCGGTCTGATCAAATCGCTGTATGACGGAAGTTTCACTGAATTCAAAGTGGGGGACAGCAAGACCGGTCCCCTATACTTCAAGAAGGGGGTCAAACAGGGAGACCCGCTCTCCCCATTGCTATTCAACATAGCAATTGACCCACTATTGAGGCGCCTAGAAGAAGATGAAGGGTTCTCCTTCGAGATCAATGGGGAGAGATGTTCTATCTCTGCCCTGGCTTTCGCAGGTGACATTGCGATAGTTGGAAAGTCAAGTCTGGACCTACAACGATTACTCAACATTGCCGACGAATTCTGCCAGAAAACGGGGCTCCGCATGAATGTGGGAAAGTGCGCGGCTTTCCACATTCAGCCCTGGGGGAAATCGTTCACGGTCAATGAAGGGGCTTCTTGGTGCATTGGCGGCCTGCCAATCCCCTGGATCACACCCGATGAGACGACCAAATACCTGGGACTACGCGTAGGACCGTGGCGAGGCGTCAAAACGGCAGATCTGGGGGAGAGGTTAAATGTTTGGATTGAGAGGATAGGAAAAGCTCCGCTCAAACCAGTCCAGAAAGTTGACTTGGTCCGTAACCGTGTCACCCCGAGGTTGCAGTTCCAACTGTCAATGACGGAAGCAAGCGGTAATAGTTTGCGGTCTCTTGATAGTACAATCCGGGGGGCAGTGAAGGATTGGTTGAAGCTCCCTCCATGTACGACTAATGGACTGATCTACTCGGCCGTCGGCGATGGCGGCCTGAGCATGGTCAGATTTGAGAAGGTAATCCCAACCTTAAGAGCCAAAGCCATTATGTCGACGATCGATAGCAAGGACCCCACCATTGCCCGTATAGGGAAAGTGGGAGTGGCACATTTGCGAAACGCTGAGGACCTGCGTGAGTTGGCAAGACCAAAGGAGTGTTGGAGGATCAAAGAACACACCGAATGGGCAGCCAAAGCATGCCAGGGAATTGGTGCAGACGCCTGGAGGAACGATGCTTGTAAAAATACTGTAAAAATGTAAAAATACTGTGGCGATGAAATAGTTCCTGAAATTCACAAAAATGGATTTTTGTAGAGATTTCACATGGATTTTCAAGAAACTGTTAATGCACGATACATGCATTTTACTGCTGTTTTCACTTCTGTATTTATTTTTAGAATTGATCTTCAAATCTCTTGTTGAGATCAAGGTAGAACAGAGGGCCATTCGCCGCACTATAGAAGAGATGACGGAGGAAAGATCTGAACCTTCTCCGGACAACATCTTAAGTTTAGGGAGTATGCTCCCCCTAAAAACGCAAGAGGAAATCAACCAGTTTGAATCTAAGCTACAAGATTATGCTTTCCAGAGCAGAGTGGTGAGTTTTAATGGGATGTCAGTGGACACTTTGTAATTACTCAAGATAATTATTTGAATAAAACCTTACTTGATAACTAGTAAAGGGGAGCTGTTGATAGGATAAAACATTGCGAGAAACGGCTCCCTCTAAAGTAGCATAGTTTACTAGAAAGAAGTAGTTTTCCACGAGTTTGATTTCAAGACCTCAGAATAGGATTTTAAAGTTTTGAAATCAAGCATCTGAAAGCACTTCGTGTTACAAGGGCGTTTTTGAATCAATATTATCTTAGGTTTGTTATTTTTAACATAAAACATTATGTTGATGTACACCAAGTGAGAAGACTGGTCTTTGACAATTACCAATAGTGACAAGTGTCTTTAAAGGCACTGAACACGTTTGGTAATTCTCAACAGTCTTTTCACTTGGTGTATCCCAACATAAGCATAAAATAACAAACCTGTGAAAATTTGAGGTCAATTGGTCATCGAAGTTGCGATAAAAATAATGATGAGAAAAAACCTTGTAGGAAGAATTTGTGTGCTTTCAGATAGGAATTAAAGACTTATGGCTACCCTAGTAGAAGTATTTTATTATTTAAGTGAAAAATTACCTCTTTCTCAAAATCTATATGCTACTTCAGAGGGAGCCGTTTCCCACAATGTTTCATACTATCAATAGTTCTTCAATGCTCGTTTCCAAGTCAGTTTTTAAGTTAATTTGTTTTAATTAATTACCAAACGTGTACCTTCCTTTTAGGTATAACTGATAGGATTTGCTGAGCGCTGTTCCTGATGTACATGTATGTTTTGATAAGGCAGAATCTTTGTAAAGCGACCATTATGAATTCGAGATAAAAAAAATAGTCAAGGTTTAAAAGAATTAACAATGATTCATTCCATCACTTAGACCCTATATAAGTGAGAGAAGTTGGGGAATAACACAGGAAAGACAATCAGCAATTTGGTTGACATGTACCATTAATTCTACAAGAGCAGAGACTATTTTGGAATTGTATTTGACAAAGATCTGCCTCATTATTATAACTGATCAATATCAGTGATTCCCATATTTGTCATACAGTACTGATATACCACGGCTGTAGTGTAAATCTCAATCACGTTTTCTCTTTGATTACATTCTTTGCAGATTTTTCATCTTGGGGCATTCACTGGACGAACAGTGACCGAGAGCATTAGGAAAATGCTAGAGGAGACAATGGCCCACTGTTTATCACTGAGGTACAACCTCAGTGGTAAGGGCAAGACTGGGAAAAGTAGCTTTAAGCAACTTCTCCTTTACAAAACAATATTTGGTAAGGATATTCCGGTCATGGGTGGTACATGATTATTGGTTTAAGAAGAAACTAGACAGCAAAGCTGCCATGGTGAGCTGCCGATCGCCAGATAGAACCAATGACTGACAGAAAAACCAATCATTTGATCAACTAATGGTCACAGGGGTGGAGACATTGACAAGTATGAAGTTAAGACCATTTAAGGTTTTCATCTTTTCATATTATTTACATGTAAGCAGCAATATTTGATTGAAGTTTTAAATCTGTACATCATTGCAATAAAGAGTGATGACCATTTAAAGGGACACGTTGCCTTTTCCAGAAGAATAGTTTCAATTCAGTACATTGTTGCAATAAGAAGTTATGACCATTTAAGGTTTTCATTGTTTCAGCTCATTCAACTGGAACCATTGATGCACTCTTTGAATTTTATCTTTTCATATGTATCTATACGACAGAAGCAATGTATTAAGTTTCAAGTCAGTACACCGTTGCAATAAGAAGTTATGACCATTTAAGGTTTTCATTGTTTCAGCTCATTCAACTGGAACCATTGATGCACTCTTTGAATTTTATCTTTTCATGTATGTATCTATACGACAGAAGCAATATTTGACTTAAGTTTCAAGTCAGTACATCATTGCAATCAGGAGTTATGATCATTTTATGTTTTTCATTGTTTCAGCTCATTCAACTGGAACCATTGACGGTTCTCAACCCTGATTGCAGTTCCAACAGTCAATGACACAAGCGAGCGGTAATAGTTTGCGGGCTCTTGACAGTACAATATGGGGGGCAGTGAAGGATTGGTTGAAGCTCCCTCCATGTACGACTAATGGACTGATCTACTCGGCTATCGGCGATGGCGGCCTGGGCATGGTCAGATTTGAAAAGGTGATCCTACCTTAAGACCCAAAGCCATTATGTCGTCCACCAATAGCGATGATCCCACCATAGCCCGTATAGGAAAAGTGGGACTGGCGCATTCGCAAAATGCCAAAGACCTACGCGAGATGGCTAGACCAAAGGAGTGTTGGAGGATAAAAAAACACACCGAATGGGCTGCCACAGCGTGCCAGGGAATTGGTGCAGACGCCTGGAGGAACGATGCTCACGGTAACAGGTGGATAACTACCCCGATACTGAGGGGACACCAGTACTGTGCAGCCCTGCAGATGCGCCAAACACTTACACATTACGCGAGGCGATACTGAGGGGTCGAGAGGGAGACAAGACCTGCCGGGGGTGCGACGCACCTACGGAATCTCTTTCCCACGTCTCCGGCCAATGCCCTAAAGTGCAAGGGGCGCGAATTGTGAGAAACAACAAGATGTGTGACATGCTCAGAGATCGAGTAGTGGCTCACAAAATGCAAAAATGGCAAGTTAGACGTGAGGTTACATGTAAGGACGAGTCGGTAGCAACAAAACGACCAGATCTGGTATTTTCGGGCAACGAACATACGGTGGTGATAGACATCACCGTCTGATTCGAGAGCGGCCAAAGTCTCGAAAAAGGCATTATGAGGAAAAAGTCTCTAAATACCGGACCTTCGCCGAATCGTTGAAGGCCATCACCAGTGCCAAAACCATTGAGTTCCACGGACTAGTAATTGGGGCGAGAGGAGCGTGATGTGTGAATAACGCTAAGCCTCTCGCAGCACTGGGAATAGACTGTAAATCTTTCAGCTCCCGTTTATGCAATAAAGCACTGGTAAAAACTCTAGACCTGCTTTACCTCTTTGGTAACCAATAAGCCCCCCAGCGCCGGATGAGTTCTTCACCCGACGCCCGGTGGACGACGGCGCTCCCATAACCCGAAGGACATAACACTACTGAATGAGGCAAAACCCCCGACTGTGACCCAAACCCCAACCTGGACCACGCCACCAACCGACTCGCTGCCATACCCTCACTGATGTAAATCCTCACATCAGTAGTTTTCTATGCAGATTAACGACCTGCTGGCTCACACCCCGATGGATAGTAGAGAAGTTCAGTGGAATACTCACCTGCCGTGTCACACATCTACGTCGAACATTAAACGACAAAAACGCAAAAATGGCAAGTGAGACGTGAGGTTACATGTAAGGACGAGTAGGGAGCAACAAAACGTCCAGATCAAAAGTGCAACTATGATCGCCATGTAACTACAGTCGACTCCCGTTATTACGAGCTCGTATGTTACGAGGTTCCGGTTATTACAAGGTTTTTTGCCGGTCCCGAACTGCCCCGTGCGTGTTTCAATGCATTAAAATATGGATATACGAGCACGGTAGTAGCGAGAACACGGTTATAACGAGGTAATTTTGCGGTCCCTTGGAGACAAAATGTATTGTTTTCAGACGTTTGTAGCGAGGGCCTGGAATAAGTGTGTAAAAAAAGCTTACCTTCGTCAAGGTTGAGAAATGACATGAAGCCCTTAAACCCCATGATCAATACAATAGAGGTGCTAATTGCATGGTGCTCGAAGAGCGCCACCAGTCTATTCAACGGACTGGTTTACCCAAGCAGACAATAGAGGGCTTAAATCACGCGCGTGGCTCAAAACCACCAACGGTTTAGTCACTGACAATCCTTCTCAATTTCAAAAACATGCCGCTTACTTAATAAATTCATGTCGGCGAACGCACTCGGCAGTATTTTGGGGTTCTAATGATTAATCCTTGCTCGTATCATCCATGCAAAACTTCAAAAACGTCACCGCTGTTTGATTTTTATTTTTTTAGTAGAGCCCCTTTTTCAATTAAAAATAGCCCCAACAAAAGATTTTCTAAAACCCCCTCCTGAGTGAGTTGCACTTCAAACAATTTACCACATCAAATGATTATAAAAAGGGGTACATTTTGGGACCATCTATCATACGTTCATCGTAACTGTAACTGCCACATTCGAAAAAGAAAATGGCTAGCATCAAAATCAAGCGTAAGTGTCTTACCCTCGATACCAAGATGGAGATCATCCGGGCTGTGGATGCGGGGGCAAAGAAAGCAGAGGTCGTTCGCCAGTACGCCATCGTCTCCAGTACACTGTCAACCATTTTGAAGAACCGAGATGACATCCAGTCAAGATTCGAGTCGTCGAAGTTTCAACCGTCAAGAAAAAGATGCCGCACTGCCTTGCTTGAAGATGTTGAGGAGGCACTCCTACGTTGGTTTCAAGGGATGCGCGCCAAAAATCTTCCCGTCAATGGACCTCTCCTTCGAGAAAAAGCAGAGCGGCTGGCCGAGATGTTGGGGCACGAGAACTTCCAAGCAAGCTCGGGTTGGCTTTCCCGATTTAAAGAGCGGCACGGCATTCTACACAAGCAGATCTGCGGGGAAAGTGCCAGTTTGACCCGACATCTCTCACGACCTGGCTGAAAGAAACCCTTCCCGGCATCATCCGTGGCTACGAAGCCAAAGATATTTTCAACGCCGACAACACTGGTCTTTTTTACCGCCTCACTCCAGACAAAACTTTGTCATTTAAAGGTGAACAGTGTCATGGTGGCAAGCAGAGTAAGGAGCGGATGACGGTAATGCTGTGTTCCAACATGGATGGTTCCGAGAAGCTCAAGCCACTTGTCATCGGGAAGTTCAAGAATCCACGCTACTTCAAGAATGTCCAATCTCTTCCGGTGACATATCGGGCCAACCGAAAGGCATGGATGGTTTCTGATCTTTTCACCGAATGGGTCCGGCGTTTGGATCAAAAGTTTTCCCGCCAACGTCGCAAGGTTCTTCTGTTCGTGGACAACTGCGCAGCTCATCCAAAAGTTCAAAACCTTCAGGCCATCACTCTGCAATTCCTACCTCCAAACACGACTTTCCATCTTCAACCCATGGACCAAGGTGTCATCATGAACATGAAAGTTCACTATCGGAAGCATCTAGTGAAAAGTCTCCTTCACAGCTATGACTCGGGTGAAACTCCCAAACCTATTGACGTGAAGCAGGCAATTTCAATGCTTTTTGAAGCATGGAAGAATACGACAAACACCACATTCTAAACAGAAGGTGGTACACTACGACAAGTTGAAAGTCTATGAGGGACCCCCCATCGCCAGGTGGAAACATAGCGGACCCCGGATGATACGGATCATAACTTTAACGACCAGCATACCTGAATTGAGCCGGAGTCAATTCCAGTCAAAAGGGGGGAACGAGATCGTGTTAGTCAAGATAACGATAATTGTGTACAGTCAAAACAAAATTAGAGGTACCCTGGGCGCCGTAGGAGGGGACCAAAGCATCTAGAAGATTACATCCAAGAGTAACTTTCAAATAAACAATGGAAAATAAGGCATGCAGGAGGAATTGCTACCGTAAATTAACAGTGACCCCTACCATGAAAAATATATTAAGAATTCGGCCTTCTGATTGGACAAGAAGTCTTCTAGTCTAATGATTGGCCAAAGATTAAATAAACAATGGCGTTGTTGTCAACCTGAATGAGACAAAACTACAGGACACAAGAGTGTAGACACCAGTTTGAGCTACTATTCTGTTGAGGAACTTCTGGACCATCCGATATAAGTGAGCTATACTATTCTGTTGGAGAACTTCTTAACCACCATGGCCCAATGGGACAACGACAGCGACACTTTGTCATTACTTCTGTTGGATTCGCCAACATACCACGATCTGGTGGAAGATTTGGACAACAATGACCAGATGGAATGGCTGGATGAGCTGTGCGAGGTCAGTGAAGCACCGCTCCACGAAGAGAGTAGTCCGCTGGTGATACATCCGGCTGAAACTTCATCGGAAGGGCCTTCAACTTCAAGGGACATTATCAGATACGGGAGGGGGAAGAACATGACAACCCTCCTTCGACTGACAAATAAGCGTCTGCCAACATGGACCCCGTCCACTGACGAAGAGTCGTCGGAAGCCACGGACCCAACGTGCCGGATCACGAGCCGACCATAGACGAGGCGATGATCCGGTACAGGGGATTCAAGGCTAGTGTTCGCAAGTTTTTCATGCCCCTGAAACCAATTCGTGCCGGCTTCAAAGTTTACGCCATCGCCAAATCAGCTACAGGGTTCATTCTAAACTTCATCATCCACCCTCACGGTCAGAAGCCTGCGAAGATGTTGGACATCACAATGGACACTGCACAATTTCATACCAACACTTGTTCACTGACAAGTTATACACTTCAATTCCCTTGGCACGACATCTTCTCAGCAAAAAGACGTACCTGACCGGAGCCATCACAGGCAATAGCAAAGGCCTGCCCAAAGATCATCCAAGTTCATCTTGGATGTTGCAACAGAGCTCATCGACGGGTATGCCCAAGGCAGAGCTGAGGTCCAGTTCTATGGTTCCAAGAGGGTGAAACTCTTTTCATATCGATCTACCTCCCAAATTCCTCGCCATTTACTTAATGCGCTCAAGAGAAACAGTCTCCTTAGATTCAGAGGTAAACGAGTGGGTCGTCGTGTGAATGGATCTGAACATACCTTGGATGAGCACTTGACAATTCCTACTTTGAATGTCACCAGACCAGAAAACACTATTGTTAACTCACGTGGAATTGACAGATCTGTGCTGATCAATATCCAAACGACACAGCCAACAAATTTCTTTCCTACTGTGATGCTTTTTAACGCCCGTTCGCTTGGCAATAAAATGGGTAATTTGGAATTCAGACTTTCGTCATATAACAACAGTGTCCATATAATTGGAGTTACAGAGAATTGGCTTTCCACAACCAATCCCGCTTCTGCCCATCAACTCCTGCTCTTTCAGCTGTTTGCTCGGGATCGTGGTGATCGCAAGGGAGGAGGGGTTGCCTTGTACGTAGTAATAGTAGTAATATTATTGTTTTATCATGTAAACTTGTACATATATTTTAGATGTAATTTTATTGTTAACCAAATGCCATTAGTCTATGACTTTTTATTTGGTCTTGTATTTTTATATGAAAATAAACCAATATTGAATTGAATTGAATTGGCTAATGTACCAAGTCCATCAAACTACTCAAAGATGTTAGTGATTGGTTCTGATGGATTCAGTACTTATGTAAACAATGCTTTGGTTGATTATGGTGGATTCAGTACAGTTGCATATTTACTGTCTCTCATTTGATTGATTTTGGCGGATTTGGTATGGAGTGGAGTGTATCAGAAAATTTGCAAAAGTACTTGCATTTTATGTTTTGTTTGTCATGGAACTCAGCAAGTTGTAAGAGAAAAGTTGTCTGTCCTATGATGAAGCTCAGCTACATAAGGATGTCAAGCAAACACCGGGACGATAGCTTCTCTAATAACCTTCTCTTATAACCAAAACCCAATTTATTTTGTAATACACTGTCATGGTACCACGTACAATGCATTTGAGTGGAGAAAACCAATTAAACGCATGTTTGTCCCTTGAACTTTGACCTAGTTATTTGGAAAGGGTCAATCGAGTATACAAATATGTTTATTAGATTCTCAAGGTCAAGTTTCTATTCACCTCTCACACAAACCTCGTCCTTTAAATGAATAGTTTTAGAGATAATTGACCTTAAATATTGCTAATTACCACCTAATTTAAATATGCAAATTAGGTTACTTCTGGCTTGAAACTCATGTCCGATTTTGGATATGTCATCAATAACCACCCAATAAACAAGAATCAACAATAAAACAAACTTTTGCAATTAGTGTGACTCAATAGTCTAAATCTGGTCCTCTACAGTATGATAAGACCGAAATTCACAAATTTATTCATGGTAGCAAGTCAACCAACGGCCGCCACATACCAAAGCGTGATGTTCTCCAAATAGAAATGTGCAATAATTTTTCCTGAATTTGAATGCAATGAATTCTACACCAGACGGAAACTGTTCTTACTTACCAATGATATCTACATCATTGGGTTAGCCGTAGTGAACGATCACAAAGATGTCCGCCTGTCTAAAATCCTGGTCGTACGATGACACGCTACAACAAAAAGAAATAGTCAAATCCACCGGCGTCCAACAAAAGTTGGAGGGGATGGTACATAACCATAAAGTTTGGAAAAACATGGCCGCACAGCTGGACAACATGTACCAATCTAAAATGTGCCACGATAGATAAGTGGACTTACTTAAAAAGACGCTAGAGAGAAATTCTCTGAAAATAATTTCAGTTACAGCCGTGGACCAAGACCAAATGTGGTATGGTTTCCGAACACAAAGAGGGCCATACATTACAAGGATGGTTTCTTTCTCAATATGAGCGCTCGGCGATATAAAAGCAATTTGAAGAGATGGCAGGGCGGGGACAGAGAACAAGAAGTTGGAAGGACCTGGACAAGACCAGAATGAAGAGGAATGGGGAGGATATTTGCGCCATAATCAACACTACCGCACCATAATAAACACTATCGAAGCAATGATTAAATCATTTTGAAGAAGTAGGTTTGGTCCATATATGGTTTAAGGACAACTTTAGGGTCAACTCTGTGAAAGCACATGGTCAATCAGACAATATATTGGGCCATGTCTCGCCAATCTGTGAGTGAAATCAAACCTCGCACATGCGAGGTAGAAAAGATGCTCACAAAGACAATTAACTTGCCCTTTGGGCTACTCTCTGAACAAATTTAGAGCAGGCCTTTATTAGTTCTTGGTACTACCAGACCTGGTATACATCTAGCCCATTAGTTCTTGGTACTACCAGACCTGGTATACATCTAGCCCATTAACACCTTTTAGCATCTTCTCTGTATGTATTGGGAAATTTCTCCTATTTTCATTTTAAGTTTGCATTTATACCATTGATACCATTATTTGGTGTCCTTATCGCCCATGTATTGGGCAATTTATCCTGTTTTCTTTTATTAGTTAACATTGTTTGGTGAAGTTCATGTACAGTATGTCCCTACCAGGTGCTTCTGTTGTATCCACTAATCCATGTGCAATCCCCATTTTTCTGTTGTATTTTAATAAACATTCTCTGTTTTGCCAGCAGCATAAAGTAAACTTTTGTTTTTCCTTGCATGTGTTGCTCTAGCGCTATTGTATGTTACCTTGAAATTTTTATTATCGTCTTACACCATTTTGTTATTGTTGTGTGAATGCCAAATAAGTAAAATAAAATAATAGTAATGTACAAACCTTGGAAAAATTGTGTAAAACTAATTAAGTATTGTTTTGTTCCACCCATTCAAATTTTAACAGCAACCACTATCTCCACACCCATTTTTCAACAGCCTAACATGAGACCCCAGCAGTAAAGCCAGTCTGGATGTGGATACATTCCCGCCCAGCCTGCCACATTGCGGATGACTGTTGGTGAGCGAGGTATTAAACAATTTGTTTCACCCAACCTGGTTGTGTCATCTTTCATTACAAAAACTTCCCGTGGTGAGCCCCTAACACAATCAACACACATGAGCAACAATGATATAATAAATGAAGAATCAAAGCATACCCGAAATCTGTGAAATATTCAGCTCAAGTAAAACCTTATCTTTAACAAAACTTATGGCTGCATTTATGAGGCAGGTCTCATCCACAAGACAGCTTGCTCAGATAACAATACACCTTGTACGATAGTACATTTCACAGTAACGCCTCTTTGCACTTCACGCACTGCGCACTTTATGCACTTTAGTGCCCTGGGGTCGATGTCACAAAGAGTTAGGAGGACTAGTCCTACAAGATATTAAAAACGTATGTGTAGTCCAAAGCTTGGACAAGTTACTCGTCCTAACTCGAGATAAGACTAGTCTTAACTCTTTGTGAAATCCATCCCTGGTCATTTGGCCAATAACATTCTTAAAATCTTTCTCAGGTCTCTAGGGAGTACATGTATTCAGCCCTGTGCTGCCATGGTGCTCCAGCGGCTTTTTCATACACAATATCAATCTCTACCCCCACAGGTACCCATTTATACCCCTGGGTAAAGAGAAGTCGTTACAGCAACACATCATGACCGGGATTCGAACCCACACTCTGATGACTTAACCACCAGAACTTGAATTTGATGCTCTAAACCCCTCGGCCATGACACCTCATACATGTATGACCGTAACCTTTAACTGCTTGACACATTGGTTAATTGGCAGACAGCAACTCAGCAGATCCTCTCTTGGTGCTGAACATGTTGTGAAGCCCATCTCCACACTGCCTTACCTTGTAACCCTTTATTCTTCATTCGGTGACCCCTACCTCCTCCAAAAAGGCGAGGTCCTCAAGACAGCGTGGTTCTCCAACAAGGCGAGGTCCACCAACAAGGTAGGGTCCTCCAACAAGGCGAGGTCCTCCAACAAGGCGTGGTCCTCCAACAAGGCATGGTCCTCCAACAAGGCTTGGTCCTCCAACAAGGCGTGGTCCTCCAACAAGGCGTGGTCCTCCAACAAGGCGTGGTCCTCCAACAAGGCGTGGTCCTCACACAAGGCGTGGTCCTGATGGTTTGATCAACCGATGATACGAACCGAGCACAGCTTGTTGGAGTTTGATCCTTTCTATCAGTGACCCCTTCGTCATACTGCAAGTCACTCCAAAATGCAGACTTCATGCAGCTCGTTGAAGCTCCATCATTTAGCAAAGACGATTTATGCTCTACTAGCCGACGTACTGTACTAGCTGGCCCACCAGGTAAGCAAACCAAGACCTGGTTCACTAATCGAACCCTATTTATAAAAGCAAAGAAAGAAACAAACAGTTGATGAGTTTGATTGGTTAGAAATCTGTCAAACCATTGGCAATAACACATTTTCACAACTTAGACCACTTACCACCGAAGAAGTGTATACAAGAACTTTAGAAATTGCACAGTAAGCACAAAATCTGTCGCTAAGCAGCGCTATGAAATCGGGCCCAGTACAAATAGTACAGGGCCCAGTATCATGGCTCTGCTTACCACAACCAAAGAATTAGCACTTATGAAAGCAGGAATTATGCGCTACCGTCAAGAGTATTTCACAGATAAGCAAGGAATTTGTGCTTGTGCGCACTCGGAGTTACTAGCCATTTCTTGCCTACACAGCTTGCACAGAAATTTGGCGCTTGCACAGTACGCAGAGAATGGTGATCGTAAGCGCAGAATTCGATGGTAAGCAGAGCCCTGAAGAGTTTGTAAGAGTACACACCGTGAGGCTGTATGGAGACTTCTTGCTCTTTGCTTGCTCATTCCCAGTCTCGGCTCCTGGTTGTATGACATCTTCAGGTCCTACTGGTGTAGTATCAACAAACGTCTCATCCACAACTCGGAACCGGACTTCTTCACTGGTATCCATGAATAAATCATGGGTTCCCTCCTCAGTCTCATACTCCCATACCCATACCTGCTCTGTTTCATCACTGGTGGACAAGGTTAAGGATGTAATAATAATAACCAATTTTTCTTCATCATGGCTGAAGGGCGTATCAAAGCACCTCTGACATTATTATCCCTGTTCACTGGGCCATATATTTCATTCCTTAAATCATTTCAGGTATACAGCCTGTGTGACAAACATGCACTACTCAGCTAAACCAACCACAAGAACCATCTCTGCCCTCACAGGTACCCATTTACCCCTGGCTAGAGAGAAGCAATTATAGTTAAGAGTCTTGCTCAGGGACACAAGTTTCATGACCGGGACTCGAACCCACACTCTGCTGATCAAACACCCAAAATTTGAATATAAGAAGCGATACCGTGGTGTATTCCTTAAGGAATTATTCTCCCTGTGTGGATATATTTCCAGAGTTTTGAAAATATCTCAAATATTACTAAACGGTTTGCTGCTAAGCAAAAATGAGCAGGATACCAGTCACAATTTGTACATGTGGCATGGTACTTTGGCAGGTAAGCATAGTATTTTTGTACTTAGCTACTGTTGTCAGACACACAAGGCCTGGAGGCCACTTTAAGGTGTGGGCTACAATCAACTATTTTTCCATGGGCCGTAGTAAACTTCTCCTGGGGCAAAGACAGGGTGACCCCCCTTTACAGTCCAATGGATGTTGGCTTGGCTATTGTGAATCCGAAGCCTGGCTAGTAGAGCAGAAAGCACTATCTCTCAACTTTTACAAAGCAATCATGGTTAACTGTCTTGCTTGAGGGCACAAGTGTAACGACCAGGACTTGAACCCACACTCTGCTGATCAAATACATTGTACTAGAGCTTGAATTGGGTGTTCTTAACCACTAGGCCATGACATACCACGTTTTGTACAGAGAAATAAGGAACCAGAAATTGCATCGAGTATCCTCCACTACTGTTTTGTTTCTCAGTTTGGATTGGAATCACTGGAAATATTTCAACCATTTAAACGGAAGTTCCCTTTAAAAGTTTATAGAACTAAACGTTGATTGACAACACTAGTTCTGAAGGTTCCAATCATCGAACTACATATCTATTTCAAGGACACCTATATGTATTGACTTGATTGATAATTGTTTGTTGTATGATATCAAAAGATGAGATTTAATACTCTTCAAAAAACCATTGTCTATGATTTGATTTAATCCGTTTACTGGGAAACATTATTTTGTGGCTTAAGGCCGAATTACTTACTACTAAGAAAAAGGGATTATAAAGAACTAGCACATAGAAAATCAATACAAGAATCCAATAATTAAACATGAGTTATCAATAGTATACTTACACAGACAAACAATGAAAAAAGGGGGATGAACTTTTAAATCGAAGTGTATCTCTTGATTTGTCTCTTAACCTTTGGTTCAACCAGACCGCCATCTTAAAGGAAAACCGGTGACGAAACAATCAAAACGCACATATTTGTACGCGCGGCGCACAGTATTGGCCAATGAACAACCTCCTTTTGATCTCTGGGTGAGGGCGCCCTACTGAAGGGACGTCCTGTGCATAAGGTCTATATCTTGCATGTCTATATATTGGCAAGCATGTATGCTTCATTTTTGAAAGGGCAAGGGCACCGAGCAAGTGTTCTCCGTGGTAAAGGACACCTTATGAGGAAATTGTAAATTGGAACTCGAGCATTTCAAGGGCACCAAGGCATTGACCAGGGGGCATGGAGGCAATCGCTTTTGTTGCCTCCTTGACATATCGAGCCTGTACAGGGGCTGGACAGGAGGGGAAAGTAATTGGAAAACTGGAAAGGTGTTTTTTTTTATAAGGATACAATTTGGACGGCTGTTGTAAAGCTTCAGGTGGAATCAAGATGTCATCAAAGAAACCTAGAGATACTGCCAAAGAAAATATACAATAATAACTTGATGATATGAACATGATTGGTGTCACACCAATACCCCATATGATGTAAAACATTGTGTTAAACTTAAATATTGGTAGTTAACTTATTGTGCCTTTTCCTCCAACAAAATTAAAACAGTGGTTCAACCAGGGGTTTTTAAAAGCAACATTTTTGTTGTAACATTCATTATGTATATTGACTCTTAATTATCTGCAATGCAGAGTTTGCCCTTACATGTTAAGTGCCTGACCAGCAGGGCCAGTCTGCCTGTCATTTCACTAGTCCATCACTTTTTCACCAGTCAATATTTCAAATGACATATTCTTTTTGGTTTTACCCATATACACCGTACAATGATTCTCAGACTGTATACTATGACTGTACAGACTGCATTTACCTGAGTTTGTGGAAAAAAATCCAAGCATAGTACACGGGTGGGATTCGAACAAACGACCCTTGCAATTCTAGAGCAGTGTCTTACCAACTAGACCACCGAGTTTGCCCGGTAGCTAGAGGCAGTTCGAATCCTATGTTTTAGCAATGGGTAACGCACAATCTAATAGATGTTAAATTTGCGTCAAATGAAACAGGGAAGCTGTTCCAAACTGAACTAACCATCCAGACAACTTGAGTGAAGTTCGGCTGGTCCTGGGGTGTTTTATCTGGCATTTGGACAGCGGACTACTGTTAAAGGAACACGTTGCCTGGATCAGTCGAGTTGGTCTTTGCACGGTTTTCCTTTTACCTCTTCGACAAACACGGCCCGTCATTTATGGGAGTCAAATATTTGACTCCCATAACTGGCCGACTGTATTAGTTCACAAAGTAAAAGGAAAACCGTGCAATTTCGAGGCAAATTTGTGTGGATCATTGTATTCTACTTTTAAGACATCTTTCTAACCAAATGCATTTCATATACAAACGCTTTTTATAGACGAACTCGTCCGATCCAATGCAACGTGTTCCTTTAAAGGGAGTTGACACTATTGGTAATTACTCAAAATAATTATTAGCACAAAACCTTACTCCGTAATGAGTAATGGGGAGAGGTTGGTAGTATAAAATATTGTGAGAAACGGCTCCCTCTGAAGTGGAGTAGTTTCCGAGAAAGAAGTAATTTTCCATGAATTTGATTTTGAGACCTCAGATTTAGAACTTGAGGTCTTGAAATCAAGCATCTGGAAAGCACACAATTCTGTGTGACAAGGGTGTTTTTTCTTTCTTTATTATACCGCAACTTCGTCGACCAATTGAGCTCAAATTTTCACAGGATTGTTATTTTATGCATATGTTGAGATACAGCAAGTGGGAAGACTGGTCTTTGACAATTACCAATAGCGTCCAGGGTCTTTAAGGGAGAATGCTGACGTATGTTACAGAAAGCTCTGTATTTTCGAACGGACAAGTTCTACTAGCACTACAGATGATTTATGGAGTAAACTTACTGTGAACACCTTCCCTGCTGCAGCTTCGTATTCTACCAATCAGTATCTCATCCATGAAGGGTCTAAACACCACATAGCGGAAGTTGACCTACAAAATATCATAATACAACATTGAAAAACATCTTTGGAACATTCTTTAAACAACTTCAAAGTTACATGAGACAATGTTGTGGGGAAGTACATTATACAAACTGCATCACTTCATTATGCAATTGTTGCACGCTGTGATGGGGTCCATGGTGTTTTGTACAACCGAGGGGGAAAATGGCACCCAAGGCGAGGGTGTACAAAACCCATGGACACCAATTACAGCATGCAACAATTGTTTTGTTTTCTCTTGGTAACATGATTATTCCTCTTTCCAAAGTATAGTTTAATAAGCAGACAAACAGTTGTTCAATAAGAAAACATTCTTCACTGTTCCCTTGAACCCGTGGCTATTTCATACCAAGCGCTGGAAATGATCAAGGTAATGTACACCGGTTAACATCACAGATGTTGACATGTTGACTTGGTTCAACTTAGCTCTATTAGAAAGGATAAGTGTGGACACACACACCATTTCACATGAGAGCTTTTTAACCAAAATACTTTGTGATTTTTCGCAATCAGGATAAAAATATAGCAAAACCCTCTCTTGTGAAAGCTATCCTACAAATGTAGTTATCCTACAAATGTAGTTATGAAATAGCTAAAGATCCTGATTAAATGTTACTGCGATCGTGACCTACTTTAAAAAAAATCGCAACTGCATTTATAATAATAATAATAATAATAACTTTCGATTTACATAGCGCCTAATAATTAACACATAATTCTCTAAGCGCTTTACAAAGAAGTACACTATACAATTTACAACAACATAAATATAAGGGGACAAATAACACCACTACATGCATAACGACACAACAATACAAGAATGGTTAACTATTATAAGAAAAGGTGTGTCTTTAAGGCACTCTTGAAATCATCAAGGGAAGATGTATTCCTGATCGTCAAGGGCAGAGAATTCCACAGAGTTGGAGCCGAAGCCACAAAGGAACGGTCTCAATAGGTATGCATATTAACAGGGTGTACTGCAAGGAGGTGTTGTGACGATCGCACCGATAATCGCATCAATCGGCTGTGTGAAACAACTCAACGTACCTTGGTATGAGATGATCCATCACCAGGAAATATATGTGAGTCTTCCAACTTGATGATGTCGTGAAGAACAATACACAACCCAACGTTATGTACAACCTGAAATTAAGAAATTTACGTGTTTAACAATTTCCCTCATTAATGTTCTTGACTAAAATGACACAGTGAATCTACCCTTAAAGCAGTGGACACTATTGGTAATTGTGAAAGACTAGTCTTGACAGTTGGTGTATCTCAACATATGCATAAAATAACAAACCTGTGAAAATTTGAGCTTAATCGGTCGTTGAAGTTGCGAGATATTAATGGGAAAAAAAACACCCTTGTCGCACGAAGTTGTGTTTTCACATGCTCGATTTCGAGACCTCAAATTCTAAATCTGAGGTTTTGAAATCAAATTTGTGGAAAATTACTTCTTTCTCAAAAACTACGTCACTTCAGAGGGAGCCGTTTCTCACAATGTTTTATACTATCAACCTCTCCCCATTACTCGTAATCAAGAAAGATTTTATGATAATAATTATTTTGAGTAATTACCAATAGTGTCCACTGCCTTTGATTAAGCAATGGGTTGTTATTCGGTTTTCTTGTATACCGTATTTGTTCAATTGATATGAAACAAAGCTGTTTTAGAGATACCGAGGTGCTTGGTTTATAATTTCAATACCATGGTATGAACAATCATGTGACCATTTGTCACGCTGCTTCTACAAAAGAAAAGCTTATCTCTGCCATTAATGAGGAGATTTCAAAGCCAACAGTCATCCATTCTGAGTAAAGTGTTTGTTGTGCAGTTTTAGCAGCTTACCGAGAGTATAAATGTTTTGAAAACTTGTGATGAGAGAACAAAACTAACCACACTAGAATTATACAAGTGCAATGTTTATTGGAAAGGATTCCTAAGAAATAACAAACTACAGGGGTGTTAGAAGACCTTAAAGGAACACGTTGCCTTGGATTGGTCGAGTTGGTCTTTGAAAAGCGTTTGTAACTGTTTTTTTATAAAATGCATATGATTAGAAAGATGTTGTAAAAGTAGAATACAATGATCCACACAAACATGCCTCGAAATTGCACGGTTTTCCTTTTACCTCGTCGACTAACACGGTCGGCCATTTATGGGAGTCAATTTTTTGACTCCCATAAATGGCCGACCGTGTTCAATCAGGAGATTAACTTGATAGTCATTTAGTTTTTAATCTAATATCGAAGTCTTATATAGCGCGTGTATCTACCAAACAAGGTACTCAAGGCGCTGAGTATATATACAAACTTTCAGAAAGATAAAGGTTATTGCAGTGATGAATTCTGAGACCCAATTATGTAGCACCTTACAAGTGTTTACAAGGTGCTACGGCCCAAACATCAGCCACAGCCAGGAACACCGGGGCAAACCCCCTCTCTTTTCGATAAGTGCACTGGGTTCTTTTACATGCGGTACACAACACATGGGACCAATGGCTTTACATCCCATCCGAAGGACGAAGCAATGGTTGTCTTGATTATTAACAAACGGAACAATATAAAACCCTACACCATAAAACAAATCGTGAAAATAACCTCACTCTTCTTTTACGTACTTTATTTGCTAACTTTTTGTTGAGTTCTTCTGCAATGGCATCATTGAGTGGGACATTGAACAACCAGGGTTCAATGCGCACTGTGTCAGTCATCTCAGCTAGGAGAAACATTACTGGATAGACAACCTCGATGATTTCTGGCTAAATGGAAGAACAACACGATCTGAAAGGAAGAAAATAAATCAAACCATTAAAATTTTTTCATGGCCTCAACATTATGACGTATTTTTTTACCTTGTAGAAATGCCTAAAATACCAAACTTTTTGCATTTACAAGTGCAAATAACCAGTGGAGCCTTACGTGTTTTTAAGTTTTGGTCAAGGGAGAGGCCTCTTTGCTTGGCAAATAAAACCAACATTTTTGTATCTAGGATTCTAGGGACAGTTTTGTTTACATTGCGCGCGCACGGACAGAGAGGTACAAGGTTTGCCACGATTTTAGGGACACCTTGAAAATAGGACCTCCTACAAAATATTATGATAAAAGATTTATGTTTTTCTCCTCAAGTTTAAGCTTCCCTCCCCTAAAAAGTTATAGTTTTAGTTATATAGTTTAGTAAGTTACTTTCTTAAAGCCAATATACACTTTCGGTAAACAGTATTGTCCAAGTCCCACACTTCGTGTATCACAACTTATATATAAAATAACAATCCTGTGGAAATTTAGGCTCAATCGGACATCGGAGTCGGGAGAAAATAACGGGAAAACTTACTCCTGTTTTCGCGCGTTTCGCCGTGTCATGACATGTGTTTATAACAAATCCGTAATTCTCGTTAACGAGAATTTATATTGTTTTACCGTTTTCTCAAAAAGTAAAGCATTTCATGGACTAATATTTCAAGAGAAGTCTTTCACCATTACCTTCTGTAAACCCTGTAAATTATTTGTAAATCTGTGAACTTTTTTTTTTTTTTCTGTACCGAAAGGGTCCAATGGCTTTAAAAACATTCAAAATACATTACACAGTTTACATGGTTTATGGACATATATGGTACTTTTAACACGAAAAAGAAGCAATGTACAGGCATACCCTGGGTACAAGTTACTTCTTGATTAAATTGTCAGCAGCTGAGATTCTTTCAGCACAAAAGTGACAAAATAAAAACGGAACACTCACGCTTCACTTGTTACAAACTGCGTCTCTGTCATTTGAATGAACGAACACATGTGATGTGTGTTGCAAAATGTTTAGTCGAGTCCCGTATTACACTATCTGCAGATCTTTTGAGCGTGACGTCTGGGTTGCAGATTTTTTAGTGAAATATAGAGGGCGGGCTTTACCGCCACTAGTCAGAGCCGTATATACGGCTCTGCCACTAGTCAGCGCGCGGTCATTTAATTATTCCTCTACGGTTAAGGCTTCACATAAAAAAAAATAGTAGGGCCCCACGTGTATTTATTTAGATCCCTCATCAAGCAAATTATGCTGTTGGAAATACTAAATTTCAAGTCTGCCGGCATCATGAAGATGTGAACGGTTTAATTGAAAGATTTTAATGTGGAAACATTCTCTATATAGATCTCTTGCCTCCAGGCTTTATTCATATAATCTGTCGGAGAAATAACATGAATTTGTCAGATGTGTTTCTCCCGACATCAAAGTATAGAATCAATAATATTAATGGGAAACAATAACATTGCAATAAAATAAACGTTAATATATACAGTGATTATGTCTACGAGTTATTCAAGGAATAAGGCAACTATAAAATTCACAAACGGGGCAGGTTTCTCTCAGCCCCGGAATTAAACAATTAGAAAAAGACACATCGCTAGAAAATGTACATTAATGTCTAAGCGATTACTAACTAAGGCCATCAAGTAACGACTGTAGTTGGATGGCATCATTAAAGAAAGAAATAATACCAAACAGTATTTCCTCTGGCAGGTTCCCGCCAAAACCTTTATGGCGTCCGCCATCTTGGAAACGCCCAAATATTCAATTAAATAAACCTTGAAAACTGTGCAAAATATACCTCAAGAAGTATTTCTCAAGAGCTCAACTATCTCTTTCTAATAACTCAAACTCATGTATAATAAATAAAGAAAGGTTAATTAAACTAAGTTCTGAAAAAGGGCGGAACTCTCGATTGCAAATCTCAATTCGGAATTATGCCAAAACAACATTAAAAAGTGGCTATAAATCTAAGCAAAATGTATAAAACAAGTATAAATGCAAGGAATTGTATGAAGGTAAATGCAATTTATGATAAAGGGGAAATGTGAAATAAGTAAATGGAAAAGATCATTACCTGTCGGAGAAATAACATGAAGTTGTCAGATGTGTTTCTCCCGACATCAAAGTATAGAATGATCTGAATTGATAAATTTTAAAATAAAGCCACCGCTGGGGGCGCTTGAACCGGGGTTTGAAGTGTGAATAAATTAATGTATTAAGTCAACAAAGAAGCATAAAAAATACGTTTTACACACGTTTTTCTGCCCGTCACAAAGACATAAAATAGGTTTGCCGCCAACTTATGGCGGGTGGAGCATGAAGGGACCGTTGTGCTATAGCGCTATGCCCCCAAAACAACATGCGCCCCCCCCCTAAAATTCTTAAAATAAAATTGTTGAGATTCGAAGGTCAGGCATGCCCCACCCCCCATAGGCCCTATTACCAAGGTGAAAACACAGGCTCCATTTTAGAAAATGACACAGTGTTCTTGTTGTGCTATGCTTAGCTTTATTTTCGGAAGATAAATGTGCCCCGAAGTGCCAACAACACACCCAGGGCAATAATGTTATTTCGACTATCACGTAAAGCCATGGCCATCCAGTCCTTGATGTACATGTACATTGTGATTTTATAGGGCAGCCAGTTGCATCCGATCCATAGAGAAATTACCACTTTCTCTTTGGTTTGTCTTTGTCCAAACTCCAAGTCGGAGCTGGTGACGATGCCCATTAAAAGCTATTAATACCCGCACTGATTAAAAGTGGCCACAGTTTGCCGATGACATTTGGGATTTGCCTTTTTACGGCCACTCATCATGAGCCTGTCCTTTCCCGCATTCCGTCTAGGAGAGCCATTGTTCCATCAGATGATGTGTCTTCTTGCTCTATTGTTGGCGCTTAATAGCCTTCGACATCACAAAATGGTACCCGGGTTTTTTTTCTTCAATAAAGTTTGTACAGGGTGGATGTGTTCGTTTGGTAATTCGTCCATTGTATACAAGTCATCCAATGATCTCGAGAAAGCTCCGAACAGTACGTTGGTTGCACTGGATAGGAGTTTTGGCGGGGCAGTACGTACTTTATTCACTTCACTTGGGGGCACGGGGGGCAAGACACATCTTTAAGGTGACCCTCGATCCTTCAGTTTCACTGACCCCAGCCCCCCCCCCCCCCGCCACGAAAACAAAAATAATACGAGAAGTGCCCTAAGAAAACAAGGCTCCTGCCCCACCCCCATCCTTCGAAAGCAATGCCCCCCCCCCCCCACCCCAAGGCCTTTCTACGGATACGCCGCCGGTAGGGGGTCTCGATGTGGTCTGAAAAGAAGTTTCGCCCAAATCTACACAAGACTTATGAAAGATCTCGATCAGTCTTTGGAGCAATGACCCCATTGTATCACTAAGTAAGTAATCTGAGCAGAATAATCCACTGCAGACAAAATGATAGACCAACCAAGATGAACAAAAAGGTCGCTGAGCAGAGCGAATTTACAAGGCGGTCCGAGAGATTGCATGGATATAATGTACTTTATGCTAAAAAACGGTATTGAAACCATTATTCAAGAGTCATTCTTCTTCTTCTTCTTCCTTGAAGATAAAGCACACACCGGGTATCCCTTCTCGATAGAAATCATACTAGGGGTCTTTATCCATCAGTGGTGTCAGGACTCTTCGTATCCTTTGCCACTTCGTACCATCCCATGGAGGAATTCTAATTTAATCCTCCATGGTACCATGAACACTTTGTACCTTTTGCAGGGTACGAGTGAATTCAATTTGGTCATTTCTCACCTTCGTACTGCCCATCACAGTACGAAGTTGTTACGGTATGAAGTGTCCCGAAGGTACGAAGTATCCAGGGTATACGAAGTGTCCAACGTGGAGTACTATCCGACACATATTACGGTTTTACGTCCCATCCTAAGGATGGGACATTTTCACAGATGTGAACAAAAGTGTCGAGGCCGGGTGTCGACTATCGCGATTAACTATAGAATACTGTATGTTGAAACTCCTGCTATATATTGAGCCTTACATTGCATAAACCCGGATCTTCTACCCCAAAAATGTAACCCGTAAAAATGGAAAATTAAAAAAAACCATCTCGCCATGATAAAACAAAATGCTGGGGTAACTCAAATGAAGTTCCAAAGAAGCACAGGAATGTAGTGATTGTCAAAACAATCACCCATATAAATCAAAGTTAAAGCTTACCAAGTCCATAGCAGTATACATTTGAAGCTGGCAAAACTTAGAACATCAAGTTCATACGAAACAATGGAAGTTTGTATGTGAGAACAACACATATGGGTGTTCCTCTTCTACACCGACTGGCTGTTATCTGAAATCATTTACTACTGGGTGACATTAACCCCACCATGGGTTGTACAAGAAGTTTACTGTTTATTACAAAGGATTCCTTAGAAAATAGGTGCTAGAACTTTAGAAGAGCTTAAAGGAGAAACGTAAACAGTGTATGGGTAATTAACTTTAACATCAACTTTAACAATGTGCAACTAAACAAAGTGTGTGGGTTATGCCACAACACAACAGAATATGCATAAAGAGCAAAACCATTCAAATAAATAATAATAATAACTATTCATATTAGTTTTCCATATACATTATAAAGATCATTGTCTGCAATGGCGACTGCTATGATCCGGAATTAGTGACGCAACTTTGTATGTTTACTTTCCAATCTGTGCATAACAAAGCAGCATGTCAACGACCGCACTGCCGCAAAGCGATTGAGGTCCATTTATCATGGTCCTGCCTTGCTCTGGTGCAGCCATCTTGATTTTTCCCCATTTGATATCAATGTAACAATGATGTAACCAAGACGAGGCTGGATGAACAACATCGTCTGGTTCCTATTTGCACATTTACTCATTAGCATTATTTAGTGTTATTCGATACAAGGATCATGACCAAGATGGAAACCGCATGATAAAGGTCTATAAATATAGTTTGCAAGTGGTTTTGGCATAAATGTTACAACCATCCAACATGGAAATTGTTGCAATAAAGAGAAAGATTTTGTCTCATTGTTCCTTGGGGAAAAGTAGAAAAATAAACAGTTTCAATTGTTTAAAAATGGCTGCCACTGCTTGTTATAGTCGCCTTATTAAATGAAAACTTTGGGTAGCCCTTAGCTAAATAGTGTTCTGACTGGTGTGCCAAATGCTTACATTGTATAAATGCACCTGCATCCTGCAGTGCTATCGATGGAGGGAACACTCCACTGGTAGTACCACCATGGATGAAGAACTCCATGGTACCACTGGTATCGATATGAGAGCGAGGACTGTTGACTGACCTATAGCTTATGCTCTTTTACAGGCAGGCCTGATACTTCACAGAGGCAACGACCGCCATGCCCCGTAGTCATTGTCTTGGTGGCAATTTAAAAAAAAACGAAGCCCTTTCGAAAACGAAGAACACAGTCCTAATATACAAGCCTGCTAAAGGTATACCACATAGTATGATGTTACTTTCAAAGCTCCATTCTCTCATTCACAGGAAACATAAAGCTACATCGTAAAAGCACACAAAGTAGGAAACCAAAGGAATGCAAATTGCGATGCACCAAACGAGAAATCAATGGCTCAGCAACCCAAGCCGGTAGCCAGGAACACGAGGGCGAACCCATTATCCAGTTGTGAAGTGATTAATAATGATCGTAATTTTATCATGTCAATTTCGGACCAATTCGACTTTGAAAGGGTTTATGTGTTTTTATCCCGAAACATTATGACACTTTGTTGTTTGGGCGGCTTATTTTCTGTGTAAATTGTTACCAATCGCTGATTGTGCACTGACTCTTGTGAAGATTAAAGACGGGCTCAATGGCGGCTAAACTACGTCATGCGTGTCATTTTTATTAATGGAGAAATTGAAGGGGATTGAGGAATGCATTTCCTCCACACACAGAGGGGGATTTGGGCCGAGGAAATCTCTTAAACCACGGGGGTGATAATACCTCTGTTGATGGTATCGACCGAGGGTGTCATTAACTCTACTTGACGACTTGACTGATGTTTGCAAATTACCAGGGATATCTTTGGTGAAGCGGAAATGGCGCCACGCTATGGGGAGGCAAAAATATCAAATTATATTTTCAAATTATGTTTGGAGAAACTTTACTTACCTGTGAGATCAATTAAAACGTGGTTATATGGGATAACCGTTGAACAAGAGAGTGCTCTGTGTTGCAAGAAGTTTAATTGCGACAAAATGAAAGAAGAATAGTGACGTACTGGCAGCAGATAACCAAACTATATCACATAAAATGAACTGCGATTTCAGTGCTGGACTCGGGCTTGACAAAATGGATGCCTCATTACCCCAAAAACCGCATTGCCAATGCGCCCAACGAATGGACAATGAACGCATTCAACCACGAATTCGCAATCAACTAAAATCACCCATAATCAGTTTTTAAATTTTGTCGGGTGGGTTGTTATATGAACTGAAAGCGGTAGGCGGGCTATAACTTGTAAGCGTTCATAATTAAAGGAACACGTTGCCTTGGATCGGACGAGTTGGTCTTTTAAAAGCAGTTGAAACCGTTTGTTATGAAATACATATGGTTAGAAAGATATTTTAAAAGTAGAATAAAATAATCCACACAAGTATCACTCGAAATTGCACGGTTTTCCTTTTACGTCGCGCACTAACACGGTCGGCCATTTATGGGAGTCAAAATGTTGACTCCCATAAATGGCCGAACGTGTTTCTTCGCGACGTATAAGGAAAACCGTGCAATTTCGAGGCATGTTTGTGTGGATCATTATATTCTACTTTTAAATTATCTATCTAACCATTTTCAATTTGTAATAAATGGTTTCAAACGCTTTTCAAAGACCAACTCGACCGATCCAAGGCAACGTGTTCCTTTAACCCCGTTCATTTACATGGGGCCTATCCCATTTCAAGATCAGTATGTGACCCGGAGTCAATTTACCAAGTATAATGGGTCAAAGTTACGCAAAATCCAAGATTTTTTTTAGGTTTCCGGGTCAGCCTGACCAAGAAATGGTCAGGCCCCGAACCATGCTGAGATCACCAAGGTCAATTCTGATCCGGCGGTTGTAGAGCGTATGATGCAAGAAGGTCGCCTAGTATCAGCCGGTATTTATTATAAAGTATTGTGTCAACCGTTGCTTACAAACCGTTGATCGAAGGCGCGGCAGGTCCTGACTGAATGCCACCGGTTTGTTGTTTTTTAATCTTTTGCACTGTGTTTCTGTTTACTTTTTTTAAAGTACATCAGCGAGGCTCCGAATTTTGCTTAGACATAATAATACCATGCAAACAAGGACCTTTGTGTTTTTAAATGATTAAATATCTGTATTGTATAACATTCACAAACAAAGTCTGATATTGTGTCCTCGAATGAATTGTTACTTGGTTTCTTGTTTGTTCTTTTGTTTATAGTAAATCTGAGATAGCGTTTAATTGCTCAAAGACAAAACTGTCAGTTCAAAGTGCACATTGAATTAATTTTAAGAGATCGTGCATTATGCTTGTAATATGATACAGATGGATTTAAAATTTATATCTGATGAGAAATACGTGATTCGGTCCTTTTCTTAAATATTACATTCCAAAACTCCGAAGCCCTACAAACATTTTTAAAAGATGGGGAGAGTCTTTTGCAGCTTAACGGTTCTTTCCAAAGCAGATTAGGCTTGAAAAGGAGGGTTGATTCCATGGTGAATTGTTCTGCTCCATGACCCAGCAACAGTGTTCGGTGGGTCCTCGAGCTCTGCCAAACTGCACTGAATGGTTCTCCTCTCAACCAACCAGTAAGTGGATTTTAAAATCTCGCCAGAATTCTTGACAACAAAACTGACTTCGGATTCGATTAGAATGCCGGTTGCTTTGGATGTTAATCACCCGGTAAAACCGATGGGGGATTAGAGGGCTTGAAGTCTATCCATGTGTACTCATGCGAAACAATAGGATTTAACCAAACCACAACAGGATTTTATGGCTTAACTAAAGGTAACCACTGACTGTAAAGAATTACATTCTTAATCTTAGCTAAGATTGTTCATGCATTCTTGTGTTGAAACAACGCTTAATGAACGGATAACGGATGAGCTGCCATCACTGTTTGTCGACTTCTTCCTCCAAGATGAAACAGACAGTTCAGTGGTGCGGTCTAACACCTCAGAGACCAATTTCGTAAAGCCTGCAGAACAACATCTCACAAAGCACAGAAAAAATGCTGCTTAGCAGAATAGGTTACCACCAAGATTTCACAAGGTTGCCACCAGGGTCCAATTTCATTAAGCTGCTAAGCAGTAAATATTGCTTGACAAGTTTCTTTGCTCAGCAAAAATTAATGGGACACCAGTCCAAAAATTGAATTTAATTTTGGATGGTAACCTGTTTCTGTTAAGAAAAATCTGTCTGTGCTTGGCACGTTTGTATGCTTACTACAGGCTATATAAAATTGGGCCTGTGTCCCATCCATTTCTTCCTCAGTAAAGAAATTTGATGAGCAGCATAATATTTTAAAGGCAGTCGACACTATTGATAATTACTTGTTAGCATAAAACCTTACTTGGTAACGAGAAATGGGGAGAGTTTGATAGTATAAAACATTGTGAGAAACGGCTCCCTCTGTAGTGACGTAGTTTTCGTGAAAGAAGTAACTTTGAACGAATTTGATTTTGAGAACTCAGATTTAGAATTTGAGGTCTCGAAATCAACCATCTAAAAGCACACAGCTCCGTGTGACAAGGGTGTTTTTTCTTTCATTATTATCTCGCAACTTCGACGACCGATTGAGCTCAAATTTTCACAGGTTTGTTATTTTAGGCATAATGTTGAGATACATCAAGTGAGAAGACTGGTCTTTGACAATTACCAATAGCGTACAGTGTCTTTAAATAGGTTTATGAAGGTGGGCTCTTCATTCTGATAACTTGTTCATTTTGATCACTGGCCGTTGATTAATCAGCAGTGACGATCTGAGTAAAGTCGGCAATGTAAAGAAGGTATCCCAGCATTGTGATGGTTTACACAGAGATGGGGTGGTTATCTCTGATGGTTCATCCCAATCTCATCAGTGTGTCACCCCACTGACTGACTCAAGTATTGATTACTACACGTCCATTGACGACCACAAAGCATAAGATCTTCTTATGTCATTTTATCCACTCCAGTGCGTGTTTCATCGGTTTACATTCACTGGTGGCACGGTGCAGTATTCGATAACGTCCAGAGGCGTCAATCTAGAGCTGACTCATTTGTCATACACGATCACTTCAGTAGTCAACAGTGCTTGACGCGAATTATCAAGAACTGAAATCTCAACTTTTCCAGCGTTTTCCTTCAAAATGTTGCTGGTTAATGTACTGGTTGTTGCGGTAGCTGTGAGTTTAAGCTCATCTATGGCACAGGCAGCGTGCCCATCGGGGTTCTATGATGCTGGAAATCATTGTATCATTACTATCTGGCAGACTATGACGCTCGATGATGCCGAGGCTCACTGCGTCAGATTGGGTGGCCGTATTTTTGCTCCAAGTGGGGCCACCACCACAGCGCTGAAGAGTTACGCTGATGCCACCTTTCTCCCAAATCCTGATCTATGGGGGAGATATTGGGTCGGTCTGACCGAAGACTTATCCAATGCTTGGCAGAGGAATGTAGTTGAGCAAGGGGAACTTGACAGTGGACCGTATTGTGTAGCGCTGGATTACAAAAGACCCTTGTCCCAGCATCTGCAGTTTTATGGATATGACCGAGTAACATGCCGAGATGGTGTCAAGTTACCGACTATTTGCAGGCTTAACCCAATCGCCATCCAACCGACCCCCGAGCCTGTACTTCCTGCAGATAATATCGAGGCAACGTGCCCACCACCAGCGCCTTGCCCAACCTGCCCTGCCCAGGTCACTTGCCCTCCACAGGTGACTTGCCCCTCCTTGACGTGTCCCCCAACTGTAACATGTAAGAGCGAGTCCGTCACACCCCGCCCTCCGCAATCTATCACTGCAGTTAACGTTTGCCCTTCCAATTGGTTCGCCCGTGGACAATTTTGCTACCATTTCCGTATCGCCGGCCAAAATTGGATAGAAGCGTCTCTCAGCTGTCAGAAGCAAAATGCTCATCTTGTATCCATCTTGAGCAAGGACGAGAACGACTATATAGGACAGATAAGTAATGATCTTTCAGTGGCAACACCAACGATGCGTCGGTTCTGGATCGGTTTGACGGATGCCAACCAGGAAGGGGAGATGGAATGGAGTAATGGAGATCCAATCTCCTTCACATCTTGGGGTCCAAGACAACCAAGCAAGCACAAGATACGTCGATTCCGTGAGAACTGCGTCATCACCAACAACAACATGGTGGGTCTATGGGATGATATATCGTGCAAGAAAATACATCCTTATATCTGCAAAAAGACAGCTGATACCAAGTAGAACTTGATGTGGTATCTTTTTAAAGTATGAAGGGACATAAACAGTGTATTTAAATTTATTTTTTGGAGGTAGGCTATTTACTAACAATCTTAACGGTAAAGGGAGGATCCATGCTGGTGCACTGAACAAAAAACTGGTTGTAAAACTGACACCATGGGTTTGTCGCAAGTAGATAGAAGATGATCAGAGCATACTGATCGAAATGTCGAGTTGAAACCAACGGTTCTTTTCAGAACCACCCCAACTCATTTCATTTAGAGATATAGTCATTACATGGTGTTACCGCAAACCTTTCCATATCGTATTTCCACAATGCAAAGTTTCAAATCCTACTTAAAGGCAGTGGACACTATTGGTAATTGTCAAAGACTAGCCTTCACAGTTGGTCTATCTCAACATATGCATAAAATAACTAACATGTGAAAAATTGAGCTCAATCGGTCATCGAAGGTTCGAGATATTAATGAAAGAAAAAACCACCCTTGTCACACGAAGTTGTGTTTAGATGGTTGATTTCGAGACCTCAAGTTCTAAATCTGAGGTCTCGAAATCAAACTCGTGGAAAAATACTTCTTTCTCAAAAACTATGGCACTTCAGAGGGAGCCGTTTCTCACAATGTTTTATACCATCAACCTCTCCCCATTACTCGTCACCAAGTAAGGTTTTATGCTAATAATTATTTTGAGTAATTACCAATAGTGTCCACTGCCTTTAAGAAAATAATAACAATTTACGCTTGTACGGTATAAATCACTAATTTTCGCCAATACAATAATTTGTGTTATTTGGATTCACTTTTTGGTATTGAGACTGTGGCAACACCTATGATGTTAATTTTAACACCTCTGGTTCGGGGGTGTTGTTTAGAGCGTTGTTCTGATCAATGGAAGCGCGTTGTGTCAACATAAGAGATTGGGTTGTATTTGTACATGAATTTACCACACACCATAAATCTTCTGAAGTGATAGTATAGCTCCTCAGTTTAGTTGGAGCTAGAAAATCTAGTTGGCAATTTATTACACCATCAGCCCTATGGGGTTCCTGTCTTTTGGTCTATCATTCACAAAGATTTACTGCTTTATAATTATCAGGTGGCTAGAATTCCACAGTTGCTTTGCACATTTCGCAGTTAAACAACTTTTAGATTACAAGTTAAACACCACTTGAGTTTGGTTTGCGAGACAAGCCTGTCATTCGGTGTGCCAATCTTGACAAGTTTTAATAAACCAAAATTTTGTTTAGCTCTGCATTCAAGGTCTTTCAAATCGGTTGGTTTTTATTGTGTAACTTGTTATTGGTAGATTAACTGAAAATCAGTTCAGTACGTATCATGTTGCCAATGTTTAATTCATTTGTAAAATAGACACCTTTATCAATTTTTTAAAATGTTAGTTATTTTAAAGACAGAGGTAAAGATACCCAACTTAAGTGTAGTTATATGTTTACGCTCATTACTGGACACCGTTGGCAATTACTCAAAATGATTAACAACGAGCAATGGAGAGCTGTTGATAGTATAAAACATTGTGAGTAACGGCTCCCTCTGAAGCATAGAGAAATTCTTTATGCTCTGAAGTAACGCAGCTTGTGAGAAAGAGGTAATTTCACACTGATTTTCTTTTAAAAGACTTCAGGCCCGAAGCCTTTTTTAGTGTCTGAAAGCACACAAATTATCCGTCGATATCAAACTGACAAAAAAGTGAGGGATTCAGAAGGACTGAGACCGTGTGTAGTCCCAAACATAAAGTGTTTATTTCACTGTGTTGAGCATATCTCTTTTAGGCTAAGTCCAAACAATATTGGTGACATCAAAACTAGACAACTGCGTCCATTTGTTTATACTTGTGAACGTTTTTAGGCCGATTTCTCACTATGCAAATTCCTGTATTCTGAAAATGTGAGAACACAGTGTTCGTAAATGCGCTTACTCACATATAAAGCCTTTATATTTAAATAAATGTATAATTTATCTATGTAGTGGGCCTGTAAGAGTTATATTCTAATCTGTGTACATTTGGCAACATCATTGACATAGAAACCTTTACCTATTTCCCAATATCTATTTTCATTGAAATGTTGAGATTACTTTAATGTACCTATCTATATTATATTAATTATGGCTTTAGGCGACAGTGTTTTTATCTTTAATTGTTTGGTTGTATTCAGTGTCGGTATTTTTAGAATAATTTTGACAATGGGATGTATTTCTCATGACATTCCACATATTTTTGTGTCAAAGCCAAACTTCTTGGGGTTCAGTTACTGAGGAGTCAGTTTCCACGACTCGACTATTCAATATGCTGATGCTGGTTTTTGACGACTTTCTTAATAGATTGTGCAGTTGATCAATCCTTACCTCTTATTTCTCAGGGTTTTCTTCATAAGATGATATCCCTGCAACATCTACTGGAAATAAGAATGGCGACCTAATTCGTTTACCTTTGTGGTTCATGATGAAAAAACGCCAAAAATGCCCCCGGGTTGGTCCTTTGGAAAACGGCACTGTGCTGTCCCACAAAAGGTCTCATTCCTTCGAGGAATTCACGTCATTTGAATAAGATTACAGCATTGAGATTGTGCTCTTTATGTGGTTACATAACACCATTTTGTTTGCCTACCTCTCTATTTTTGTATATTCGGGATTAAAGTAGTCTAGATATTAACTCACTGTGAAACTAATAATTGTGCAAATTAAATTTTGAGGTGCTATGCGTAACGACACAGAAAGTTATTGACGCAGTTATTTAAAGTGTTGTTTTGTATTATATTCTTAAATTGAATTATACCAATAAAGCTGCAGCAATTCAAAGCATGATTTATGACACAATTATAAAGATCAGTTCGCTAAGGCGTGTTTCTCTGTGTAAGGTGATGGGGAAATGGGTACGGGCGGGGCTGGGAGCGGGCAATGCCAGCGAACGCAGCGGGCCTTCTACTAAAGAGAACCAACGGCGGATCCAAATTAACCATAAAATAATTGCTTAATCGTAAGGACGAAATAAATCAATTTTATGGTGATTGGGAAGGGTTCTGCGTTCGGGGAAGGCCCCCCCCTCCAACTTTCCAAAAACCACAAACAATACCCAAACAAAAATCCACACACACCCACGAACTGTGCAGAAGTCTATAGTTGGTTTGTTGTTTCAAGTTGTACACAAAAGTTTTAAAAACTAAAAGTCGACTTGTGTTGTAAAGGGAGCAAAACGCTTTATTAAAACACCAGTTTGTGTTGGAGTTTTACCGTAGTTAACAGGTTGCTTCGTTTTTGAAAGGGTAAGGACAACGAGGCATTTTAAAGGGCATGCACCTTAGTAAATGGAACCCTATATTACGAGGAAATTGTAAACTTCTGGGGCATTTCAACTTCACAAAGGCAATGGCCAGGGGGCATGGAGGCAATCGCATTCGTTGCCTCCGTATGAAGTATCAGGTCTTGATTAAAATATAGTATAAGGTAAATAGCTACAAAATTAACAGGCAAAGTAAGAAGGTAAAAGTCGGTATATGGAAACTGCAGTCACAGTTTTCAAGAACTTGTGCAATTTATGTAAAATTTGCGTGGGTCGGTAAAGGTGTAGTAGCCCACTTTCCCGAGCTATAAGCCCCGTGAATTTATCCACAAGCTTATTACAGGGTGAGATTCGAACACACGACTTGTGCCATTATAGAGAGCAAATGCTCTCTATCGAGACAATCGAGCTAGGTTAGCTGCATATAGGCCTATTGCTTTCCCTGATGCATCTGACAGCAGAAGTCAACATGGGTGTTTCACCGGGCTATTTTTGAAAAAGGCCTTGCTTAAATAGGACAAAAACAAACTTTAACTTCATATGATATTTGAAGCTTTGCCTGGTTTGGTTTTAACATGGAGGAATTTATTCCTCCATGGTTTTAAGTACTTTTCCAGTGTTGTTGATACACCTTTGTGTATTGTATTGATGTTTGACATGCATTCAGGAAGGCAGCGTCGACAGTCTGACCGGCCATTTTGAATCGCCAACCGTCTGGCCATGCAAAGCGGCGAGTGGGTAATTTACTTCAAGTTAAACCATGATAATTGTGGTTAAATCTAATGACTGTTTCCTTCCACGTTCATGACATTATACATCATCGATCCTCAATTACATTGTAAGTCTGTTTTTGTTCCTTGTTCTTGTTAACTGACTTTCAAAGAGGAACATGGTCGTGGGATGACAACAACTCCCATACACCACAAGTCTGTATCACTTCACTGGCGCCGTTTCTTGTTTCTTGACGATATACCTTGGAGGTGGAGATAAGACCTCCATGGTGTTTTTTGATCCGGGGATAAACGCCCATCCTTTCTGAATGTCTAGTCATGAAACTAAACCTGGGGAGGTCTTTAAACTTAATCGGCTTTATTGTTGCGTTGCGAACCCTTGTGTCAGCAGAAAATGTACGTTTCCCAAAGTTGAAAGCAGTTCAATTTAATCAAAATGATGACGTGTGAAAAGCTAACTGCATCACAATTTGCGCTCGCTGTGTCTACGGCATATAATAATGTGGCAAGAGATTCAAGTCCCCTGCAGCCGATTTCAAGACCGACGAAACGCTATGGATTAATCAGAATCTCGAGTTCAGAGGACGAGTAACTCATCCTAACCATGGAAGTATTCTTCCTCCCTAATTAGCCCGGGTTCATATGGTTATGGAACTTAAATCGCCAAGTTAGAGAGAGTTTGGTAAAATCGACGGCTGGATATTTTGTCCCAATAAAAGTAGAACTGTGTACTATTTTGGGGGGATAGCGCCCTCTGTCGAATCATCCTCCTTCAGACCATCTCTGTCCTTACTCTATGTTTTTTCCCATGGGGACAGAATCTCCGGGGGACAAATTTTCCTGAAAACATAATCAAGTTGTCATTCCAGCCATCTGCCATCTTTATAGGCATAGCCGTAAGAAAAGTGTGGATTCGACTGCAAATAAAGAATGCATGTGAATTACTCGTATATGCAAATTTTACTGTATTCATGATGTAGCCACGGTACATTGTAAATTTCTCACTAAAGAGTTTGAAGCAGCATAATGAAACCTGACCCGAACTAGCTCTTTTTTGGTAAATGTTTAAATTCGATAGATCAACATCTTCATGCAGATGCGATTGGTGTTATATACCCGTGCATGTAAAAAAGGAGTGAATTATAATATAATTTATTACGTAAACTTATTACGTCCACGATCAACTATTATTTTAAACTCCTTACGGAAACAATAACAAGTCCTTGTCTGCTGACTAACAACAACATGGCTGCTCTATGCTGTGGAGGAATGGTGGGTGATCAATGACATGCACCCTCTACATCTCAATTGCAATACGGCCTAAGTGGATTGATTGGATTTGCCAAGTGGAAGAAAACTATTCATATACGTTGAGCAATTAAAGTCGTCATAACGCACGTGGGTAGATGTGAGGATACTTACCACGGAGCTATATAAAGATGAGTCTATACCTCCGGCCGCAACCTTATACCATACCACACCATCAAACCACAACTAGATCGTGATGAAAATATAAATTGCTCATATCCGTTTTCAACGGATGAATTGCATCCTCGAAAAGAAGGGATGTGCAACTCATCCTTTGTTTCAATAACATTCAAGTGTGTATAACATAGGCCTACCACAAATACAATACATCTTGCGGTCATTGCCTTAGTATAGCCATTGGAATATTATTATTAAGGTCATCTTAGTTTTTTCTACCACCGTTGTCTATTTATAGTGAGTGCCAAGATAGCAAGGTCACATTTTATGGTTAGACCATGGAGGTTTAGACCGTGGACGTTATACCATGGTTCCATTGCAGACACCATTAGAGTGTCACCACGTCGTCGTCTCTTAAAGTGATTCGATTCACATGGCCAGTTATTTACACATGAAAGACGCTTTTGAGAGTTAAACCTTTCACAGCAACACTCTCTATGGCGCGGGTATGTGCGTTTTAACATGGTTCACGCCATTTTGTTAGTGTACCCAAAAGATTATTATACTACAGTTCGCAAGTTGCTTTACCACCGAAGCGACGTATACTGTGCCGTAGTGGAGCACTTTTCAACGGGGGTTCTGGTTGAAGACACACCTTGAAAACGTAGCAGGTGCAGTGGGTATGTATTATGATAGATTGCACAGTGGGCTATAACACGGAACTGTTACTTGTCAGTGGCAAGTCGTAGTTGTTGATGCCGTTCTCTGATTTAATCGAAGTACATGATAACAATCTTTAATCTTTAACCGATTGTATAGGGTCACGTAATTAATGTCAAGATCAAAGGGTCATGTCTATGTGTACAACCCTTACTCTATGGTACAACTAGCTGGTTCATTCCTCCATGCATTAGGTATAGGCCCCGGCCCTACCAGAGTTCGCTATAGCTCAATTTGTAAAGGCCAGCATTGGCTGGATTCGCAGAATATTGTGACAATACTAAGGTCTTCTGTTGATTTACATGTACAATTTATCAATGAACCCCTCGGTAGCCTACTTGAATTAATCTTATTCCTCCATGAATTGATCATTGAATATCAGGACTGTGTATCGTCACTATTGCTCTCTGCATGGAACTATGCTCTCTGGAGTTAAGAATTGTTTTGAATTGGCCTAGTTAGATAACAATAGCTATTGTATACATTGTGGCATAACCTGCAAACACCTACCAGGTTGACAGTAAGCAGGTTATCACAATTAGAGATAAATCGTGTAAAGGATTACAATAAAAGATGTCTCGGTGAGAATTATAAAGATAATACAAAATGTTAATTGACAATTGCCGAATGAGTAAATTTTCAAGGTTTACTTATGGAGTCGTTTATCTAATCACAAGCTATAGTGTTGTTTGGTCATGTCATTTGGAATGTTATCGTCAACAAGCCGTGTGTGGACAGAGCTAGCACTCGGCTTGTAGTAGCATGGAATGGGAATTTCCTCTATGGTTGAAACCGACACCTTTTAAAGGAACACGTTGCCTTGGATCGGTCGAGTTGGTCTTTGAAAAGCATTTGTAACCGTTTTTTATAAAATGCATATAGGTAGAAAGACGTTGTATAAGTAGAATACAATAATCCACACAAACATGCCTCGGAATTGCACGGTTTTCCCTTTACCTCGTCGACTAACACGGTCGGCCATTTATGGGAGTCAATTTTGACTCCCATAAATGGCCGAACGTGTAAGTTCGCACAGTAAAAGGAAAACCAAGCAATTTCGAGGCAAACTTGTGTGGATCATTGTATTCTACTTTTAAAACATCTTTCCAACCATATGCATTTTATAAAAAAGGGTTAAAAAACGCTTTTTATAGACCAACTCGTCCGATCCAAGGCAATGTGTTCCTTAAACTGTTTCAGTTAACATCACAATCCTGAGTTATGCACCCAGACTTACGTTAGGTCATTTAGCTGTTTCCGTGGGCTATATTTCCAGCTCGCATTCCTCAACTGCTCAGGACATGTAAAGGGCGTCTATACCCAATCATGACATGGTCATTTTGTTTCAAGAAAATGTAGTATAAAAACTAACGAGCCCAACAAACAAATAAAATGTGGAAATCGATTTGGCTGTTGCAAACTGCTTGTCAACTAATCAACTAAAAAGGACCTATATGGCCTGAGGTTTTTACCCTAGCAGAGCCTTTCTATAATGGCCTGATACGTTCTGACCCTTTTAGCAGAGCTTTTCTCGGGGTGCAACACAATACAGCGACAGTGCAATGGATGTTGCCAGTTTAAAACCCGGATTCATATTGTTGGTTGTTTGACTTCCTATTGATTTACAGTGTTTTCTTCTTTTCCCCAGGACCACTCAATCGGATCTTAAGCTGACGAAGAGACATTTGTCAACACCTTTACAATCAAATTCCTCTATAGTGACAAAAAGGCTGACAACTAAACCAGAAACGTCTATTTTGGATCTAATGTATTAGCAAGAGTCCTGTATTCCTACTGCAACAATATGGGGAATACTCAGAACCGTTTTCTGCCCTTTGATCGTGTGTTACCGAAGTGTGAACCAGGGGACCTCCTAGAAATTCTCTATCCAAACTCATCATTCAACCATTGGGCAGTGTACATCGGTGAGGGCGCTATCATACATGTACGTCAACCATGGATCAAACGGGAGTCGGTAGAAAGTGCTGTTGGTGCTGATTTCAATGACAACACTACAAGATCTAAACGTATGCGCATCAATAATGACAAACATAAGGTGTTGAAAATCCCCCCACAATCATCGCAGAAAATTATAGACTCGGCAAACGAGCAGATAGGTGTGGAATGGTACAACATGCAATTATATGGCTGTGAGATGTTTGCCATAAGATGTCGCTATGGTGTCAAAGTGGACGTGAGAAATGATTTTTATAAATCAACAGATATTGAGAAACCAACTGACTCGATGGTGGCGCTATCTAACCCACTTATAACACATGGACATCAGCAACACGAATTTTGATATTCTGAAAAATTATTTAGGTGTTATTATGTCAAAATTAACAATCAGTTACAGACCATTATTCTCACATGTGTATCCAAACTACATGTATGCATACACAACCAATCTGTGAAAATTTGGGCTCTTGGTCATCGAGGTTGCAAGACAATAACGAAAGAAAAACACCCTAGTTGCACACAATGTATGCTTTTTTAGATGCCTGAGAAAGGCTTCCAAGCCTGAAATTCTTTTATTCAAATATTCAAGAGAGAAATTACCTCTTTCTCAAAAACTACGTCATAACTTCAGAGGGAGTCATTTCCTCACAATGTTTTTATACCATCAACAGCTCTCCATTGCTCGTTAACCAAGATAAGTTGTGCTCAAAATGTATATTTATAGCAAACGTATCCAGTGCCTTTAAAAGCAAATTGTTTTATTTTGATCTAGTAAAAGTTAATTTAAATGCATGATCATATTTTTGTATTAGTGATGCCGAACTGTGTACGTGCAAAGGAGCCTTTAGAAGGGACCAGTTTTCAGTAGAAGATGTAAATCATAACTTTAAAAAAATGCTACGCATCCCCGGGTGGCGTCTTAAAGCCATTATACACTTTTGGTAAACAGTATTGTCCAAGTCCCACACTTCGTGTATCACAACTTATATATAAATAACAAACCTGTGAAAATTTAGGCTCAATCGATCATCGGAGTCGGGAGAAAATAACGGGTAAACCCACTCTTGTTTCCGAGCGTTTCGCCGTGTCATGACATGTGTTTAAAATAAATCCGTAATTCTCGCTATCGAGAATTGATATTGTTTTAATGTTTTCTCAAAAAATAAAGCATTTCATGTAACAATATTTCAAGAGAAGTCTTTCACCATTACCTTCTGTAAACCCTGTAAATTATTTGTAAATCTGTGATTTTTTTTTCTGTACCGAAAGTGTATAATGGCTTTCAAATCTGGAGATTGGGTGCGTTTGAAATATTGTACAACTTATTCAAACTGGGGTTTCACTCTATTTCAAAACACCTTCATTTACGATACTTCGAATCTTGGCAAGACGGCCCATTAAAAAAAGGGTAAATGATTTAAAATGTTAAAGCCTATTGATTGTACTGCCGTATAGTTGTTCATGAATATATCATCGATATAAATATTTCCGTCTGTTGATGTTTAGACAATTGTAATTAGAAGGCCCTCAATGTTACCCAATATTTATTTTTATATAAAAAAAATACAGAAAAAAAATTGCGTTTTTGTTTTTTCCCCTAAAACAGGGACCACCGTAATTTATAGAATTTTCAAAAGATTCTCGCGAGGTGTGTTTATTGGTATACTATATAGAGGTCTGGACTAAATTTGAATTATTTTGGCTAAAGACTGATGTTTAAAAACACTTTTAGTCGCGACTGAGATCAAATGGGTCACCCGACTTCTACATATTTAGTTGTATGGTTTGTTCATTGAAAACAATCTTTGATTTGACAAGCTTTATTTAGTCATATTTATACCAGGAACATCTTTCCTGTGCAATAAACAACAACCCCTGAAGAAAAGCCAACGAATAAACATCCTGGATGAGGTTTATTCTGGCCTCTATAGGATTGGGACATATTGTTCATAACTTTTCACATTGTGCCATACAATACAATGGTAGCAAATAATATTACAGCAGCGTTGGCGACATTCAAGGTCAAACTGGCAGTGTATAGTGACAAAAAAGAGGGAGTTGTTTTACGCACTTTCAAAACTTATTATCATTTCGAGAAACTTGTGGACTTTTTTGTCACTTATCAAGGAGAACTGTATATCCATAAAGGCCTAACCATTGTTGGATCATGTTGTGGAATAGAACTGGTTTACGTTGCTCGAATATTATTGTACCGTCCTGTTTGTAACCGCCAAAAGTTTTATCGAACTTTCCATGTTGCCACATTGAGTAGTGCGTCTTCTTCGCTCACGTATTCTAGGCCTGTAGCATTATTCGATGCCGTGCTAACTCTGTACTTTGAGGAGAGCCATGTGAGCTAATAAAACAAAAATTTAATGAGAACAAAATGAATAATTTATTGTTATGTGTAAAATTATTGTTTGACAAAATAATTTGTCATCATTTCTTGTGCACCATGTATAAGGGTTACTCGGGTTACTAGTACAGTGTCCACATTACAATCTAGCCTTCTTCTCTCGGCTTTTCGAAGAGTCGACGCCAATCCCCTATTCTGATATGCACAACTACTTGACGAGTAGAGATGACTCTAGACTGACTCAAGTTATTTTCAGTCCCGTCGCCAAACATTAACAAAAAAACTTCCCGCAACCTGCCACGCCGGTAGCTCAGAACTGCAATAGCTATATTTTGACGTTGATGGCGCACTGATAAACGGCCAGTGTTTGGTAGTTGGCGCGATATGCTTTGCGGGACCTCGCACACACGATCGGACGGGACTTGAATTAAAGTCTTACAGATGACACAGGCCCAGTTGCTCACACCATAGAGAAAGGACAACAGCTCTCTATGCTCACACCATGGAGGTAGAATTCTACCTCAACATCCTAACACATAGTCCAAAACCTTCTACGTGAACATCCTTCAGGATAGAGAGTTGAATGCTCTAAAAGCCGGCCCAAATCTTCCTTGTTTTCCTCAACTAATAGCCAAAATCTACTTGTTTCCCTCAACTTCTAATGCCCCAAATTCTCCCGTCACATTCCCAATCCCCCATACAGCCCATACCCCTTTTTTACTGCACATATTAGACCAGTTTCCATTTCCTCTGGTGTCAAATATAACCACATAATCCATTTCCTTCTAAATCCTCTCAAATCAGACACCCGTAATGGCCCCAATCCTCCGAGATCCTAAACTCCAATCCCATAATAGCACAAGACCTCCAAATTCATTCATTTAAGGTTTCAATTTTCAGGATTAAAAACAAAAATTATGATAGAAACTTACATAAATTTTAACATCTCCTTTTATTACTTTGTCTGCGTTTTAAAACTTAACATTGCAAGCTTTAAGTCTATCACTGCAAATGGTTCCCAGACTTAATTAACAACACCTACATTGCAATTTAAAATAAAAAGGGGAAAGACAACCGAACCTTCAGTCATCAATCGTTCTGAGTGTCTAAATAAATACAACTAATTTAGTTTAACCTGATAAATACAAGTCGCCTACTACATTATATGCGAAGGAATATATTTACATGTTTTTGATCAATTCACAAAAACTACATAGAAGTCTGAACACTGGCAGGCGTGTTACAAAACAGAGAGCATGTCAGTATTGAGAATTGTGAAGTTTTAAATTCAACTGTTATTACACATGGCCTTTGACATCAAACCCAAGCGTTGTACCTAGTCATTTGGTCTGTTATGGTTTAACAACAGGGTTTTAAGTCCTACAAATTCCATTATTCTCATTTTATCACGGAAAGTAAACTGATTTAATGTAGTTTAAAATGAGTCTTTAAAGAAGTTGGTCTTTATTTCACAAACTACATGTATTTCTAGAACTGAGCCATATTGATTGGTCAAAACATGGAAGCTTTTAAGACAGTCGAATTGATAATGTTGGCTCCCCGAATTGATCAGAAGCCAGCGCATTAGTCTCATGTTTAGGTTGTTTGGTTGTAAATTATGAGAGGTGAACCTGATAGTGAGATTAACAAATTGACTTCTAATCGAATTGATCAGAAGCCAGCGCGTTAATCTCACTAGAAAGGTGCACTTCTACCATGATTGACAACCAAACTTGCAATAGAGATTAATGCGCTGGCTTCTGATCGAAACGATTAGAAGCCAGCGCATGAATCTCAATTACAAATTTGATTGTAAATAATGATAGAAGTGTACCTTTCTAGTGAGATTAATGCGCTGGCTTCTAATCGACTCGGTCAGATGCCAGCGCAATAGCGCTTTAATCTCAGTTACAAGTTTTTCAACCAAACAAAATTTCAACCCTTTTTGCAAGAACAAAACATGGAAGCTTTTAAGACAAAATTACTAATGTTGGCTCCGCGAATTGATCAGAAGCCAGCGCATTAATCTCATGTTTAGGTTGTTTGGTTGTAAATTATGAGAGGTGAACCTGATAGTGAGATTAACAAATTGACTTCTAATCGAATTGATCAGAAGCCAGCGCGTTAATCTCACTAGAAAGGTGCACTTCTACCATGATTGACAACCAAACTTGCAATAGAGATCAATGCGCTGGCTTCTGATCGAAACGATTAGAAGCCAGCGCATGAATCTCAATTACAAATTTGATTGTAAATAATGATAGAAGTGTACCTTTCTAGTGAGATTAATGCGCTGGCTTCTAATCGACTCGGTCAGATGCCAGCGCAATAGCGCTTTAATCTCAGTTACAAGTTTTTCAACCAAACAAAATTTCAACCCTTTTTGCAAGAACAAAACATGGAAGCTTTTAAGACAAAATTACTAATGTTGGCTCCGCGAATTGATCAGAAGCCAGCGCATTAATCTCATGTTTAGGTTGTTTGGTTGTAAATTATGAGAGGTGAACCTGATAGTGAGATTAACAAATTGACTTCTAATCGAATTGATCAGAAGCCAGCGCGCTAATCTCACTAGAAAGGTGCACTTCTACCATGATTGACAACCAAACTTGCAATAGAGATTAATGCGCTGGCTTCTGATCGAAAGGATTAGGAGCCAGCGCATGAATCTCAATTACAAATTTGGTTGTAAATAATGATAGAAGTGTACCTTTCTAGTGAGATTAATGCGCTGGCTTCTAATCGACTCGGTCAGATGCCAGCGCAATAGCGCTTTAATCTAAATTACAAGTTTACAACCAAACAAAATTTTCATTGTTCAATATTTGTAAAGTGCACTCAATCATCCCAAATTTCTACCCTTTTTGCAAGAATATTGTTTATGAACTATCACTTGCACTACAAAACTTGTGCGTAAAGTATATGTGACAAAAAGCATCATTATATATTTACAGACTGATATCACATCCAAATTAACTTTCACTTCCTTAAAATTTTCAGTTCTCCTTTGACCTTATAGACCTCCACCATGAGATCTTTAAGATACTTAATCTCTCTTGAGAGTGATTCAACTTTATCGTTCAATTCAGAGTTCTTTTCTTCTAATTCCATCTGTTCTGTCATAAGCACATTGGCTTCAACACGTTTCTTCTCCCGATACCGCGTGGCGGCAACTTTATTCTGGTCTCGTTTCTTGGTCTTCTTAATCCCTGGGTCTTTGACGGTCTTCAGCTTAGGCTTGGCTTTTGATTTTCTCTGCGGGGTTTCTACTTCAAGCAGCTCTTCATCTTCTTCTCCTGACTGAGAAAACGCTGGTGAAGATCCTGCCTTGGGGGCCTTGGGGGCTGGCTGAGACACGACATCGGTGTTGGTATCGTTCAAGATTTCATTGGAGAAAATGGATGTCAGTCCGTCTGCAATTTGCCACAGACACTCTTCAGCTGTGAGTTGAGCTTCTGGACTTTGTGGTTTGGAGTCAAACGGGGAGGAGGGTAATGACGAACCTTCAGAGTTCTGAAACACTGAGGAATCCTCTGAGGTTAGGGAGAGTGGGGAATCAGGGGAGCAGAGTGACGCTGCTGGGTACAATGCTAGAAGATCTGAAGCTGTCTCTTCACCTGGAGATGGAGGTTGAGGTGGGATTTCCTCGTTCACCATCAACAACTGAAGAAGCTCTTCTGCTGGCTCAATGGATTCTTCCAAGGGAACCGTGGTCAGCAAGTCTGGTGGCATGATGTCTGCTGCATCAATCCATTCAGCCAGAGCAATCTTCTCGGACATCCATTCTGGGAGATCTTCAAAAGGAGAGCTCTCTGTCGACAAAAGTATACGAAAAACATTAAGTAAAACAATCGCCAAGTTTTTGTTTTTTTACATTTTTTATTTTTGATTTGAATAATTAACAGTGTCAGGCCTTGAATGTTGCTTTGAAGGGGCACAGCAATTTCCCTCAAGTAAGGGGCACTTCTATGAGCAAAATATAGTTTGTATTGGAACTTTTCAAAGGGCAACACAGCAGTTGCTGTGGGTGCCATGGGTTAATTGGAGACCTGCAGTATCGTGTTCTCAAATGTGATTCCATATGCCAACAACCTATCATGAAGTCTCCATAAACATGTTCAATCAGTAAATTTAGCCTCAAACCGAAGGGTGAATTTCATTGAGTTGATGAAGCCCAACACATTGGAGCAATAATGTGCTTCTCAAGAATGCGCAGGACCCCAGTTACAAATGAAACAAAATACATGGTATTTTAGCTTACTGCGTTGCCCTGGTGGTAAGCATTTGTTATGCACTTTTTTTTTGTGATTAAGCAGCTCTAGCAGCTCTATAATAAGGGCACAGGGCCCAATTTCAAAAGAGCTGCTTTAGCTCAACAAGTAGCTACACGCAAGAAAACAATGCTCACCAGAATAAGGTGACCTGTCACATATAAAATTAGTACCTATTATCCTGCTCATTTCAGCTGAGCAGAATATTTCTATTAAGCAATATTTGTCACTTAAGTGACTCTATGAAATTGGGCTCAGGTCTTTGATGTACCTTTTATGCACTGTCCATCAAGTTCTCCCAGCAGCTCATCTGCCAGGGATGCAGAGCTCCCAAGCTCTGTACCCTGAACCTTAAACAGATCATCCCTCTCTGTTGCCCATAAGCTGGGCTCCTCCCCCAAGAAGGAGGTCACTGCGTCCAATTCCATGCTGTATAAGGACATCTTGCTTTCCTTGATCATGGATTTCTTCTTGAGAATAAATGAAGCTTTGTTGTAAGTCTTGTGCTGACCCAGTTTGGGTACCTGTGAAGGTGCGCATCATTAGCGAACTGCAATGACAGAAAAGAAGACTCCAGTTAATCCATAATAAGAACAAATGGGCAAATAATGAACACAATTGAGGTACTATTTCCGAACTACAACAATACAAAAATAATGTGTCATGATCTGTGTGTCAGAAATATAGCACACTTTCATTTTTTGTCCAGAACATTTTAAACAATGCCATCTGGGCGTATATAATACTAGATGAATAAAATATTGACCTTCTTTTAGCCATTGATTAACAGTCCTCCACTTAATTAACTATCTCATATAACTTTCTGGGCCTGGTTGGTTTAAATAAGTTGATAAAACTTAGAAAGATCACTAACCTTCGTATTTGTTTTAAAATATAGGCCTAGGCCTAGTTCATATTATTATTTACATCCCCCTAGGCCTATTGAATGATGGAAAGGGTCAATAATTGTTGAAACTGAAATATTGATGTAAACAATTGTTTGACTGTAGTATGGCTCAGACCCAAGTGTTCAAATTAATATTTAGTCCAGAGTTCAACTAGGCCTAGATATTCTATCATTCTGTGACAACTATGGTATGGAGTATTGACAAAATGTATTGTTGACAAAAAACTCCATAAATCCCATGCGAATTCCTCCAATGAATGCACCCAAAGTATGAGTACATCTATCTATCTACATGTATCTATATGGTGTAGTACATTCCTCTTGCAGTAGAGTATAGTAGTACTGTAAGGTGCAAAGTGTGCGATCAGGGAACACGTCATCCTATATTTACTAGTGAAAAAAAGTTCCAAGGACCAAGTCCAGACCAAGTCCAAATAAAGCATTTTATAACACACCTCTTGCTTGGTCTGTATTCTGGTTGGCTGAAACACGGTCACGTGGGGTGCGCCTGCATGTTTTTTGTAGGTCTCTTAAAGTAGTGCCTGGTTACAGCGCCCTCTCTTGATGTGAACCGTGAACAGCAACTACAAAACTTCCCTTCTTTTCCAGATTTCCGTTCTTATTTCACATTTAAGACCAAGGTGTGTTATAAAAACACATATTGACTGGCAAAATTCGGTAACTAGTGTACGTCTAGAATAGTATAATAATAATGTAACCTCATTGCCAGTCAATATGCGAGTACAGTACAGAGTACAGTGGGGCTTAATTAAACAAAGCTTGTTGCGATGGAGGTGGAGGTAGGAATTTCTACCTCCATGCGATAACATACACCTCCACTCCATGCAACAACGTACCCCTCCTCCCGACATGATGGTTACATTATCAAAACTACAATAAAAGTTATAGGCATATCCCATTGTCCTTCTCGTCGAAATTTTTTCTGAGCCATACAAATGTTTGAAACACGACAATTTAATTTATAATAAATGCAATTTTTGCGGTCCCAATTTTTTACGATGCAAAAAATAATGTGAAAACAATTTACAAATACAATGCATTATCTACTCCCAATTCTCCGTCTCTTGTCAAAAATATCTACTCCATACAAAACCCACTCCCAGACAATACAGATATTTTAAAATAAAATATAAAATAGCAGAACGATGAATTCGAGAACATGGATAAATGGAACTAAAGTCAGCATATTTTCAGTGGCCATATGCTGCATAGTTAGTGTATCATCAGAGTGCTAACAACAGTGCGCCGTCAACTGGTCAAAAGAAAATGGCGGAAGGAAACTTACAAAAATACCAAAACATCAAAGTTTTTACATGAAAATTAGACATAAAAAAATGTACTCACGCCATGTTTAATTTGCGGAGGTGCAACCCTGTCGGATTTGCACTTTTGTTGGGCAGTTTTGGGATCGCTAGGCAGCCATTATGACGGTTTTATTCTTCGTTTTTTGTAGGGTTCGTGGTTTGGTATTCTCATGTCGTGTGTAGAAAGAAGTGATGTACAACGTGGCGTATGCAGTAATGTAATACAGTGTATTTGTATAATGAATTGGTCTTTTCACACAATGACATCATTATATTAATGCGCAAATATAAGAACCGCCCAAAATGACGTACAATGTTATAAATTTCTCCGTGAAATTCAACAAACTTCACTAATTTTAATTATTAATTTGGCTTAGATGTGAATTATTATTCTTCTTCAATTGTTAATAACATTTTTATGTGCATAAATCTACATTGGTAACTATTTTCTTGCGGATGTTTATAGTTTTTACGCGCATGTCTATTTTTAGCATCAGCAAAAGTTGCATCAGAAAGTGCCGACGTCACAGTCAACGTCATGGGCACGTTAGACCGATCACGTGAAGGAATGATGCTGATTGGTTAGTTGCGGCAATGACGTTTTCGTGTTCATGCTCGTCTATTTTTAGGGATTACAACAAGCAAAGTTCGTAACCTGATTGCCGATTGTAAACAAACTTGCAATGCAAAATGTTTTGCCAAAAAAAGCTTGTGTTGTTAACCTACCTCAATGGTTGTTGTACCGCCCGTCAGTGGTTTAGTTTTTTTTTTTCTTAGATTTTCTGGAAAAAAATTCCATAGAGGTGGACACAATTCCCAACTAGTTTGCCATTTCAACTTCTTCACAATTCTTAATATTCGATGTGTCTCTCTTGATAATTGAGGGAATGGAATCAGTCTTATACTCACTATGAATAAAGATCAAGCCTGGAATCTCGAGAGCAGGGCCATTTTCATTTTGCCAAGGGCACTTGCATTGGAAATCTTTAAAGTCATTACATGAGAAATTTTTGAAGGGCCACCAAGGCCGAAAACCAGGGCAAAACAAAAGCCATGGCCTCTCATTGGAAGAAAATTTGTCTGAAGAAGTTTCAGCATCCTTAGTTGTCAAGTTTTCAGAGTATAGAGATGGTGATTGAACATAAGAAAGTGTTTTACTAAAACAAATAAAATGCCTAATACAAACATATCCAACAACAAACCAACTTAAAATCATCAAAGTCCAAACAGAGGTTTCTAACGAGTTTTTCAAGCACCTGTCTCCTGAAGCCAGGAAGAAACAATAGTAAGGAATTACAAATGAAGTTATGTTGTAAACACAAGCAACAATATCAACAATGGACACATTCAAGATTATATTTCTGGATGTTTTCCAGACACATATTTATTAAAAGAAAACAGTTTTCCCAAAACAGTTTTATGGCATATGGATACAAATACACATAAACCCAATCGAGCGCAATCACACTAACCAAGTTATTCTTACAATAACAATTGGAGTGGTCTGCAATGCAAATGCTGTCAACACCAAATGGGGTTTCCATTTCAAAAATAATCTCCATTTTCTCAAAGATTTAAACCAACAAAGTTGAAAATATAATTTGTTTTAACATAGCTCTGAATGTTGTATACAATCATTAAAATTTCAACCGCAGTAAAATGCGGACAATTAGTTTTAAATTTAACATTTAGGCATGTCCCTCATACAGCCGAGACTATAGCCCTGGTTTTAATAATACGCTACACAAAGAACAAAGTCACAAGCTAAAAAACTAAAAAACAAATCTACTTGAATCCCATATAACTGCAGCTTATGTTGGAATAATAAACTGAAATATTTAACCAGATAATCAGTATTAATTAATGCTATGGGAATGCTACTTATAATTATGACTATATGATTATTACTTTAATTGGATTCAGGGGGTCAGCATTGTCTTAATTCCTACACTCACTTTAGAGAATACCATTCTACGCTAGTCATTTTGCTGAAAAGTCTGTTCATTACTCACTCACAACTTTTAAATATTTCATAACAAAGCAGTAACAACTAGAGTTCCAGACCGAAATGAATCACAAATTCTATACATTGAAATCAATTCCATAAAACCTAAGATTGTAATTAAAAAATAAGAAATATATATTCATTAACTTATTGAAAGATACTATGATCAATAATTGATTTACAAATAATAAACTTAAAGCACTGGACACTATTGGTAATTGTCAAATACCAGTATTCTCACTTGGTGTATCTCAACATACGCATAAAATAACAAACCTGTGAAAATTTGAGCTCAATTGGTCGTCGATGTTGCATGATACCTTTGAAAGAAAAAACACCCTTGTCACACGAAGTTGTGTGCTTTCAGATGCTTGATTTCGAGACCTCAAATTCTAAATCTGAGATCTCAAAATCCAATTTATGTAGTTCTTTCTCGAAAACTACTTTACTTTATAGGGAGCCGTTTCTCACAATGTGTTTAACTATCGACAGCTCCCCATTACTTGTTACCAAGTAAGGTTTTATGCTTATAATTATTTTGAGTAATTACCACTAGTGTCCACTTCCTTTAAAATCACTTCATCCTTCTTATAGTTTGTCTAGTACTTTAAAATGATGTCCAATCTGATATTTGGTCCTTATTAACGCAAAGCTAAGAAATACTCTTTAAATCAACGCATAATCCTAAATATTGATGGTATACCGAACTAACTTTTTGTACTAAATTATAAGGAGTCAAGTTACACATTATTCCTGGTTGTTTTGTTTAAGTCCTTCAATAGTACAGATACCATACAGTGTGTCATTTCTGTACCTCCTCATCACAACTTTCCTTGTGGCTCATTGATACTTAATGATGTCCAGTAACTACAGACACAGAACAAAACATCAATTGTCAAGAAAAGAAGCAGTTTTAAACAATTGAAACATATTTTTGTATTGGAGCTACTTTTGCTCAAACATTTCCCCAAAAAACATTTAAAGGTATGGGTACTCAATGCATACAGTCAACACTCACGATAAAGAGAACTGTGGATAAACCATGTGACCTTTGTTTACAATAAGTGTGACCTTGTACATTCTTTGGCTAGTCTGGCAGGCAAGATACTGCACTGGTCATATGGGAAAGTTAACATTTTGTGTCATAATTTCCACATCAATCCAAGAGTTATGAATGTAAAAGCTGGACAAGTTTGGAGAAGTGCCCTCTATCATCATATCAAAAGTTGATAAGAATTGGACAGTGCAATCTCCATAAAATATAAGATTTTGTTTTCTTCCATTAGGCTGTGTACAAATCGTGCCTGCAGGAAGTCCAGACTCTGTGGCTCTTTTGTAAACATTTGATGTCACAGGTCACATCGTCTTTTAAGACTACAGTTTTAAGTCCCAAATCTTATCTCTATTTTGTGTGTCTGTCTTAAGTTGTCCTTTTATAACAAGACTCCTTTAAAAGAGACAATTTGGCAAGCCCAAGTGATCTTGTTATAACGAGAGTTGACTGTAATAGATATTCTTATATTACAGAAGATGCAATACATTTCCCAACTTCAATGGAATTTCAGTCAATGCAACTTTCTTTGGGAGTGGAAGTGCCCAACTTTTACACCTAAAAATAGAGAGTTAACAATAATTTTTGGAAGCACCCCTCTAAGAATGGACCCTTCCTATGAAATATGCTAATTACATTCAAGCATGTGTACAGACCCTGTTGGTTGGCAAATGCCACAGAGTTGTGCACTAAGCAGGCGCGCAATCGCGTCTGCGTCACGCACCCATAACCAGTGTGCAAAACAGCATGATGTTCCTTCATTTTGCCAACCAAAACGTTAGTGCGCACGCGCTATGTGCAATTTACATAGTTAATGGGAATGTTCTATTGACGACTTTGAAGCACATATCTTATTAGCTAGGAGTTAGGAGTTAGAATGGTTCAAACTTGACCACTCTTGGTAATATCAACGACATGCTTAATAATTATTGCCATCCTACAAGTTAGCAAAACAAGTGACTTTGTTACCATATCCAAGACATAATTACAAATTAATCAATTAAAAACATTAACAGAAGAATCAACTTATATTATCTCGGGGAAAAAAACAAATGTAAAAAATATCGTTGACAACTTAGCCCTATCAATTAATTGAAAATGCCCTGAAATACAAATTTCATTATGTCAGATGTATTTTTTAAATGCAATCGTTTCAGTGTTTGTTTAAACGCAAACGGGAAAAAAAACTAACTTGTTCATGAACTTGTCTTAGAGACATGTAAAGACAGTATTTCAGCGGGGGAGGTGAACAAAAATGGTGTTGGAAATTGTAGCAAAATTTATTTCCATTCCCCCGAAAAAACTACACAGTAATAATGACAGATTACTGTTTTACATAAATAAAAATAAAAACATGTTTGGGCGGGGGGGGGGGTAAAACATCTGGTTCTATTACAGGTTTTTTTCTTCTTAAGTGTATTAAAAACAAGTTGTTCTCTAAATTTAACTTAAATCCTTTCCTATATTTCATTTCCTTGACAAATGAAACCAATCATAAGCGGTACACTTAAAAGTTTTAGATAACACTTATTGTTTAATGTATGCTTTTAATGCCAACAAAATCCGGTAGGTAATCCTTAGGATTAACAGTTATAGCCACCACAATGAGTTTACTGTAGCATTATTTGATTAAGGGAACTTAATTGAACTCAGGTCTTATCCCGAGTACATGTATGCATGACGAGTACATGTATGCATGACGGCATTAGGCATAACTTAGCTCACGCTTAAGCTTGAGTGCCAAGGTATTGCATGAAATGCTTAAATACACTATATAATAGTCAAACCACACAAATCATGCACAGGGTAACTGTTACCGACAGCCTAAAGGAAAGTGCGTTGTTTGCACTAATGAAAAACCTGTTTTGTTAACATCATCTTTAAGTTATTTTCTCCTCTGTATGTCTGGAGATATCAGTCAATAAAAATAATATGGACATAAATTCTTCTAATCACGGGATAGGTTAACTGTAGTCAACAGTTTGTAGATCCCAAGAATTTGTAACATCTAAACAGGGCCCAATTTCATGGCTCTGCCGAAGGCCGAAATCTGGGCTTCTGATCACGATTCCCGCTTACGTGCAAGCGCCAAATTTCTAAAACTAGTAAAGTCCTATTAAAATATAGGAGACCAACAAAACTCAAAGACCTAATAACTCGACTCATATGAATAAACATCCAATTTCACAAACGTTTGAGTAAGAAATGGCATTTAAAAATCACAAACAAAACTTAGCTGTTAAGGTTAAAAAGAAAAACAATGAAGCAGAAAGACCTAACAATAAAGTGGTTATTATTTCTTAGCATTCCTAAGTATTAGTGTTAAAATGAAATGTTTTTGGGGTTGTTTTTTTGGCGTCATGAATGCATGGTTTAATGACCAAATAAAGCAATATGATGAACATGTAACTTGAACTGACGTTTCAATGATTATTATCATGAGAATTAAAATCAAACCAACCACATTGACAAGGCATGCAGAACTGTTTTCTCTGTTTGGCTAGTACAATTTATGTCCTTGCACAGCAATATTTTTATTTGACACTTATTTCAAAATGAAAATGGGAAACTTTACGATCAGCTGCTTTTTTTATACAATACATAAATTTTCCCAAAAAGCTTGTATAAACCCAAACCAACCATGTTTTCAACATTTATAACTCATTTCTGCTGTGATTCTCTTATCTTAGGCTTTGAAAATGAGCTCCTTAATAATACACTAATTAGTAACTTGTAGCTGGAGATTGTCATTATTACCTTGTAGATGATGACAATGTCGACAGACATCCTTTAAACAAACGTTGCAGTGAGAAGAAAAAGCAAATTCCAAAATATTAAATAGTAGAGTCAATATCCATTTTCACACTCTTTCTTTCATCCCCGGGAAATGCAGCCCAGAAGAGGCCCTGCGAGTTTGTTTACCGCATGGTTACCCTGGCACACTTTCACACTGTCCCAGCCTAGGTTCCTCTTCCACAGGGTTCCGGCTGCAAGTTTCAAGACTACCCCAGGGTTTTACCACTTACCCCTACTCTAGAGCAAGGGGTAGCTATTCCCCCCGGGTATGCCCAATAAGCCATTTGCATGTTAGATTTGAGTGTTGTGTGGTACAATGGCGTGCTTGATCTCAAGTCACCACTTAAAGCCATTATACACTTTCAGTAAACAGTATTGTCCAATTCCCACACTTCGTGTATCACAACTTATATATAAAATAACAATCCTGTGGAAATTTAGGCTCAATCGGACATCGGAGTCGGGAGAAAATAACGGGAAAACCCACTCCTGTTTTCGCGCGTTTCGCCGTGTCATGACATGTGTTTATAACAAATCCGTAATTCTCGTTAATGAGAATTTATATTGTTTTACCGTTTTCTCAAAAAGTAAAGCATTTCATGGACTAATATTTCAAGAGAAGTCTTTTACCATTACCTTCTGTAAACCCTGTAAATTATTTGTAAATCTGTGAATTTTTTTTTTTTTTTTCTGTACCGAAAGGGTCCAATGGCTTTAAGTGTGAATTCCTCATACTACAGAGATAGTTGCTATGTCCTATGATAAGGGGCAAAGTTATGTAACAGACGGTGAACACCCATACATAATTCTGAATGGATTTTTATGGCACAATGGTACCAGGGTCTGCTTATCTGGAGGTTGCTATACAAAAGCTTGCCCCAAATCATGTGACATAGCAACTGTCTCTGTAAGCTGAGGAATTCAAATGTAAGCGGTAACTTGTGACTAGGCAAGTCATTGAACCAGACATTAATTGAATTTAACTCACAAATGGCTTATTGCAGGGGCAGACCGGGGGTTTAGACATCATAGTGTGAAAAGGCCCACCTATCCCTGGGGGCAAAGAGCAAATGAGTTACAGCCGTTATGGAGAGTGATATCAGTGTCTATGAACATGCTTGGAAAAAATGTTTGCATCTTTTTGTTAATAGTAAACGCGCTAAAACTGACAACCAATAAAGGGTATGGTTAAAAGCTACATGGTTATTTCTGAAACAGATATACACAGAGTAAGACAAGCAAGCTAGCCATCTACTGATGATCACAATGGAAACGCTACGGATAGTTTGGATGTAATTTGAGATTGACAGACGGGACAATTGCGTTTGGAAGAGGCGCAGATATCACACAGTACAAGGTGATTACAAGGTGACGTGGCTATACTCCTCTCACGTTCTTGGCACACGCAACACAACAAGGCCTCTTTGGTGTGTATTATCTGGGGGGGAATCAAAGTCAAGAATGATATTTAGTATGAGTTACAACATTACAATACCAACTGATGACACCTGTAGCTGCAGACAAATGGTTATACTTATAGAACATTAGAAAATAGTATTAGCTGTTGCAAACTGCTTACCAACCAAAAGGACCAATGGTATAAATCTAAAAAGTAGTTAATTGCCTGATGTTTCAACCCTAGCAGAGTCTTTGAAAAGACTCTGCTAGGGTTGAGTTGCCAGGGTGTTATTAACCTATAGAACTTAAAAACTAAAGTTGTCCCATTGGCTTATTTGATATACCGGAAATATTTCTAGATGAAGGACAAGAAATGTCTTCTTTGCACTCCTTTACAATTGTATCATAAAACCAGCGAATGGACCATCATTACAATATTGTTCCTAGTATAGAATGAGCATGTTGCTCCTAGCATTATTTTGTTACTTAATTGGCACAAAAATGAAGGTTTGCTCTCACTATTTTCTTGTGACTGCAATGACCGATTGAACTTAAATCTTTGCAGGTTTGTTATTTCATGTTTGTGTTGGGTCACAAAAAGACACCAGGGGTGGATTTCACAAAGAGTTAGGACTAGTCTAATCTCGAGTTAGGACCAGTTACTCGTCCTAAGTTAGGACTATCCATGCAATTTGTTCATCTCCTAGGACTAGTCCTAAGTTAGGACTAGTCCTAACTCTTTGTGAAATCGACCCCAGTATTTGATTATAAGAAATGTTGTCCATGTCATATAAATTGGACATATTTGGGAGGATGATTGTGCCTCCAATAATCCACATAACATTAAAGAAAATGGTAATTGTTTCTTTCAAAATCACAACTGCTTTATAGCAATATTGGCTTAACTTAACTTAACTTAACTTAAATGCATTTATAAAGCGCTTTCACACTGTTTCAAAGCGCTGCTGGGCAACTTTGTTTTATTGACACTTGCAGTTAATTGGTTATATCTTTGTAAAACTTACCCTTTCTAATCTGTCCAGGTCTGACTTTAGTTGCATTTGAAGTTGTTTGAGACTGCCTAATGGTACATTATTCAAGTCGCTTACTTTGTTCAATATATGTAGAAAGGGTCCACCAGTCAACCCTTCTATGTCCTGCTTTAATGATTTGGCTTCATTTAATGCCTATATGGATACAAACAATAAGGAAACATTCTTAAAGTCACCTGGAAATATAATTTTTTTTCTTTCAAACATAAGAGTATATGCTTACAAACAATAAAACAATTTTTTTAGTAATTGTTTGTCACGATTTATATGTTTAAAAAATATATAAAGTTGTTTGGGGGGCTGACTCCGCCTACCCCTTTTGTGACATCAATCAAGGCAGACTTTGCCTGCAATGCGTATAGTAAACACACGTGCAAAGTACATGTATGTCCAAGTCGTGAGTTGGTACATTTCAAAAAGTGTTTTTCTGCATTTAGCAGCAATACACCTGGTCGGCATTTTTTTTTTTGAAACGTACAAACTCAAGACTTGGTCCGTACATGTACTTTGCAATTGTGTTTACTCTACGCATTACAGGCAAAGTCTGCCTCGATTGATGCCCTCTCGGGTCGGGGTCTACTCTTAAATTTGTAAATAACATAAGAACTGATTTTTTAAAACCTTAGTTAACTGTATATTCACATTCCACTCATCAAAACACATATATAAGTGACAAAAGCTTTATTTTGAAAAATACCACTTCCAGGTGACTTTAAGTTACACATGAGATTTAGAGAGAAGCATCAGTCATAACTTCGATGACCAATTGAGCTCAAATTTTCACAGGTTTGTTATTTTATGCATATGTTGAGATACAGCAAGTGAGAAGACTGGTCTTTGACAATTACAACCAGAAAAATGAAATAAAATGACTCCAACTTGTTGGAAGATTTTGCACTCTCTGGTTACTTTGTCAAGTCAATGATTTTAACATGTTTGATTGGTACTGGAGCCTGTGTTGACTAACTCACCTCCTCTTTAATTTGCATTGCAACTTGCTTCTCCCTTTCTGCTAGTTTAGCTTTCTCACTCGCCTCATGGGCTTCCTTCTTCCATGCATCACATGCCTGTGGGTCAATAGTCACAAAGGTCAGAGTTAGAACGTTAAGTGACATTAGCGCGGCATTCCCTGCTTCCATAAGTGCCTATTCTTTGCTCACGGTAAGCAGAGCCATGAACTTGGGCCCTGGTCTAAACCAAGGCAAGAATCGTCACAGCTATTCTTTCTGTTCCTTATGCATTGTTAGATTAAAATGAACCATTAATTAACCAATGGTTAGCATTTGAAAATAATCACAATTAAACTTAATCATAAAGTCATCTGAGAGTAATAGACAATGAACAAAAAAGGCAGGCTAGTCGACTAGACTCAAAACAATGTTCTTCTTTGATACTTCAAATATGCTGTCTTTGCATTAAAAATCAATTGGCTATATTTGAAGATACTGACCTGTTTCGCCTGGTTCCAAGACTCCTCCCATGTGTGTAGCTTATTCTTTAAGATACTAATCTCTTCTTGGTATATCCTGACTACATCTTCACTATTTGAGTTTGGGTTACTGCCTACTGTGTGTGGGGAGTGTGGACCCCTGATTGTTGAGCCTGATGAGTCTAGTAACCGATTAATACTCATACGGCTCATGTAGGGTGTTGTGTTGGGTTGACTCATGAATGCTGCTGCTGCCTGTACGGAACAAAAGATCAGCATTAAATCATTTTTGACAATATCCACTGTTCTACAACTCTTCACTTTACCCTAACATTGATGTGCGTTAGCACTGTGTACTGGTTGCTGACCCCACCACCCAGCTGCCGGGAATGGACCTCTTCCGCGGCCATTGGTACCTCTTAAACCGGGTCCGTACGGACCCAGGGCCGTGCCGCAGCAGCCTACACGAGTGGGGCTACCTTGCATCTCCGCTTTGTGATTGTGGAGAACCACAGACGATGCGCCACATGATAGATGACTGCCCACTCTCTCACCTTGATGGTGGCATCAAAGCCCTTCACCTGACTGAGGACCTAGGTGTAAACTGGCTTATGAGATCAGCATAGCATATGACATCATCATTTCAAAAGAAATAGTAATTCCTATTAAAAACTGGACTAGCAAGCCAGACCACTTTAAGTCTACTGGCCCATGACTAAAACCACTGGCCTCATGCCTGCGGTCCAGTGTATAATTCAAACCAGGGGTAGGACTGTCTTTTTTCTTCAAAGGGTTACTAATAATCTCCTAATAAAAACATGCAAGTATTTGTTGTATATCCGAAGCATCCAATGTACTTAACTTATTGTCTAGTTTACTCACCTGTTCTAGCTGCTGTTGTTGCTGCTGTTGTTGCTGCTGATGCTGTAAGTGTGGTATAAAGGATAGCTGAGACATTGGAGAACTTGGACTATCCGTCACAGAGGATTTATTATTAGGTCCACTACCTATACTGCTGGAACTACCTGGTATGCTGACTGGGGCTGAACTTCCATAACCTAGACCTGAGAAAGACACAAGCTACAAATGTTAACTAATCCTCTATTAGTGCACTATTGGCCTTGATGATAGAGTTATGAAACAGGATCAGATGTTTGTGTAGGGACGACCTGCTATCCTATCACAATTAGACTGATGGCCTACATTTTGCCAGCCAGAATCAAATGATAATCACATACATATGCCATGGGGAATTTCGGGATGCTAGGTGGCTGCAGACTTACCAGTAAATCCTTTGTTCTTTGGTAATGTGAATATGCACAGAACTACAAAAACAATGGAAATTTACCTGGAAAGTCTGCTGCCACCTAGCATCCCAAACGTCCACAACCATCTACTCACATTGGTAAAATGCATTCACTAACAACTGCAACGATATTTTTAATATTGCCTACTCAATGGAATGTACTTACTGTATAGCTTTAAAGGCACTGAACGTGTTTGGTAATTGTCAAAGACTAGTCTTCTCACTTGGTGTATCAAACCTGTGAAAATTTGAGCTTGATTGGGTGTTGGAGTTGCGAAACAACTACGAAAGAAAAAAATACCCTTGTCACACGAATTGTGTGCTTTCAGATGCCTGATTTCGAGACCTCAAATTCTATATCTAAGGTCTCGAAATCAAATTCGTGGAAAATTACTTCTTTCTCTAACACTACATCACTTCAGAGGGAGCCGTTTTTTCACAATGTTTTATACTGTCAACCTCTCCCCATTACTCGTTACCAAGCAAGGTTTTATGCTGATAGTTATTTTGAGTAATTACCAATAGTGTCAACTGCCTTTAAGAACCAGTTACTCACTGACCTATGACTGATGAATATAATTAGAGTAGAATTAGTTAAAGAAGTAGCTACATTATACTTACTGCTGGGTAAATGCCCTATACTAGCTACAGAGCTTGATATAGATGACGTATCGTCTAATTCTTTCTCCAATGCTGCTACGTCAATATCATTCAAATTCATATCATCCAGGGCATTTCCTGTACATAAAAAAATATTTTAAGTAGATTAGAGCAAGCTAGTCGAAACGTTGAGGCCAATTTAATAACTGACCCCGCGGTAGTACAGTTAATTACAATCCTATAAGCTTAAGTAGTAGTCCTAGCCAATTTTCTATACCATCCGTGCGGGTAATAGTTAAAAAGCAGGACAGGTCTTTTCAGAACTGAGAAGTCTCCCGGACACCCGAACAATCTACTCCGCGGTAGTAGAATAAATAGAGACAGTTCTCTCATAACAAACTCTACCTGGCAAGTAGATACACACATGGTGTTACCACAAACCAAATAAATATAGATTTGTTTTTCATGTACAATTACAACATTCTATGAAACCTTTGGTGGAACTGGTTGAGAGAGAAGGTGAGTGATACAGTCATTATCAATCATTAGATCCGAGTCCAAGTTGAGTCACTATGGGACACCAGTCTAAAGTCAACTTTGTCTGAGGTTATACATGAAACAATGTAAACCAGAGGCATGGAAAGATGTTGTCTAATATCACAATGTAGTTAGGTGAACATTCTTATTTGGTGGTAATTACTAAATTTAAGTTGATTTCTGAATATTATTTTTAAACTCTTTGCTAATCGACCGCAGTTCAACCTTTAACTGCAAATATCAATTTATACCAATAAACAATTCAACTTGTTGACAATTAGTGATACAATTTGGTGTAAAAAGAACAACTGATGAAATAGTTTTACAACTTTATTTTGTTGGCATTTGTTTTCCACTAAAAACGCTAACTAACGCATAATCTGCCTTTAAGCACATCATTGCAATGTTAATCAAATGCAATGACAAAGGTATTATTAATTAAATCTTACAAAAAGCATTCATATCACATAAGATAAGTAAGCCTTGAAGTAAGCCACACCTACCTATAACTGACTCTACTGTATCACTAGTTGGATAGAATGGTGTTGCTGTAGCAGACATAGCGCTGGAAGCAGTAGAGCTGGAGCTTGATACAGTTGTTGTGAGTGGATTCATTGATTGTAAATGGCTTGGTGGTTGTAACATACTCTACAATAGGATATAGTTAGAGATAATTAGAATTCCATTCAACATAATAGAGAAAAGTTTCCATAATCAAGGAAATTTGTCCATCAAAACGTGGAAATATCGACTTATTTTCAGGAGCTTCTGCAGAACCAGGGAGGGTTTCGCTACCAACAAAAGTAAGAAACTTGTGCGGACCAAAGCAAACAAACAAGTGTCTGGTAAAGATAGCTATTATCTTTAGTGCTCCTTGTATTTCTGCTTGTTTGTTAAAAAATCTTCCCGTCAACGGTACTCAGAAAACACTAACGAGGGGATGTTAACGCCAAGCTGGCAATATCCAATCTCTCTCATATACAAACATTGGTTTAACCTCAATGATTATACATGTAAATTGCGCGAATCAAGAAATTGTAATTTAGTAACTAGACCACATTATTTATTCTAGCCATTGTGAAATCAGCGGTATGCTTGGGGATTCAAACCCACAACCTGGTAATTGCAAAACCTGCAGTCTAACCACTTGACCATAAGTCTTTTTGAGATACGGCGGACATAATGATACAACACATTAGGTTTGGGTGAATTTGTCTGTATATACCCAAACCAAAACGTGCACTCCTACAGTGTCTACCATATCTCAAAAAGGCTAATGGGGTGTCGTGGCCAAGTGGATAAGAGCACCCAACTCAAGCTCTGGTGCTTCTGTTCAGCAGAGTGTGGGTTCGAATCCCGGTCGTGACACTTGTGTCCCTGAGCAAGACACTTAACTATAATTGCTTCTGTCTACCCAGGGGTAAATGGGTACCTGTGAGGGCAGAGATGGTTCTTGTGATTGATTTAGCAGAGTAGCGCATATATTGCGCACAGGCTAAATACTCCCCAAGGAGCTGAGATGGTTTAAGGAATTATTTAAGGCCCAGTGACCAGGGGTAATAATGTCGGAAGCGCTTTGTGACACCCCTCGGGCGTGAAAAGCGCCATATAAAAACGGTTTATTATAATTATTATTATTGGTGAAATATGCAATCAACAAGCTTGACAGTAACTGTAGGTGAACTTACAAATGCATCTTCTCTTTCTGACCCAGGTGCTCTTGGGTATATGTTAAAATGCAGACTATCTGATGAATAGCTACTAGATGTGCTGTTAGAGCGTGGCTTGGCTATTGGTCCTGGTGCACTGCTTGATGTTACAGAGGTGAATATAGACTCCCCACACGATATCTAGAAGAGATGGGAAAAAAAATGGTCAATTCAAACCAGGCTTAGCGGTTCATCAAATTACTTCTTTAAAGGGCAGGTACTGGTCAGTGTATCTTTGGTAACTACGGACCACAAAAATTCACTTGGTAAAGAGAACTAGAGAGTTGTTGATACTAAAAGCATTGATAGAAACGGCACCCTTTTAAGCTATGTAGTTTTAAAGAAAAGGGGATTTTTCACCATTAGATCTGAGAAAAGCTTCAAGCCATTCTCCGGCATCACACAAATCTGTGTAACAAGTGCAGGTTTTTTCCTTTCAATTTTTTGTTGCAACTTAGATGACCAACATGAGCAAAAATTTTCACGGGTTTTTTATTTCATGCATGTTGGTTTACACCAATTAAGGATACTGGTAATTGACAATTACAAGAAATAAACCCTGCCTGTTATTTACAGCTAGTGTCTAAATAATGTAAACTTCTTCACACGATAGGCAGACAAATACGGAAATAGATAATGTGAGCATTTACTGAACTTGTCTGGACAGCATTTTAGCTACTTACTCAGTCACTATAGACCTTTCTTTTGCAACATCTCCACCCAAGTTTTTGCCAACCCAGGTTGGAAAACTATGGAAAGCCATAAACGCAAATCAAGAAAAGATTGCTACTGTTTGTAACAGTGTTACAAAATTATTCAAAAATTGTGTTGATTTTGTTAAAAACAAAACTAATTATGAGAGGTATTTTATTTAATTAAAAGCTGGCAGAAAATGTTGAATTTGGTTAAAACATGTTTTTACGATTGAGTGTTTTACTAACACTCCGCCCACCATGCCATACAAGGCGGTTTGTTTATCAACAAAAGAAAGGTCTATACCTATTATTTATTTACATCCTCTAAACCATTATGCTCTTTCTATTAGGAATTACCATACTCAAACATCAAACTAAAAACTCTGTGTATTTCCTCATACAGGGTGAATAATGCATATATAATAATGTACTCTTTAAATTTATTTGAAAACAACTACTACGCATTTAATAACGCTTAAGCAACTATAAATTGTCAAAACATAGAGTCAAATACAAGGCACAGTAATTATTTGTAATGGCAGAGATGAAAAACCAAAATGAGGAGATCAGCGTTCAATGCCTGTATATATAGAAACTCACTACTGCACTTCCCTGTCTCTGTGTGTATGTCGGGAATAGAGTCTTGAAATGAGACTTCACCAAACCCTAGTATAGATTTGAAGTCCTGTGGTTAAAGGCATTGGACACACTTGGTAATTGTCAAAGACCAGTCTTCTCACTTGGTGCATCTCACAACATATGCATAAAATAAGAAACCTATGAAAATTTGAGCTCAATTGGTCGTTGAAGTTGCGAGACAATAATGGAAGAAAAAACGCCTTTGTTTGCACAAGTTGTGTGCTTTCAGATGCTTGAATAATATTTTTGTGAGAATTTACTTTTTTTATTAAAAAACTTTGTTTCTTCAGTGGGAGCCGTTTCTAGTAATGTTTTTAACATCAACAGCTCTCCATTGCTCATTACCAAATAGGTTTTTATGCAAACAATTATTTTGAGTGGTTATCAATAGTGTCTAATGCCTTTAATAGCTGTAGTTCATACACACCTCAAATAGGCCCCCAAGGGGGAAAAGGCTTCATACTTGTATGCCTTCTTTTTTATTATGGCCGCCGAGGGGGCATAAAATTGAGTGCTCTTTGACAATGATCATTATTGCCCTGATTGAAAACTAACACAGCCTCAAAAGGTTTAAGAAGACATTCACAAGTTCATGCGTATTTAAAATTGAAAATAGTAACAACAGAAATGTAAGAGATTACAATACAACGTGTTTCAAAATTGCCCTCAACCAAGCAAACTTTTTTAGTTTTTACTCCAAAATTATTCAGTCATTATCAATACTGGTTATTATTGTTTTATTTTTCTGAAGACTGGTTCGTACTTCATGTGAATGTGAAACAAATTTGACATCACAACCTATAATCACAGTAATTGTTTGCAAGAGTTACTGTTTCACCTCGAGTGAATTGTTTATTCACAAGTTCACTTTGATTTCACATGGAGTATGAACCGGGTTTGAATCTGCCATTATGGCTTGCTTTTATACCAACCTGCTGTTGAAGAGATGAAGTAATTGTGTTTCCAACCATAGAAGACAAACTAGTTGGTGTGAGCTGGGAGAGTAAACTCAAATCTTCACTAAAATCTCGTTGCGCTGTCATTTCCTCTGTGAGTACACACAAACAAACATTTCAACAGTTATAACTTTTATCCTCTTATCCTTTTATCCAGTTAATCAAATGTTTACATAATACTTCCATGATGATAGTTTAATGATGATATATCACAACGTTATATGTGAAACACTAACTTCCTGAGTTTGGAAATTATATGACACTTGTATTCTGCTTGTTTGCATCTTAAGCAACAAACAAGTTTGCAGACTAATTTCTCCAAAACGTCTCAAATTCTATGTTGATGACAACTTGTTAACCACACACACTATATATATGTAGATTCCTGTTAGAATTCCCGATGACTAGAGTTTAAATTTTATAAGTAATCTGGCTGGCTAGTTTGGGGTTGAAAAGCATCCTTTTAAAATGAAGTATGGACAATTGAAGATGACGACCGATTAGTGGAATGACAAGCTAACTGGTCCCTAAGCCATACTACAAAAGTTATAAGCAAAGCCTGAAATCATGGGACACTAGTGGGCGCTGTAATGGAAGTTCACCCTCTTTCATCGTAAATGTTGAGTTTCACTACATTTTTAATTAAACTTTGTTATGACGATCATGTAGTGCCAATCACAAGTACATCCCCAATCATGATTTATTTATTTATATGCAGTACTAACACAGTAGGCACACCATCAGAAAATTATAGCTGAATAAAGGCACAACAAAACAAAAATTTCCATAGAACAATGCAAGAGCTCTTACTTTGTAAAATCTGGAAACAATAGTAAAATACGATTTAGAAACAAGGAAGTTAAGCACATAATAAACTTTAACCATTCTGCATGTCGACTGTGTGAGATTAATTATATCAATGAAATATTCCTAGACTGATAGTTATTAAATGCAAGCACTCAACGATCCAACAAAATGTCTCCTGAGCTTTATATTCAGAAACTGCACTTCCTGCCAAAATGTGATAAACAAAAGTTGTGGCATGCACCATTAAATGAGGGGGGAGGGGGATTTTTCCTTCCATAATTTAAATGAGCTTGCACTCTAAAGAGGCTTATAATTAAATGACTAGTGCATCCTAACTTAATATGCCAAAATTACATGTTGTATTTATTTTATATACCACAAGATTCTACCACAAGATCAAAGACACCTGACGTTAAACAGACAGACACAACTACTACCCACCCCAATACCGAAGGCTAAGGGCCCATAAAATTTAAAGATAAGTTCATAATCTGAAAAAGCAGTGGTGGGTTTCACAAGAGTTGAGACAATAGTCTTATCTTGAGGTATCATACCCCAGGTATCATAGAGAAATCTGTCCCCCTGGAGATTCTGCCCCCCCCCCCCACCCCCCATTGGGAAATTAACATCCGCTGAAGTAAAGGAGGAGGATTCAAAAGAGCGCGCTATCAAAAGAAGTAAAGACACAGTTCGCCATATGGTGGTGGGGGGGGGGGGGACACACACACAATCTCCTGCCACACAGGTTTAACAAGATCTGAAAACACACTTACGGTCAACATGCGCAAATGCACAGAAGGGCCCCCTCGGGCAGTTGCCTGTTTGTTGCATGTCATTACATTTAGTGGATTTATAGATCTCTGGATGAAACTGTTGTTCTGTACGTGTATGACAGTATGGACACTGGTCTCCTTGTTCACAATTCTCAGGTTCACCCCACTCATCACCATGCTTTACATTGGGACATGGTGTGGATCTGTAATAGGAATACATAAAAATAAACTTTCATTTGTATTCAGAGGAGAGATGGTATACACCACTGGTTAAAGGCAGTGGACACTATTGGTAATTACTCAAACAAATTGTTGGCACAACAACTTACTTGGTGACAAGCAACGAAGAGCTGTTGATAGTATAAAACATGGTGAGAAACGGCTCCCCTTGGAGTGACGTAGTTTTCGCGAAAGAAGTTATTTTCCACTAAAATTCAAGACCTCCCGAAATCTAGCATCTGAAAGCACACAACTTCATGTGACAAGGGTGTTTACTCTTTCATTATTATCTTGCAACTTTGACGACCAATTGAGTTCAAATTTTCACAGGTGTGTTATTTTGTGCGTATGTTGAGATACACCAAGTGAGAAGACTGGTCTTTGACAATTACCAAAGGTGTCCAGTGTCTTTACTGGAGTTGAAATATTGTAAACATTAATTTATGGGGTTGTAAATGCACCATTTAATTTAAATATTTATTCCTAAAATGTTCATATATCTCAAAAATTATACAAGACAAACAAGAACGGCTACCTGGGTCCAGTCTCATTGCTCTGCTTATAATAATAGTAATAATAATAATATGAATATTTATAATGTGCCGGTATCCGTTACAATAGATGCTCATGGCGCAAAAAAGGGAACAATTAATGAAATGAAATATGTTTAAGCTACTACATGAACTTTATAGAAAAACAGTGTGATATGAGAAGCATATTACAGCGACAGTAAAGCACCATGGTGTACATAAGTGCATAATTCTGCAGTAAGCAAAGCCATGAAAATGGGCCCTGCAGACAAGTTTGATGCACAGACCTTTACCGTGCTGATATTATTTGTTTGTTTTATGTGTACAAGTGCATGTAGAATCAATATTGAATATGGATTCTCATGGTGTCAAAGAGTGGAATTAATTTATGATCATTACACATGTCCTTGAGCTAGGCATTTAACTATAATTGCTTTCCATAAACCCAGTGAATAAATTAGAACCTAATAGAGCCAAGAGAGTATTGTATTGGAGTAACCCCTTAATTTAAATAGCCTTAGGTTGTATGCTCCTCAGGGAGTTGAGAAAGTTTTAGGAAACAATACGCACCGGCAATATAAAACTGGAAGTAGGTTATAGCTTTTCATACCACCCTCCAGTTCGAGCATCTGATTGGTGGAATGTCGAGTACTGGAAGATAATGCTACTAGTGTTGTACATTATACCTTCCCTTTAAAGGCAGTAATTACTCAAAATAATTACCAAAAATAATTATTGGCATAAAATCTTACTTGGTTACGAGTAATGGAGAGCTGTTGATAGTAAAAACATTGTGAGAAACCGCTCCCTCTGAAGTAAAGTATCCTCAAGAAAAAGGTAATTTTCCACAAATTTGATTTCGAGACCTCAGATGAATTTGAGGTCTCGAAATCAAGCATCTGGAGCACACAACTTCATGTACCAAGGGTGTTTTTTCTTTCAATATTATCTCGCAATTTAGACGGCCGATTGAGCTCAAATTTTTCACAGGTTTGTTATTTTATGCATATGTTGAGATACACCAAGTGAGAAGACTGGTCTTTGACAATATTACCAATAGTGTCCAGTGTCTTTAAGATCAAAAGATTAAAGTTTAAGACAAACCTGTAATGGAACTTGTGAGGACTCCTTCTCCTATCCCTGGTATTATGACAATGAGGACAAGCGTACCCCTGACGACACAAGCGGGGAGGCTTTTTACACAGCTCAGTCTTGTAGTTAGCAAGAACAAAATTAGTATCTGGAGTTGGAGAATGGAAGGTGACTAACGGTCACAGAATGGTACACAGTTACCGATAATGATCTATCAAAATAAGCATTTACTGAACAATTACTAACAATCAGCTTCACTCCCAGAAAATAGAAAAACAAAAATGTTTCTAGGGATTTTCAAAAAATGTTCATAGTGTGCCAAAAGAACAAAGTGGATTTGACAGTTACCTGAGTAAGCCTCGCAATTAGCTACATCAAATGAAATCACAATTAGTTATTGCTGTGAGTGTTATGACTTGTAGTTTTAAATACATTGCTCAATAAAAACTCACCACTACAATTACCTAGGCCATTGCACTTGGCACTAATGCCATGGTATGTGCAAAATTTTGATAAAATACGCACGCATACATGTTGAAGATTTATGTCTACTTGCCTGTAATGACAAATGACTGCATTACTGTGGCCTGGATGGTGTGGATGCAGTGAGTGGTGGAATGTTTGTCTGACATCCAGGTGTTTGAACATAAGTGGTGTCAATAGTGTGGATTGCTATAAATGCACCAGTCAAATCTAGTTCAGCATGTACAACTCCAATACTTATTAGGCTTACCAAACACTCTTCATTATCTAAAGCATCAATGCAAAGCCATTTGATGTATGTATAAAAAAAAATTATAAAAAAATATAAAAAATGCAGTAAATGTAAACAACTTATGAGGTCCCGATTTATAGGAATCTTTTCATGGAACTCAACATTGGTTCCGCAACCATTGGTACATCATATTTACTCAGGTCTCGATTTACATGGAGAACACTTAGGCCATAGACTCCATTGTTCGGGTCTAATAGCCTTGGTGCCCTTCAAAAGTTTCCAATAATGATAGCCTTATGATTTCTAACAGAAGTGTCCTTTGCAAATGGCCTTACCATTAAAAGGATCACAAAACGAAGAAGTACACAAAGCACAAGACGCACACACAGTACTAGCCGACAATTATTAAATTACATTATACAGTTCTGAGTATTTTGCACTTAAAAAAGTGGGTGGCTGGCTGAGTGACTGCATTTTTATTTTATGTTGATCAGCACTGACCATTGTAGGTACATGTACAACACTGCCAATTTATCTCAGACGTTTAAGTCGTCCTTCAAAAAATGTCAATAATTATGGTGACAACAAAACAAGTTAAAAATTACTAAGATCATCTTTTAAGTGTCCTTAGATCAACCACCAATAGGAATAGCGAAACTGTCTGAGGTATTTATGAATAGATGTTAAATTTGAATCGGGGATAAAGAATATTCATTTTGATTTTACCCATCTACACCAATGTGTGATAGCACTGTATACTCGATACTTTCCCCCGAGTTCTGTGAAAAAAATCACAGGCATATTACTCAGGTGGGATTCAAACCCACGACCTTTGCAATTCTAGAGCAGTGTCATACAAAATAGACCACCGAACTCAGGAAAGTACTGAGTATACAGTGCTAACAAACACCAGTGTATATGGGTAAAGCCAAAATGAGTATGTCAGCAGATTCTTCACTCTTCTTCAAGCGCTCATTTCCAGCTTTCCGTTGGACCCCGCACCATGACACACTATCGCGCCTTTTCAGTCATAGCTCCAACACTTTGGAACAAGCTACCAACCCACATTCAAGCAGCTCCTTCATTGGACATTTTTAAATCTCTACTTAAAGGAACACGTTGCCTTGGATCGGTCGAGTTGGTCTTTGAAAAGCGTGTGTAACCGTTTGTTATGAAATGCACATGGGTAAAAAGATGTTGTAGAGTACAATGATCCACACAAACATGCCTCGAAATTGCACGGTTTTCCTTTTACCTCGTCGACTAACACGGTCGGCCATTTAATTTTGACTTCCATAAATGGCCAACCGTGTTGGTTCGCACAGTTAAAGGCAAACCTCGCAATTTCGAGGCAAACTTGTGTGGATCATTGTATTCTACTTTTAAAACATCTTTCTAACCATATGCATTTTATAAAAAATGGTTACAAACGCTTTTTATAGACGAACTCGTCCGATCCAAGGCAACGTGTTCCTTTAAAACCCATCTGTTTTATAGATGGTTATAGCGCTTAGAAACTTCCTATTTAGCGCTCTATAACTGTTGTATAACTGCATTATTATTATTATTACAACTACTTTCAGTTACATTGAATTGAAGAAATGCTTACCTTGCCAACGAGGGTCATCTATAAGCAAGGATTTATCTTTCTCTTGAATTAAACTTGTACTGCTTGTAAATGATGATCCAGTACCATTGGATGGCGTCAAAAGCTCTGCTGGGTCATGTTGAGCTATGACTTCACGTATGTCGTACACTGGTTGGCGCAAGCCGTGTGGACCATGGGCAAATGCACAGTGCGGACCATTCTTAACACAATGCCCACGGGCGTCAGTTTCATGTACACATGTTCCAGTCTTGTAATAGCGTAGATGGTACCTTCTTTCTGTGTCCCCAGTGGTTCGATGTAAAAATGGACATCTGTAAAAAAGATTTAAAAGTGAAGCATTGAGCATATGTACACCTTTTCAGAAATACCCATTGCACAAGTGCTAACTGTTGAACGAGGTGAACGAGGTGTGGTCTAGCTAGCGATCAAATTTGATCACCACCTAGACCACAATGCACCTCTTTCAACGCATATAGCGCACATACCAAGTATTTACAAATAGGTCTATAATATAAAAGGATCACGAACACACCTCTTCACATACAACCTCTCTAAAATGAAAAACTTATGTGCCATTGCACGTATGTGTACAGGCTTATCTTAGCATGCAGTGCTGTTAACATGGTTTGAACTTCACCAAACTTAACAAAATACTTTTCAAGCGTGCTGAGCAAGAAAGTCCAAAATAGGCAATCTATGCTTATTATGTAAAATTACATGTTTCTTTCTATCAAGCTTGGTTTTTTACATTTCAGTTTACTCAATTGCTATAGAACATCTGTGTCTATTCCAAAATCAGATTAAGCTCCCTACATGTATGTTTATTAGAGCTACATACAAGTTCTCTGCATGCTTCAAGACACTATTTAAAGCTCAGCTGTTTCAGGAGGCTTACTAGTTACTAACTATCTTCATCCTGTGTCTCGATGTAAACATTTGATTTTGGCCCTTACATGACATTTGATTGATTGCTTGATTGATCGAGTACGGGCTGATCAAGCATACAGCAAAATGTACTGCTTAGAAACTACACCAGGCATATGTTTGAAGGCCGATCTACGCAACATGGTTTAGACGTTTATAGACTAGTACAGCTAAATTAATAACAAATTTTCTGAGAAATAAAAATTGCAGATTAGATTTTAGATAGGAAATACCATGCCTGCTAAACATACAGGACTTACAGTGACCATAGCAATAAGGTTTGTTTTCTGATTTAGCACAAAAAAAACAATCAATTTAAGAAGTTAGTTCGTGAAGCACCAGCAACAGTTAATTATCTCTACCATCATGACCATGTCCACCCAAACTACTAATTTTGCACACGTTGTTAATCCCATATTTTGAAACTAAAAGTGATTTATTACATTAACATTTAAGGCTACGTAAATTGTTGTTTACATAACACTTTCTTTCCGGCTCATCAAACCCTGTACATCAGATAAAGTCTGATGTGTATACTTTCTGATGTAAAAACATATTTTTTTAATTTCATTTTAAATTGTAGTTTTGAAGACGGTAGTTTTCAAGAAGACGAAGTCATGTGATAATGTAAAAAGGGGGAAAAATATTCCAATAATTCAACAAATAAAAACACTTCAATTTTCCTCACTGAAACAGACATTCCTGACACTGACACTCCCCCCCCCCACCCCAACCTGACAGAATCCTTGACAATGCAAGAAGCCCACACGTCTTACACAATTGTAGCTTGAAAACTGTCAATGAGAATACTTTTCAGAAGACTAAATATATTTCTTCATTTGTTCATTTGATTTTTAACTTTAGGTTCAAAATTGAAAGCTTATTATTTCAGTACGGTAATTCTCAAAAAGATATACTTGTAATTTGTAAAGACTATGGTTTTTTTAAATAAAATAACTGTACTCGGACCAGTTTTTATTTTACCCTTTTTTCTGTACAAAAATAAATTTGCACAAATAGGGAAATGACTTCTTGGAAATTTGAAAGCTTCATCAGTGAAGTTTACAATATGACTTCCTGTTATGATGCAGGCATTGACATTATTTGTTGTGTATACAATACACTCAAGCTTTTTAAATAAATGTTGAGCTAATTGCAACTTTTCAGGCAATGTGCAAATGACTTAAATTTAAGGATTATCAAAACCAAATGTGCTGGAAGGTGCAAATTCAGGATGATGCCAACATACCACTTCATGAGGCAGAGCACTTAGCTAGAAATAGACCAGAGTGGGGACGGTTTTCCAAGGAGGCCAAGGGACAGCCAGTCCTAAGCAGCTAAGTAAGTAAGTAAATGCATCTTGCTGAAATCAATAATGTGTCCATTGTTTTCTCAACTTTTTATATTGTTGCTGAGGGTGAGGGATCAAGTGCATACATCCAAGTCTATCTGAGTGTGGGTTTAAATCCCAGTTATGACATTTGCGTCATTGAACAAGACACTTAAACTTTAGTTGTTTCTCATCACTCTGAAGGAAACAGGTTCTTGCAAGAGTAGAGAATGTTGATATGAATGAGCAACCTACATACATGTGTTGGTTGGTTGCTGGTGCTGCATACTCCTATGGAGTTGAGATGGATTAAGGAATATGCTTCTCTTAGACTTTAATCAATGGAAGTGCACTTTGCTAAATGAAAATGGCCTTGCCCCCTCAAAGATGGAAATCCAAGCTTGTCAGTGGGTAATAACAGTGTATGGTGCTAGCCTGCTTGAAGAGGCTCACATGTCCTTGCTAAAAAAGTGCATAGTAGTCATTATTTGTGTCGGAGTGTCAGTCAGTGTTTACATAGAACCATATGTACAGCTACCACTCGATTTATTACAATTGCATTATGATTCCAAAGGCCCAAAGCCAAACCTAACACATGTGTAGGACCTTGTACATTTAGTTAATTTCACAGAATTTAGTAAGTGTTATTAACAGTGATAACCCGATCAAACCTACACCTAACTGTACAAGGACAACTTCAAAAAGTCCAAAGAAAAGAAATCCTCCGTTATAAATACACAAAATGGAATCTCAACTATTACAGATCTGCAAGATAGCATTGCAATGAGGTATGGTTTTCACTGTATTTCTATGTAGATGGGTTCCCTTTTTATCATGGTACTTTTATTTATAAGCGTGTTTCTCAGTCAGAATAAAGAATGTTCATCAACCTTGATGCAATGTCCAGTTATTTATGTTTTATTGTTGTTACGTCATAAATTTCACAAAACAAATCCACAAGTGGTCTAATTAAAATCATTTGTCTCCAAATGTGCATCCGTACAAGTAAAATCTGGGTATATGTGTCTTATGTGATCACGATAATCAGAAAGGAGTTTTTCCAATAAGCCTGTGAAAAAAACTTTCTTCTACAGACCAGAACTATGATCACAGAGATATTTTCTAGCCATTTTTAGAATATTAGATATATTTAGACTGAAGGTATTTTGTGCATCACTGATTCTAAATGCTAATAATATTGAGTAGCAAATAATGACTTCTGAGTAGCAAAATCTGATAAATTTTGTACAGCAAAATCATTCACTGATGATAGCACTTTTGACAGATATTGTCAACCTTTTCTGATTTTTAGTTTTTCTTCTAAAAAAATAGTAAAATATTTGAGCAGTTGCTCTGGAGTTTCTGATCAGCAGAGTGTGGGTTCGATCCCCAGCCGTGACACTTGTGTCCTTAAGCAAGACACCTAACCATTGCTTCGTCCTTCAGATGGGACGTAAAGCCGTTGGTCCCATGTGTTGTGTAACGCATGTAAAAGAACCTCAGGGCACTTATCGGGAAAAAAATAGGGTTTGCCCCATGTTCCTAGCTGTGGCTGCTATATGCTCCGTAGCACCTTGTAAACCCTTATAAGGTGCTACATAATTGGGTCTCAGAATTCATCACTTCAATAACCTACTTTCTGAAAGTTTGTAAATACTCAGCGCCTTGAGTACCTTGTTTGGTAGATACCTGTGCTGTTTATAAGACTCCGATATTATTATTCAGTCAAATTGAAAAGTAATACTTAAACTACAAAAATAGCAATATTTTCATATATTCACAAAGGTTGGACCTTTTATTTTGATCATAAAACTGTCAGTACTGTGGAAATAGCATATTCCATCATACTGCACTACAATTTTAAAGTCATTGTAAATCCATAATGCATACAGGCAACATGTCAGTCTGTATGATGTAGTTTTACAACCTCCCTCCATGATTTAACCCTACTAGAAAGAGAAATTATGGTCGCCATCATTAATATGGACTACATTGGGATTTTGTCAAAACCAAGTGGAAATGATGGAAAAATAGACCTAATTTAAGTTATAAATATCACATAAAAAAATATAAAGTACATAGGGCTTAATAAAGGGTGCATATAATAAAGGATATATATAATAATATATAAGGAAAATAAATGTACTAATTTAGTGTTGACTTAATGTCAGGAAGGGCAGCAAAATACAATACATGTACATGCTGACACTCAACTTTAGCTCCATGGATGCACTCAGTGACACTGACAGGCACACTAAAACTAAAACCTGTACAATAACAACCGATAGTGTCAGTGTACTGTGTAATGTACAGACGGTGTGTACATACTGTACATACATACTGTGTACATGTCCATACATGTAGGTGGTATTACGACTATACTACGAGAATGGATTAAACTACGTGCGTTATGTGCAACTGCTAGCGCGGTTTTTCTAAACTCAAGGTCTCAGACGTCAAATAAACTGGCCAATATACACAAAAATCAAAACTATTTATACATCTCAAATAGTGTCAGCGACTGTATGAATTAACAACAACCACTTGACAATCAATACGAAGCCCGGACACGTTTGTTTCAGTCATGTCAACACATGGAAAATGTTAAGTTTAATGACACATTGTCAACAAGTTCAAACCAATATGGCGACGGGTGGGGAAAATTCGTAAACATTCGGAACCTTGCCCTTGCAATCACAAAGTTTTCAACTTACTCTTCGTCGTCAGGGCATATGCCTGTAGTTTCGTCAAACTTGGTGCAATAAACATCCGGACTGTAATTAAATGTTCCATCACGTTTCCGTACGGGTCTCCTTCTTCTTTGATTCAAAAAATGCCAATGAAAACAAGTAAACGGACGATGATTTGGACACTTGTGTTGCAAGAACTCTTGACATTGTTGTGTTCGAAACTCCTTCAAATACCTGCCAAACAAAGCACACATATGACATTAACAATTATGGTTTCCCTCCCAATTGAGCAAAACTGACAAGTTAAAATGACATTTTGATATGTCGTTGAACTTACGTGTAGTGAAATGGTTTCTCTGGTTGAGCAGCCATTGCAGAAGACGTCGTGGTTTTTGGCTGTTCGGACGGCATTTTAGAATTGTATGGAAAAACAACCCTTTTGCCCGCGCGTCGCCAGTACGCATGCTCAGTCTCATTACTCAGTATCGCTGACGTCAGACTTGATTTGCCTATGTTGTGATGATGTGTGTAGGGATGAATCAAAACTCGTGACGGGATTCCCCATCAAAACAACACTGCATCACAACACTGCTGAATTGCAGATCAGTGCCTCGCAGCATCAGTTGTCTGCATAAACAACTCCTAGTGATTTGATGAATAATTATAGCTTTTTTTTTTATCCTCCCTTAATCCCTTTCCCCTCTTTTTTTCTATTAACCCTCCTACTTTTGGTGTCTTTTTTGAACAAGTTGACTCACTGATGTGGTTTTGAGTGGTCTGAAAAAGTAGTAGCTTTGCAACAGTTGATGCCCCAAATGGTGTATCAGTAGGAGGGTTAATGGATATGTATTTGGATATGTTTGTACCTGTTGTATGCCTCTGAAGAAGGTTCAGTTTGATTGAAAGCTAAGGCCATTTTTCTACCCTATTTCAGTATTTAATCATTATAGCACGTGATATATTTCTTCCATGTGTGTTTTCATGCCATTTTACTTGGTATCCCAAGCATCAATCTTGAAAAAGTCCCTACACCTCATAGCAATTAGGACCATTTAATCCAGGGCCTATTTTGTTTATGCAAGTCGCCAGACACACAAGGCCTTAAGGCCACTTCAAGGTGCGGGCTACAATTTATTTTTCTTCCAGAGGTCGTTGCCACCTACTCTTAGGGCTGGAACAGATTTACCCCTTTTACAGTCCATACGGATGTAGGCTTGGGTATCATCAATCCGAAGCCTGGCCGGTAGAGCAGAAAGCACTACCTCCCCAATTTTACGTAGCAAGTGTCACGACCGGGATTCGAACCCACACTCTGCTGATCAAACACCAGAGCTTGAATCCGGTGCTCTTAACCGCTCGGCCATGACACGCCACAAAGTAGCCAAAGTACCCCTCATCAAGTTGGAGGTCAACAACCCCCAGGTCACAATATTTTGCAAATTTTTTACACTGTGTCCTGAATCTGTCTATAACAGAAATATTTGAGGGCTTTCAAAATATTAATGAGGCCGACGCTCTGTTCTGTTTAGTGGGGTGCACCCTATTCTAGAGGCAGCAGATCATGAGAATGCTGAAACAGCAAATCAATGGACAGACAGATTTTGTGACTATAATTTGTTGACTTTACTACAATAATGAGGAACTTAGTGCACCGCAAATACATGTCAAACTTGCATCGGGGATAAAGAATATTAATTTTGGGTTTTACCCATATACAGCGATTTATGTTAGCACTAGTATACTCCGTACTTTCCCAGAGTTCTTAGTTTGTATGACACTGCTGTAGAATCGCAAAGGTCGTGGGTTTGAGTCCCATCCGAGTAATATGCCTGTGGTTTTTTCTCTCACAAAACTCGCGTAAGTACCGAGTATACAGTGCTAACATAGCTTAAAGGCCATATCTACTAAATTTTTGAACTTATGGGGGCTATTGCTTTGATGTTGTGAACTTTGCAGAGAGGAGAGTCAAACAAATTTTGGTTCATTTTAAAAATGCAGTTAGGCTGAACATTAGAGATGTAGCAATTTTATATCTGCATGTTACTCTTCAAAAGGCAGTTTCCAACGAGGGTAAATTTTAAATTAAAATTTGGTTTTGAATTCAACCAGAAGACTGACGGATTGAACAAACAAAGCACTATTTTTCAATAAGACTCTTCTGTCTACTTGTCACAAACGCATAGTCCCCTTACATACAAAAAGGGAGGGAAAGAAAAGAAATACGACTAAAAATTAGGTCAAAGACAAAGAGTAAAGTACTGATAGTTGAATATTTATTTATTACTGATGTTTCTTGACAACAAATGTTGAGGAAAAAATACTTCAAAACGCATGGATCTAAGACCCATAATTTGTTCATTTTAAAATGCATTACAAAATACATGACATTTTACATTTGTGTCGAAAGTTTATCACAAGAGGGCGCTACACCAATGTCAGTGACAGCCGCAATTAGCAGCTATATGCGGCTAAGGCTATAGATTTCCACATCATCATGTGTTGATGAGCAGCACGTCCTTTAAAACACACTTAGCAACAGCTGTAGCTGGTCACGACTCTGACCAGTAACCCCTTTAACCCTTAGACTTGACTCAAGTCCAAATCCTGTGAGAGTCCTTTTGTTTTCAGTCACATCGCCTAACATCTTCTTGCGCACATTTTGACGGCGGATAAAGGTACCTCTCGCACGAACTTGTATCAAGTCTAAAACAGAATGCAGCTCGAATAGATTCTGGACGCAATCGAGATGCAATGCATTCAAGGTGCATTCAGGTCATTCTGGCAGGATTTGAAGTGGCTTGGCCTTTCGATTCTCCCTGGAATGCAATCAAAAAGTTTTGAATGCTGTTGGAATGCCATAAGAATACTTGGAATGAAGTCAGAGTGCAATATAATACACTTAGAATGCCATTTGATATTTTGCTACCTCCAAAGTTTTGAGCATAAGCAAAAACACTCTGGTCGGCCTCAAGAATGGGCGCAAATATTTGAATGCACCTAGAATGCAGTAAGATGTTTTAGAATGCACTTTGAACATCCAAGAATATGCAAAGAAATTTCATTCCATTCAAGAATGGGCCCAGATATTTGAATGCACCCAGAATGCAGTCAGAAGTTTTAGAAAGCACTTTGAACATCCAGGAATACGCAAAGAAATTTCATTTTGATGGCATTCTGGCTCATTATGCCTCAAGTGTGACTAGTATAACCAAACATCAACATTGTACATTACTAAAAACAAGTTCTCAATAAACTTAAATGTATGTGGTTTACTATTTATGACCCTGGAGCTTTGGGCAATTAAACCTCTAAAAGAGTCATTTAAATAAAGGTAATAAATGATTCGGAATACATTTATCAAACCAAATGGCGTCATGTTGTGAGGCCAAGCACACAGAGGAGCGACCAAAGGAGAGTTGAACAGGGGGAGGCGAAGAAGAACGCCAACAACAGTCAACCACACAGCCGACCACTCAGCCAGACATGACATATATCTGCAGCAACTGTAGGATTGGATTGGAGCCGCACCTCTAAGAACTAACTTGCATAAATAAAAACTGCCTGCGCAATATTCTATTGTCTCTCTAGACAGACAGATGCCAGACTGGCATGACCTAAGGACATATGGAAAAGATAAACTTAAGTTATATGTTAGGCTGTGTCTGTCATTGTTTGATAAAAAGAAAGTTAATTTAGTAACCAAGTGGTCCAATCCCCCCTCCCCCCAAAAGAAAAACTAAACCAAAAGAACACCAACTGTTTTGTGTACAGCAATCATTAAGCTTTCATTTCACATATGCTCCAGCCAGCTTCCCTCAAGCATCGGAGGTTTTGACCATCACTAAATGATGTGCAGACCTTTTTAAAACCATGCTCTGGGTTGCAGTGGCCGTTAAACAAAGGACGATCTGCTTGGATAACATGGCTCGTAGGATGAGATGTCTCTGTATCCATCTCAAATAGATCCCCTAAAAGTAAAATAACAATTATTATGAAGATAAAGTGAACACTTTAACAACATTTACAACAAAATAACAAACTCGATACAGACAATGTTATGGGTAAACAGGCCCGATACTTCACGGAGGCAGTGAAGGCGATTGCCTCCATGCCAACTGGTCATTGCCTTGGTGCCCTTGAAATGCTACAGTAGAAATTTACGAGTTCAGTGTGCCCCTTACTGAGGAGAAAATGCCTTGGTGCCGTTGCCCTTTCAGAATTGAAGCATACAGGCCTGGGTAAATATGTAAATAATTCAGCTTGTTGTATATAATTATATTGACAAGTTTGTATTCAAATATAAAAATGGATATTTAGCAGTCCTGTGATAAAGACAGTCGCCAATTAATTTGCTGTGCAGTGAGCTGTGTCTATTTTGTGAGTAAGCTTTGTCTACCAGGGCAGTAGGGAGATGCCAATCTTTGCACAGTAGCCCACCACTGCACTTAAGTACATGTATGGCCTCTAGGGATGAAAATATTAGTTGATACCCCCCCCCCCAAGGAAATTCCTGCAACATCACAAATAAAATGTATTGATTTTCTTTATTAACTTAACGCTGTCAGTTTTCATTATTTGGAGGGGCAGGGGGTAACAAGTTGTTTGCTTCCAGAGTAGTTACAACTTTTAAGATAAACTTTATCTTCAGAATGCAGGCCTGGAATATCACAAAAGCCAAGAAGGCCATAGCCTTCGTTGCCCTGGTCTTGGCCTTAGTGCCCTTTCAAAAATTTCCCATAGTTTCCCATAGACCTTCCAATGGAAGTGCCCTTTTCAAAATGAAAATGGCCTTGCCTTCTCAAAGATGAAATTCCAGGCCTGAGAATGTCAGAAACTCTGCACACCTTCTGTGTGTTATCATCCATTTCATCAGCTCACAATATTGCGGCAACATGATACTCCCAAGTGAGGTCCATCTCTCCACCCGTCATAGTGGGCAACGTGCTTTACATCAGGCATCATCTAGTGAAAAGGGGAAAAGGGATATTATTTGTGGAAAAAGTTTCCCCAACATTCATGATTACAGTCACATTTCATTGCATGTTTACAAGTTACAATTTATGTTTTTAACTTATCCTCAATTTAAACATTGTATACTGTTCAAGATTGTTGAGTTTGGTCTGAAAGAAATACAAAGATTTCTATTCATGATGCCAAAAATTTCTATGGACAACCACTTAATCTGTCCATAAAATAATATTGGTGACGACCATCTGCTGTAGCAGCAATCACTCTTGCCGAAACCAGAAGTAAAACTGAATAAGATTCTGTATGGCGCCACCACTTTTTCACTAATTTGTACAAAAAAGGATATCTCATTGACTCTATTGAGGTAAATTAGATACTTTATTATTTCATATCGAATGAAAAAGTGGTGGCGCCATACGGAAACTTTTCCCTTAAGGAACACGTTGCCTTGGATCGGTCAAGTTGGTCTTTGAAATTTCATATTTCGGCAAATTCTTTCGGCTGAAAATCCTATAACGGCATCATCATTGTGCCCCCAAAAACTTGTAACTCACCATATATTTGTCGTGGTAGTTGAGTCCCTGGAACTCTGTCAAACATTGGATTTGTTGGAGAACACAAGTCACAAGGCACCCACGTCTTGACTTGTTTAATTTGTCTTTAAAAATGGCGCTACAGAAAAGAAATGGACAAAAATTACGGATGATGACTAGCGCCACCAAGCGCTCGGACACACCGCTCCCACACGACCACCATTTTGTTTGCCGGTCAAATTGTGAGATAGTTCTAAATTGCTTCTCCAAAAACTACAGAATGGCAGCAAGGAGAGCCGGCCAAAAGGCCATTGATTGGGCTGCTTTCATTGAGAGAGTTCCAGCAAACCAGAAATCTCAGTTTAATATTTTGAAATCAAAGGCGGAGACTTTAAAAACAAGGTAATAAAAACTCCACACTTTCTGTTTGAACAGTTGAGGTCGAGTTCAGAAGCCAGACCGGTCGCGTACAAAAGTCAACTCGACCTCTGTGGGACATTGTTATGTATATGGATGGGAGGTTCCGGTTAGTTCCCCTTATTCTTACAACAAGCCATATTTAGTAGTGTTTCATCAAAACAAGTGTCATTCGGCTGTGTAGGATCCCATCTAAATAAATCAAACTCAAGGAAGGAAAACAAATCCCCCAAAATGATCAAATTCAAAGTTTATTCATTATAATTGCCCCCGCCCCCCCCACCCCCAAATCGCAATTTTTTTTATGTGGATTGGGAATTTTAGAAATATCTTTTATTTATAGTGTCACTCACAAGCTAGCCTAAATCAAAGTGAAGGTCAATTAAGAAGACTCAGTTTTGCTTGGCTCATCCATTGAGGTACAAAATGTAGAAGAAGTAGAATGGCTCATCCATCCAAATAATTTACAGACCTGCATGCGCAAATTTTCATTTTTTTGACCCATCTTCACTCAGTCATCACCATCAATCAAGACAAAATGGCCATACCGCATAAAAAGCCATAATACAGATAGGATATCTTAGTTTCAACCATAATTTTTCTGATATTTGAATGAAATTAATTTGTTTGTTTATGATGAATGTGTAGGCTATCAATGACACCAGAGCAACCTGCTGCTGTGGACTGGGCAAACTACAAGAAAACTGTTCCTGTTGCCGGACTCGTGGATAAGTTCCAAAAGCAGGTCAGTTTATGACCCCTGATTCCCTTTCATTGTTAAAAACTACAAGTACATCTAGGTCCCTACAGCATTAAGCTTGGGCGATATCACGATATTATCAAATATCGCGATATTAATTTGGAAACGATTTCGATATCGGATGGATTTGGTTTTAATCGAAATATCGATATATCGCGATATATGGCGATAATCGCGATAATCGCGATATATCGCAATATCGATTAAATATTGCGATGTATTTGCTAGCTGAGACATCTTGCACCCCATAGGTTTGTAGTAAAACCAGAAGAATAGGTCATTAGAACACCTCTCTTAAGCTATGACTGTCTCTTCTACAACTTTCAGTTGGAGTTTGAAGACTGATGATGTCAAATTTCATTAATCGCGATTATATCGAATATCGCGATATATTGTCGGCGATATATCGTGAATAAAATAAATCGATATCGCCCAAGCTTAGACAGCATAACTCAAGAGTTTTTTAAAGTTGAATAATAGTGTTTTTAAACACAACTTTTAACATTGGGACAACATTGCAAATGTTGGGTTTTATAAGACATGAGGTTTCAGATTGCAACTATAGGAAAACAGTTTTTCTGCTAGTGCTAGATGCACTGTCTGATTATAGACAAAAGAAATGGATAAGTGATATTGTTTGTTTTTATTTTATTTATATCAGTTAATTTCATTATGTCCATAATTTGTTTTGACCTAGTGAGTTTGTGTCTTTGTATTTGATTTCAGTTTGAGTCGTTGAAGGTTCCTTTTCCCAAGGACACAGCATCAGCTAAGATTGCATCACAGGCTAAAGAAATGGTAAGTGTAGGCCTTTAACTTTGCTCTCGAGGTGCATTTCCCTTTGCTAAGGGGCACCTCAATCAGGAAAATGTAAATTTTTACAGGAATCTAGCACTACAGCAAAAGCACAGGGCACCATGGCAATTGTCCTGGGTGCTGTAGGTTTCCCGAGGCCTGTAAGTGATGAGACATTGTAGACGTTATTGACTGCTATCAATTTGGAGACTTTGAAATGCTAGGCTGCACAAGATTGCAATTAGTTAGTTGCTATATGAAACTGGTCATTGTTGTTATACTGTATCGGTTTTTATCTGATGCAATTTTACAAGTTACTTTTAATTTGTTTCTTGAAAGCTGAGTTTGATAGTATTCGACTCTCTGAAACCTAAACCTGAACCACAGCTGTGCACAGGACTAATTTTGTTGTGTCTGTTTTTCTTTTCTTTTGTTTTTGGTTGTACTGCACCTTAAACACCCAGCAGGGTTGATATGTGCGCATTACAAGTTCATTATTATTATATAATTATTAATCATCTTTATCTCTTTTGTGTGGTATCATTCTAACAGGATGTTATGGCAGCAGAATTCAAGATAGGATCAGACAAACGTATTGCCGGGTTTCAGTCAGAGGTACATGATACAACCTTAATCTCCTTTGCATAGGGTTAATAGTTAGCGACTTGTTCAAATACAAGGAGTCAAACTACATTGGTTTCTCTTCTTGTTTTGTTTTAAAGACACCGGACACTATTGGTAATTGTCAAAGACCAATCGTCTCACTTGGTGTATCTCAACATATGCATAAAATAACAAACCTGTGAAAATTTGAGCTCAATCGGTCATCGAAGTTGCGAGATAATAAAGCAAGAAAAAACAACCTTGTCACTCAAGGTTGTGCGCTTTCAGATGCTTGATTTTGAGACCTCAAATTCATAATCTGAGGTCTCAAAATCAAATTCATGGAAAATAACTTCTTTCTCGAAAACTACGTCACTTCAGAGGGAGCCGTTTCTCACAATGTTTTATACTATCAACAGCTCCCCATTACTCAGTACCGAGTAAGTTTTTATGCTAATAATTATTTTGAGTAGTTACCAATAGTGTCCACTGCCTTTAAATCCAACCATGTGGCAGTTATTGTGTAGTTCAGGCTTGAGATCCAACACATTTGAATCTTGTTTTGTGATTTTTTCTTGCAACAAACTCTATTTCGGCACGCTAAAACATAACCATGAGGATTATTGTATAGTTTTCTTGTAAGTGCTGTGGTACCCAGTGTGAGAGCCCTCTATAAATTCCTGTTATTATTATATGATTCTTATTAGACAATCTTTGTTTTTACAGGTTGAGAAATACAAGAGTATGATCCCATATGAGGACATGACTGTAGAAGAATACGAGGAGCTATTCCCCGAGCTGGAAGAACGCAAGAAGAAGTATCCATGGTGGCCCCACTACGCCGTCTGGGAATAAGCATCAATTAGACCACTCTCACAAACCACTTAGTAGATGCAATGGGATGATGCAAACAGTATTGTAGTTTTCATGATACTCACTTCATTATTGTACCAGATATTGTGAATTCTTCCTCATGAAAAACACATTCTCATATATTCTTTGAAAGTGTTTGTTTATATGATTTGAGGCACTGCATGGTGAGGTATCAATATATATTTGGTTTGCGGTAACACCATGTGTGTATCTACTTGCCAGGTAGAGTTTGTTTTTAGAGAACTGTCTTCTTAGAACTTGTTCTTAGACAGTTCTCTACGAACAAACTCTACCTGGCAAGTAGATACACACTTGGTGTTACCGCAAACCAAAGTGTTTGTTTGTTACCCAAGAGTGTAGTAACTCAAAATGAAACCATTTTACATTCGGTGCAAAGGAGTAGCTTACTAAACTTCATGTAATGTCTTGCGTACATTACAATTTAAAGAAGGTATAGATAATTTCCAAACCAAGTGTTCATTCCTGTTGACCAGTAATGAGTAAGTTTTGGTGATGTTTTGTGGTTATTGAAGGCTTTGAGTACTAGCCTCAACAGAAAAGTATAGACATCAATGTAACTGATCAGTCACAGCACTGTATCGCCCGATTGTAGGTTTGTCTGTATACATCTACATGTACCAAGTTACAACAGCTCTGCCAGTTCATTTCAGTCTTATCAATATCGGTTAAAATTTACTCTGATCCTGTCCCTTTTTTATTTGCTGAACTAAGTTTAGGAAACCAAACTTGTGTGAGGGTGGATCTTTTAGCTAATTCTATTCAATTTGAAGTGGAATTTATTCGTTTTTGAACTAAACCCATTTGAAGAGTGTGATTGATATTTGCATGTACAAAGATTATAGTTATCTTAATTAATTATACGTTTCATGTGATGTTAACTTGAAACATCTAAATAACAATCTTTCTGTTACAGATAGTTTGCTAAGTTTCAATCAATGTTATGTTAACTTCAACATCTAAAAAGCAATATTTCTGTTCAAGATGGCTTGCTATCAATGTAATATTATCTTGAAACATCCGATTCTGCTTAAGATAGTTTGCATTTTGTTAGAGTTTCAACTCTTCCTAGTCCAAAAAATAAAACACCAATGAAATGTTTGATTATACTGACTGTAAAAGTGGACTTGTTCTTTTTGTTCACATTAATGTGATTTTGTCTCTGTTCACCATTATCTATAAATATAACTACATACTGCATTTCATTTCATACATTTACTTAAATAAACAATGTTAAATATCAGTGTTTAAAACAGGCAGGAGGAATATGAATATACTAAAATCACCAGAGATATTAAAAAAATAACATTTGATAATAGTTAAATAAAATAAACTTATAAAAATAAATTTAATACAAATTAATTTACAACCATTTAAAACCCAGAAACACTTGACTGATTGACTGAACAATACTGACATAAGCATAATTTCTAATCAATCAAACATTTTGACTTCAATAGTTTTAAAATGCACTTGAAAACTTTACTTACAACCGTTATTCCTAGGTTTGACAAATGAATGACCAAATTAAAATGTCTGCAAATAAAAACCTACTGTCTGACCATTCAAAAGCATTCACTCTGGTTTAAAATTATATAATTATTTACTATGCCAGCCTGAAAGCTTATATAACAATGTACAATGTTTTTAAATACAGTTATGCCACCATGCTCTCAAACGGTTGGCCAACTTGCTGGAAAAAATTTCAAAAAAAAATCTTACCATGGTAAAAAAAAATCCTTTTACATAAAATTGTCGCAATAATTTGGTGCAAAATCCACATTGCTGTCCCATTCTCAGTATTATGCAATGGTGGTACACAATTGTATATGTTGACCAAATTCACCTGACATCATCAGAATAATCTTGAATGCGCCATTTGGTTGGCAATGTCACTGTACGTTATTCAGTGAAGCGTGCATTTTAGGCAATGCGGCGTTTACATGTAAACCCATTGCCCACCAAAATGGTGAGCGTGGCACAGTTGCCGTATGTGACGTGTGTGCAAGGGGTCAAAACAAACCTTACAAACAACACGAGTGACATCAACATTGTCAATAAAATTGAAATAGTTTTACAATATAGTAGCCAACTTATTTCTTGACAGTCATACTCATGTACATAATGTTCTTGATGAAGTATTGTACACTAAAGGTACAAACATGGATATAAATACATTCATATTTCAGAATCCAGCTTACTTCCATTCCATGTATCAGCTCTCCTGTTGAAAGGTTAGCAGATGCATGACTCATGAAGTCTCATATAAATGTACATATCAGGTTAGCAAGAAATTTATAGTTCAATAAAATGATCAATATATTCAGGACAATCTACCTAGACTTCAGGGGTTGATTTCACAAAGAGTACTAGTCCTAACTTGAGACTAATCCTAGGAGTTATTAAAAACGCATGGCTAGTCCTAAGTTAGGATGAGAGTTATGACGAATAACTCGTCCCAACTCGAGATAAGACCAGTCTTACCTCTTTGTGAAAACCACCCCCAGTCTTGTAGGCTACAGTAACTTAAAGACTACAATGGACTGAGAATGTTTTCCACAGAGCCTCTCTTTCTCGTTCAATACCTGTTAGACTTTTGGACTTGACAGGGTTTGCCCTTAACTTGTTCAGTGACTAGCCAGCAACACATATTTTATCAACACATATTTTATCATTGTAAAGTCAACATGTCCTTGCTGTTTGACCATCTTTTCCTTTTGCTTGACTTGCTCACAAAATGCATTCACTTTTAAACAAACCAAAGAATACTGGTTTGTTTTCCAAACATGCTCAATATATACTACATTAGTATTTTCATTAACCTCTTATTTACAACAGTCTAGTTAGAGTGATAAACTATCACTGACTCCACAATATCAGAGTTTCTAGCGTAAAAACTTTCTCATTATTTTGTTCGCTATCATACATTAAAAAAGTCTGGATCTGGCTCCTGGAATAGTCTGGTAGCCAGCTGGTCAGGTAAGTCTCTAAGACCAGAGCCAAGTTTCATAAAGCTGTTAAGCAGATCAATCTGCTTAGCAAAATTTCTTGGCCAAGCAAGAAATGGTACCCGTCGCAGCAATGGTATCTGTAAGTGTTCTAGCTGGTAACCTGGGCCCAATTCAAAAAAATCTTTGCTTTGTAAAATCAGATTACCGGCTAAGACTCCACTCAACTGTTATGCTAAGTAAACAACAGCTAAATACTAGTCATAAGCAATGTATATGGCGTGACATTTTGGCCAGTAACATGTGTAAAATAAGCGAGCTATTTTCGTGCTTAAGCAAATTTTTTGCTTTAGCAGCTCTATGAAATTGGCCCCTGTTTTTGCTAAGCAAAAGTTTTTGTGCTTACAGGCTTTATAAACTTAGGCCCAGAAATGAAGATGGTTCTATACATTGATTGCAATCACGTAGTCTCTATTGCATTGTCTTGCTTTTAAAAGCTTAGTTTTACCGTCAAGTATTTATAAACTACTTATAAATGTTAAACAATTTGACGTCAATAGAATAAGTTACACGACTTGAACTTGAAATATATACAGTAAATGTCATGCAAGAAGCATTTACAAACATACATACATTGTTACCACCTATCGCCCAATCACAAAGGTACTCACTGTACAACTTTGAGTGATTTTGCAGTATTGTTTAGTAAACATACATGTCATATCACCACCTATCACCCAATAGGTGATGTATAGTTTTTCTCACTACAATTTTGAGTGATTTTGCAGTATTTTTAGTAAGTTCATTTTCACAAAAGTTTGAAGGATACTGAGTAAAAAGTAGCACCCTGTTCAGACCGGCACCCTATAGAGTCATGCCAAATCAAATTATTGATTTAAGTACATTAAATGTTTGACAACGATTGACTGTTGCCGTCGTTCGAAGCGCCTTGGTTTTAGACATCAATCTTGTCATGAGCCAATTATCTTGTAAATATTATGTTAAGTTAGCCTGTCTGAAACCCAAAATGGATATTTGGGTTGACCTAGAGTTGCTCCTCATCTAATTAGTTCGGCGTGACTCTAGAGCGCCTGTCTGAAACAGGTGCAAAACCCTTTTCCCTAATCAAATTGGTTTACCATAAGAGATTTACACAATGTTGAAGTAAATACAAAATCTTTGAATTTATATCCATTATTTTTTCCAAGCAAAAGGTTGACACTTAAAGTTTCCTTGACTGCTCATTGCTAAGTTCTCTCCACTATTTACAATCAAGATGGACTCAAGCAACAAGTTAATTACTTAAGTAGTTTCTTGTGCCCCAACACAATCAAACTAGCCCCAAACATTTTACAAAATTCATAAACTTAAAACTTACTTCATAAAAATTGATAAAATCAACTACTGTTGAATGCATCATTTGAATCTATCATATAAACTTCAGCAGGTGGATCCACAAACATGGGACAGAAATTTCATAGAAAGTTCATCGAAGCTGCTTAATGGTAGAGGTCTGGATTCATATAATTGATGGTTGTTTATCAAATTTCAGTGTCTTTGATGTCTTATGTTTCCATGGTTACCAATGAAGCAGTACATCATGAATGGATCAGATCTTCAATCTACGGGATTAGAAGACAGAATGGTGAAGTTTACAATTGTCTCTATTAATGCATGAGGGTTTGATTTCACTAAGCACTCAAGAGATCCTTCTTCAGATTTGTTAGATTTGAAACTTTGCATGGTGGGAGTATATTCAGAGCCCAGTTTCATAGAGCTGCTAAGCACAACAATTTGCTTAGCATGAAATTTCTTCCTTGATAAAAACAGGACTACCAACCAAATTTCAATTTTTTGCATATTGTTTGTTACTGGTATTCAGCTGTTGTTTGCCTATCCTTAAAATCACGTGGAAATTTGGTTGGTAATCCTGTTTTTATCAAGGAAGAAATTTCATGCTAAGCAAATTTTTGTGCTTAGCATCTCTTTGAAATTGGGCCCTGGTGAGGTTTGCGGTAGCACCATGTGTAAATGTCTTTTGAGTAGTGATGGTTCTGGAAAGGCGATTGACAACTTAACATTTTGATCAGTATGCTCTGATCATCTTCAGGAGGATGCAAGACGATTAGAGCAAACTGATCAAAAGGTTGAGTTGTCAATCACCGGGGGCCAATTTCATAGAGCTGCTTAAGCAAAAAATTTGCTTAAGCACGAAAATAGCTTGCTTATTTTACACATGTTACTGGCCAAAATTTCATGCCATATACTTGCTTGTGACTGGTATTTAGCTGTTGTTTACTAAGCATAACAATTGAGTGGAGTCTTGGCCAGTATCTGATTTTACTAAGCAAGGAACTTTTTTGCTTAAGCAAATCTTTGTGCTTAAGCAGCTCTATGAAATTGGGCCCGGTTCTTTCCAGAACCAACACTTCTATTTCCTGTCATTCTCTGAGCGTTTTGCAACCTTAGGAAAATGTGCTATATATAAATGGTGTTTTTGGTATTATCATTCCTGAATAAGATACTTACCTGTTGTCTGTACATCTCTTTCACATCTTGTAGATCCAGCTTCAATTCCTGAACCTCTTCAGCTTTCTCTCCATACATTTGTAAAACAGCGTTGTAGCGTGTTTCTGTCTCCTAAAACAAAGCAGTAATACACCAGGATTAGCAATGGTTTTATTCGTCACTGTGTATGAATGGCTAAGGGAATTTACATCCGGCAATGTTTGAACATTGCTTTGTAAAGCAAGTGCGGAACTGTCTTTACCCAGTGTAAGAACATTCTTCGCAAAGCATCTGGCATTGATGGTGAAAAGATCATGGAGAATTTGGCTCTGGATATGCAAGTAAATCAGTCTTTGATAAACATCGAGAAGGTTTGTTACTTGATCAATGTTCTGAGAGTAAGTAAATGGTATACCACTAATTTCCTCTTGTACTCTGGTAGCAGCATGGCTTGTTCATCTAAGGTCTCATTCAGGTTGCTTAATTTCACAATCTCTTCAGCCATAGCGGCTCTTGTTCGCTCCAGTTGAGATATCTCTGCCTGTATCAAGTATAGACAATAAACAACATTTAATTTGACCCATCCATCAACTTGTGTAAACCACTGTATACTTTCCCAAAATCCTGTGAAGAAAAACCCCACATACATATTGCTTGAGAACCCACGACCTATGCCATTTTAGAGCACAGCTTACCATCTAGACCACCGAGATTGCTTGGTAGCTAGAGGCAGTTCAAATCATATAAAGAACATTGTAAACTTCCACTGCATATCTAGTCTTAGCCTGAACACCTGACGTCACACTTCGAGGCTCGTGAATAACGCCAGAGACCTGCCTCCAAACCGGCCTGTACATTCACCTTTGACCTACATTCGTTTCACATGAGATACACAGTCAAATTCTATGGCGGATGTGATAGGAGTGTACTGTTTCGGAATATGGACAGCTGATGTAAATTTGCACGTTTATCCAATGATATCAATGTATCCAATGGAATCACTGGATTTAAATAGCAGGTACCTATCTTTATCCTTGCGGATAGAGATAGGGGCCCAATCTTATCTAGTCTTTGTTCCAACATACTCCTGAAAATGCCCCACCCATCAATGACAGAGGGCGCTATCATCCCATGAACCATTATCCCACCAAGAGGCGCTAGCAATGCAATGCAACAGAATTTCCATGTACAAAAACATGTCTTCAAACAAGTGATTGTTACCCACATTGCAATAACACAACAGCATAATTTATAGGAGGTTTTAAAGGTTAGGGTCGTTGGTCAAGTACTCTGAAATATTAAAGACACTGGACACTATTGGTATTTGTCAAAGACCAGTCTTCTCACTTGGTGAATCTCAACAAATGCATAAAATAACAAACCTATGAAAATTTGAGCTCAATTGTTCGTCGCAGTTGCGAGATAATAAAGAAAGAAAAAACACCCTTGTCACAAGAAGTTGTGTGCTTTCATATGCTTGATTTCGAGACCTCAAAATTCTAGAACTGAGTTCTCAAAATCAAATTTGAAAACTACGTTACTGTAGAGGGAGCGGTTTCTCACAATGTTTTATACTATCAACAGCTCCCCATCACTTGTTACCAAGTGAGGTTTTATGCTTATAATTATTTTGAGTAATTACCAATAGTGTCCACTGCCTTTAAGGCAACACTTGATAAAGTTTTACCTGTAGCTGTACAATCTCCCCTTCTCTCTGTTTATGTTGAGAATGTAATCCTTCAATGACTGATGAAGCTGAACCTCCTACTACACTATCATATAACGATTCAGATGTCGACCAAGACATGGTACGCTCCAAAATGTCCATCTAATAACAAAACAAATCATTATTTGAATGAAACAAGATAACTTATGGTTCTATGAAATGATTATTTGCTTCAAAACCTGACATAAAGTAATGTATAAGGTGGTCTTTCACTTAGTGTTTAAATTTCATATAGACCCCTTGACTGGTAGCCATTGCCGAGGCAAAACAATATAAACGCCCGAGCTTGTACGCACCATGGCAATTCTCAGCCAATAGGCCTAATAGGTCTTCCTTTGACTTCAGTGAGGGCGCTGTTTGAGCTTGTGACGTTATATACAGAGCAAGAAGTCATTCAGGCTGCCCTTAAGTCAAGTAGCGTGTAAATAGCAAGGGTTGCAGGATGAACTCTTACCCAAGTAGCCTGGGCCCAATGTCATGGCTCTGCTTACCGTTAAGCAAAGAATCTGCGCTTTAAGTAGCAGGGAATTACGGGCCTCTATCAAGTGTATATCATGGCAGAAAATTTTTGCTAGTGCATGTGCGTAATCCACGTTACTAGGCATTTCTTCGCTTACACAGCAGAGTAAGGCGAGTAAGCAGAGAATGGTGATCATAAGTGCAGAATTCGGCGGCAAGCAGAGAAATGAAATTTGGCCCTGTTAGGGTTAGCATGGTTCATTAAGGGTCTAAGAGAGTACTGACCAAAGGCCGGTTTATAGTCGGTCGCGACATGGTCGGGCGATGGAAATCTTGACACAGTATAAAAAAAAGAAAGGCCTCAGCGATGACTATAAAATTTGCCGCGCGTCAAGATTTCCATCGCGCGACCGACTATAAACCGGCCTTATGTATACCTGGGTGGGAGTGTGAAATGGACCAGGAGTGGTTGGCAAGCTCTGTACAGGTGTACTTGCTCCTGAGCGGTTTCCATGACTGCTACTGTCTTCCACTTGTTGTGTTAATCTCCTCTCCTACAATAGTATGCGGGATAAAGAATATTACATTTGAATCAAATAATACATTTAAAGACACTGGACACTATTGGTAATTGTCAAAGACTAGTATTCTTACTTGGTGTATCTCAACATATACATAAAATTACAAACCTGTGAAAATTTGAGCTCAATCGGTAGTCAAAGTTGCGAGATAATAACGAAAGAAAAAACACCCTTGTTACACGAAGTTGTGTGCTTTCAGATGCTTGATTTCATGACCTCAAATTCTAAATCTGAGGTCTCGAAAAATGCATGGAAAATTACTTCTTTATCGAAAACTTCAGAGAAAGCCGTTTCTCACAGTGTTTTTTACTATCAACAGCTCCCCATTACTCGTTACCAAGTAAGGTTTTATGCTAATAGTTATTTTGAGTAATTACCACTAGTGTCCACTGCCTTTAATAGGTCAATTAATAGGTTGATCGTCATGAAACATAAGATTCCAACTGCCTCGACCCGCCCGAGTAATATGCCTGTGGGTTTTTTCACAGGACTCGGGAAAGTATTGAGTATACAGTGCTCACACACACCGGTGTATGGATAAAAAACAAAACTAATGTTCTTTATCTCCAATGCAAATTTAACATCCATTATATATCGTATGCCAAAACATAGGATTAGAGCTGCCTCTAGCTACCACGCAATCTCGGTAGTCTAGTTGGTAAGACACTGCTCTAGAATTGCAAGGGTTTTTACTTGTTTATAGTGCACTTGTTCACCATTTTAATGTAATTTTGATATGTGTACACTTCTGAACTTTTCGTAATTATCGAGTAAAAAATCAGGCCCCTACCTAAAGGTTTTTTGAAAAACTAAAAACACTTCTTCCGTTGAGAGCGGGCGTCAAAGGACAATGCCGCTGACGTCATTTGTGGGAGTTTGCTTTGTTATACATCCACGCTGCAACAAAGCTGCTTTATCTACTTATGACGTTTTGAGAGTGATTACGTAACGGGGCTTTTCGCAAATCTCGCAGAAAAGCTCTGGACAAGGGCATACAAAATGATTGTTTTTTTACACAATTGAAACCTATTTATAATCATATGACTCGATTTCCTTATTCATCAAAAACATTTTAAGTGGAATTCAGCAAAGTTCACGACATGACATTTTCGTTCAAGCAGGTCTTTAAAAATAAAATAAAAATTTCAACTTCTACCCGCACAGGTACACATTAATGGCCTTGGGTGAAAACCAATGTATGTTGGTTTGGTTTTGGAGGCTTTTAAAAATAATTACTTCAATTTGAGGAATTCACTGTTTTTCTTTTCGCATTTGTTGTCGTATATGAGTTGGTATATTTTTATGAAGGTTTTGGAGCGGATGTAACAAAGTCTATAAGATGTGATTTTTGATATAACATTGGTTTTTCCTAATCAGGTCAAGGGTCATCTGAAAGGTCAATGCAGCTGACCTTTTCACTGATGGCATCTTGGGCCAGAAGCAACTTTCTTCGTTCAGTATCAACTCTCATCTTCTCTACTTCAAGCTGTTTCTCCAGGTGTGTCTTGTCTCTTTGGGCCTCCTCAAGGGCCTTGGTGTAGGTACTTAACTGGGCCTCAGTGCGAGCCATTTCACTGCAAATTATAATAGTCACACATTATAGTCATACATTTTAGCGTGTCATGGCGGAGTGGATAAGGGCACCAGACTTAAGCACAGCAGCTGACTTCACAAAACACTAGGATTATTCCCATCTCGAGTTAGGACGAGTAACCCGACCTAACTAAGGATGGGTTCAATGCGTCCAGCAGCTGATTTGACAAAACACTAGGATTAATCCCATCTCGAGTTAGGACGAGTAACCCGACCTAACTAAGGATGGGTTCAATGCGCCCTAACGATTATGGATACGGGACTTAACTCTTCCTAAGTCCTAAGATAAATCCTAAGTCAGGAAAAGTTTGGTTAAATCAAAGGCTGGTGTTTCTGTCCAGTTGTGCCCAGTCGTGACACTTGTGTTCTTAATCAAGACCATTACTGCTGCTGACTTCAGATGGGAAATAAAGCCACATATGTTTCTATGTGTTGTGAAATGTACACAACAAAATATGGGAAATTTTACATTTTGTGTCAAAATTTCCGCATAAATTCAAGAGTTTTATAAAAAGTAACAGCTGAATAAGATTTTAAATGTGTCCCCTTCCTTTATATCAAACTTGATATAAATCAAAGAGTGCTATATCCTTCAAATATAATATTATATGTTGCCTTCCATTATGAGCTGTGTTCACATCGTGCTTGCAGTCAGTCCAGACTTGATGGCTCTTTTGTAAACATATTATGTCACAAGTTATAAATGGTAACCGTTAGAAAGCTTTGAACGAAATATAACAAACTACAATCTTAACAAGAACTAACTCAAATTGTTGCCAGTGTAATTTTGAATCCTGTGAAGGTTACTGAACCACCGTACCTTTCTTTTGATTCTTCTAATGAGTCTGCCTTAGCTTTAGCCATCTCGAGCTCGGCCTGTAAACGAGACTTATCCTGTCGTAATAACGCTAGCTGCGATTCCATAGATGATAACTTAGACCCAGCAATCAGGGCACTCTCTGTAGCATTACGCTCTTTCTCTGTAGCTGAAGCTAGTTGAGCTTGGCTGTCCGCTAGACGCTCAGTCAAGCTACGTTCAACTTGTTCCCAGTTACCGGACTGGGCATTGAAGGTGGTGTTTAAGTTCTCAATCTGGCGCAGTAATGGGCGAGTTGCTGGACATAATTAGAAATATCAAAATGGTAAATACTCTAGTTATTAAAACTACGTCACTTCTTACAATGTTTTATACTGTCAACCTCTCCCCATTAATCCTTACCAAGTAAGGTTTTATGCTAATAGTTATTTTGAGTAATTACCAATAGTGTCCACTGCCTTTAAATTTACAATCAGACGACCTGAGAGCTGACAAGATTCATTCTGAGGTTACAAATCTCATGTCTACTTTGTGTTTCTTTGTCCTCTTTTATAAAACGTTCCTGTTAAAAAGAGCATTTTCGGTCATAGCTCCAACACTTTGGAACAAGCTACCCACCCACATTCAAGCAGCTCCTCTATTAGACAATTTAAAAACATTACTTAAAACCCATCTGTTTTGTCAATCTGGTTATAATAGTGCTTAGAAACCTTCATACTTAGCGATCTATAAATTTTGTAATTATTATTATTATTATTACTATTATTATTATTATAATAAAGAGAGCCAGCTGTTGGAAGCGGTTAAAAGCACCGAATTCAAACTCTGTTATTTCTGATCAGCAGAGTGTGGGTTCGAATCCCCAGCCATGACACTTGTGTCCTTAAGCAAGACACTTAACCATTGCTTTGTCCTGCACTTATCGAAAAGAGAAGGGGTTCGCCCCAGTGTTCCTGGCTGTGGCTGCTGATGCGCCGTAGCACCTTGTAAACCCTTAGAACTCATCACTGCAATAACCTATCTTTCTGAAAGTTTGTATATACTCAGCACCTTGAGTACCTTGTTTGGTAGATACGTGCGCTATATAAGACTTCAATATAAAATAATGAGGTGACTTACCAGCACTGACACTCTGACTGAGTTCCTGATTACGTTGCTCAGCTTCCTGTAGTCTCATCTGTAAATCAGATATCTCTTGTCGTAGATGACTCTCTTTACGAGCTTGATGCTGGTCTTGTCTACTGATGGACATCTGAAGGTCACTGATCTAGAAATCATACCACAGGATATAGGGTCAGACTTGGCATAGAGGTATACATGATGTAGGGTTAGGCTTAGCATAGGGCTACTGTAAAGTTACATTAGTGTCATTACCTTTCTAAATACACAGAACTCCAGATTATTATCTTTCTAGACCAGTACGAGTGTCTTATGCTTTTAGCCTCCTGCTGGTTTTATTCTATTAAGGCTAACCTGGTATTTTCTTAGTACTCTTCCCTGGTACTTAGGGGCCACTCAGAACTGCAATGTTGAAACATTTCGAAAAAAACAAATTTGCTGGCCCCATATTATTAACTAATAAAAAAGACAAAGTCAAAATACTCAGCTGGCCAAGATAGTCAGGTCATTCCTGATTATGCTAGGAAAAGCCGTTGAAATCTACTGATGTTGGAGACATTGGATCTCAAATATTAAATTAATTTAAGGCATTTTTTTTTCTTCAGTATATTATTTTATTGAGGGCTCCATTCTATATATAAAAAAATAATATACAAAAATAAAAAATCTGGAAAAAATTTGAACAGGGTGGTTGGTGGGTGGGTTAAAAAAGGGAAAAAAAGAAAAGAAACAATAAAAACCAGAATGTTTGAACATTGTCTATTCTGAATGGCCCCTAACCTGTAGTAGCAGTGCCTCATGCTCCCTTCTAGCCTCCTGCTGGTTATATTCTAAGGCTAACCTCATCTCTAATTAGTACCTGGTTCTTACCTGTAGTAGCAGTGCCTCATGCTCTCTTCTAGCCTCCTGTTGGTGATATTCTAAGGCTAACCTCATCTCTAATTAGTACCTGGTTCTTACCTGTAGTAGCAGTGCCTCATGCTCTCTTCTAGCCTCCTGTTGGTTATATTCTAAGGCTCACCTCATCTCTAATTAGTACCTGGTTCTTACCTGTAGTAGCAGTGCCTCATGCTCCCTTCTAGCCTCCTGTTGGTGATATTCTAAGGCTCACCTCATCTCTAGTTAGTACCTGGTTCTTACCTGTAGTAGCAGTGCCTCATGCTCCCTTCTAGCCTCCTGCTGATTCCGCTCCAGAGCTAACCTCATCTCTTCCTTAGCATTCATCTCAGCACTCAACTTAGTCTCTTGTACCTTGCTGTTCTTAGTTGCAATGCCTTTATGTAACTCAGCTAAGTCCCTATCATCAAAGCAGACAGTCACAGAATTAAAGACACTGGACACTATTGGTAGTGGCTGAAGAAAACCGGAGTTGTCAACCATCGGTTCTTTTCAGAACCAAACCTAAAAAAATATTTACACATGGTGCTACCACAAACCTCTCCTAAAATTCACCTGACATTATCATCACAATATTTTGGCTTGTGCCTACTTGAAGGAAATGTACAAGTGTTTTTAAACAACAAAAATACAATGTAGTGCGCCTTAGTCCTAGTGCACATTTTAGGCAACATGGTATTTGTACGCTATATGATTTGACTCCCACCAAAGTGGGCGTGGCAAACAGTGGCTGCTTGTGACGATGGTGCAAGGAGTCAATATGGCAGTTGAGAGAAGGCATGATGATAATAACAACACATTCTGAGGGCATTTCATAATAACCGTATCAATGCGCTTTACATTAGTGCCCTGATCATAGGGCCAATAACATCCCTTTTCTAATGTTTCTCAGCTCCCTTGGGAGTATACAACCTGGGCAACCATTTATATCATTCCAAAGGCTTTTCATTCACAATATCAACCAATGATGCATGTATTCTGTTATTAAATATTGTATCCAGAAGCATTTATTAAGTTTTTCTAACAAAGAGTTTGAGTATGAAACTGTATACAGACAAAACAAGAAATGTACGGTTGTACAAAAGTTTAGACAAATATTGTAATCAGTGACTTTGTAAAGCAACTTAGGCATAGACAGATTGAGATTTTTCTCTGACACCGCAGGGAACAATGTTATTTCACATTCCTGATTTCATTGAATCAAATCCAGAGAGAACTTACTTGTAGGAGGCATCCAACGCCGCCTGTGTACTGCGTACTTTCTCTTTAGAGTCATCCAGTTCCATACGCTGATTGCTTAACTCTTTATCCAGTCTGTCTACTGCTACATTCAACTTCTTAATGATGTCTGTAAATGACAAATGAGTCAGTAATTTTCATAATACAGTGAAAAAAATCTCCTTAACCTGGACTTTGGCTCGGAGATCCTTCATCCATGAACAAGCCATAACAGTAAACTTAAGATTGTGTTTGATTTATTCTTGTTTTGAAGCCTATTCAGAAAAGTGACCTTAACCATTATACTAGCCAAGAACCCAATGGAGAGAAGACAAGGAAGGAAGTTTCAGTTTTAGTTGTAGGAGGAAAACCCCAGAGAATTATTCCAGGGAAAACCCAGAGTCAGGTAGCGACTGAACCCCAATCCACGTAGTGCCCCCGGCGTGATTCAAACTAGGGTCCTAGAGGTGGAAGGCAAGGAAAGATACCATACACCAACACAACCACATTTTAGCCATGAAATGTCAACTTACTATTTTCCCCAAGATATTTCTACAAAATATATCTACACATAACCCAACCCCTGTATACATAAATGCATCAACATGATGTCTATTTTGTCTATAAGACTTAGCGTATTTGTCTCACCTTTTTGCTGCTTTTCCAGTTCTTCTTTGCCATCTAAGACATTTTCCAAATGCTCAAGTCTCCCAGTGGTTTCATCCAGCTGTTCTCTGCAAGATGAAAATAATGCATTTGATAATTACACTGTCCGACTACATCAAACTATTGACTCAACCTCTACTCACATCAATGGTTTAATCTACTTAAATAATAATAAATAATAACATGCATTTATATAGTGCTTAATGCCAGGTTTCTAAGCGCTAAAACAAGAAGTGTACGATAACAAAAAAATTACAACTTATAGTGGGATGAAATAGCAGAAACTAAACAGCTTAGATGGATTTAAATAAGTGTGTTTTTAGAGCGGTTTTAAATGAGTCCAGTGTAGTGGAGGCACGGATGTGGATGGGAAGATTGTTCCAGAGAGTGGGTGTGGCGATTGAGAAGGAGCGGTTTCCATAGCGAGTGCGGGGGATACTTCCCATCTCACCCTCAACTCAACATTTCAAACAATATGCTCTGATCGTCTTCAGTAGGAAGTCGATCACAGCAATACGATCAGAGCATGAAATGTATGGAAGTGTCGTGGCCGAGCGGTTAAGAGCACCAAATTCAAACTCTGGTGTTTCTGATCAGCAGAGTGTTGGTTCGAATCCCCAGCCGTGACACTTGTGTTCTAAAGCAAGTCACTTAACCATTGCTTCGTCCTTCAGACGGAACGTAAAGCCGTTGGTCCCATGTGTTGTGTAACGCATGTAAAAGAACCCACCCAGTGCACTTATTCGAAAAGAGAAGGGGTTCGCCCCGGTGTTCCTGGCTGCTGTATGCGCCGAAGCACCTTGTTACCCCTTATAAGGTGCTAAAGACTTGGGACTCAGAATTCATCAATGCAATAATCTATATTTCTGAAATTTTGTATATACTCAGCGCCTTGAGTACCTTGTTTGGTAGATACGGCACTATGTAAGAATTTGATATTATTATTATTATTACATTCCCTCAACTCTGACTACTTACTTCTGTGAGTTTATAAGCGTCTCATTTTCTTTCTCTTTAGCTCGTAGTTTCTTGATGATGTTAGAGTTCTGCAGTTGCTGTTTAGACAGCTTCTCTCCTTCAGCCATCAAGTCAATAATGGTCTCTTCCTTCTCCTTCAAGATCTGTTCTGTCTGATTATTGCCATCTCTAAAAGGAACATTAAAGGCAGTGGACACTATTGGTAATTACTCAAAATAATTATTAGCATAAAACCTTACTTGGTAACAAGTAATGGGGAGAGGTTGATAGTATAAAACATTGTGAGAAACAGCTCTCTCTGAAGTGACGTAGTTTTTGAGAAAGAAGTAATTTTCTGCGAATTTGATTTCGGGACCTCAGATTTAGAATTTGAGGTCTCGAAATCAAACATCTGAAAGCACACAACTTTGTGTGACAAGGTGTTTTTTCTTTCATTATTATCTCGCAACTTCCACAATCAATTGAGCTCCGCAAGGATAAAGACAGGTCCCTGCCGCTAGATCCAGTGATTCCATTGGATACAATGGTATTGGGTAAACGTGCACAGTGACATGAGCTAAAGATGCCCAAACAGTTCACTGCTGTCACGTCCGCAATAGAATTTGACTGCGTAACACTATGTGACATGACTAAGGTCAATGATGAATCTACACGCCGGATTTGGAGGCAGGTCTCTGGCGTTATTTATGAGCATCGAAGTGTGACGTCAGATGTTCAGGCTTTGTGACGGATTGATTTTTTGCAAAGTTGTGAAGTGAAATTCTCTTCCACTTTGTGGTTTGGTGATACATACCTGCTGGCTATATCCTTGGTCAACTTCTGCACTTCTTTCTTCAACACATCTCGCTCCTACAGGAAAACATAGTTTGACATTTATTCAAACTCAAATGAATTCAAGACAAATCAACTAAATTCTCAAAGGTTGGACAAATATAAGGAAATTGAATTCGCAAAAAAAACAATTCAACAGTGTACACATGTTACACACTAATTCTGAAATGTAAATTGATGAGTAGATTTTTATTCAACATGTATTATTTATGAGTGAGAAATGTTCAACTATTTCGTCTTTCAACAATGCATTATGTTTATGCTCTATGTTTTATGACCCTGGTCAGTAGGAGATATTTCTGAATAGAAAGACCTCAAGAGCATATTCTTATCATCTGACGAGTCTCATGAGTCTTAAGCCGCGTTCCCATAGGACTTTGGGGTCTGGTAACTTACCGGCCCGGTAAGTTAACTTACCGGCCCGGTAAGTTAACTTACCGGCCCGGTAAGTTAACAGCTGTTCGCACTTGGAGTAAAGTGGTGTCCGGTAACTTAACATGGGCCTTTCTCAAACCTCAGCTTGTTTTTCGGCTCAGGCTTGGTCTCCGCTCGCTGCGTACGCAGTGAAACGCAGCTATGCTTTTAACCTAAAAAGCGCGTATTGCACGCAGTGGTTTGAACATCATAGGACCTTTTAGGAATAAGTCACATGACAGTATTGTTAAGTTACCAGAATGGCGCGTTCGCATTGGACTTCTTGTCCCTGTTAAGTTAACATTGTTAAGTTACAGCCGCTCAAATCGCCCTGTTAAGTTAACCGCGCTGTGGTGGTAACTTACCACCCCGGTAATCGGTAAGTTACCGACTGTTCGCACTTGGAATTAACATTGGTAAGTTAGCAATTTGCGGCGGTAAGTTAACCTTTTTAAGTCCAATGTGAACACGGCTTTTGTAAGTTGATTTTGCATTTACACCGATATGTATTAGGCACAGTATACTCAGTACTTTCTCTACATCCTATAAAAACACAGGTAAATCACTCGCGTGGGATTCGAACCCACAACCTTTGCATTGCTATAGCATGTCTTACCACTATACCACCAAGCTGTACAATCCCAGCTATATCTAGTTGGGCCTCTGGCCCCCGTTCTATGTTCAATCAATCAATCAAAAGAAATTTATGAAGCTCCAAAATCAAAGGCTCTAAGGCGCTGATGTATGGGCCCAAACAGGAGAAACTTTATTGATGATACACCTCCTGAAACAGGTGAGCGTTCAGAAATGTCTTGAATATATGCAGTGAGGTGGTATCTCTGATGTATTGTGGAAGTTTATTCCAGATTCTGGGTCCGTATACAGAAAATGATCTATCGGCAAAAGAGACTTGGGTTCTAGGCTCAACAGAGTGTGGTGAACAGGAGGCTGATGATAGAAGTCCTCACTGTTAGGAACTTATTTGGAGCATGTCCGTGATGTAGGCAAGAGCTTGTTTCAGTATGCTTTAAACATTTATAAGCAAGAAGACCTTGTAGTTGATTATTTGCGTGATTGGAAGCCAGTGATAAGTTCGGAAGTGTTGGCTCTCATTGCGCAGTCTGAGCCCCAACTCGGGTAACAAAATTAAGCGGGGAACGGTCATTGTTTTTGTCACATGGTCAAAGCCCTTTGGCCAGGATTGTAGCATGGTGGCTAAAGGCAGTCGGTCCTTATGTGTTAGCAGTGAGTACTGCACTATTTTAGTAGATGTTTTTAATAGATGTCTCAAGAGAATTGTACTTACTTTTTGTGAAGCTTGTAGTTTTCTCTCCATAGATGAAATGCGTTGTGTAAATTCTTCAGTCAAGTCATTCAAGTCAGTCATTTCTGTTTCCCTCGCTGCCTCAGATTGTTGCAGTTGACTAGAAAAGAACACAACATAATCGGATTAAAAAACATCCAAATCCTTCATACAGCACTTAAAAGCACACAACTTCGTGTACCAAGGGTGTCTTTTTTTTTCATTATTATCTCAAACTTCGACGACCGATTGAGCTCAAATTTTTACAGGTTTGTTATTTGATGCAATGTTGAGAAACACCAAGTGAGAAGACTGGTATTTGTCAATTACAAATAGTGTCCAGTGTCTTTAACAAACATCTAAATCCTTCATACAGCCAATATAACAGGCTGTAAACAGTTGTGCTTTTTGATTCCCAAAACACATAAAAGTACAAATTAGAGTCATTAACCGCCGGTTCTTATCAGAACCAACACTGCTCAAAAGAGACAATCACATGGTGTTACCTTCACCCTCTCATAATAATCGATCAAAACACTGGAAATATTTCTGTACCTGTTATTTCTTACCAAAACTACGTTCTTCATCATAAGATTGAACCGGATGTAGCATCTGTGACCCCAACACCGGGATATATACTTAGTGCATTTTATAATGTGACGTCATTAATCTAGTTTAATATTCTTTCTCATCTCCCTGGGGAGCATATAACTTCAAGCTGCTTATAATAGCACTAGGGGTTTATCTAGCATAGTATTTAATTTAAATTTACCTGTTCGATAACTTACTGGCCTTCACGCCTTCTTTATTTTGAAACTTTTGGCCTTAGTGCCCTTTCAACTGGCCTTGGTGCCCTTTCAACTGGCCTTGGTGCCCTCCAAAATTTGGCTTGCCCCAAGGCCAAAGTTGCCTTGCCCTAAACAATTTGTAATTCCAGGCCTGGGGATGTATCCAATATGTATTTGTTTTTACCTCTTAAGGATATTGAGAGATTCTTGTAAGTCCACATTCTGGTTACTGAGAGTCATGACTTGACTCTCTCTTGCCTGAAGTACCTCCGCCATTCCAGCAAGTTTCTGGTGTTAAAGAATCATTCAATGAACAATGAAAAATATACAACTGAACCAGATGGAACATTTTACCTTTGTTACATTATGTATATCTTAACAATTATAAATTGGGTGAATTCAAAATGTTAACTTCTTTCATAAATTCTCCTTTACTAGGGATTGGGGAACATGCTATTGGAAAAACAAAACATGTACCAAACATTACATGTATGTACCATATGGCTATTTTTCTCTGTTTACAAAGGTGCCATTAACAACTATGTGTACACTCTTTTGTTACAAAGACATCAATTGAACAACACATTTATATTGAGTAACTCTTTGCAGAGCTTGTATTGGACAAACCCAACCACTTTATATTCATCATTAACCAAACACAGCGATTGTGAACTCATAATAACATTGAGATAAATGCTTTAAAGCTGTTGTTCATAAAATGTTCAAAATAAATTGTGTACCTATGATTGTGCTGTGCACAAAGGTTATGTGTACAACGCATGTAAGAATTATGTTATCTTGTAAAGCTTCATAGGGTATGTTCAGACAGCGTACTAACTTAGACCTGAACCGGTTTAACTTTTTAGAGCAGCGGGGGGTGGTCAGAAAAATAAAAAAAAACCTTGCGTTCAAACAGCACAGAGTTAAACCCAATCCGGTTTATCTTCGGTTTTAAGAGGTCAAAGTAGATGCTCTAACATCCGGTTTTATTCATCAGATTCGCGCACCGAGATACTGAGTGCCCTGGACGATCATCAGAACATGTTATTGGGTAAAAATGGCTCAATCGAACGCAGAAAACAGTTTTACCGCTGGGAGGATATGGGCACTTAAAACAAACATGAACACAACTCTAAAACAAACAATTAAACAAACAAAATATTGATACAAACTGCCGAAAAAACTCGCCAAAATATTATCCATATTCCATGAAACAGAACATTTGCCTCAATGTCCCTTGAAATATTCCAGTTAAAATTTGTATTACTTTCATAGAAATGCCCTTTACTTAAGAAAGCAGGCAAACATCAGGTTTGCATGTTCAGCGAACAATTAGCCTTGTTTAGCGGAGCAGAATGCTACACAAAATGTTACAGTTGCTAATAAAAAATCATCATTTGCTACTCAATTGGCAATCAGTGCAGTCTAAATATGTTGCTATTGCTGGACGAAATCGTTATTTAATTTATGCTTTGCAACATAATAGATTACATCATTTGATCGTGCAAAATAAACAATTATATAGATAACATTTGGTAAAGACCTTCACCTTTAGCTTACATAATAATCCTTTCCAATGTTTTTTGTCAAAAATTCCTCGCCTGACTGATTGGGGCATAAATTCACTGCGTTAAAACTTAGAGTAATGGATTCCAATCAAAACAGGAGATTCCATATTAAAAAAACCAAATTTTGCAATTTAATTTGGATTTGTTAGACATAGTTTTCTCCGCTCAGCAATTTTAGGATTTAAAAAAATCAATAAGCACATTACCTTCAAGAGAACACCTGGTTGAATAGGGCTCTGTGACTCCTGTGCTGTCTGATGGTCCTCTTCAGCTGGGTTTACATTGGCAGTGTCAGCTGGTGCTTAATACAAAACAAAATTTTAATTTTTCGCTTGAATGAATTTCTCTGTATATAAAGTACATGTCGTCAAATTACATCTGACTATGCTGCATGCTACTGGATACTGGAGAAAAAAAACCAGCATAATATCTTCTACTAATATTTTACATATAATAACAAGACAAGAAAAATGTACACTGTAGTGCAAATAAACACTAAACACAAAAGTAAACACTTTTAACACAGAAGTAAACATGTTTGTCTGGCTGGCATGAATGAAACGACATAACAAGTATGATACAAAAATATTTAACAGAAAATTAAGCTTTAACATAGTATTATTAATTTGTTTCTTTTCTATAAATGTTGCTTTTTAATGTGATTACACTTGCAATTTACTTTCAAAGGTTTTAAAAGAAATGTAAAATTGGGCATTACCAGTAAAATCAGTGTCCAAAGCCATTCATTTTGAGCACTTCTTTGATTTGAGTCTATTTGTATGATCTACCATGTAACTGATCCTCTAGAAATGGTTTCCAGGGAAACATTTTTCCAACAATAAAGAAATCCTGGGCAGATCTCTGGAATAAACCTCACTACTGTGTTTTGGGAAAAACCTTAAAACTAAAAATTTGGAAATATGATTAAACTAAAACAAATACAACTCAGTTACAATTTCCAACTGATAAGAAAACGATGACTCCTAAAAACACTTACTTTGTTCCTTCATTTCAAAAGGTCTTGGTGTTTTCTCTGCACTGTTTACATCTTGTTCTTCTTGCGTTGGGGTTGGAGTTCTATTACTTTCCTCTCTAGTGTCACTGCTGCTACTCAGAGACTTAAAGGATGTATTGATGCAACTGACCTCCTTCTCATCCTGGTTATCAGAATCAACATCTGCCGAGTAAGCCGTTGACTCACGACGATTGAAGTCTATTGCATCTAGCAGTGAAGGGATTCGCTGAGTGTCTATCGTATCATGAAACCTCCCTTCAGAGATGATACTGAAATCACTATCAGGACTTCTCTTACCGTTTGAGGAGGACGAGAAATGTTTTGGTGATTGGCTTTCTGGCGATTCTCTGGTATCATAGTTACTTAATGATGACAGCTCACTCCCTGTGAACTCATTGATCACAACAAAATCACTGCTGCTTGACGTTGCGTTTGTCTCTTCAGAGTGTTCTGATTTGGAATCAGACGGGGATCCTTCCCGATTCTTAAAGTCTTTTTCCGGTGTAGTTTCAGGGGTGTCTGGTTTGGGCTTGACAGTGTCGAGCAACTCTGAGTCATGTTTGAGCTGTGTCTGTGAGACGCTCATTAAGTCATCACTGGATTGTGGCGAAATAGCTGAATATTGACATCCCTCAACGTCTTCCTTGGATATTGGAACAAAGGAAGATGATGAGCCAATCATGGATCCTGAGTCATCGATTGATATCTCCAGTGGATTCAACGACTGCGTCAATAAAATAGCAGCCGTTGATTCATTCGGACTCACTTTATCATCAAGATCCTCACAAACTTCCTTTTCATTGTTTTCCTCCTTTTGATTTGTTCCTTGGGTCGCACAAACCACAAGATCAACAGAAACTGCCTCAATTGTTTTCCTTGAGATGTTTTCACTGCTCAAATCTTCTTTTGCCTTCTCATTTTGATTTTTAGAGTTGTCTTTTGATTTCTGTTGCTGTGACTTCTTTGTTATGACAGAGGATGTTGTTCTGCCAGGTGATCGGACCGACTGGGCCACAGGAGTGGGTGTTTTGGATGGAGATGGATCGTCCAAGAAGGCACTGAAGAAGTTATCCTCACTTTTTAGCTGATTTCTTCTTGCTGAGTATGAAGACAAAAGACTTGCGTCCTGAGATAAATCCTCTGTCAGGGTAAACAAAACTGATAGTGAGCATTATACATTATAGTTTTCAGTCAAATTAAGGTGTCAGCGTTCTTCCTTAGCAGTTATTAAAATAATAAAAGTCTTAACTTAATATTGTCATATTTTAACTAGCATGACTAGCATACCACTACAAATGGAATAGCTCTTTCTGATGTTTTTGTCTGATTCTGAATATATACATATCAATGATAAAAAAAGGGAAAAGTTTTCATATGGCGGCAGCACTTTTTCAATCGATATGAACCACTAATATAATAATAATAATAATGTATTTATATAGCACATTTTCCATATACATGTATGTTCAAATGCGCTTGACATATTGTTGATTACAGAGAGATATTGGTAGTCTATTCCACAGTTTGGGAGCGGCAGTACTGAAGGCTCTATCACCAAGTGTGGGTAGCATCTTGGAAAATGGGTGGTTCAGCGTGATGCCTTGAGAGGAGGGATGGTTGCGTGATAGTTATAAGTTCAGATAGGTAGGTCCCTCCCTGGAGGAGCTAGACCGTGGATGCATTTGGTGAGAAGGTGAGAAGAAGAACTTTGTATTCAATCCGGGACCTGATGGGTAGCCAGTTTCGGAAAAGTTTCCGTATGGCGCCACCACTTTTTCATTCGATATGAAATAATAATATATAGTATCTAATTTACCTCAATGAGATATCCCCTTTTGTAAAAATGAGTGAAAAAGTGGTGGCGCCATAGGTAAAGATATCAAAAACAACCTATGGATATTTGGCCCAACATTGTCAAAAAAAACTGTGCAAATCTTGACCTACTCTTGAGTGCAAGGATAATTCTTCTTCCGGCAATGTGCCAAACAATTAACATGCCAAATTACAAAAGCACTGAATAAGACGGTTACTTGTGTGAGGCAATTGTGATGAGCGCAAAACTTGTAACAAAGATATAATTACATGCTTACAACACCGTACACGTAGTCTAAAAATAGAACATGTTTAGAATAGAAGAAGCCTACCCTTTGTGGAAACAGAACTGCGAGCTGTCTTGCTCGAGTTTGCCGTCGTCAGAATCTTACTGCCCGGGCCCGACCCCGTCTGTTTTTGCGAAGAGTCTGCCGAATCTTCTGCCTGAATATCAAGGACTCTGTCTATGGACTTCTGGGCAGACGACAAAGCCGATTTGGCGAAGCCACTCAACCCACCTGTTTCAAACCAACTCATTGTCACTTTGTCACATTTGTGGATAGAGAAATCAACCAAAATTGTGGATTTTAGCTAAAAGATAATGACACGATCGAGAACATCAACATTTACACGTCCTCATCTAATTTGGGCAATGTACTTATCCAAAGGGGGTGATTTACAATAAACACGGAACATGGAAAAGACAACAAACAATTTTGACGTAATTTAATTATAACTAAGGAGTATTTATTGATAAATTCCCTGAATTTGTATAACATGGTACATTATTTTGTTAATTAACAACGAGAACCTAGATTTGTAAGAGTTTTTAAAATAGACAGATTGTTCAGTTTACCCCTACAAATTAATGGTCTCTTCTTAGTGTAGACACATTAGTCTAGTACCCAACGGCCACCAGTGGTGTCTCAGACAGTCAAACGAGAAGTAGTCGGGTAAATTATTTTCATTGAAAATTACCACGGGGATAGAGAGTTTTGCTTCTTTATTTCAATTTGAGCACAGTATTTACAATATTTAAGCCAATAAAACAAAAATATGTCCACTACAAACATAAATAAATGAAAAAATAACTTCCAACGTGACAAATTTCACTCGATTTAATATAGTCCATAATACCTGCCCCAACTGATGGCCGTCCCCAGTAGCACAATCGGTTAGCGCGTTGTACTTATAGACAGTAACCATACGCGTTGCTGCGAGGATATGCAAAGGTTGTGAGTTCGAGCCTCACCTGGGGAAATGTCTGGCATTTTTACTAAAAATTCAAATATATATTTTTTTTTATAAACTTGAATCTATGTGAATAGTAAGTTATGTGAACAAAATGTTCTTTTCCATCATTTTTGCTGACAATTAAATTGCTTTTAACCTTCCTGATCATACAGTCATGTAGAAGCAAGACAGAAATTGGACCACCAGAATTTTTGTCAAGCAAAATTTATTGTTTGTCAAATCAAAGGTTTTAAGCAATAAAAATTGCTTTAAATGGGGGACTTATTTTTGGGTAATTACTCAACAAATGAATGAACATAAACTTTACTTGGTAAAGAGTGCTTGAGAGCGGATGATTTTATAAAACATATAAAAAGCGCTGTGCAACAAGAGTTTTTTTTATTTCATTCTTTCTTTTAATTGCAACTTTGATGACCAATTGAACCAACATTTTAACAGGTTTGTTATTTAATGCATATTTTAGGAAGAAAACTGGTCTTTTGACAATTACCAAAGGTATAGATAAAGTTTTGGTGCAACAATGTTTTGATTTACATGACTGTTATGAAGGTTATGTACATGTACCGCCCTCTAAAAATGACCTTGACCCCGCCCCGCCCTCCACAATCTGAATGATGAATGAAACTGTTGATGCATGTAATGTTTACTACTGAGTGTTATAATGGAGAGATAGCATGGTTCATTATACCTAGGTGTTGACTCAATAAGCATTTGAACAAACTTTTAAGGAACTTATATAAATGTGGCACGCAGTGACTATGAGTTAAGCTCAATATATAAAATCAATGAAATGGTTCATTCAATGACTTAATACATATTTTTTACAACACTTATTTTGAAAAGGTATCTTAAATTTGATGCACAAATAATTTTCTTTCATCTTACAATATTTAAAAAAAAATTAAATTAATTGTGTTCCAGCACAAAGTTTTCAAACAGACAACTTTTAAAAACACCCAGCTTTGTATAGCACCTTCACATTTAGATTTTAACATCTGACAGAATACAAATATTGACTGCGTTTACAGGCACTGGACACTATTGGTAATTGTCAAAGACCAGTCTTTTCACTTGGTGTATCTCAACATATGCATAAAATAACAAACCTGTGAAAATTTGAACTCAATTGGTCATTGAGGTTGCGAGAGAATACTGGCAGAAAAAACACCCTTGTCACACGTAGTTGTGTGCTTTCAGGTGCTGGATTTCGGAACCTCAAATTCTAATTCTGAGGTCTCAAAATCAAATTCAAATATTTTAGTCGAAAGTTACTTCTTTCTCGAAAACTATGTTACTCCAGAGGGAGCCGTTTCTCACCATGTTTTATACTATCAACAGCTCTCTATTGCTCGTTACTAAGTAAGTTTTTATGCTAACAATTATTTTGAGTAATAACCAATAATGTCTGGTGCCTTTAATAGTATTTTTTACCATAGCAGAATTAAAACAGTCAATATTTGTTATGTTGTGTTTCAATTAAGCATAAGAAATATCGTGTGATGCGTTTTAAACCAATCACAAAGGCTCTTTGTATGGGTTTTTACAACAATGTGTTATTGTTGTAACAAATTACAATAACTTTTCACGTTTAAAACTAAATTTTCTTGGACTACAGACATATAAGCAGAGATTTGCAAATGAGAGATCGATTAAAACATTAAACAATGAATGCAAGTTTGCAATGCAGCCAGCCAGCTGACAATTTTTTGCAAAAAGCGAGATCCACAATGAGGGGTAGTTCTGTTTACATTTTTGGGCTAGTTTAGCAGCAGAAAAGAGACTTGGTTGAAAATCAATGTAATACAATCCCCTCTGGGTTTTTCACTTGTTCACCGACAATTTGTTTACAATATATATTTGGTTTGCGGTAACACCATGTGTTTATCTACTTGCCAGGTAGAGAGAACTGTCTTTATTCTACTACCCCGGTCCGCGGAGTAGATTTAACGGATGTTCGGGAGACTTCTCAGTTCTGAAAAGAACTGTCCTGCTTTTTAACTACTATCCGGGCGGAAGGTAAAGAAAATTGGCTGGGACTAATTGTTTTAAAATCACAAATCTCATACAAAGCTTGTCATCTATTGAAATTCTTGCTCAGTGACAAAAACAATAAAAAAGAACCAGCGAGTTGGACACTTTGCTATTCTCTCAAAAAGTCTCCCATTCCAAACACTATGAGGTTGTTTAGACACAGTACTAAGGTCGGTTTAACTCATGGTTCAACATGATCGAGTGTGAACGGTTCTAAAGTTGGTCTGAATCGAGTTCAACCCACAAAAGATAAACCGTCCAGGGAGGGGGTTTATCTTTAGACTGCTTCGGGTTTATCTTTTAACACTGTGTGGATAGAATAAAAATGACCACATCCGGTTTAAATCACAACAGACCCCCCATTGACCTCCGTAATCACACAGTGACCAATGAACTGGACAATAAACCGGATGTTAGAGTAACAGGGTTGCGTTAGCTTTGACCTCTTAAAACCAAAGATAAACCGTATCGGGTTTAACTCAGTGCTGTCTGAACGCAAGGGAAACAACTTTCTACGACCACCTTGGAAGTTAAACTGGTTTGGGTCTCACTTAGTACGCTGTCTGAATGTATCCATATGTAAAGCTATGTTGCCTATTGGAAGTGAAGCAACTAACCAACCACCTAACATAAACCCCCAGCTCTTCATGGTGACTGATCGTCATAACTAGACTCACTAGACCATGCCTGTAATGTGTTGTAATGCATCTATTGTACCATGTTCAATAGTAGATGCATGGATGAGCAGGTACTTTATTGTATCCACTAGACAGAGATAACAAATAAATAAAGTAAACATCATGCATCATCAACATTCAACCATGACTCTGGATCGTCAACAAGTTTTATAATATTAAAAAAAAGGAAGCCCCCCCTCCCTGCACTAATACGCAGGATGGCCAACAAGCATTCAGTCAGTGCACAAATTATGGAACAATCTATTTCTTATTGAAAGAATTGCAAAGGTTGTGGGTTTGAATCCCACGCGAATAATATGCCTGTGATTTTTTCACAGAACTCGGGAAAGTACTGAGTATACAGTGCTTACACATTATCTGTATAATCTACTTCTTCACATCAATCAGGCATCATCTCTTGAATCCTTCAAAGCCACGATAAAAACTCATTTGCTTTTATTCTTAGTCAGAAAATAAATTTTTAGTCGTTTTTTTACAGTGTTTTGGAACCTTTGCAGAAGGTGCTTTTTAACAACTCTCATTTTGATTTATTAATTTTCATATCCAAGAGGTAAGAAAGCCAATCAAAGAATAATCAATGCTCCCAATGAAAGTTTGATCTATCCACGCAGCTTTTTCCCTAAACCTCAACTTGGGCTCACAGTCAACAACAAACCATTGATCAACTAGCATTTGCTTTGATCCAACCATTACAAAATAGAATCAACTCAAATCTTGGCATGTCATGATTAAAACAAACAAACAAAACCTCAATATGGCTATGGACCCATTGCACAACGCGCACGTCTCTTGTCTACCATTTTGGGGGTCGAAGTGTGCCCAAAAATGGTACCCATTTTAATGCACCAATACGATTGTGAACATACATGTTTTGGCCCCTAAAATGGCGGACAGGAGACCCGCGTGCAAGTAGGAATAAAAACATGCAGAGCCAGAAACTACCTATAGGAGTTTGCAGAGACTACTTCAGTGAGATGTTCCAGCCTTGGAGAAAGACTACTCCTCATTTCATTGGGCAACTACGCTTTGTGTGACCTGAAAAAAAGAAGAAAAAACATTATATTTTCTAAGGAAAAAAACAATAAGTTTTTATTACAAATGAACCTGCTCGTAATGGTACAAAAGCTATAGACCATGTGAACCTTTTTACAATAAGTGTGACCTTGTACTTTCTTTGAGTATTCTGGCAGACAAGATACTACACTGGTCCTATGGGAAAGTTGACATTTTGTGGCATAATTTCCAAGAACCAAGAGTTATGAAAGTAAAAGCTGGTCAAGTTTTGAGATGTGGCCCCCTTTCATCATATCAAAAGTTTATCAGAATTAGATTGTGCTATCTCCATAAAATATAAGATTTGATGTTTCTTCCATTGAGCTGTGTACAAATCATGCCTGCAGGAAGTCCAGGCTCTGTGGCTCTTTTGTAAACATGTGATGTCACAGGTCACATCGTCTATTTTCAATCCTATTTCGATTGACTGGTTGAGTGTTGCTATTGTTTCTGTTTATGGAAACACCATTAATGTACAATGTACAATGTTTATGAGTGCAAAGGTGAGAATACTTTCACGAGTTGATGGAATGTTCCATTCATCGAGGCTAAGCCAAGTTGAATGGAACATTCAATCTTTTGATGAATGAAAATATTCTCTCCATTGCACGAATACAAAGCATTCATTTTTTGTTTTTATAACATGCCTCTTGCTTGTTCTGTATTATAGCTGGCTGAAACACGATCACTTTGGGTGAACTAGTATAGTCTAGAGATTGCGGGGGCGTGTTTTGCAGGAGTAGTGCCTGCCGGGCACTAGTCTTTGAAAATAGTGCCTGGTTACAGCGCCCTCTCTTGACGTGAACCGTGAACAGCAACTACAAAACTTCCCTTCTTTTCCAGATTTCTGTTCTAATTTCACATTTAAGACCAAGAATGATCGATGACAATTAATTGATATTTTAAACCACTTCTATTTTGTCAACAGACAGTACAAAGAGAAGGACTAAAGAAAGGCCTGTGAGTGACCAGAAGAGGGAAATAGGTCGCTCTTACGGTCACTCAAAGTCCCTCGGGGGAATAGACGTACTCTAGTTACCTCATTGCCAGTCAATATGTGTATATAAATATGATACCCCAGTAGATTTTTGTAATTTGGAGAACAAAACTAGTAACAAAATGTCAAAAATTTAATATATAAAGCATGATTTTTTAACAGCTTTTTTTCCACCAGTACCTCGCAGATATACAAAACATGAATTAAATTTCTTTTGTAATAAAATACTTGTTTTTCCCAAATGCCCAAAGTCAAATTTGGTCACTAAACATAAAACAGGAGAACTTGTCCTTTACAGCAAGCCAGTGGATGAATGGTTAAAGGCACCAGACACTATTGGTTGTTACTCAAAACAATTGATGCCATAAAAACTTGGTAACGAGCAATGGAGAGCTGCTGATAGTATAAAACATTGTGAGAAACAGCTCCCTCGGAAGTAACATAGTTTTTGAGAAAGAAATAATTTTCCACTAAAGTATTTGTATTGAATTCAGCTGAGGTCTCAAAATCAAGCATCTGAAAGCACACAAATTGTGCGACAAGGGCGTTTTTTCCTTCATTATTATCTGGCAACTTCGACGACCAATTGAGCTAAAATGTTCACAGGTTTGTTATTTTGTGCATATGTTGAGGTACACTAAGTGATAAGACTGGTCTTTGACACTAACCAAAGGTGTCCATGCCTTTAACTATTGCATTGTTGCTTACCCTCTTGATTGCAGATACTACATGTTGGTTTCTTTCTCTTCCGGTTATCATCACTGCCTTTGCTAAAGCCTGAACTACCACCTCTTCCTTTCTTGCTAAACCCACTTTGCTTATCACCTGTTATCAAAACAAATTTAATTTACAGATCAAGGTGACCACAAAATAACCAAATGGTTACTGGGGCCTCCATTTTCCCAATCCCTTCATTTTCAAACTCACTCCATGTTGGTGTGCATTTTGGCGACCCCAACCAGAAACATGTTTGGCCTTTGGTAATTGTTTGAGCGTTCTCGCGTGTTCGGTTGAACCGCTGTGATGTGGCTGTTCCGACCAAACTGTAACCGAAGTGTGACCAATCAGGACCAGGGCCCAATTTCATAGCGCTGCCTAACGGTAAGCAAATTTTCGTGCTTACTGTAGCTGAAAAATGTGCTAAGCTGCAAGCGTATTCCACAGGTTAGCAGAAAAATTAGGCAGCCATATTGCGCCTTCAAGGTGGATTTGCATTGTAACATCATTTATTTTTCGTGCAGTAAGCAAGTAACTAAAGGTTGACCATTTGCACTCGAACCCAGGCTGGTCGACCATTTGTTGACTTCTGTGGTCGACCATTTGGAACCAGCCTCGAGCCCATGGTTTCTTCACTGGTCCCAACAGCATGTTCCATTCTAACATGTTAAAAGCGCAGAGGGAACCAGTGACACTATAGCGAAAAGGCGGAAGGTTGACTAGACTTCCAAATGAGTCGTTCGAGTGAGTGCGTCACTGCGCATGTACATTGCTGGTCATTAGTCAACCATGAGTCGTCTAAATGTGCCCACTCAAACTTGCTTTTAGTGTCAAGCTCAAGACATTACAATTACAAGGGCTTTCAATCCCTTAATTTTCAAACTTACCCCATGATGGTTGGTTACTGGAGCTGTTTCCTTTTCTACTGTTCCCCGCACCATCTTTCCATTCAAAGAAGTTACATTGCTTTCCCTGTGGTTTGTTGCACACGTTGAACTCTCTGCCTTTATTTGGTCCTTCTTTTTGTACTGTCCGTCTATAAAATAAAAATGGTTTAAAACACCAATTAATCGTCATCCATCATTGCAAAAACAGCAACAACAAAATAAACAATACATAAAGTTTGTGGAAAGAAATAGTACATTTTTCATTGTTCAACCTCAAACCATTTAAAATGTACCCAGTCAGTTTCCCTTGTAGTTTATTGTTTAAAGACACTGTACACGTTTTGGATTAACTCAAAACATATATTAGCATAAAACCTCTCTTGGTAACGAGAATCGGAGAGCTCTTGATAGTATAAAACATTGTGAGAAAAGATTTCCTCTAAAGTAACATAGTTTTTGAGAAAGGGGTAAATTCTCACTAAATTAATAAAAGACTTCTGGCCAGAAGTCTTTTATTCCTATGATGTTAAGATGGAGGTTGTTGGTTCAAATCACGCTGTAGTAAATTTGACTTTGTTCAACCCCAAATCTTCAAAAGAATTTTTTTCACCATTATAAATGTTAAACCTTTTTAGATATTTTCATTTCTTTGGTTAGTGTCTTGTTCATCAATTCATTTCATTTCATTTATTCTGGTTATGAAGCCAAAATACTCACAGAAAAACTTAATCACTATACTAGCCAAGATCCCCATGTAGAGAAGACAAGAAATGAAGTTTCAGTTTTAGATATGGGAGGAAAACCCCAGAGAATTATTCCAGGGAAAACTCATGGAGTCAAGACGGGACTGACAACTCAATCCACGTAGTGCCCCGGCATGATTCCAACCAGGTCCTAGAGGTGGAAGGTGAGGAAAGATGTCATTACGCCAACCCGACCACCCAGAATCAAAATTTAAAAAAATTAAATTAAACTAAGGTATCACAATAATTCATTGTATCAAGATAAACCACAAGGGAAACTGACTGGGTTAATTCTTTGTCAATTTTCAAAAATCATTTAAAAATTTACCCAGTCAATTTCCCTTGTGGTTTATATTGATATCTGAAACAAAAAGTTGCATCCCCTTAAGGTGTTCCCCTTGCTGCCGCTTCCCAGGTTGTATCGTAACTTGGGTGTGATCCCTGGCTACACGGCAGTTAACGGTTGAATGGCTTCTGACAAAAAAGGGAGACCGCCAACAGAGGGCTAGATAGCTCAATTGGTAGAGTGCAGCACTTTAATCCGGAGGTCGTTGGTTCGAATCCCGCTATAGTCAATTCTTTGTTCAACCCCAAAAACAGTTTATTGTGTAACTTACAAGACTGCCGCCTGTCCGCATTGACACATGACCTCTCCCCATACATTAGTCTTGACATCTGTAGAATCATTCCCAGACTCAAACCCACTACTACTCCTATAGCTGCCTGTAGTATTACTGCCATAGCTGCTTGTAGCACCAGTCCAAGAGCTTCCACTGGTAGAACCAGAACTCTTACTAGAACTCCAACCAGAATCATTGGAATTGTTTGTAGAATTGGAAGTTGAGTTTGAGTTCTCATCAGCCCATAGGAAGAAGTTACATTCCCCCGAGTTACACTTGTAGAACTGGCGCCCTAGTGACAAACAGAGAACTATGATAAGAACTAACACTTTTAAAGGGTCAGGGGTCGATTTCACAAAGCAATAAAATTCATCGCAAGACAAATTTTCAGTATCACCATAGAGATTTGTATTGTGACATCACACTTTACTTAGCAACTTCGATTGATTTGCAGTTACGATCAATCTTAGATCTTTGTGAAATCGTCCCCTGAATACATCCAGTAATGACTCTGGAAATTATTGCCCAAAAAAACTTACTTGGTAAGAAGCAGCTTTGGATAGTATCATGCAAATTCACATCCAAATCACTCAATGGGATTCCAACCAATAACCTTTGCATTGCTTGAGCAAATGTCTTATTACCATTAGACCACCGAGCTAGCCCGGTGGCTAGAGGCATAGGGTTTGAACTTCCTCTAGCCACTGGGCCTAGCTTGGTGGTCTAGTGGTAAGAAATTTGCTCCAGCAATGCAAAGGTCTTGGGTAAGAATACCACCTGAGTGATTTGCCAGTAGTTTTTTTCCCCACAGAACTCTGGAAAGTTCTTAACACACATCGAGGTAATAAGTGTAAAAACAAACAAATTATATTCTTCATCTCGGTATAAATGTTAAAATCTTGGGAGAGATGCATGAAACAATTTAAAATGTCTCCATCAGTAAGAATGATACTACCTGGACATACCATTGTTTGGTCCCGGTTTCTTCACTGTAAGCCGTAATGCATCACCTCCACAGTTACACACAATGGCATTGTCACTACTGCTATTAGTACCAGCAAAGAATGATGTTCCTCTAAAACATAAATAAGGAAGAAATTAGCATTACAAATACTGAAAATGGAAATGCCTCAAGGACTACAATTTGTGTCTTCACACTGTAGACTGAGAGTAATTCAATTTTCTTGTTACAGGTTTGTTTGTTTATATTGCTCTTCCCATTATGGGAACCTGACAAACTCCCACAAGAAGATATAAATGCCAAGCTGGCAACAGCAAATCTCTCTCACACAAACATTGGTCTAGGATTATGAACTGCACAAATAAAAAAATTGTGATTCAGTAACAAGTCGACAATACTTGTTCTAGTCATTGTGCAATCAGCGGTAAGTTTGGCAGAATTCGAACCTACAACCTTGTGATTGCAAGTCCTGCAATCTAACCACTAGACCACGATGAATTGCACAAATCAAGAAATTGTGATCCAGTAACTAGACGACAATACTTATTCTAGTCATTGTTCAACTAGCGGTAAGCTTGGCAGGATTCGAACCTACAACCTTATGATTACAAGTCCTGCAGTCTAACCACTGGACCAGCTTTTTTTCTAAGAGGTCTTACCCAATAGGTACTTGATCAAGAGGTTGTCTAGACTGTGCCGTCTGAGAGGAAAAAGCTCTGTTTCCACTTTGATGACTTCCTCCACGTCCACTACTACCGCCACCTCCTCCCCTACCACCCCAGTCGTTGTCTCCTCTACCCCCGCTTCTACTTCCACCAACTCCTCCACCATTGTCCCCACCCCATCCTCCTCCTCCTCCTCCCCTTCCATTGCCTCCTCCTCCTCCTCCACCACCTCCACCTCCTCCTCCTCCCCATCCTCCTCCGTTGCCTCCCCCTCCATTGCCTCTACCACCTCTGCCACCCCGTCCTCTTGTCTGGCCTCTTCCTCGATCATTTCTTGCATTTGTTGTTGGTACTGGTTCAAGAAATAAAGAACACTAACATCAAAAAAGAGAGTTCACACCAACGGCAACTGTTTTACCCTTTATTAGAATCTCCAGAACAGATGAATAAGGTGCATTAAATCATTACCAAGAAGTTCATCCATTTAACCAATATTCTTGTTTTCATAAAGAAGCCTCAATTTATTGTACATGAAGCAATAATGTGTAAGTGTCTTACTTAATTACACAAATGTCAAGACTGTGACTGGAAGCCAAACTCTCGACCTCAGAAACACAAAGAACTTGGGTCTGGTGCTCTTGACCGCTCGACAATGACACACCACTTACATATGTAATCAGTTAATGTTAACCAATAGTGGACCAGTACAAAAAAATAATTGCAAAATGTCTATTTCAATTATGCCACCATGCATACCATGCCCAAAGTGTATGAGTTTGGTAGTAATGTGATAAAATAAACACATTGTAATTGAGTCTTCAGAGTTTGGTGGTCATGTCAATAAACCACACCTTTTTTAAAGCCGCTTTTTAGTGTGTTTTTCTTCTATGGTCACCTTGCCAGTTAGTTTAGAATTTTAGCATAGATAGGGTTAGAGGCATCTGTCTCCTGAAAAGGTCAAAACATTACCGATGCCAGCAGAGATAGGCCTATGTAATAAGAAACTATTAATTCTCTGTTGGCGGGACAGATGTATCCCCATAGTTTTGTTTGGGCACTGGCTTAGTGACCATTTTTTTTCCTTTGTCTTTTTCTTCCACTCTGTGCTTTTTAACATGTGTTCTGTGCCTTTGATCATTTTGTAGGTAAGGGACACAATATAAATTTCAAATTTTATTATTATAAATATAAACTGACCTTGTGTTTGAGGAGGAGCCCTAAGATAACTAAGATTCAGATCTAAGGATTCCATCAGTGTCACATCACAACCTCCGATACAACCAACATATCTGTGTACAAACAATAACATACAAATGAGAATTCTCTTTCTCTTCTTTGTTCATAAACACCTGGGACAGTTCATCCATTCTGATTGGTCAAGGAACATCACACAAGCGACAAGCGATCTTAACACAGTGAGGAGTGTTTACACATGGCCTGAGGCAAGTCAAAAGAGGGCGCTATCAGACGATTGCATGAATTCTGCAGTTGGTAGGTTGCATATGGCTCACGCATATTTGAAACTGTGCATGCGATACTTCGGAATGTTTGGAACTTAACCATGCAAGTTCCAAACATGTGACTATAGCGCTTAACACAGATAGAAATTTATCGCTGACTCAAGGTAAACTGAGCTAAACTGTCAGGTGTGTCCTCACCTTTTGAAGTTTTAATGGAAATATATTTATAAATGGGAATGAAAGGATGAAAACTCAGTGTCAAACGAAGGTTCATATCTTGCAGGGTCGTGACCAAGAAATAAAGGTCCTCACCTTCAGCCCAGTCGTGTAAGTCACAGGCACAACCCTGCCAGATTCACAAAGCTGTTTAAATTTAAGAACTCTTAATCCCTTATAAAAACCCTATTCTTACCAAATCCTCCAAAAAACTATTCAGGAGATTGGTCAACTTAGTAGGATTTGATCTTGCATGCCCACGCCATAATTGATTATCAATTGAAAAGGTATACCAATCTTCTGGAAGTTGAGTTACCAAAGAGTGTAGGACTTTTAAAGATATGAAAGGATCTCTAGGCAAAGACACTGTGTAAGGGTTGCATGATTAGAGGGGCCGTAAAGACCATGTGAACCTTGTTTACAACAAGTGTGACCTTGTACATTCTTTGGCTTGTCTGGCAGGCAAGATACTGCACTGGTCATTTGGGAAAGTTTACATTTTGTGGGTCATAATTTCCACATAAAAACAAGAATTATGAAATAGAAAGCTGGACAAGTTTCGAGATGTGCCCCCTTTCATCATATCAAAAATTGATAAGAATTGGACAGTGCAATCTGCATAAAATATAAGATTTTATGTTTTCTTCCATTAGGCTGTGTACAAATCGTGCCTGCAGGAAGTCCAGGCTCGGGTGGCTCTTTTGTAAACATGTGATGTCACAGGTCATATCGTCTATATAGAAGCTAAAAAAGAAGATAAACATTACATACTGTGTTGGCATCATTGGAGGTATGGATCCTCTCTTCAATTTCAACTTGATCTTCTTCACTGGTCCAGGTAGGCACTGAAACCACAATAAAACAATTATTCATACTTTATGCATTCAGGGCTCAAAAATAGCGGTCGCCCGGTCACCAAAGCCGAGTGAAAAAGGTAAGTCAGAACCCATCCTTTACTAACCCCTGGGCAAGTCCAAATAAATGTTACCTTCCACAATAAATGAGGGGTACATTGGTAAAATCCCAACGAGAGTTTATGTTTAGTTTATAAAATGGTTTTACCAAGACCTAGCCAAACCCTAGGTTTTAATTTAAATAACTTACAGTCTGGCAAACATCATCAGATACAGATGCTTCTTGTACAGCCGCAGGGAACCAGACTGCAGCTTTGCATGCTGGGTAGCCAGTGCATGAGACCATCCAGCCGCCATCTTTCTTGGCTTTAAGGATCATTGATTGGTTGCAACGTGGGCAGGAGCGGACTGGAGTCATGGATTCTATCTCAGTCACTGTAAGTAGACAATGTATTGAATTCATTTTTGCATAATAATAATAATAATAATAATAATAATAATAATAATAATAATAATAATAATAATAATAATAATAACAAGCTCTTATATAGCGCTTTACATTACATCATTACATTATATCAATGCGCTTTACATTAGTCCCCTGGTCATTGGGCCAATAAACATCCCTTTTAATCTTTCTCAGCTCCCATTAGGAAGTATACAGCCCCGAGCTGCCGTGGCGCTCCGAAAGCTTTTCATTCACAATATCAAACTCTACCCTCGCAGGTACCCATTTATACCCCTGGGTGAAGAGAAGCAATTATAGTTAAGAATCTTGCTCAAGTACACAAGTGTCACGACCGGGATTCGAACACACACTCCGGTGAATTATCACCAGAACTTGAATTCGATGCTCTTAACCACTCGGCCATGACACTCTAAAGGTCATGGGTATTTTGTGTTGTATCTTCGTAGGATTAAAAACAATCCAACGTGTTTGAGAACCAAAATAATAAATTCCCTTCAAGAACCGACTCCGCTGTAGTGCAGTTAATTTCGATCGGCTATAAGCTAAGTTAGTAGTCCCAGCCAATTTTCTATACCTTCCACCCAGGTAGTAGTTAAAAAGCAGGACAGTTCTTTTCAGAACTGAGAAGTCTCCCGAACATCCGATAAATCTACTCTGCGGTAGTAGAATAAAGAAGGACAGTTCTCTGAGAACAAATACTACCTGGAAAGTAGATACACACATGGTGTTACCGCAAACCAACTATATATTGATACCTCACCATGCAATGCCTCAAATCCTATAAAATAAGACAAAGTTTGTTTCTTACCATCTGGTACATATGCTTCTGGTTGTTGACCAAGATATCCAGATAGCGCTACATCCAACATGTTGGCCTGTCAACAAAAATATTATAACAATAATAATAATAACAAAGTCTTATAAAGCGCACATTTTCACAAAAGTGCTCGGGGCGCTATTACAAAGAAAACTAAAAGACAAAATCACAAAGAACAAAAAACAGATTAAATACAAAAGAACAGATCTATCAACATGAGGTGTGTTTTGAGAGATGCTTTGAAAGAGTGAAAAGAAGTGGATGTTTTGATGTGAAGAGGTAGTTGATTCCAGAGATGTGGTGCTGCAACAGAAAAAGATCTGTCCCCCAGGTGCGATTAGACTTGATTTCTTGAAGAAGATATCTGTTTGCAGAACGAAGGTTGCGAGATGGTTTGTAGATGTTGAGCATGTCTAGGATGTAAGTAGGTGCTTGCCCATTTAGAGATTTGAAAACAACGAGCAAGAGTTTATAGATGAATCTAGAAGAAATTGGGAGCCAGTGAAGATCTAAAAGAACAGGTTTTATGTGGGAGTGTTTTGTTGTTAAGGTGACATATTGCATACATAAGAAGACAGGTGAAAACAAATGTTTTTTTTTTTATTTGACAGAAGAGATGTTGGTGTGGTGCGGTGTGCATGCACATACCAACTGTATGTGTGAATGCATAGAACACGTATCAGCTAAAGGTAGCTGATACGCACATCAAACCAACACAATGAAATGCATCAACAAATAATTACTTGTAAGAGATTAGGTACTTGATACTTGATGGAGTAATCCCTTTGCAGCTGGTGAAAGCTAAACTGGGATGATGTGCTGTGCAGAGAAAATGAACATTTTGATTTGTGGCTAGCTGTTGTTAATGGATTGATACATTACCAGCTAGCAGCTAGTTAGTGTTGGTGCAAGACGTTTCTTGTTTTCCTTTCACGCACAGCGTGGCTGACTTGTGTGGGGCGGCCGATGTAGGCGCTGTTGGTAAGTTGGCCGCGCTGTGCTTGAAAGGAAAGCGATAAACGTCTTGCATCAATACTAGAAGCTAATAACAATGCAGTAAAGACTGGGTCCTCACAATCTTATTACCGATCTCAAATGTAATGAACAGTTCTTACATTTGCAGCAGCTTCAATGAAGACTTGTTTGTATTTCTCAATTTGTTCCCTTAACACAACGTCTGGGTCCTTCAGTCCTTCACATATTCTAAACAAGAACAACATATACCATTTTACAAAATATTATAACACTTGTGCAAGGTCTTTTTCATTTATTTAGCAAAGGACACTTCCATTGTAAAATCTTTAAAGGAGCATTTTAGAACTGGTAAGAAAGAAAAATCGTAAAGATCACAGATTTACATCAAACTTACAAGGTCTAATGATGATGATTGTAGAAAATATCCCAAATGAGCTCAAATTTTCACAGGTTTGTTATTTTATGCATATGTTGAGATACACCAAGTGAGAAGACTGGTCTTTGACAATTACCCATAGTGTCCAGTGCCTTTAAGGTGAAGAATCAAAAGAGATACCTTTTAAGATCTGATTCCAGTTCCGCTCTTAGGTGTGGTTTGGAGAGTGCATATCCCATGTTGTCATATCCTTCTACTAGTCCCATACCTAGCTCACCAGGAACAAACCTACCATCGGGTCTAACTCCAACATACAGACGAGATTTAATGGTATCAATGTGATCAGCATGAGTGGCATCAGTACCTGTGTAAGAGATGGTAAATTTGCATCGGGGATAAAGAATATTAATTAAGGTTTTTTACATATATATACAACGATGTGTGTTAGCACTGTATACTCAGTACTTACCCGAGTTCTGTGAAAAAATACCACAGGCATGTTTTAATAATAATAATAATAATAAGACATTTGTAAAGCGCCTAATGCAAAAGCCTCTAATACTCGGATGGGATTCGAACCCGCGACCCTTGCAATTCTAGAGCAGTGTCTTACCAACTAGACTACCAAGGTTTAATACCCGGTTGCTAAAGGCAGTTCGAATCCTAGAGGCAGTTCAGTACCTGTGTGTTCAATACATAGGATCAAACACTTCAGTCACATGTTAACATTGGTAAAACGGGTTTATATCCCGTCATTCATTTTAGTACCAGCCGCCATGCGCAAGCTTGCAACATTACACGCCAATCCGAACACTCAACCATCAAAACACTCTAAGTGATACAGGACCATCTTCATGTAGTCTCTTTTATAAGCAGGTGAACTCTGAGCCTCGCGCTTTATTTCTAGCACCTCCAACAGCTTCAACGCATCCAAAACTTGGCAGCCTGCCTTTCGTAGTTACATTAGCTTTGGGTCAAAGAGCGAGTAACTTTCAAAGTTTTAGTTACTGTGTATAAATGTCTCCTAGGAATAGCACTGGGCTACTTATCATCTTCCCTTGCTCTCTATCCAACCGCCACGCTCAAGCTTGCGATCAGCTTCTGACAACACACGCCTAACCGAACACTCAACCATCAGAACATTCTCATCTGCTCACAATCGAACTTTCTCGTTTGTTGCTCCCCAAATGTGGAACAACCTCCCAGTATTCATTAGAAATGGAAACTCTTTGCCAATGTTCAAGAAATCTCTGAAAACTTATCTGTATCAAATGTAATATGTTGTAGTATAGTTCGGTTTGGTTTGCTCACTTTATAGCAATTTGATCTTGTTGAAAATGCGCTTTATAAATGCTGTGTTGTATTGAATCCACACCATGCAAAGCTCCATACATCACTTATGCATAATCTACTTAATAGGCGCCAACTGTCCATACTGAGTTTGACCTTTGACAGTACCAGGAAAGTTTTTGCAAATTAAAGTTTTTAATATGCATTAGGATCAGCATGAGGAAATGGCAGACTTACCGATTCCATGTTTATCCATGAGTGCAATCAGATCAGCTTCAGTTAGTAAGGGGGGTGGACTTGTCTCGCCATCAACCATCTGAGTAACATAATAATGAATCTTTTAACAAAAACCTTGTAACAAATACATTGTCGTGGCTGAGCGGATAAGAGCACCGAACTCAAGCTCTGGTGCTTCTGTTCAGCAGAGTGTGGGTTCACATCCCAGTCGTGACACTTGTGTCCCTGAGCAAGACACTTAACTATTATTGAAAATATTGATGGTTAAAGATAGTAACAGGCTGATTATATAATTTGGTACATGTATGATTGGTATCATTACCGGCTGGTCTTAACTTGCTAATTACATTAACGTGTTAACAAAGTGACCTGGGGTGGACTAGTCTTATCTCGAGTTAGGATGAGTACTCGTCCTAACTTAGGACTAGCCATATGTGTTCAATTTCTCCTAGGACTAGTCCTAGACCCCTGGGCCCAATTTCATAAAGCCTGTCAGCATCAAAACGTGCTGACCACTTGCTTAGCAAAAACAGGTTACCAGCCAACATTCCATAAAGTTTACATTGTTGCGGGTGGTGCCTCGCTCATTTCTTGCTTACCAAAGTAATTTACTAAGCAGTGTTTTCTGCTAAACAGGTTTATGAAATCAGGCCCTGGTTGAGAATATAGACCTTATGCACATGACATCATTTCAGTAGGGCGCCCTCACTTAGAGGTAAAAAGGAGGTTGTTCATTGGCCAATTCTGTTCGGTGCACGTACAAATCTGTGCGTGTTGATTGTTTCGTCACCGTTTTACCTCTAAGATGACAGCTGGATGACGTCAATGCATAAGGTCTATTCCCTGATTAATGGCATAACAAGATGATTAATATTACCTGGATTGAATTAGGTTGGAATGTTTGACCTTCCTGGAAAACCGGAATGACCTTAGCATTCCATTTATCATACGGGTAGACATCTAAATAGTTCCTTGCAACGATCATCAAACCTTGTGCTGAGAATTCTTCATTTGCAATCTTGATCTCCACAGTGGTCTCAAAACCTTGAGCATCCTATGGGTAGAACAATGGTGCATCAATCAATGTGTCAATACAAATAGGGTGTGTTATCATAAGTCATGCTTGTCGTATACTAAAAGACTGCACTGGACACTAATAGTAATTGTTAAAGACCAGTCTTCTCACTTGGTCATGCGTTGGTGTATTTCTACATATGAATAAAATAACAAACCTGTGAACATTTGAGCTCAATTGGTTGTCAAAGTTGCGAGATAATAATGAAAGAAATTACACCCTTGTCACACGAAGTTGTGTGCTTTCAGATGCTTGACTTTGAGACCTCAAAATCTAATTCTGAGGTCTCAAAATCAAATTTGTGGAAAATTATTTCTTTCTTGAAAAGTACGTTACTTCAGAGGGAGCCGTTTCTCACAATGTTTTATACTATCAACCTCTCCCCATTACTTTTTACCAAGTAAGGTTTTATGCTAATAATTATTTTGAGTAATTACCAATAGTGTCTAGTACCTTTAAGGATATTTTACACAAGCACCAGTAACAAAGGTCCTCGGTAATTGGTGACTGTCCCTTCATTTGATTATCTAACAAAGCTTTCACACGACTTTTAAAACACAAATTGATTAACATCCCTTGGTTTTCAACAGGGGGTTGTTTCCCCCAAAAAACGTGGTCAAATTAAGCAGACATCAACTTCTACTTGGTTACTCGGCACAATCCATAAGTCAAGATATAAACACCAAGGAGCAATTATAAGTAAAGCGTCTTGCTCAAGGACACAAGTACCAGGCATTGATTTCACCAAGCTCTTTCTATCTCAGGATTAATCTTATTAGGACTTAGGACAAGTTAAGTTCTGTATCCGAAGACGTTAGGACACATTGAAAAAATCCTTAGTTAGGAAGGGTTACTCATCCTAACTCTAGATAGGATTAATACAATACTAGCGTTTCAGGAAACCGGCTGCAGGACTGAGATTCAAAACCAACATTGTGATGACTCAGCTACCACAACTTGAGTTTGATGTGCAAAAACATTCGGCCACGACACACTACTCGCAGAAGTGAGTTATAACAAAGACATTTGAAATGGGTGTTTTGTATTGATGACACTATAGCCCTTCTCACATTGTATCTCTTATCCCTGTGGAATACAGCCCTACTCCACAGGGTTCCGACTGCACGTTTCAAGAAATACCCTGGGGTTAGCACTTTCCCGTACTCCGGGGAGCAGGGTGGCTAGTCCTCGGGGTATGCCCATTTGCCGAGGTAAAGTAATCACAAAGTAAAAACGCCAGCCATTATTCCCTGATGGCAACCTAGGGAATAGAGTAGTGTTAAAAAGGCTTTTTACCTTTGAACAGCAAGCAAGGAAGTGTCTGACAATGAGCTCAAAGACCTTCTGGTCATTTCCTTGCAGTGTATCGGTATACTTGAGAGGATGGATAGGGGGATGAGCATTATCTGTCTTGTTGCCTTGGCGAGGTGTCGGACCTTCTTGTAAGATGCCTGCCGCAAACGCTATAAATATAACAAGGCATTTACATAGTCAAGTATTGGTCATAACATAGTCAAGTATTGGTCATGTATAACAAGGCATTTCTCTCAAATTTTAATAGATTTATAGTAATAATTATTGTATTTTTACTCTTTGTATATATGCATCCGCAATTCGGCTTTTTGGCCGCCATGTTTGCATATTTAATAAACCAATAATAATTAGGGAATAACAGTGTTCGTACCCGGTCTTCACTGCGTGGTAATGACCGGGTTGGTGGCTGGCGCTGTTAACGGACCGAGCCGGAGGCGAGGTCCGTTAACAGCGCCAGCCACCAACCAAGGTCATTACCACGCAGTGAAGACCGGGTACGAACACTGTTATTCCCATTAATAAATACCTTTTTTAGCAAATTAAACGGCTAAAATTGTCCAAATTTTGTGAATTTTCTCTCGGCGGTACTTCCAGACATGTTCAGGGGCCATATTTGAGCTTTTGATGGTTCCCATCTCTTTCGTGCGTTAATCACATTACTGATCTTTGAGACCAGTGACTCTTTTAATTAATGATCTGTTCAGCGCCTTCACTGGGGTCAAAGGAGGCAAATGATTGGACGATAGCTGTTCCTTGTGCATTAAAACGCGCGCATGAGCTCGGCGTCAGTTTATACGCGCGCACATGTTACACACGCGCGCACTCAAAATTGATACATTTTCAGCGCGCGTACGCGTAAGTGCGCGAAGTTGCAATGAAACTAACAGGGATATAAATAAGCGTGCGATAACAGTGCAACGCGCAAGGTTTACACAATATATGCTGATTTAGTGGCCACTTTTTCGCTATTTTCCAAAGCCGGTCTTTATACCACCGTTAACACTCTCACACGTGACCGGGTTTTGACCAATCAGAGACTTGAAACCGTCCAAGGTATTTATTAATTGGTATTCGCGCCCTATGCGGATATCCGGTTAAGAAAAAAAAGGCATTCGCGGTTACGGATAGGAAAACCTATTCGCCATTAACCGGATATTTGAATAATTTGCCCAGGCCTAATTAACATTATAAGTTATCACACAAGCGCGAGCGGAATACGGAAAAATATAGCGCTTCTGCGCCCCATTTCCAACGAGGCTAAAGGCCGAGTTGGATATGGGACGCAGACAATTCGCGATGAACAGCATGCACGCCATAGATACAGAATTAAAATAACTAGATCGGCTGCGCATACATACGCATTCTGGCATTGGGGCAGCCATTAGCCCATCTCCAACGCTCATGCAAACCAGCACATGACTTTTAGCGCGTCCATAGTGGTTTAAGGCCGATCTCCCATGTTAATTTTTTGTGCGTTACCACCAGCACGCAGCACGCCACTTTTAGCGTATCCATGAAGAACCAGAAATGTTTGTGTACGGCTTATGGCGCGTATAGATTCTGACACTGAAGATGGAGAACTTGCCCAAAATGGTATCTGTATCCGCATGCATGCGAAACTTCTCTAAAAAAGGTTACTTACGTCCCCATCTTGGATCCTGTGTCTGTTCTTGAACCAGATCACGTAAATTCAACTCCTTTGGAAATGTGTTGGTTTCAGTGCGTGGATAACTGATGAATCTAAGCGTGGCAAATATAAGAATTCCCACCATATATAAATGTATTAAAGAGTAAATTCAAGTCCATTATCTAGTTTTCAGAGAACACAACATACAACTAACGTGTGAACATTTATACCCAACAAGGTCACCCTGTACTGTTTTATCAAAGATTTTGGTCAAATTTTTATTTGTATTTATTTATATTAATTTTTGATATCATATGCAAGGGGTCTATAGACAGACGTTTTTTGTCACTCACGATGACATGTTTAAATGGGTAATACAACAGGTTATAGACCATGTGAACCTTGTTCACAATAAGTGTCACTTTGTACATTCTTTGAGTATTCTGGCAGGCAAGATAACTACACTGGTCCTATGGGAAAGTTGACATTTTGTGTCATAATTTCCACATAAAACCAAGAGTTATGAAAGTAAAAGCTGGACAAGTTTTGAGATACGCCCCCTTTCATCATTTCAAAAGTTGATAAGAATTAGACAGTGCAATCTCCATAAAATATAAGATTTTGTGTTTTCTTCCATTGAGCTGTGTACAAATCATGCCTGCAGGAAGTCCAGGCTCTGTGGCTCTTTTGTAAACATGTGATGTCACAGATCACATCGTCTACAGGTGAATGAAGTTTGTTCTAGAAGCTTGCAATCTATATGAAGACCGGAAACAAGAGATATTCTAATATCTAAATGTTTGATGACAACATACCCTTTGGTGTAGAGTTTCTCAGCAATCTTCATTGTCTCCTTAGCACTGATCCGAAGCTTGCGAGATGATAACTTTTCCAATTCCTAAAAACAAATAAAAATCAACCACGTTAAGGTAAGATCAGATGGGAAAAGGGAGCGCTTGATATTATTTGACCACCAAACTGACTTGAGCTCTGGCATTACACAAATCAAATTGTAGTCTCATGCCGGTATACTCAAATTTACAACTTCATCCACCTGTTTTGAAATACTTCATCAAAATAAGCGATCCTATAAGCTAAAGTAGTAGTCCCAGCCTATTTTCTATACCATCCGCCCGGGCAGTAGTTAAAAAGCAGGACGATTCTTTTCAGAACTGAGAAGTCTCCCGAACATCTGATAGTCTACTCCGCGGTAGTAGAATAAAAAAAGACAGTTCTATAAGAACAAACTCTACCTGGCAAGTAGATACACACATGGTGTTACCGCAAACCAAATATACATTCATCAAAATTCACATGAAATGCATCCCTTAAGGTGAACCCTCCAAAGTGGCTTCCCTGGTTGTCTTGTAAATTAGGTTGTGATCCCTGGTTGTACAATTTATAGTTGAATGGCTTCTGACTGGCACCCCAAAACAAAGATATTGACAAAAATGGTAGACCACCAACACAAGGGCTAGAATAGCTCAGTTAATCTGGAGGTTGCAGGTTAAATTCTTGTAAATTTTATGTTTTTCAAGCCCAAATAATAAAAATTACCCAGTTTCCCTTGTGGTTTATAGCTTAGTTTTTAAAGTAAAAAATGTCCTTCCCCTATAAGGTCATGAAGGTGATCCCTTTTCTGCTGCTTCCTAGGTTGTATTGTACCCATAGAGTTTATATAGGAACTAGAGGGCGCACTGGTGATGCTGCTTGGACAAACACCACGGGACCGCAAGGAGACACGCGCGCCATTCGGTACACGCGTTGAATCAACATTGTCAACTCACAAAATGTCCGCACAAACACACGCTGTGCGATGCTGTTTTGTCAACCTAGAAAATGGCGGCATGTGCGCATGCGGGGCCGCGTATATGGGCCAGTGCGCCCTCTAGTTCTTATATATAACTCTATGATTGTACCCAGTCAGTTTCCCTTGTTTTTCATTATTTGAAATACATTATCATATCAGTTTGCACAATCTGCAAAGCATGGAATCCATGATACGTACCACTGTATCCATGGGTAGTGGTCTCCATTTACTCTTACTTCTACTGCTGACATTAGTTACTGTTGCCATGGGGTCATCAAGACACACTTGGAGTAATACCTCACATGCTAAGCGATGAAATAATCTATGTCTCTTCCAGTTAAACTCCACTTTAGTGTCATCCAGTTCATGCAAAACTGATATAAAAAAGGATAAATCAAAATTTGACTCTAAAAAAAAATACACAGATTTTTGATGTGGTGGCTAAGTGGTTAAGAGCACAGGGTTGGATTTCACAAAGAGTTGAGACTAGTCTTATCTCGAGTTAGGACAAGTTACTCGACCTAACTTAGGACTAGCCTTAAGTTGTTAATATCTCCTAGGGCTAGTCCTAAGTTAGGACTTGTCCTAACTCTTTATGAAATCGACACATGGACTCAAGCTCATTAGCAGAGTGTGGGTTCGAGTCCCGTCATGGCACTTGTGTCCTTGAGCAAGATACTTGAAGGCAGTGGACACTATTGGTAATTACTCAAAATAATTATTAGCATAAAACCTTACATGGTAATGAGTAATGGGGAGAGGTTGATAGTATTAACCCCTTGAAGGCGGAAGACGACTATGGCCGCTAATCTATTCTGGAATGCTGTGGACTGTGTATGTGGTAAGCCGTGGAATGCAGTCTGTGGCCGGTACAGCTGTAAGCAAACAAAGGCTGCTATGCAGTCATGCGTGTAAGCCGGGCATTGAGGCCTGATAATACCGGCGTTAAGGGGTTAAACATTGTAAGAAACGGCTCCCTCTGAAGTAACATAGTTTTCGAGAAAGAAGTAATTTTCCACAAATTTGATTTCGAGACCTCAGATTTAGAATGTGAGGTCCCGAAATCAAGCATCTGAAAGCACACAACTTCGTGTGACAAGGGTGTTTTTTCTTTCATTATTATCTCCCAACTTTGATGACCAATTGAGCTCAAATTTTCACAGGTGTGTTATTTTATGCATATGTTGAGATACACCAAGTGAAAAGACTAGTCTTCGACAATTACCAATAGTGTCCACTGTCTTTAACCATAGTTGCGTTGTCCTTAGGGTGGGACATTAAGCCGTAAGTCCTGTGTACTAGGATTGGTAGTGTACATAAAAGAACCTTGAACACTTATTGTGGAAGAGTAGGGGTTAACCTGGTGTTTCTGGGTCACATGTTTACAGGTTTCATCAGGCTTGCAAGCTACAGTAATTAAGCTCATTTATGAGGCTTACCTCAACAAAATCTCAGGAATGTTTTAATTGTACTATTAAACATCAAGCTAATGTTGATACAACGCAAGTTATGGAAAGTTTTGCGGTAACACCATGTAATGACTATCTCTAAATGAGTTGGGGTGGTTCTGAAAAGAACCGTTGGTTTCAATAGCTTTATCCAGAAGACCATCAGCATACTGATCGAAACGTCGAGTTGAAACCAACGGTTCTTTTCAGAACCACCCCAACTCATTTAGAGATAGTCATTACATGGTGTTACTGCAAACCTTTCAATACCGCAATTCCACCATGCTAAGTTTCAAATCCTACTTACATTTCAAGTTGGTAATAAAAACACTTACCTTTGATTTTATAGAATGCTTCTGGTATGAACGCTTCTACTTGTTTATATCGTTCAACCACAAACCCTAGTGTAGGGAACTGACAACTACCAAAGCTGATTAACTGCCCGTCCAGGATGTTAGGAAACACCTTGCACAATCGTAGGGTTTGGAAACGAGTGAAGGCAGCACCTGTAATATAATAGTGTTTAATAATCAATCAATAGGTCACCGTGGTCCAGTGGTTAGACTGCAGGACTTGCAATTACAAGGTTGTGGGTTCGACTACTACCGCGCTAACCATTGATTTCACAGTGACTGGAATAAGTATTATCGTCTAGTTACTGAATCACGATGTCTTGATTTGTGCAATTCACCGTGGTCTAGTGGTTAGATTGCAGGACTTGCAATCACAAGGTTGTGGGTTCGAATCCTGCCAAATTTACCGCTGATTTAACAATGACTAGAATTAGTATTGTCGTCTCATTACTGAATCACAATGTTTTGATTTGTGCAATTCATCGTGGTCTAGTGGTTAGATTGTAGGACTTGCAATCACAAGGTTGTAAGTTTGAATCCTACATCGCTAACTAACCACTGATTTCACTTTGACTGGAATAAGTATCATCCTTTAAGCACAACATCTTTATGGTGCAACTCATAATCATAGATGTTAAACCAATATTTGACTGAGAGAGGTTGGTGGCTGTTGCCGAAGATCATTAAAAACAGACAGACATTCAAATCAAATCTAAAATAAATAATCAGAACTGAAGCATTTTGAAAAAAAAGTTGGTTCAAGTTATTCTTTCTCAAAGATAAAGAGACTAAAAGAGGGGGGACCCATCTTAATTGCCCATTAAGACTGAAAAGGGTTATGGTCACAAAGCTTTGTTCTTGTATTAAGGGCATGGCAGTTTTGGTCTCCATCAGGACCCAATTTCATGGCTCTGCTTACCACCGAACTCTGCTCTTACAATCACTATTCGACCGCTTACTGTGCAAGCGCCAACTTTCTGCGCTAGCTGTGGTAGCAAAGAATGCCTAGAATCGTGGTGTACACAAAACGCACAAGCAAAAATTACCTGCTGACCCGCAACATATGCTTGACGAATTCCCTGTTTCCGTATTGCTGATTATTTGCTTACAGTGAATAGAACCATGAAATTGGGCCCAGTTACTTTCAGCTATTAGTGTGAGATTTAAACCTACCTATTCTCAGATCAAGCTGTTGTCTGACATCTACTGCATTAGTTATTCTCTCATCAGGCCGAACTAGATTACGACATGTATTGGCAATAGATCTGTAAAGATAATATTTGTAACAATGTTAAAATGACCTACATATGCTACACAAACAACAATTCTGAGATCAAAGAAAATCGTGGTTGAAGTTGAACTATTTTTCAAACTGTTTTTTTTTTTAAGACTGCTACTACATTTTACTTTATCTTTAAGAAAAAAATAAAGCTGTTGATATGCTTTTATTCTTGCAGCTGTTTTCACGTGTAATTAAATTCCCAAAAGGCCTTTCAACAGACCCTTCCCATGATATATGCTTATTACATTACCGCATGGGTACAGAAAACAATTGTTGCCAATGTGATGGGGTCCATGGCGTTTTGTACACCCAATGGGGCAAATGGCACCCTCGGCTTTGCCACCGAGGGTGTACAAAACCCATGGACCCCAGTCACAGCGTGCAACAATTGTTTTGTTATACCTTTGTATAATTGTTATTCCTCTACTCAAAGTTCTGTTGTCATCTTCAAACATTATTACGACGGAGTATTCATTGTTTAATAAGCAGAAGAAACCATTCCTGAATGTTCCCTTGAACCTGCAGGTGTTTCGTACACAGCGCTGGAAATCGACCAACGGTAGGAAAGATCAAGGTGATGTACACCGGTGTACATCACTTTTCATGTTACTCGACCCCGAGCCATGGTACATGCATATTTGTTGCACATCACGTGATTGGTTCTCGACCAATCAAACTTCACAACTTGTTAAAGAGGTATAACAAATCCTATTGGTTGCCAAAAGCCATAGAGATGTGAACTAAGAAGACACACAATCACGCAATCACAATCATTTTGCCAACCAAAATATTCGTGCACACGCCCTGTGTGCAATTTATTGGAAGGGTCTTTTCATGCAAGTGAAAAACAAAAGATGTGCTTTGGTCATGTGTTTATTGGAAACTAGAGATTTTTTTCACTCATCCAGAAATGATATGCAAAGAACAGCAATTTTGATAAGTAATGGCATCCAATTTGTGAGGGGGTAAACACATTGTACTCAACTTACTGTGGAGTTATCTCTGAAAATCTCGCTCTGTAGACATCCAACTGAGGTTTCACTGAAATCAAAACAAAATATGGACATCAAGTAGTTGTAAGATGTTAAAAACACTGGACACTATTGGTAATTGTCAAAGACCAGTCTTATCACTTGGTGTTTCTCAACATATGCATAAAATAACAAACCTGTGACTATTTGAGCTCAATTGGTCGTCGAAGTTGTGAGACAATAATGAACAAAAAAACACCCGTGTCACACAAAGTTGTGTGCTTTCAGATGCTTGATTTTGAGACCTCAACATCCAATTCTATGATCTTGAAATTAAATTCATGGAAAATTACTTCTTTCTCGAAAACTTTGTCACTTCAGAGGGAGTTGTTTCTCACAATGTTTTATACTATTAACCTCTCCCAATTACTTGTTACCAAGTAAGGTTTTGCGCAATAATTATTTTGAGTAATTACCAATAGTGTCCACTGCCTTTTAACATGAAGACTATGAAGGAGCCATTGAAGTAGTCTGACAATTCAGGTCAAAGGGTTTGATTTGGGGTCCACAGCGGTGAAGATACCACCACGCAAACCTTCGGCTGTCTCTTCAAATTCACAGTCTTTATTGAACTTGAGAAAGTACCGAGTAGACAGTGCTAACACACATCAATGTATATGGGTAAAATGCCTTTTGATTGGTATAGAGTGCATCACATGATATATCTTCTTTTTTTTTAGGCTGCGCGAATGTGACACGCTATACGCACAGCAAACAAGGTATATATTATACCAGTAGGAATTGAAATACTACACCATTACATCAGCAGCTTCTTAATACATAGAGATGGCTAGGCACAAAACATACATGTAGTATCGGGTTTAAAGGAACACGTTGCCTTGGATCGGACGAGTTGGTCAAAACAAAAGCGTTTGTAACCGTTTTTTATAAAATGCATATGGTTGGAAAGATGTTTTAAAAGTAGAATACAATGATCCACACAAGTTTGCCTCGAAATTGCGTGGTTTTCCTTCTACTGTGCGAACTAACACGGTCGGCCATTTATGGGAGTCAAAATTTTGACCCCCATAAATGGCCGACGTGTTTGTCGACGAGGTAAAAGGAAAACCACGCAATTTCGAGGCATGTTTGTGTGGATCATTGTATTCTACTTTTACAACATCTTTCTACCCATATGCATTTTATAAAAAACGGTTACAAACGCTTTTCAAAGACCAACTCGACCGATCCAAGGCAACGTGTTCCTTTAACAACATCCCTTACAAATATTCTGCCTTTTCATTGGTTTAGAGCGCGTCACGTGATATGTCTTAGTTTGACTAAAAACGGCGGCTGTGTGATAGTGCATCGTTTGCCGTGTGATAGTCCGACGACTATCACACGGCGTGCAGTACCAAGACGTCTTTTAACCCACCTCGAACCCAATCAGTTGTGCATCTGTGTATCTGAAACGCGCGTACGAACATTTTGTGTACGAGGATGATAGTCTGTTGGGGGTGTTATAAAACAAATATTGACTGCTTTTACTCGCGCTATGGTTAAAACTACGACTCTCTCGGTGATCCCCGGACCATTCCATTTTCCCCTCTGCTGCGCCTCAGGAAAATCGAACGCTCCGGGGATCACCTTGGGAGTCGGGACCCGAAGCAGTCAATATTTGTATGTAATAAAACAATGACTGCTCTTTCTTGTGCGATGGTTAAAACTATGACACCCTTAGTGTTCCCATGAACAGTCTAATAATAATATAGCGCCTATAAAGTTATCTCTAAGTGCTTCACAAATAACTCAAATAAATAACCAGTTAAACTATTTACAATTGACTGAAAGATTAACACTCAAGTAAGGTAATTAATGCTGTATAGAAAAGAGGTGGGTTTCAGGGCACTTTTGTATGATTCAAAGGAGGTGATAAAAGAGTGTGATGGGGGAGATTGTTCCAGAGAGTGGGAGTAGTACCGCTGAATGACCAGTTACAATACTGCTTTGTGTTGAGTCTTGGAATCTGAAGGAGATGTTGGTGTTGTGAGCGAAGGGAGTGGGGTAGGAGTTTAGTTATGAAGGAGATCTGAAATGTCGATGGGAGCAGCGCCATGAAGTGCCTTGAAGGTGAGTAGAAGTATTTTGAATTGAATGCATTTATTAATGGGTAACCAGTGGAGTGAGGATAAGATGGGTTATAAATGTTCATTTTTGCGTGCTCTCTAAAACAGAACACTCCGGGAATCAGCTCATGACTCATAGTATTAACCATAGCACTCGAAACAGTCAACATTTGTGTATTATATACCTCATGTATAGAATCCCCTAATCTGATTGGTTAAAAATAGAGTCATGGAAATAGCTATGCCCCCTTTTTCTACCAAGATGACGTCATAGTGACTATGCCTGGGGCATAGTCAATTGACTCTGTCCGCTCTGAAAATAATGCAACTATGATTATGTAGAATGTACGACTAGCGTTCCTTGTCACGGCGCGACCTTTCTTCGCAGAAGACCTTTCACCGGAGTCAGGGTTGTTGATTAGAAGAATCTTTATTCGGTATATAAAAAAAATATTGACTGCTTAATTAGCGGTGAACAGTTAAAATTATAGGCCCTCGGTGATGTCAAAACCATGACTATGCCCGAAGCTTCGCTTTGGGCATAGTCATGGTTTTGACATCACCGAGGGCCTATAATTTTAACTATGCCCCTCATAGCAGTCAATAATTCCATACTTTACAGTTTTCTATGATATCACTTGACTCCTCAACAATAGATATTTTGTACTTTATTGGCTGTTAATTTTACATACCTGCTGTACAGACTTGAATGATTTCAAAGCCAATATTTTCACCTTCCCTGTCTCCATCCGTCCAAATAACAAGAACATCATGTTTCCTGGCCTCTCGCTCTAATGTCCTCTGAAATAAACAATGGTAAAATAACATGACAAGATTTACAACAAGATAACAAGACAACAAGATTTAATATGGGGGGATGGGGATGTTTTTACCCATACACCGATGTGTGTGAAAAAATATCACAGGGATATTTACTCGGGTGGGATTCATTCCCACGACACCCTTACTATTCGGGGGGGGGGGGTTCATATGCCAAGCCTTGTCCTTAGCACACACTACACATTGAGCTTACCTTGATGTCTTTATAGTTTTCAGGGCACCCTTTGAAGACCTCAGCACTAAATAAAGCTACTGGATTACAACTGTGCCTGCAATAAACCAGATCAATCAGAGCAATCAAAATCTGTTGCAACCAAAGGGCATCAGAGCAATCAAAATCTGTTGCAACCAAAGGGCACCACAGCAAAAGCAAAGGGCACCATGGGTTAATTCATGGCGAGCTATGTATTTAAGACACAAACAATGAACATCACTATCTCTTGAATATGTACACTTTGTTTTACCATTTTTTGAAGGCCGAGACGAATTCATAGTTGAGCAAGTGGCCGGACACTGATGTCATCGTCATTTTGCAGTTTTGGTCAAAGAGATTGTACTCATACTCATAAATCTTGTTGAACTTGGAGAATCCTTCACTCTGTTTAATCAGATAGATAGATAGATAGATATAAACGTTTATTCAATGTTGCAAATAGTGTATAATACAGAGTAATATGGACAAAATAAAAGTAAATATAAAATATATTAAAAGATGAATCTTTAAACGAAAAGCAACATCTAGGTCCGGAAAGAAGCACAGCTTTTGTTCCCCAGCCTATGAACAGACAAACCAAAAAACAGACAGACATTAAAAATACAGGACAAAACTAACAGGACAAAACTGACAGGTGTAAGACAGAAAATAAAGCTGTTACAATTTCTATATACAAAAATAACATCAGAATCTTAGTATTCATTAAGAAAACGAGTTTTAAGTTTTTTGGTAAAAGTTGAGAGAGTACGCAATGATTTAAAAGAGTCATCCAGACTATTCCAAAATAAAGTGCCACGCTGGACAACACCATTCTTAGACAACGAGGTTCTACGATAGTTAACATACAGATTTTTCCTAGCAGCGCTATGGGTATAATTGGAGTGAATGTTTGAGGTAAGTGTAAAACTGGAGTTGAAACAAGCAGGTAGAAGATTATTCATATATTTATACATAAACTTTCCTAAGTTAAGATGATAAAGGTCAACGAATTTTAACAGTTTTAAATTACAAAAGAGAGGCCCAGAGTGCTCACAATAGTCCGCTTTGGAAATAACCCGAACTGCACATTTCTGAAGAGTGAGAAGTTTATTACATTTAGGAGTTGGACTTCCCCAAGTCAAAATTGCGTAATAAAGATAAGGTAAAATAAAAGAGTTGTACAAGGTCAGTAATATGCTACAGGGAAGGAAATTTTTAAGCCGATTCATTGTACCTATATTTCTAGATATTTTAACTGCTATAGTGCCAATATGCTTCTCCCAAGTCAAATTTTCATCAATATGAATTCCCAGAAATTTAGTACCCTTAACCTGCTCAAGATTGGCATTATTTAGAATTAAAGGAACAGACTGAGTGTACTTGAACTGGCTAGCACAAAATATAATATAATTTGATTTGAGAACGTTTATACATAATTTATTTGCTAAAAGCCAAGAAGTGATTACCCTGAGCTCAACATTAAGGTTCTGCACAGCTAAGTCTACATTTTTATCTGAATACAACAAACTTGTGTCATCTGCAAACAAACAAAATGTAATTTTTTCTGATGTATTGCAGATGTCATTAATGTACAAGATAAATAATAAGGGACCCAGAACGGAGCCTTGAGGTACACCGCAAGTAATAGGCCGTTCAGTAGATTTTACAGAATTGTACAAAACATATTGGGATCTATTACATAAGTAACTTTTAAACAAGTCAAGCGCTATTCCTCGGACACCATAATGTTCTAATTTACGCATCAAGATAGCATGGTCAACAACAACAAAAAAATTCAAGAAGAGATTGAGAAATGAAACATGGTTGCTTCACCGTCAGGAGGAGGGTTACGTTATATCACAACTAAATGAAACAACCAACATTTTAGGACCGGTTACTCGTCCTAACTCGAGATAGGATTTAATAGTCTACCTCCTTACTATTTAGTCCTAGTAGAACTATAAAAGGTTCGTTCCGCTATCAACTCCATGAATATAGAGGTTCATTCCGCTATCGTCTCCACGAATATGTGGTTCGTTCCGATATCGTCTCCACGAATATAGAGCTCCGTTCCGATATGATATCGCCTCAACAAAGTGGAATAGAAATGATAGGACTAGGCCTAATCCTAGCTTTTCGTGAAATCCACCCCCTGCCTAGGATGGCGAGGTTTTAGTTGCGATAACGTAACCCTCCTCCCGACGACAAAGCCGGAGCCTTCGCTGTCGGGAGGAGGGTTGTTAGATTACTAAAACTAGAGTACAGCGTGGCCGTGGTTTGAACTAAACTAAATAAATAAATAGTTAATTAATTAAACTTACCCTTCTAAATTGCCCCCTAGACATCAGATCAGCAAGTGACTTGGCTGCGTCATTTTTCTCAGCAACATTGAGCACTCTCAAACCTCTCGCCATTTTGTGATTCCAAGTTCCCAACTTTAAAATACCACCACCAAAACAGCTGCCAGCTGACGAGAGACTGCAACCGATCTTTGCTAGTGTTAACTTTTCAGGACCAACATTCCAAAACAAACTTCTCAGACTTGAGACAAACATTAAACATAAAACTAAAGCTATAAAAATGTATAGTTATGTCACAAACACCACTGACCATTTTCGTGATTAATCAAGCAATTTGCTAATTACCAAGTACGCTTTAAAAGTGGTACATGCTACATCCATTCAGAGTGAAGTTTTGACACATTTCGTCCATGGTCAAGTAGGCCGCCATTTACCAATAAGTGCACTACGAACTTAAGAGGGCGCTATTCGCAAACTTTACCCTTTTTGACGAGTATTTGGCGTTAAAACATCCCAAGCACGTTGTGCGTCGGCTGCTCAGCTTTTTCACTGCTGTCCGCCGATCCTCAGAGTGAGATTACTTTTCCTCAAAAATTATAAATTTACCCCCATCCGTTCAGATGAGCTAATCGACCCTTCTCCGGTTAATAAGAGCTGTTAAAGAACTTGTTGGATGTGGCTTTTGGCGGCTTCTTTTTGATTGAAACAATGCATTTGGACTGATGAAAAAAGTAATGCGAAAAAGAAGAATTGCCGCAATGTCGATAGCGTGTCCCTTTTTATCACATTGATCTTTTTGTCCAAACGACAACTTTTCCAAACAATTATTAGGATTTAAAGATTTATTCATTCAGCCAACATTAATAAGCTAAAACCAAAACATCGTAGATATTTTAATGCTTTTCGTTGTTTTTTCATAACATTATGACAACGCAAATCGAATCGAAGCGAGTGAAAAACCGCAGAAGACATACATTGCTCCTTGAGTAAGTTTTCTGGGTCACACATCACGAACTATACGTCACAAAACCAAAATAGTTTGAGATCAAGCGCTTGCAGCTGCGCTATCTTGAGCGCAAAGTAAAAACTCGCGCAAGTTAAGAATTGACTCAGGCGAATTAAAAGCTTTTTTAAGCGCAAAGTCCAAACGTGCGCGCGTTTCCCCATTGCGCAATGATGAGTTGATTGCATAAACACTTCATTTATATCTGCTGAAAAATCCTACCACAAAAAAATGAGATATACATATAATAATTAATGCACATCATCTTCACTTTCTGGGCATAATGAAGGCACTGAGTGGAAGTCGTGTGTTGAGCCGCATCCATCAATTGAGATTCTGGCGAAATACAAATAGGTTTGTAAAAATGTAGTTGTAAATTCTATTTTTGTGTTGTAGTACTGTACTTGTTGGTTACCATTCCTCCATGATGTGACTTGTTGTATTGTGATCGTTTTGTAATTGCATTGCATGTGATTTTTTAGTGATTAGTTTGTTTGTTATCTATGTGAATTCTGAATGTTACTTAAATAGTTTTTTAGTACCTAAAATAACATGACCAATAATAGATATGGGAACTTTGCATGTTGTTTTAATTTGTTAAATAATGATTTTTTTTTACCTCCATCATCCATGATTAATAATAGTGTAAGTATACACAGTTTAGCTACACTGTCCACACAGTGATGCCCTCCCAACCAATCAGAATGGAGAAACTGTCCCAGGTATTGATGAATTGTAATTTTAAGCTGATAATAATTCTGTCCTTATTAATCATTATTACAGATTTCTACAAGAAGCACGAATTACACATCCTGTACTTCCAATCCCTCTATCCAGTCAGCAACACAGATTTGCCTCTTCCAAAAAAACTTCAAAAGCTGACGAGGATCCAGATGCACCTCTTAGCTACACCTCAAGCAAGGCACTAGACTGGTCTGTTCACAACAGCTACGGCAGACACAAGAAACAACCTTGGTACAAAGTAGCACCCATCAGTATAGGACTCTCTATCTTTATTGCCTGGATATTCTTGAGAAAGGAGACAGATATTGATCGACAATTGGAGAAGCATTTACATGAACGCTTGCCACACATGTTTCCACCGCCTGCTGAAGTTCCAGAGGATGAGACTTTGTTAAATGAAGAAGAGGAAAAAACAATTACGGAATAACAAGATGGCATTGTGACAATATTGTTTTGAAAGTTTCTATTATGTGTTAAAGTCATTTCTTTGTGCATTTTTGGCTGAGATTTTAGTTTTAAAGGGAATCACTTATTTTGTGGATAGGTTTAATACTGTCCATGTTCATGAATGTAGAACTGCTCAAAATGTTTTACCTCCATGATCAAACGATTTGCAATTTTAATAGCAACAATTATTATTTATGTTATATCTTACCTTCATCTACAGTTTCTTCAAATTTGTTTGATCATGTTAAGGTCTTTTAAAGGAACACGTTGCCTTGGATCGGACGAGTTGGTCTATAAAAAGCGTTTGTGACTGTTTGTTATAAAATGCATGGGTACATGGGTAGAAAGATGTTTTAAAAGAAGAATATGTACAATGATCCACACAAATTTGCCTCGCAATTGCTTGGTTTTCCTTGTACCCTGCGATTTAACACGGTCGGCCATTTTAAGAAAACTGCATTTTCAAGGCATGTTTGTGTGGATCATTCTATTCTACTTTTACAACATCTTTCTACCAATGCATTTGATAACAAACGGTTAAAAACGCTTTTCAAAGACCAACTCGACCGATCCAAGGCAACGTGTTCTATGAAGGATTTGTGACAACTGCTATATATTTGTCAGTTGTGTCAAATTGAACAGTTGATGTGTCTTTACTAGGCTAGTACAACTGATAAATTTATTTGGATTTTACCTAAACTGACACAAAAGAAGTCCATTACTAATGTCGGAACAGTGTGCTAAGCAAAACCCACCAGTGTCTAGGCTAGTAGAAGAGAGACCCCCCTCTTAAATCCTGTGTACTTGTAGTACCCCTGTCCCCAACTCTATGGAAACTCATCACACCAATGATAGGTTATTGTTATTCAAGCTTCCAGTATCTCTTCCCTCAAATATGTCCGAGAGTTCTGGACTCTTTGGTGTCAAGAATGAACAAAATCAACTTCTTCTTTTTTTTTTTTTTTTTGAAGAAACAAGACCATCTAAGTTTTTTGGATGATGGTGTGTTCACTGAAAAATAGAGGATATGGGTTAATTTGCTCTTCAAGTAAAGAGAATGTGCTTTTTCAGCAGCACATCAAGATCATTTTGAGCATTAAATGCAATTTGATTTATTATTACTAACTGAATAGTAATAACATGTACCTGTAGACTAAACACCTACGATTCTATCATTTTCAAGCTGCCAGAGATGTATGATAAGATGGAGTTTTCTTAAGTTTCTGTTTTAACTCTGATAAAAGTTGACTCAGATCTTATTACTTGGATGTGGAAATGTGTTGTACTCGTCTACTTGTATATTGTAAAATGTACATCTGCAGTCCTAGAATTACACAAAGGTCTGTTGCCCTGGTCTTGTTGTCTCTTTAAATTTTCCCAGAGTTAAAGAAAGATTCTCCAATGGAGGCGCCCTTTGCAAAATGAATAGTTTGTATTGCCCTCTCTCAAAGATGAATTCCAGGGCAAGTATGTAATATACAATCCCCAGTCTTGGTTTTTTTCACTTAAAATAAACCTCTTCTGAACAAACCTCGCTACCATAAGCCTTTTTGAGGTATGGCGGACGTGATACGCGCGCGTCACATACCGCGAATGATGCCACGCTCACCATGTTGGTGGTCATTAGGTTTACGTGTAAACTCCCGCGTCGCCTAAAATGCGCACTTCACTGAATAACACACGTTCTATTTCTATGGTCGATGTGCACAAATTTACCTAAACCTTTGTAGCATTGTGTCCGCCATATCTCAAAAAGGCTTATGGGCAGCGCGCCATATCATGCTAGCTCCGCGTACGTCTCTAACCCCTGGAAGGGAAACTCCTTCTTTGATTGGCTGTCATTTACGCGCAAAATATGAAACGCTGTGCGTCTTCAAAAAGCTCTTTACGCCAAAACGCGTGCGTATAAAGATGTATGTATTCATCACGCAACAATGAACGCAAAGGCAAGTTTATGACTTTTATTACACACAGCGCATCCAGCCCGTGCGCGACTAACGCCCAACACAGAAAATATCAACCACAAGACTAATTATAATATCCCTTATATTTGGATATTTTGAAGTCACACTTCAGGGGTTATGATCGAGCAAGGCATGCTGGGAAAAAATGGTGCGGCGAGATCGATCACCCCTGGGAACGAGGTTGCTCTGAACAGCCAAACGGTGTGAAATTAATGGCCTCAAATTATGTGAATCTGTTTATTGTTTGCAGTAAAATAAGCCAAGGAAAACTTTGATGGACCATGTCTTCTTTGAATGGTTGGACATCATGTTAAATAAACAAGTTGAGTCTGTGTAAGTTTTGGGAGAGACTCTGAAAATGAATGGCAATAAATCGTATAGCAAGAGATGCAGTACAATTCATTTTGAGAAACTTTTCACCTTTCGGTACATGTACATTATGGGACGATTTCACAAAGTGCAACTTGAGACTAGTCCTAGGATATGTAAAAATAAAAAATAAAAAAACTCTATGGCTAGTCCCAAGTTAAGACAAGTAACTCGTCCCAACTCGAGATAAGACTCGTCGGAACATGTTGCCTTGGATCGGTCAAGTTGGTCTTTGAAGAGCGTTTGTAACCGTTTGTTATAAAATGCATACGATTAGAAAGATATTTAAAAGTAGAATATAATTATCCACACAAGTCAAATTTTGGACTGCCATAAATGGCCGACCGTGTTAGTTAAGTTTGCAAAGTAAAAGGAAAACCATGCAATTTCTAGGCAAATGTGTGTGGATCATAAACATCTTTCTAACCATATGCATTTTATAACAAACGGTTACAAATGCTTTTCAAAGACCAACTCGACCGATCCAAGGCAAAGTGTTACTCTTTGTGAAGTCCACCAATGTACTGATGTTTTTATTCCCACCAAATTTGAATCTTAGAAGCATAACTGCAGTTACATGTATTACCTATCATAATTCCAGCAATATTCTCTTCTGTGGTGACTTTTTATGAACTCAATAAGCATGAAACAACAAATAATATTGTTTTTCTGTCAATTAAGTTTAATCTCAAGTGGTCATCAAAAATATTGCATCCATCTTGTGAAAAACATGACATTATGAACGACACATTAAACTTATATTTACAAAACAAAGGGGCACAAATTAATATCTGTTTCCCTAAAAGGGGCCTGGTGTGCCGACATACAAAAAATAAGAACAGTGGTAGGTTTTTTGCTTTCAATCCACATAATATTAGTCACTGATCATGATGTACATGATACAAAGAATTCAGAAAATGTCTGAAATTTCTCACCCTCCATACAGTACACACTGTGTTCTTACTATGTATGTTGATAAAAACCAACAATTCTTTAAAAAGGGTACAAACAAATACATTCAAGACAAAACAATGATAAAAACACATGCAAATCTGTTAAATATGAACGAGGGAAAAACGGGAGATGTATCGGCAAACTGGGATTAGACAATTGCTCTTTCAATATAATATCAGCAGCGTAGTCTTGTAAAAAGTTGGTTCCAGAAAATACACTGTAGGTACGAAGATTTTTGAAATACACAGGGGTCTCATATGTACATAATGCTCACAGAGCGTTTATCTGGTGCCATGATGTTTGAAAGCAACCAGTCTTCATTGAAGCATTTCGTCAGCATCTTCACGAAGTAGCACTCTACGTATTTTTTTGCTGGTATAGCAGTGAGTGCAACTTCATGAAAATGCTAATGATTTCTTTAGTAGTTAAATAACAGTTCTTTAAGCACGCTCTCCACGGATTCTTCTTGCAAGTTGGATGTCCTTGGGCATGATTGTTACTCTCTTTGCATGGATGGCACACAAGTTGGTATCTTCAAAGAGTCCGACCAAATAAGCCTCGCTAGCTTCCTGCAATTTCAAACAAAGAAAAATACAAAATTTAAGTCCCCACACACATAATTACAGATTGACAATTAATAATCGGAATGTTCTCTGCTACAGGCCTGGAATTATACTGAGGCTGTGATACTGAGGCCACAGCCTCTGGTCTCGGCCTTTGTGCCCCTTCAAAAGTTATAGACTTAAAAACTTTCCAATGGAAGTGCCTTCGCAAAATGAAAATGGCCTCGCACTCTCAAGATGAAGAAATTCCAGACCTGCCATTAGTTAACAAAAATTTATTCATCCCATCTCAAACCGATAATTCAATTTTCCAGAAGGTTAAGCATACCTGAAGGGCACCAATGGCTGCACTCTGGAACCTCAACTCTGTCTTAAAGTCTTGTGCGATTTCACGGACTAGACGCTGGAATGGCAATTTGCGGATCAGCAACTCTGTGCTCTTTTGGTACCGACGGATCTCACGGAGAGCGACTGTTCCTGGCCTGTAACGATGGGGCTTCTTCACACCACCAGTGGACGGTGCACTTTTGCGTGCAGCCTTGGTTGCAAGCTGCTTCCTTGGTGCCTTACCACCAGTAGATTTTCTTGCTGTCTGCTTTGTACGAGCCATGATTTCTTATCTGTAAGGTTGAAAAAACATTTATTAAAATTCATTTGACCAACATAGGGTGAAATTTGTCTGAAACACAATGGTATTTCAGCCTTTTCATAATTCCTGCTAGAGATTTCAGAGCTGTTTAGCAATGCATGTTTGGAATTTTTTTTACTTCCAATCCAACATGTTTTGACAGTTTTTTAGGGATAACCTTTCGTATGGCGCCACCACTTTTTCACTAATTTTTTACAAAAGGATATACCTCATAATCATCGAGGTAAAATTAGATACTTTATTATTTCATATAAAATGAAAACTTTCAATATAAGTCGGCTGTGTGTGGTCACATGTTTCCGTTTACAGCTTGACTTTATTATTACATGCGTTATTATATGAATATTCATTAGGCCTATTATTGTTATTGAGAATCAGTCGAAGTTAATTCATCGGACAAGAATAAGTTAACATTGTTGCAAATGGACAGGGACAGGGTGATGGATGGAAGTGTTTAGCAGTACCATTTTATTTTACCACCACCCGTCACACTCACTCAGTCACAGACTGCGGCGCCCACAGACTATGTTCTTGCACGGAGTGCTGGAAAAGTTTCTGTATCAATATCATCCTGCAACCCCTATTTCAATAGTTTTTACCAAAAGGAATATCTCACTTGAGTAAATTAGTAACTTGTTTATGTAAGAACGAATGAAAAAGTGTTGTCAAGATACTGCAAGTTTTCCCAGCAGTAGCTGTAAAGTGAATGGTTTAAAACCGACCGCCACGTTGTTGTTTTTTATAAAGGGCGCCTTTACAAAAATTCCGGCTGTCAGAAACAGAATTGATTGAAACAGTGTTTTTCTTGTGAAGTCAGCCCTATATTTTCTTATCAAACACAGAATAATGTTACTTATTATATCATGAATGGAAATATGGCAACATTTACAACATATAAATTCAATAACGACTTCATTGCAGCACTATTCTTCACCTGTTTTTCTCTGGTGTTCTTCCCGTTCTTCAAACAAAACAATTGTGTTGTTGTCTGGTAGCCGCCGCTGTACGTTGTGTATAAGTGGTTTTTGCATGCATGCTACTTTTTCTCAATGAAGTCCGCTCTTTATGAGTTGGACATTTCTATTGGTCTACTTGCCCGCGCTAACGATAGTCATGAAAGAGTCCTGCTTATTGGCTATAATAACTAAGTCTCATTGGTCAATCGGGGTTTTCTTGCTAGCAGTTGATTGGTCAATAACTCGAGCTCTGATTGGTTAGCTCAGGATCCCAATTTTGTCACAATTTCTTCTATGGCGTTTTACACGCAATTTAACAGAAAAGTTTTCATCACCTGAAGCATTTCCGAATCACAATAAAGACCAAAATCGGGAAACAAATCAGGGGAAATAGTAGCTATTGTTTAAAGAACACGTTTTTGCCTTCCTTTGTGAATTATTTGGTGTAGTATTCCTCTAGTTGGCGATCTACATCCACAAAAGATTTTGAACCAAAAATTATTTATTTATTTTTGCTACAACCGGGATGGAGGGGTGGGGTGGGGGTTTAGTGTTATGGAACTAGAATTAAGGCTTCGCGGTACCAGCCTGACTATACAGAAAGTTATCTTGAATGCTAGTAGAATTCTGGGTCATGGGCAAGCTATTAAGCTTTGATTGCACAGTTATGTAAGATTTGGGTTTGAACAAAGCAAACTTTACCAGGGGGACTTGAACCAACCACCCCCGTCCGGATTAGCGTGCCAGCTGGATTAAGTATCTAGGTCTCCCTATTTGAATCTTGATGTTTGGGGTATACAAGTATTATAAGTTATGTGAGAGCATGGAGCACGAGATAGCAAATTACCACTCATACCATATAAATGAATTTGTATGCAAACAATGGAGAATGCTCATCTGAACACTAGGGAAAGCTTTCAAAGTTTCATCATGAAACCATTCTTACCCCGTAACCCCGGCCTTTGGTGTCCATATGGGGCGGGGTGTACAGTGTATTCATTGTGTGATTGGAAGCTGTGGAATTCCTCACAGGAATTTAGAGGGGGGGGGGGGCTCAACATGCTCTATGATTACATCATGGAGGAACATTTGGGGGGGGGGGGGGTAAACCCTCTGCCCTAATGAGCATTATATAGTTTGACATACCTGTCCCTGTCTCTAATTAGTCAAAGGAACTCAAATCCAGGGGTGCCTTTTTGTGGCTCCTCATTGAGGCAGAATTAGTTATTGTCGATGCATTACTCAAAGCTATACAACTGGCAAATGGCTTATTTGTTCAGACAGATTCAAATAAAGGACTTCCCATCAGAGCCATTTTACTAAAGTTATTGGTGTTCACAACCCCCACACGCACACACATAAACACAAAACAACTAATCCCATATTATTATTCCTTTATTTAAAAATTCTGATTTTATTACAAAGTTACATGGAAATTTAACATCACACACAAGTTGTTCAATATAATAAATATGACACTGAAAACACTTTTTAGTACTGAATAAAATCACAAAACAGCTGCTGCACAATTAACTTAATACCATTACAGATTAATATCCAAAATATGAATTACATTTATATTAAAATACAAGTTTAAAATAAAAATATATAAGCACTTGTGAACATGGCCTTCCTGAGCTTTTACAATTTAATTAATTAAAACAGTGTTACTTTTTACATAATGAACAACATGGCTAGTAGTGGTCCGCCTCCCCGAGTTGTGAAGGGTTAAGTAGCATCAACAGTGTCTTGGCAACCAATCCAGTCACTAAACCACTGAACTAAATCAACCTTGCCATGAACACATTCACTGATTGTTTACTACTGATTTTTCCATAATTTTGTAAATCAAGTTTTTTATTGTCATTCCCTAAAACATACAGTGATCCAGTTCAAATATCCAGCTTTTGAGCCTCCAAGGATATTGTAGCACCAATTCCTCAAGGAATAGTGAAACTGGGGTTTGCGGTAACACCATGTAATGACTATCTCTAAATGATTTGGGGTGGTTCTGAAAAGAACCGTTGGTTTAAACTCGACGTTTTGATCAGTATGCTCTGATCGTCTTCTGGAGAAAGCGTCTTGTGCTTTCTCTAGAAGACGATCAGAGCATACCCCAAATCATTTAGAGATAGCCATTACATGGCGTTTCCACCATGCTAAGTTTCAAATCCTACTTAAACTGGGGTTGTATGGTGATACCATAGAGCTTTATGGGTGATACCCAACAAATAATCCCTTCAATTTGTCTGAGTTACTGGAGTAAAGGGCGAATATAATTATTTCTGAGCTGAAGTTTGCAAAGAATACTCATTCATATTTCTTGATTGAAATAAGTTGGAAACAAAACTGGGGTTTTTTTTTCTCACAATGAAACTGCAGAATAAGCTCAATTCATTCAAATTGTCAGCTGCTTAATTTGAGTTGTAATACTAAAGTGATGCTCCAAAAAAGCTAGGATGACATTTTGAATGAGCTTTTTTGAGTGACTAAAACAATACAATGCGTTGGATCAAGTTTTGTTGTTTACAAATGGCAAACTGCAAACTTCTTTTACCAACTTCACTAAACTAAAGCTTTATCTGGACTTTGAAGAAAACTCGGTTTGTAAAATTTTTATTAGCACATATTTAACAATTTGATTATTTCATAATTATGGAAAATGCAGTAAATGGCAAATTATAAAGGCGTGAATTCTACATTAATCTGCACAAACACTACCCCATCATTACAGAATCGACTGCTAGTCAACAAGTCTGTCTGCATAAACTTCAGACGTCCCCTGAACTGATCTCGAGTGTTTCCCATTCCAGCACGACTCATATTGCTGCATGTAATGATAGTTGTGAAGTCTGATCGCTCATGTGTGTTTTTAACCTGATCAAATAATGTCACTTTGCATGTGGTGCTAAACGGAAAATGCAACTGGTCGTCATAGTCACCCTTCTGCAACACAATAAACAATGAGGTGTACGTTGAGTTTCTGGTGACATGGCCGTCCGTTTCTAGGCGGGCACAGAGCTTGTAGCCAGGTTGGCTGGTGTAGAAGGCTGGGCTTACGATACAGGTTGTTGAGTTGTTTCTACACATGTGGGATTTCAGATCTATTTTCCAGTGAAGATGTCCGTTGTAGTTGGTATTCTCAAGAAGGCTGATTCGTTCCACTTGTTGATTCAGAAGTTTGTCTTTCTCGTTCAGATTTCTGTTGAAATCAGACATACACAGTTTTTTTTATGAACTTGTGACCCAAAGCCCATCAAACATTGGCCTTTATATTTGATACAAAATGCTGTTTTGTTTTGTCTTCAGTAACTTTGAACTTTGTAAACCAGCGGCTTTGGGGTTGGGGGTTGTGAGATGCTGGGGTTTGCGAGAAAATTATGGCTTTACAGTGAAACAGTACCCGTCAAATGACTTGAAGAACTATTCCAACAGCTTATAGGATGGCTAAACTTATTCAACCGAAGTGATTGGGTTTACCTTTTGAATCAGTCTATCCAAAATTTCTACAACACAACTAAGAAGTTCAAAATGCTTAACAATCTCGAAAATAAAGTTCTTATTTGTTACTGCAATAATCTAAAATTCCAAGTGGTCGCGCAATGGAAATCTTGACACGCGATCATAAAAAGACACAGTTTCAGGTCTCAAATCTTAGGATCGCGCGCAAGATTTCCATCGCGCGACCTTAGAGCGACCGACTATAAACCGACCTTTATAGCCAGAAAGACAATTGAACAACTGACAGGCCCTTCCTTAACATTGGCAATATACATTTTGATATTTCCGCTCAGACCCTCACAGCTTCAGTTTTGTCAAATCCAAATGTTGGAAGTAGTATTCAATCCCAGGTTCATTATTTCAACAGGTCTTAGTTCCATTAAGTAATTTGAGAGTATCATTGTTTTTGAGTGTTTTTTTTTTTTTGGGGGGGGGGGGGTAAACTTTTCCCATCCCGTATAGTTTTCAATAAACACTCTATACAAAACCAACCTGTAAGCCATTGGTCACATTTTAGTGAAGACACGGAGGGGAACAGTTTGTCAAGAATCTTGTGAACTTTCATTTTGAAGCTGATTTGATTGTTAAAATCCAAACAAGAAACCGCCAATTTTGGGGTCTTAAATTGTTTTTGGCGGTCTTCAATGATCCACATAAATACGCCTCGAAATTGCATGGTTTTCAGCCATTTATGGAATTTGCCGACCGTGTTTGTTCGCAAAGTAAAAGGAAAACCATGCAATTTCGAGGCATATTTGTGTAGATCATTGTATTCTACCTTTACAACAACTTTCTAACCATTGCACTTTATAATAAATGATTTTTATATATCAACTCGTCCGATCCAAGGCAACGTGTCACTTTAATTGGTCTCGGCATTTCAACTAGCCTGTCCTATTCATCGTCAATAGACTGAAGAGTGTGAGACATGTTGGTTTAAATCCTAAGTATACCTGTTGAGTTGTTCAAAGCTCGACTTGAGTTGATGACACTGTTCATGACACACTTCCATTGCCTCAGATTGTTCCTTCAGCTGTGCTTTGTAGGTAAGACTTTGGGCCAAGACAAGGTGTAAATGATTGGATAACTCATCTTTGTTATGGGCAGGCAGGTCACAGCGCTTGATCTGTCAAAAAGCAAATCATTAGTAATCAATAGACACAAATTTATATCATATTTTTCTTCTTTGTGTTTAGTAATGTAAATTGGACCAAAATGATCCCCAAAATGTTTGAATACATGCGAGACTTGCACTGTCTGTCAGTTATCAAGTTTTGTAAGGTTTTCTATAAATGTCATAATGCTCACTGATGCTCACTTAAAGGCTATGAAACAGTGAATTTTAACAAGGTATCAGCACTTCAAGCTATGCAATGATAACAATATCAACTTTATTCTGACAATTGGCAAATTTAGCTGTGCCATGCAGAAGGAAAATTACAATTACAAAACAATACATTTCATGCATTACAAAGTCTTGAGAGCGGACAATGACATTCACCGGCATTCACTTCAGAACTGGCGTAACATACAATTTCTTTTGGTGGGTGCAAGTGGAGATCAAGAAATTAACTTGGGGAGGCGGCTTTTGATTGATTTAACCATTCAATTTTTCATTTGTCAATTAAACGACTGCACTTCATCATAGAAGACACTACGTTATTTCAGAGGGAGCCGTTTCCCACAATGTTTTATACTATCAACCTCTCCCATTACTCATTACCAAGTAAGGTTTTATGCTAATAATTATTAGAGTGTCCACTAAAAATAATAATAATAATAATATCGAAGTCTTATATAGAGCACGTATCTACCAAACAAGGTACTCAAGGCGCTGAGTATATATACAAACTTTCAGAAAGATAAGAAAGATAGGTTATTGCAGTGATGAATTTTGAGACCCAATTATTTAGCACCTTATAAGTGTTTACAAGGTGCTACGGCGCATACAGCAGCCACAGCCAGGAACACCGGGGCGAACCCCTTCTCTTTTCGATAAGTGCACTGGGTTCTTTTACATGCTTTACACAACACATGGGACCAACGGCTTTACGTCCCATCCAAAGGATGAAGCAATGGTTGTGTGTCTTGCTTAAGGACACAAGTGTCACGGCTGGGGATTCGAACCCTCACTCTGCTGATCAGAAACACCAGAGTTTGAATTCGGTGCTCTTAAACGCTTGGCCACGACACTTCCACTGCCGCTTCCACTGCCACTGCCTTTAAACACCATCGTAAATACCTTTTGGTCGCATCCTACAGCTTTGAATGTACAAGGAACAACACTGCTGGGACAGTCACCCTCCTCAACATCAATGTGCTTGCCCATCTGTAAGGTCAATCAAACCAGGGGTAAAAAGGTTCCCTATAACATCATGAATGATTATGTGGTAAATGCACAAACATTTTATGGCACATGTTAAAATAAAGGGCCGGTTGTTCCCTAAATCCCCAGTGACCTCTCAGGCCCTGAGCACAATTTCATAGAGCTGCTTAAGCGGACAATATTGAGAAAATAGAATTAGCTGTTGCAAACAACTTACCAACCAAATGGACCGAGAGTATAAATGCAAAAAATAATTAATGGCCTGACGTTTCGACCCTAGCAGAGTCTTTCTCGAAGGCTAAATGACAACACAACAAACATGAACAGGTAACTAAGTGAAACATAAGCAGTGAAGCGGACAATATTGCTAACAATTTTCTGCTAAGCAAAATTTAGCTGGAAACTGAATAAAGATGCTACATGTGATGGTAAGGATTTGGAAATAGTTTTTACATTTAAGTCAAAATCAAGGCATCCTTTAATGACTACGCAAATAATAAAAACTGGAATCTAATTTTGTGCTCTTTCAAATAAAAAAAAGTGGAAATCCACTATAAATCAGATAATTATTGAAACCTGCTCAATACAATGTAAACTTTTCAATTCAATTCAAGAATACATTTACTTCCATACTCTCATAAAAGAATAACGACAGTTACATGTATCACGGAGTAAAGCAAAACATATCATGGGCCGTTTTGGTAAGCATGAGCTTGTAAAAAACAGCCAGACAGACAAGAAAACAAGACAACCAGACAAACAGACAAACAGACAAAAGGACAAATGATACATGATACATGACACAAAGAGAATTTGTAAAAAAAGCGACGAGTTGGCAGAACAGTTTAAGCTGAAAATAAATAAGACAAGTATTGAACTGGTTCTTCCTGTTTGTTCAATGCAGCTGTGAACATCTACTTTATTGATTAACTAACATTTCTTACTACAGTTAATTCATAAATACCAAATAAGTGAGTAAAAAAAATCTCACCTGTTCTCTGAGTATTCCTCTATGTCCACATTCAGCACACTCAATGGGATACTTAGGACAACGTATCAGTTTATGATTCTGAAAGGGCAGGTAAAAAGCACAGAAAATGAGTCAACCTTTCCCATTATCAGGGACACACTGGTTAATAATCAGCACTGTTAATAACGACTATTCAAATTATATATGATTTGAGGCATTGCATGGTGAGGTATCAATATATATTTGGTTTGCGGTAACACCATGTGTGTATCTACTTGCCAGGTAGAGTTTGTTCTTAGAGAACTGTCTTTCTTTATTCTGCTACCACGGAGTAGATTTATCGGATATTCGGGAGACTTCTCAGTTCTGAAAAAAACTGTCCTTAACTACTACCCGGGCGGAAGGTATAGAAAATTGGCTGGGACTACTACTTTAGTTTATAGGATCGTAATAAACTGTACTACCTCGGAGTCAGTTCTGGAATTGGTCTCATCAACGTTTCGACTAGCTCGCTCTAATCTTTGTCAGGAGACTGACTCTACCTGAGAAGTCTCTCGAACATTCGATAAATCTACTCCGCGGTAGTAGAATAAAGAAAGACAGTTTTCTAAAAACAAACTCTACATAGCAAGTAGTATTTAAATTGTTGTTATTGATTTTTATCCCGCTGGTTTTGGGAATTCTTCTTTAGATTGAAAACTACTTTGTGCAGAGACCTTTCTTTGATTTGAGTATATTAGCATATGAATCTTATGCCTCACGCATATAGCAGTAAGCTTTCAAACTCAAACAAGAAACTGCTCAAATCCCGGCCAAAACGCTTGGGCTACCCATTCCTAACGTTATGTAAAACCATTCCCTGTCCAATTCCCATTGACTACCCTGCCCCCCTGTCCCCCAGACTCCCATAAATGGGCGACTGTTATAGTCTGCAAAGCAAAAGGAACACCACGCAATTTCGAGGCAAATTTGTGTGGATCATTGTATTCTACTTTTAAAACATTATTCCAACCGGATGCATTTAATATAACAAACGGTTACAAACGCTTTTTATAAGACCAACTCGTTCGATCCAAGGCAACATATCCCTTTAATTTTTTTAATTTTTTAACTACCAAACCAAGACTTTTATCACCAAATTCACAAATAAATGTTTTCCTTGCAGAGAATATCTGGCATTATAGCTACAATATAATACAAAATTAGATTTGCATATGAGCATACCATTTCATCCTTCCTGATGAATGACTCGCTGCAATGAGTACAATCCAATAGATGCAGCGGGCAATCTCCTAGATGCTCCTCAGTCTTTCCTCTCAGGTATTGCTCTTCACATCCATTGGGACATACAAGCTTTGCAAATAAACAGGTATCACTGTGACTCTGAATCAAAGACAAAACAATGGTAGATTCATTATAAATCCCTTAAAGACACTGGACACTTTCTGAACAGAACAAAAATTAAAAGTTCACAGATTTACAAAATACATACAGGGTTTACAGAAGGTAATGGTGAAAGACTTCCCTTGAAATTTTATTCCACTTTTTGAGAAAACATTATAACAATTATCAATTCTCGATATAGAGAATAACGGATTTATTTTAGTCATGACACGGCGACACATCATGACATGGCGAAATGTGCGGAAACAAGGGTGGGTTTTCCCGTTATTTTCTCCCGACTCGGATGACCGTTTGACCCTAAATTTTCACAGGTTTGTTTTTTTATATGTAAGTTGTGACATACGAAGTGTGGACCTTTGGACAATACTGTTTACCGATGTTGTGCAATTTAAAGGCAGTGTACACTATTGGTAATTACTAAAATATAATTGTCAACATAAATCCTTATTTGGTAACGAGTAATGGGGAGAGGTTGATATAGTATAAAACAATGTGAGAAACACCTCCCTCTGAAGTAATGTAGTTTTCAGGAAAGAAGTAATTTTCCACGAATTTGATTTTGAGACCTCAGAATTAGATTTTGAGGTCCCGAAATCAAGCATCAGAAAGCACACAACTTCATGTGACAAGGGTGTTTTTGCTTTTGTAGTTATCTTGCAACTTTGACAACCAATTGAGCTCAAATTTTCACAGGTTTGTTATTTTTTGCATATATAATGTTGAGATACACCTAGTGAGATAACTGGTCTTTGACAATTACCCAAAGTGTCCAGTGTCTGCTAAGTGCACCAATGTTACTGTGTGCACTGAAGTTTGTTGGGGACTAGGATTGGGCATGGAGCATGTAAAACCCTGCTAAATGCTGCACAGTGCAACATAGTATGGGTTTGAGTTGACTGCTATATGCAATATTCCGTACAAATTGCAAGAGGTCTGCATTCGGAACTAACCTGTAGGTTTCTTAGATCACCTCTCCACTCACAGCCACTTCTTACATTACTACAAAGAACCGTCATAGACAAGATTTCCCTCTCAAAGGCAACATCGTCAAATATCTGTAGTGCATCAGAGTAGGACAAAATGTTATAAATGATGGAATTAAGGCCGAGTCACACTGCAGTGATAATGAAAAAAATAACGAAAGCGATAACGACGCAAAGAGAGCTCATTCTATTGGTTGAATTGCTCCACGCACATGCTCATTCAACCAATGCAATGGAGGTATGCTGAGCCTCTGTGCAGTATTAGGCTTGACAAAGACTGTGATAGCACAAAATCTGAAGGCAGAGGGATCGACATTTCAATCAGTATGCTATGATGCCGATGGTCTTCATACAGGAGAAGGCAGAAGACGATCAGAGCATACAGATAAAAAAAAAAAAGTCTCGGAACCACTTCAGCTCATAATGAGATTTATAATATTACGTCTTCGCAATTCCCAATGCAAAGTTTTAAATCCTACTTAAAGTAAGGTACAACATATTAAACAATTAACAGAGATGGCTGTAGAAGCATTCAAATGAAGAAAGTGATCAGCAAAGCAAGTCTGTAAAGGAATGAATGGCAACACTTACATCACTTTTGACATTTAGCCAGGTTTTGTCCACTGGACACTTGGTGTATGGACGAGGGCTACATACAAACAAAATATAAACAAAATACTTCAACAAATAATAAACAAAACATTGTGTCAAATTCCAAACTTGAATGCTATTGTTCCTGTGGTTTGTGAGTTGTACAGCTCTATGGTTATAACTTAATAACAGAAACCATCAACTTTTTGTTTAAAGACACTGTTTAAAGACACTATTGGTAATTGTCAAAGACCAGTCTTCTCATTATCTCAACATATGCATAAAATAACAAACCTGTGAAAGTTGCAAGATAATAATGGAAGAGAGAACACCCTTGTCACTTGAAAGTTGTATGCTTTCGGATGCTTGATTTTGAGACCTCAAAATCTAATTGTGAGGTCTCAAAATCAAATTTGTGGAAAATTACTTCTTCCTCAAAAACTTTGTTACTTCAGAGGGACCCGTTTCTCAAAATGTTTTATACTATCAACAGCTCTTCATTGCTTGTTACCAAGTAAGGTTTTATGCCAACAATTATTTTGAGTAACTACCAATAGTGTCCGCTGCCTTTAAATACTTTGATCAACATCCCCATTACAACCTAGCCACTAGGAATACAACATGAATTTCTCTATAGGAATCTAAACTTTGGTAACCGTTAGAGCACCTTGCCACTTACAGAACCCTTGGACAGGATGTCTACCATCAAACTCATGGGATGTTGGGTTCATCAAATCTAACAGACCTTCCATTGAAACAAAAAACAGCGTTTTTCTTCTCATACCCGATTATTTTCTGCATGCACATTTTGCAGAATCGATGACCACACTTGGTTTGTAGTGGTGAACGCAGTGCTGCTAAACACACAGGGCAAATGTACTTGGGGTCGAGTGCTGGCTCAAACTCAGCATCATAACCACCAGTCACTTCGGTAGATGATGTGTCATTACTGCAGGATCTTACACTATCAGCCATGATGTTTTAGACACAAAACTATAAAAAAGAACATTTGAAGTTATTCACAAGTTTTACATCTCAATAAAAAAAACTCCAGCATGCACCTTTTCTCGTACACTTAACATTTTTAAGTGATTACTATATATCATTACAGTCACCATTGTGCAGCTTCATAAAGTAGCACAATGAATTAATACTGCATGGAACATCTGGCTGGACGAAGTAAGTTTTCTTTAAAAAACAAAAATTAGGCAATCAGCTTGCAAGTTGTTATTCACCCATGCATTTGTATTGTTATATAACAGTTAATAATACAGTCCAGAAGACCGTGGATCCTGGGGCCCAATTTCATAGACCTGTTAAGCACAAAAAATTGCTTAGCATGAAAATTCTTCCTTGATAAAAACAGGATTACCAACCAAATTTCCATTTGTTGCATATTGTTTGTTACTGGTATTCAGCTGTTGTTTGCTTATCCTGAAAATCACGTGAAAATTTGGTTGGTAATCCTGTTTTTATCAAGGCAGAAGTTTCATGCTAAGCAAATTTTTGTGCTTAGCAGCTCTATGAAATTGGGCCCCTGAATGGAGGTTAGCTTGCCTTTTCGTGTGCATCTCTATATGAAATGGCAACTTGCACAGCCTGCATCAAGCACAAAATTGGTTTAGCAGCTCTATGAAATTGGATACACTTACAGGTCATGCTAGGGAAAAGTTTCCGTATGGCGCCACCACTTTTAAATTCAATATGAAATAATATAGTATCTAATTCTAATTTACCTCAATGAGATATCCCTTTTTGTAAAAATGAGTAAAAAGTGGTGGCACCACACGGAAAGTTATCCCAATGCATGCCTATGGTTTGGACAATCACAACATGAGCAAGTCTACTCCTACTAGAACTAGAGGTTTTGGAGTATGGTAACATTATTTAAATGATAAGCAGTAACTTAAAATAACAATTGCTTAATTTGTTGTAATGAAATGCATGTAGTTAAGTAATAATGTAAACCAAACTAACCTTGAATCACTCCAATAATTACGCAATGTAAATTAAGCTTGTAAATTAAGTGCCACCGTTGTTTAATTTGAGCTCTCATGGAAAATGTAACATATGTCATAAAATCCAAGGTTTAATTTTAATCTTGCAGACTCTAGGTATTAAAGGAACACGTTGCCTTGGATCGGTCGAGTTGGTCCTTAAAAAGCGTTCTGCAACAGTTTGTTATACAATCGGCATGGTTGGAAAGATGTTGAAAAAGTAGAAAACAATGATGTACACAAATATGCCTCAAAATTGCGTGGTTTTCTTTTTACCTCGTCGACTAACACGGTCGGCCATTTATGGGAGTCAAATTTTTGACTCCCATAAATGGCTAACCGTGTTAGTTCGCGACGTATAATGAAAACCGTGCAATTTTGAGTGATACTTGTGTGGATCGGTAATTCTACTTTTAAAACATCTTTCTAACCATATGCATTTCATAAAAAACGGTTTCAAACGCTTTTTATAGACCAACTCGTCCGATCCAAGGCAACGTGTTCCTTTAACATAATTTTTGTTTCCAGTGGAGATTCATTAACTGTTCAGCACAATGATATCTGATCTAATAGGTATATCATTGCACCTTTGCATTAAAATGCAATATAATTTGTTTCTATGAGAAGATTCTATGGCAATGTAAACAAATTAACTTTATGCAAATGAAGCCATCTATGAATTGTGTTTTTTCTTCTTTTCTGTTGATCCATGACGATAGCATCTTGCACAGACATAGAATGACAGTGTATCAGCTGATGCACACATTTCAACATCTTCTTAATTGATATTCAACATCAATTGGGGATACAGTATTTACTAACCAAGCTTACACATCAAATTAAAACCAACCATTTTCATCAGAGGTAACAACTTTTACTTAAAAAATTGCAGTCACAAAAAGGCTGCAATTCTAAGAGAAATTACATGGACGCTGAACTTGTCACAGCATCTTTCTGGTTCAATTCATTTATGCTACCGAGAAATACTTTTCACTAAATTGACTGTGTAATTGTGAACTGTGTCGAAGAAAAGAAACCAAACAGTGAATTGTGTCAAAGAAATAAAAGCAAACAAGAGTGATTTGCAAGACGCATTTTGGCATGAGTAATTTGTTCACTGCTGAATGTTGATTATGAATGAGTCAATGGGTGTCCTAGTGATATAAACGATGTGCGCTGGAATATATATGAACTCCGTGTGAACCTGGCATTATCCTGAGGCCAAGTCTATGGCATTTCCAAGCGTATAAATGTTAATTCAGCTTCAAAATCAAAACATTCTGCCCAGATATAATGTTTGGGAGTCATACATGATGAATTGCAATGTGTCCAAGAATCATTCTTTTATTTAAAGCTCATTAAGCAACACATTTTACACAGTATTGGATTGGATTTTTGGGGTTGAACAAAGAATTGACTAGAGTGGGATTCGAACCAAAGACCTCCGGATTTGGCTATCACCTCGTAAGCGGGAGACGATACTCCGATAGCAGAACAAAACCTCAGTGTAGCTATAGGAGTAGTGCAAGTTTGTACAAGGGCAAACAGAAGTATGTCAAGGCTTGTCAAACTGGTCCTTGGTCTTTCTGCGGGTGTGAAAAGTTTCCATAAGGCGACACTTTTTCATTCGATATAAAATAAATAGTATCTAATTTACTCCTAGAACTATTTCGGTTTCGTCCGGCTATCGTCTCCCGTCTATAGTTCTAGGAGTAGCTCAATGAGATATGAATCCCTTTCTGTAAAAATGTATGAAAAAGTGGTGGAGCCATACGGAAAGTTATCCTGCGGGTGTCTTAACGTTCTATGTATCTACTTATCCGGTTGTTTTTGCATTATGTTTTAACAATTCATGTAGTATCGTAGCGTCATACGTTATCGACCCTCATATGTTTTCGGTCCCCAACTTTGATTCCCGTTTACCGCGATATTGTGCAAGCTGCACTGATGACCGAAGCTATGCAGTTTACTCACGGTCTGTATTTTCATCAGGCTTAATCATGCTGAGAATAAAGTTTCCTGTCGTTGGTTATGCTCAAACATTTATAAAATGATTGATTTTTGGTACTATCACTAGTGCATTATTATGCCAACATTCAAGTGAGTCAAAGAAACATCATCCAACCTCGAAAGTTCAAAACAAAATTACTATCTGCTAGATTGAGTTTCATTCTGCTTTAGTCACTAGATGGATCACGTGTGGTGGTTACTATTTGGGATTCTATGGTGCGCAAATGTGGGGAAAATATTAAAATATTTTAAGTGAAAATGACAAAATTTTTTTTTATTTATTTACTTCATAACTGTTATAAATTCCGATAAGCGTAATAAATATTAAGTCTACATTTAGGAGAAAATATCATAGATTGGTTTCTTATCTCCTGAAACCAAACATTACTGGTCTGAAATGGGGGGAAACGGATTGTTATGAAGTGTGAGTGCATCAAGGGGGGTGGGGTGTTTTACTTTCATGCCTTATGATATCTCTGGATTCTAATATAGTAGCCATAATGCCTTAGAACAAAAATGTAATTAAATTTGTTAAGGGAAAAGTTTCCGTATGGCGCCACCACTTTTTCATTCGAAATAAAATAATATAGTATCTAATTTACCTGATTGATATATCCCTTTTTGTAAAAATGAGTGAAAAGGTGGTGGCGCCATACGGAAAGTTATCCTTGTTAAGTACTAATTGAATAATATTTTTGATCTACTTTGCCCGCCATACTAGCTTCTGAATATTCAATAAAATACCAACCAATGAAAGGTGTGAAAACATATGACGTTGCTCCAATGTCGTCCATGCACAAGCACTGTTAATGGCGGACTGTCTCTCGCAACGTAAAACCAAAACTTTAAAAATTTCAACACACCATGAAGTGAAAGTGTTATTGTTAAAAAATTGGATAGATGATTTGAAAAAAAAAAATTAGTTTTTGATTGTGAACAATTTTCCTGATATTCTACTGAAAACACATGACACCAGGATATGTAAGCTACTGCTACTGAAGCATGTTTTTAGTAATGCATGCGCCATTGCTCACAGTTTAGACTAAACTTTTATGAAATGTGTCATTAAAAACAAGCAAAACACAAACTGTATTTTCCTACAGTTATAAGAGTAAATCACCTATAAATAGTCGTAATAAAACAAAAGGCTCGATTGAGATTACAATTTGACGAAGCTGTAATTCCACACTTTAAAACACCCGCCTTCCCAGTAAAATCACAACACTCCTCCGCTCCGAGATTGTCAAGTCCAAATGAACGCAAAAAACGTTGGTCGGCGGTCCTTCAAACTAGCCGTAGATGGCGCCCTGCCAGTTTAACGGTGCGTGATCTTAAAAGAAAAAGACGCCTGCAGGGGGGCAGGAGGATAACCGAATTCGAACCCACGAAAAGGAAAAGCCGCCCATTGCTCGAGGGCCTCAACTTATTTATTTCACAAACACAAGGTAAACAGTGGACAAAAATTGCTTTAATACAAAAGTGTAAAGGCATTAGGCCTACCGATAAGCTCATTATAAAAACGACAAGACATACCAGAAGAGATAAACTGGGATAGCTCTATCTGGGACCCGTTTATCTGACCGATAGAAGGGGCGGGGTTCCCACCTCAACAAACCCATTTCCCCCTCCCAAAATGAGATTTCAAAAATGCACTTATGGAATTCATGGTTCGATACGTTATTAAATGTAACCCTCTTCGTGTCCCCCACCCCCTCCCTCCCCCCCCCCCCCCCAAAAAAAAAAGTTTTTTGTCGCAGGTCGCCTCGCCCACACCTGCCGCATAACTAACACCGCCCCCATAACTGAGTTCTAAAGTAATAGTTTCGTCACTGGACGGAGGAATATAGCTATTATTTCATAGTTTTACTAACATAGTAATAAAACAAAGCATGAACAAAGTAAGGCTAATTACTATTACAAAAATATATGCTGCAAAGGGGGATCGAGTAAACTAATTAATACAGGGTCCTGTTTTGTAATTATTTTGTTCCATCTCCCTCCTTAAAAGGATGTTTAAAAATAAAATGTTCATTTTTTACTCTCACAAATATCTTTCAATCCTGCTTAGTACCACCCATAATTCAGAAGAGATAAATCTTCTTAGTTGGATTGTTCTAAAAAAACAGTTTTCATGATAAAACTGTGTTTTAATTATGATTCTAGTCTCTTCTCATTTTGATTCTAGTAAAGTAAATAAAAGTCTGGTTTAGTAAATACTCTGAGCTACAAGTCCTCCAGCCCTGTGGACTTCCCCCCAATTGAAGCCCTGAAGAAATAGCAATGGTGCTGATTAAGACAGTAGATTATAAATACAAATATTTAATTCAAGATGATGTACAAGTAAGGCTTGATGAACACAAAGAATAGACACAGAGGCAGCAATTCCACAATAGATCACCTTTAACTTCCATAAAATTATATCCAAACAACAATTATTGCATTTACAAATTCAATAGGCCATAACTTAATTCTTCATACATACAATTTTTACATTATGTTAGACATAATTCATGTGTATGTGGTGTACATTAATAACCAACAAAGACATCTCATTTTAGAATGTTATACAATTCATTATCCACCCATGACAACTGAAGTTGAAAGGTCAAACATAATTTCATACTAAACTCTTCTCTTATTAGAAATTGTCGAAACCCCTCAATTTCAACACGGACCCAAGTTCAAATCCTGCAAGCAACAAAAAGGTTCACAGGCAGAAGGTTGTATTAAAGGAACACGTTGCCTTGGATCGGTCGAGTTGGTCTTTGAAAAGCGTTTGTAACCGTTTTTTATAAAATACATATAGGTAGAAAGATGTTGTAAAAGTAGAATACAATGATCCACACAAACATGCCTCGAAATTGCGTGGTTTTCCTTTTACCTCGTCGACTAACACGTCGGCCATTTATGGGGGTCAAAATTTTGACCCCCATAAATGGCCGACCATGTTAGTTCGCACAGTAGAAGGAAAACCACGCAATTTCGAGGCAAACTTGTGTGGATCATTGTATTCTACTTTTAAAACATCTTTCCAACCATATGCATTTTATAAAAACGGTTACAAACGCTTTTGTTTTGACCAACTCGTCTGATCCAAGGCAACGTGTTCCTTTAATACTACTTCAACGTGACAAAAAATAAGGTACAAAAATTCCCCAAACTTTACAAAAACTTGAAAAGAAATAAAAGTCTATAGCATGGACAAGTGTTTGTCTCATACCAATGAATGTCAAGTAAAGAGTGGAGTAGAAAACATACAGCATACACATTTGTTGAGATTCATTTTGTTTATGTGCCCATTATCAAAGTTTAGCATGAATACATTATTGGCATAGCTAATACATGTAGCATACCAATCCCCCCCCCCCAAAAAAAAAAACCAGAAAACAGGACAAGCCCAATGTTAACAACACAATCTAGAAAACCAGGGGTCGATTTCACAAAGAAGTAGTAGGACTAGTCCTTACTTTCCTTACTCTTACTAATTAGGACTAGTCCTTACTTAAGACTAGTTAGGACTTCTAAGTTAGGATGAGTAACTCGTCCTAACTTGAGATTAGACTCGTTCTAACTATTTGTGAAATTCACCCCATAACACATAAATTAACATGAGCCCCACAAAGTAATGTTTTTGTTGTGCTATTTTCTAGCCAAGTATGCCTCTTAATTTGCTTTCCACTGGCTGCTATTCATTTGCAATGACAATGTTTACCCTCGCAGTTACCCATTTACTCCTGGATGATGAGAAGCAATTATGGTCAAATGTCTTGCTCGAGGATCCAAATTCAAATGTGCCCTGACAATAACTGGGCCAGATTTCACAGCGAGATCCCAGATCCAATTTAAGATGAGTATTGACCCAATTCGCCTGAAGCTATTACTACAATAAGATCTAGCTTGTGACGTTTTGTGGAGTCAGTTTCCCTGTGTGTGGTGCGTTTTTTAGACGACGTTTGCATGACACCATACATGTATCTGGACATGCATACTCTCAAAATAGGACACCATGAGTAGACAGTCGCCGCATGTGATGCCATTGCAAAGGGTAATTACAGTCAGTAACAATAGTGATTAGTGATCTCTATGTTTTAATGGGTGCGGTCGATTAGCTTCCCCGGGTCGACCAAGAGGTGCTCATTGGGGTGAGCCTCTGACAAGAGCTATTCGAATGATAACTCGCCCTCTCGTCAGGACATCATGCACCTTGGGCCAACCCCAAGCCACCCATTCAAAAAGCAGGGCACTAGGGGCTAACCCGGGTGAGCCCCTGGAATGACGTGAAAGCTATTCAAACGCACCGGGGGGCAGACTGGGGTCGACCCGGGGAAGTTAATCGAACGCACCCATTGATTGAGATTGACTAACTTAACTTAAGATGAATCCTTGCTGAACCAGTACAAGCTTGCAAGTGTTTTGTACCTAATTCAAAGATGAAAAGAGCAAATACAGAATAGTTTTTCGCATACTTCCTCGACACTTGCTCCACTGGGGTACATAGTCAGGTAGTTAATCACATTTCAAGCTATTGTGTAGCAATGTAGATTTGATCATTCCAACCTCAAAACTATTATGAATGAACAAGAAATTCCAGGACATAATGACTGTTGAAAGCTGACTTTAATGTCGTTTTGCAACAACAACAACCAGCACATAACACCTCCCCTACAAAACAAAAAACCCTAAAACAAAGAATGACAGAAACCCCCCAAAATACACTTGAAAAAAGACAAAATATATAGTTGTACCAGCAAAAAAATAAATCCTTCGACAGCTTTCATAATCTCTTCAGAGTTCTCTTTTTGTCTCTCCTCTTTTTGTCCAAGACTTTCTTATCTCCAGCATGTTTCTTGGCATGAGGACCATTGGTATTAGATCCTGACGTCGAGGGACAATTCTCATCAATTTCTCTAGATTCTTTAACTCCTCGGCCAGACTTTGCATGGATATCCGTCATCATTTTGGCCCTCATGAAATAATCATCATATTGTTCTAATAGTAGTCTCCCAGCTTCCTCGTTCAACGCTGATTCCGGATTGGGATAGATGAGTAAGCACTTGATTGTCTGAAAGTAAAAATGAAACATTTGTTGTAATTTTTTTTCACCAAAACCTTTCTCATTGAGTAAGTATCAACGTTAGATGGGTTGCAATCCGGTCACTGACAGCCATCTTTGATGTAAAACAATGGAAAAGTGCACTGCGCATGACTCTCAGCCAATGGTAGCTCTCCACGCATGTACAAGTCATCAAACATGGTGGCCGATGATGTCTATTGCAATCCATCTATATGTTCCCTGTAAATTCAAAACCAGGATTGGTGGATTTTAATTGAAATCTGCAATTAAACTACCGAGCAGCAGCAGAATGTAACTGCATACATCAGTGCACTTATAAAGTATTTCTGTACAGATTTGAGTATTCATTCAATACTCATTGTGTGGCACTCTTGCATGCACTCATGATATCTCACTTAGTAGGCCTGATACAAACAGGGTCATAAGTCACTGGAACAAATGATTGAATTCACTCTTTACCACATAATCACGCTGAACTGAACAAATGGTGCATCCATGCAAGCTTTCTCAAACCAAGTGGGTTGTACCTTAACAGCTTTGGAAAATGCCGGATGGAATTGCCACTTTTGTCAATCTGCCACCATTCTAGGCATCAGGGCCCAATTTCATAGAGCTGCTAAGCACAAAAGTTTGCTCAGCATGAAAATTTTGCCTTGATAAAAATAGGATTACCAACCAAATTTCCACATGATTTTCAGGATAAGTAAACAGCGGCTGAATACCACTAACTAAGCAAAATGCAACAGATGGAAATTTTGTTGGCAATCTTATTTTTATCAAGTTTGATAATCTTGTTTTATTTCATGCCAAGCAAATTTTTGTGCTTAAAGGCTCTATGACATTGCGCCCTGATCATTCATTCTTTCACAAAGATCTTTTTATCTGAACAATAAGAATACAATACTCACAAGAAGAAGATGCTTGATGCCCATATCAGCTTTCCAATCTCGTTTCAATGTGTTAACGCATATCTCTCCATTACTAGCTACATTAGGGTGAAACACCTTGGTCAGAAAGTAGCCCTTTGGCGGTGTTCTTGGAAAGTCCTTTCCTAATACTAGTTTTATTCTGAAGATACCGCCTGCATAGGGAGTTCCAGCTGCAGTAATCAAAAATAGAACAATGGTCAAATGTAGAATTAATGTTAAATAGTTCGTATTAAAAAAAAAGATTGGCCAATAAAAGGACATGCTCAACGATAATCAAATCTTAGTTTCACTTCCTCCATCACCTTAACAACTTTTTTATGAATAAATAAAAATAAGAACGATACATAGAAACCAACAAGATATCTGTACAGTATCCTGGAAAAAATGTTAATGATCCCGGATATGACAACATTGAAAGCAACATAAATAGCTCACACAAAGTGAGATTGAAACATGCAAAAAGTTTAATCTGTAAATCGTCACCGACTAAAACAAGTTTAACAACAAATTGTCTTTGGCCTGAAGGAATGAAGGAATTTTATACATTTTTAATGTCTAATATTAAACATTGGTTTGCCGACTTACTTAATATCATGATACTGGCATTTACAATAAAGTCAACCATGAATAGATTCTGCTTATAAAGAGTACAATCTGAAGTCCCATAACTCATGTCTGCTTTGTGTTTCTTTGTTTAGCTGTCCTCTTATAACAATGTTCCTGTTATAAAGAGGTATGGCCAGTCCCAGTCTCTTGTTACAACAAGAGTAGACTGACTGTACTTATTCAAGCCTGATACTTCACGGAGGCTAGGCAACAAAGGCGCTTGCCTCCATGCCCCTGGTCATTGCCTTGGTGCCCTTAAAATACTCCAGTAGAAACTTACAACTTCCTCATACATGTAATAGTAATAATAATTTGGGGGGCTAATCATCCTTACTCGCAGCTAGAGCTGAATTGCGAAGGACGCGGCTACGTGTTCGAGAAGCAGGCATGCAAGGGCGCATTCAGCTGCCAGCCACATCAACCCATTATGACCACGGAGCACAGCCAAGATCGAAAGTGTTTGAAGGGTGCCCTTTATCAAGAAGGAAATACCTTTGTGCCCTTGCCCTTTCAAAAATGAAACATACAGGCCTGGGCCCAATTTCATGGCTCTGCTTACCGCAGAATTCCGCGCTTACAATCACGATTCCCCGCTTATGTGCAAGCGAGCCTTGTAAGCGTAGAATGCCGTAGAAGTAACGTCGAGTATGCACGCGCAGAAGCCAAAATTTGCCACTAACCCGTGAGACACGCTTGCCGTAAGTACAGAATTCCCTGCTTTTGTAAGCGCCGATTCTGTGCTTACGGTAAGCAGAGCCATTAAATTGGGCCCTGCATGTTTGATTGATTAATCCAATACACTCATACTTTGCCCATTAACTTACATGGTCCTTCTATAGAGGCCTGGATATCTGTGATGTCTTCTTCACTAGGGAGGAGCTTTATACCTTCTGGAGGGTCAGAGCAAAGGTCACCCACCTCTTTTGTGACCTGTCTGATGACATGGGGTGACAGATTTTCTACATTGGAACTCTGAAACACAAAAGAGACAATGGCGCTAGATTTAATAATAATAATAACACGTTTTTATATAGCACTTTTTACACCTGAAGGGAACCCAAAGCGCTTCACATTATCAAAAAGCAAAAAATGTTTTATTTAGTTTTAACGATTTTTATTCTGAGTGTAATGTATTCCATTTAATTCACTTTTTAAAACAAGGAACAAGAGATGCATGCTTCAATGTTCCACTTCCATTATTACTGAGATAAAAAATTGACAAAAACTTCACAAAGACTGGAGAGTTGTTCCACTTTGTTTCATCCCTTTTCCAGGTTTTTAGTTTGAATTATGCAATGTTGAAGCAAGTTAAATCAGGATTACAACGAATGTGTCCAATCAAAGTAAAGCTTGAATTTAGCTTGAATTAAAGGCCAAATGAGACCATCAAATCGCTCTATGACAGCGACCATTTTACGTGTATTCTGTAAATAACACCCAGTTCAAACTGCTAACCCAAAAGAGGATGACAGATGTCAAACAAGGCAATCTTTGTATTTTGTAAAGATTTTGCAAGATAGGGCCTATTAAAAAAAAATCAGAAAAGCATTTTCCAAGCAATTGTTTGATTGATTTAAATTGGTTCACAACACAGGGAGGTCATGGTAGTGACCTTTTAATGTGTGGGCACTGGGTTTCCCCTTTTGAAAGTGGTAAACATCAAGCTTCCGGTCAATTTGCAGACAGAAATGTCTGATATTGAAAGTGACTTGTGTACCATTGGGAGGATCGAGGGCTTGGCTTAATGCATGTTCTTAGCTGAAGCTAGACACTGTTTACTCCAAGAAATGAGAGATTTAAGTGTTATTTGCTCCACTAACCTCAGGGGTTTAGGAAGTACATGAAAATAGTAACTGAGTAGGATTCGATGTCCAACAAATGTAGGCCTATGCCCAAGGCAAAAAAATTGTCTCTCTTGAAATAAATGTCAAGAAAGTCTGGACCGTGTCTTAAATTTTGTGAGCCTTTTTCCTTTTCTTAAATTTGTTATTTTTTTTAAAACAACATTGTCACACAAGTGAGTCACAAGTGGCCTGTCATCCCTACTTGGACGGTGATAGAAACCAAATTTAAAAAGTGTAAAAAAAGGAGAGAGAAATGTATGATATGGAATTGCATATAAAGCGCTTCGATAATCAAGAGAGAATCAGTCTAGTATTGTCTTTAGCCTCTAGGTATGCGAAATAGAGTTTGTCCCTTTAGGCAGCCAACCAAAGAACAAGCATTTAATTTCGCTCTACATTCAAATTCACAAAACCACAACCTGAAAATACTACTCCTAGAACTATGACTATTATGAGGTAGGTTTGTTCCACTAAACAGCTCTAGGAGCAGGTAAACACAAGTTTGTTTTACACTTTTCATTGTAATTTGGTAAGTATAATAATTTGGTTTATGTTGTGTTTTGTGAAGGTGCAAGAGGGTACATTTAAAAAAAAAAATGGTATAAATTAGGAATAAAGACAAGAAGCTAGCAGTAGCACCACAAAATTAATAGTGTCATCAAGGCGCCGCAGGTGAGCATCTGACTATGGGGATGAAGCAATAAACTAGATCTGACATCATGGTGCTTGTCACTCAGCTGTCTGCTGTAAGGCTAGCTGTGAGATTTTTCATCAAATTTCATATCATCTCGGTAACCTTACGTCTTGGCAGTTTTCTCGGCAGATTTCTAGACAGGAGAGTACCTATGGCTATGTATGAAAAGGCTTGATGTGGTTCATGCCGTTGGCATTACCGTCAGTTCGTTCGTGACTGGCTCATTCAGGAGACGATAGTGGAATGAACCTTGTCCTCAGTTTATACAATTGTACTCTTCTTTATCTAATTCATCATGTTCGTTCAAAAAACTAGTTAAATAATTAACATAGCTTAACACTTGGTCTCTTGTGCAGGAATATGATACTTAATTTAAGGCAAAAGCCTAAGGGAGCGTGCCGTAAGTATATAAAATCAATTGTTTTCATAAAAAATTAGAACCCTCTACCAAGTATCATCCCAAGTTGAATTTTGAAAGTGAGTAGAAAAGAGTTGGTCGTCATTTGCTTGGCTGCCTCATCCATTCCATCATGTCCATCCAAGATCCATGACCATCAAGAGAGTAAAAAACCTCAGTAAGGGGGAGGGGCAGATGTTTCCTACGAATACGAGTCCTGAACCACCCAGTGAAGTGCTTAATTAAAATTTACAATCAAATCAACAGCAAAGGGACCATTTTTTCCGTTTCGTTTTGAAAATGGAAGAGGCAAATACAAATGATAGTCTGGTTACTATTCACGTGTAAACCGGTACTTAAATACGGCTGGACACCAGACTAAATGTTGAGCCCGATAATTCCAGTATCCACCGGTTTTCAAAATAATTAAATTCAAGCATTAAACAGACTATTTGTAGGCCCTAGACGATAAAATTCAGACAAAACACTTATGTACTCTATATACTTACTCCCGACAAAGCCATTTGGACGTTACGTCAAGGATCAGTCAAGGGAAAATTGGGGAAAAAAACTAGTTATTGAAAACCGCAGCTGTGTGTTCGGATGTACGTACATGTACTGCGCGATTTGAACGTTAGACGTTATCGCAAACTCGGAGTGTCATTGGGTCAGTGATGTCAGAGGTTGGAATATAAATCAGCCAATCACCGTGCATGTACGTCCTGCCGCGGGGAATGTGGTAGCCAAGGCCGCGCATAGCTAAGTGGAGGAGTCTAAAACCATGGAGGAAAAAATATCCTCCATGGTAAAACAAATACACATGTGTGCATTTTATTGCAAAGAATACTTCATTTCTTGTTATTATTCTCTGCTGGAAGAGTGGGTGTTTGATAGAAGCATAAAAGCATGAAGTGGCTTGTTGTGCCATGGAGGTTCCTCCATAATATGGTTGTTGTATGGGCAATTTCGTTGTATGGTCCCATCAGCAGTCACTGTATATTCAAGGAGGGATTGGGGGAGTACCGACCATAAGTTATGTTTTTAAATAACAAACAGATTCAGATTAAACTGCATTTCTTTTTAGATTTGGTTATTTTTAAAATGTACAGCTTAAAATTGTCATATGGTCTGTAAATTGCTCTCGAGATAGGATTTTAAAGCAACAAATTTTTGTTTACCATTTTCTTTTCTCCTCCAAATCGTGAAAAACATGCTGACGACTCAAACTTGACGACTCAAATTTTGATATGCTAACGTTTTGAAAATGGATAAATCACACGTATTTGTTGCATTATATCACACATGTTGTAGTGTTTGAGTTTCAAGGGATACAAAAATCTAACCCTTCCTCTTTTTCGGTTGGTTTTGAGCAGCAAAGGATAAGCAAATCTACCCCTTCCTCTGTTTGGCTAGTTTGTGCACCCGATATTGACTTTGTTCTCCCAAAAGTATTTTATGAAGAAAAACAGTATCATTTAACATTTTGAAAACATCTTCAAGAAAAGTTGCTACATATTATTACCAAATTAAAAAATTGTTTATTTAATTGTGAATCTGCTTATTTTGGGTTATTTGTCAAGTTCATATCTTTAAAGGAACACGTTGCATTGGATCGGACGAGTTGGTCTATTAAAAGCGTTTGCAACCGTTTGTTATGAAGTGCATATATGGTTAGAAAGATGTTTTAAAAGTAGAATATACTGATCCACACAAGTACCACTCAAAATTGCACGGTTTTCCTTTTACGTCGCGAACTATCCGGTCGGCCATTTATGGAAGTCAAAATTTTGACTCCCATCAATGGCCGACCGTGTTAGTCGACGAGATAAAAAGAAATCCACGCAATTTCGAGGCATATTTGTGTAGATCATTGTATTATACTTTTACAATATCTTTCTAACCAAATGCATGTTATAACAAACGGTTACAGAACGCTTTTCAAAGACCAACTCGACCGATCCAAGGCAACGTGTTCCTTTAAAATTTTCATTATGGTCTGAGAATTATTCTCGAAACAGGATTTTAAAGCAATAAGTTTTTGTTTTACCATGTTATCCTCCAAATCGTGAAAAACATGCTGTAATTTTGCTATGCTAACGTTTTAAAAATAGATAAATTCCACTTATTTGTTACAATATATCGCACATTTTGTCGTGTTTGAGTTTCAAGGGATATACAAATCTACCCATCCTACTTTTTGGTTGGTTTTGGTCAGCAAAGGATAAACAAATCTATTCCTTCAACTTTTCAGCTTGATTTGAGCACCTAAGGATAAACAAAAATATCATAATTTCAACACTTTGAAAACATCTTCAATAATATTTGCCATAATATTACCGAAAAAGGCAAAAAATTTAAAATCGTTGTTTGCTTATTGTATTACCAACGACTTGATCATCAATGGATTTCAACCCGTGACTTGAACATAGGATATACAAACAAACAAAAACATCCAAATGAAAAGACACTAAGGGTTGCAAACTGCATTAACTCGACACTGATCGAGCCGAAAAGGCGGACGTACTCTCGGAGGGTCCGCCCTGAGAGACGTACACTGTACCGACTGGCTAACGTATGCCACTGTCACGAACAGTTTCACATTGCAAGCAAATTGAAGCAATTGGCCACTTTTCGACCGCCAATAACAGGCCCTATGTAGAATTTGATTTCCTGTTTCTGAAAGGAAAAATGGAGATGGCCACTTTTCGGCCGCTAGAGTAAATAATCTGCTTTTCAGGTGGCAGAAGAGCAGAGAATAGAAAATTGCATTTTTTTTCACAAAACGTCACAATATTTTGCTTTTTTATAGTAGCAGAAGCTCTTTTCGTCCGCCGGCAAAAATAAAATAAACCCTGCTTTTCTAGTAACAGAAGAGTAGAAAGCATTTTTCACAAAACGCTCACTTTCAGGTAGCAGAAAAGTAGAAGAGCAGAAAAATTCATATAAAAAAAACCCATTAAATGTTCTTTTTTTACTATTCTGATACCAGAAATCTCAGATGTCCGCTTATCGTTCTCCATAATACCCTTTTGTAATGGAATTGGATACAAAAACTCTTTCTCTGGACGGAAGGGTCACTCATTTGTAGCCATCTGAACCCGCATCTTTGGAAAGGGAAGCCTCACAACACTTTACCTCACCGGTACTGCATGCATGCCTATAGGCCAATCGCAATAGGGGCCTACTTTCCTATAATTAAATAAGAAGTGGAAAAGTTCAGGCACAGCAATCGATATGAAGGTCTAGCCTGTTATGTGAATATGGGCGTGAGTACATCCTCACTTCATGCAAAAGATGCGGTGTTTCCTGTCCCCACAAGCAACAAATTTTAAACCCCGTGCACTTTAAACGCACAACATAAACTGCGCCAATAAAGTATCTAAACACTTACAAATAGTCAGATTTATCGGAACCTGAATTAGTATGCCAAAGAATAATTATTAATTTCTATTCACCGTTAATTTCTGCACATTTTGACACATCTTGTGTTGCGCTACGATGTTGTTTAGTGGATTTATGGACACTTGAGTAGCTTAAGGTCGAATTTCAAAAGTTGCAAAAGCCCCTATTCACCCCAATTCCAGAAGGGAACTCACACAAGCCTCACACACAGACAAAATCAAGACAAAAGACACAAACTCGTTTCGTTTACTTGACCATGAAATTTATGGCCGTATCTTTAACTCTAAAACTGCTGATATCCTGTCCTCAATACTTGGTGTGTCCTCCATTACTGTTAACGGCAAGGAGTCGTCTTCTCATACTCCAAACGAGACATCTGATCTGTCCCTGGTCAATCCCCTGCCATTTCCTGATCAGGATGCGTCGCAATCCCTCGAGAGTGGTGTCAGGCTTGATGGACTTGTTCACTTTCTTCTGCTGCAGAAGTCACACTCGGGCGGCCACTCCTTGGCAGGTTGTCCACATTTCCCTGAGCTTGGTAGCCATTCCACCATTTTACTGACCGTCGCTGGTGACGTTCCAACTTGATGAGCTGCAGCTCGAATCGACATACCGGCTTCTATCAAACCAACGATCCGTCCTCTTTCCTGTTTGGTCAGTTGAGCCATCTTTCCTGTTATCTTGAAACACCTTTCCCTGTCTTACCATAATCAGGGATTCTGGCTGTTAACCCATTTTGTTGTATGCCTCCCATCTTTGACCCCTTTGTTTGGTTACTGACAATTATTGCTGATGTTCATCGCAACCGATTTATCCAAAACGCGACAAACAAATCATTTATAAAGGGCGGGCAAAAGAAACGCTGATCTTACTCGTCACAATACAACGATTTAGCTTGAATAGCGGCTTTTGCAACTTTTGAAATTCGACCTTAAGCTACTCAAGTGTCCATAAATCCACTAAACAACATCGTAGCGCAACACAAGATGTGTCAAAATGTGCAGAAATTAACGGTGAATAGAAATGAACAATTATTTTTTGGCACACTATTTCAGGTTCCGATATATCTGACCATTTGTAAGTGTTTAGATACTTTATTGGCGCAGTTTACATACATACATACATACATACATACATACATACATACATACATACAACTAAATATTTATAAAGCGCCTTTACATCAAGATCAAAGCGCTGGAAAGAGCAAGACCAATGGAACTATAAATCTAACAAATTACATCTGATACAAGTGAGTTTTGAGAGATTTTTTGAATAAAGGCAAAGAGTTACAATTTCTGATGCGTACTGGGAGGTTGTTCCATATTCGCGGAGCAATATAATGGAGAAAGTTCGGTTGTGAGCAGATGAGAGTGTTCTGATGGTTGAGTGTTCGGTTAGGCGTGTGTTGTCAGAAGCTGATCGTAAGCTTGAGCGTGGCGGTTGGTAGAGAGCAAGGCAAGATGATAAGTAGCCTGGTGCTATTCCTTGAAGACATTTAAACACAGTAACTAAGGCCGTGTCCGAAACGACGACTTCGGCTACAGCTACGTCTAGATCAGCGCGTCTACCAGTGTTGAAGAATAGGCAGACGCGCGCGATCTAGCCGTAGCTGATAGCCGAAGTCGCCGTTTCGGACACGGCCTAAAACATCCGTGCACACCAAACGCGCCCATCCCGCCCGCGTCCGCCGCAAAAAGGCGGCACACACCCAGCGCAGTCGCCCATGGTACGCATACGGGGGTGTGGGGGGGGGGGGGGGGGCTATGACATGGGTGGACCCATAGCCGAATATTGGTTCTGGGTGGACCTATCGCAATGTGATCAATAAATATTTCAACACCGGTGTCCCAGGAAATTCTGTCCGCCGGCGGAGATTCGGTGCCCATACGTGGGCGCGGCGCGCTCGAGGAGGATGGTTCAAAAGAGGGCGCTATCAAAAAAGGTTTGTATACAGTTTGCCATTATGGGGATGGGGGGATCGACCGACCGACGAACCTCCGGGCGACAGAATATCATGTCACACAAAGTCCTACTCAACAACGATAAATTAACAATTCAAAAAAAATAAACAAATACACAACAAATAACTTAAAGTCCTTCAGTCATTCAATCATTCAAAACAAAAACACAAAATGCACTGACATCTGAACTTCAGTTTTCTTTTCTGTTTTATGTGGGTGGTCCCCTACCTCGACATCGAGCGTGTCAGCAGCATAATGAAACATGAATTCCCTGTGATAATATTCCGTGGGCCGGCCGGGACGCTAGTTTCTGATTACTAAGTGTTACTTTATGCTAACGTCCAAATTTTAAAGGCACTGGACCTGCTTGGTAATTGCTCAACTTAGTTAGCATAAAACCTTACTTGGGACGAGTAATGGGACCTGTTGGCAGTATAACACATTGTGAGAAACGGCTCTCTCTGAAGTAAAATAAGTAGGATTTGAAACTTGCATGGTGGAAATACGATATAGAAATGTTTGCGGTAACACCATGTAATGACTATCTCTAATGAGTTGGGGTGGTTCTGAAAAGAACTGTTGGTTTCAACTCGACGTTTCGATCAGTATGCTCTGATCGTCTTCTGGAGAAAAAAAAGGGGGGAAAATGTTTTTTTTTCCTTAAAAAATAAATAAAAAAAATATATATATATATTTTTTTCTCTTTTTTTTTCTCTCCAGAAGACGATCAGAGCATACTGATCGAAACGTCGAGTTGAAACCAACGGTTCTTTTCAGAACCACCCCAACTCATTAGAGATAGTCATTACATGGTGTTACCGCATACCCTAAAATAATAATATTTGAATTTGATTTCGAGACCTCAGATTTTGATTTTGAGGTTCATCCGATTTGATTCACATGTGTTCTGCGCATTTATGTTGAGTATACACCAAGTGAGAAGACTCCGTGCGGGCTTTGATTACCGAAGGGTGCTCTTGGTTAGAAATGCCTAAAGCAACCCCCCCCCCCCCCCGAAGACACCTCGAAGAAAGGGCCGGTACTTGGGAGGCACTGCCATCTGAGTCAGAAACAATGGTGCAAATCTTCTTACACAAAACTATAAACAAACGGTTGAAATGACCTGCGAATGGGGACATGACCTGAACGGGGACGCAACCCGCACTCTCAGTAACGGTTTAGCACACGCACCGCCGTTCACTCCCACCTCCCCCCTCCCCCCCCCCCCCCCCCCCCACACACAATCTGACAACTTTAGGGGAAACTGCCGGGGGTCCACAGCCGAAGGGGGTGTGGCTGTCTGACAATGGACTTCCCCATGGCAGAAAGCAGAAAGTATTCTGGCCACATTCTTTGGATCCCTTCCTTCATTTGCATAATCTTACTTACTTGACGAACGAACTGTCTAGCAATGTGAGTTTTTTTGTATGGTTCTTTTTCTCATCTTTTCATCTTTTCAAGTCTACCGGCACGGAAAAGCGCCACACACCTCATCAACTCCACATTGCAAAAACCTCAATGCAGTGACATCATCGACTTAGACATCCGGGAACTTGACATGGCGGCGATGTAGGAAGTGCACTGTCTCGTCTGCAAACTTCAAGAAATCATCTGCATGGTGGGAGTTAAGAGGTACGTAGTTCTCTTTAATCAAGTGCGATTTGAGAGTGTAAATAATATTTTCTTGTGAAAGAAAGGGATATGTATGTGATGTTACCAACTGTTCAATATCCACTGTTGACGCCGCCGTCCGACATTGAACTGTCTGGGTCTGGGCTTGGGATGGGTGGAACTTGCCTTGGGTTGGGCTGAAAATGTCCGGCCGTGTAGGACGGTGAAGAAGGCTGGGCTTGGACTGGGTGGTGTAGACAATTTTAAAGAGTACATATAGAAATAAAACTTCGAAAAGCACGACCAGCTAAAACTGATTGCCACTTTTATCTCCCTTAATTTAGCTCATAATATAGCTCCATGCTCAAACTAACAAACTAAATTCCTCAAAAAAATATAAACATTCTGTTCAGTTCAGCAGACACTCACACTCACAGTCACACTGTCACTGTTTCAGAAAGGTTGAAAGAATGTGTTTTTTTATTTTGAATAATGGGCAAGACTATACCATATTATATACTTAGTATATAATTAATATGGTATAGTCTTGTACTATACCAAGTCAATGATCAAAATCAGGAAAAATAAAAAATGAATCACAAATTCATGTTTTATCTAGGGCCTACCAATTTGTCAAGAGGAACAAAGTAAAAGTCCACCATCCATCCTTAAATACAAATTGTAGGCCTACTGTTAGTTACAAAGCAAAGTGGCAATCAGATTTGAAAATGTATCTTTTTTTAAATGAAAATTATAAGTTAAATTTATCATTCCTCCATGGTCTGCTGAGTCAGGTGTGTGAGTGAACTGAAAAAAAAAGAGATTGTTTATAGTTTCTTCATAAAGAAAGGCAATTTTTTTTATTTTATTTGAGGTTGACGTGGTATTTTGTCCATAATTTGTGATTTGTGCTGTCTGGACTACTCGCTTCCTCCATGCTACATCTAGAACATAGTACGTTTTAGTACGCTATGGTATATATATATGTACTGTAAGTACCGGGCCCAATTTCATGGCTCTGCTTGCCGTATGCACAGAATTCCCTGCTTCCGTAAGCACCGATTCTGTGCTTACGCGGTTACGGTAAGCAGAGCCATGAAATTTGGCCCAGAACCCAAATGCCCCCAAATCATAAATGATATTATGTTAACACTGAGGTTACTTGAGTTGTCTGGTCCAACATGTACAATTTCGACAGCTAGTCACCAGAGTTTCCCCATTTTTACTACTTTCAAAAATCATGACACAAATTCTGAGGGTACGAACTTAATCCGCAATGTCCAATGCAGCCTGCCATAATACTCAAAACACCATTTAGGAAATATTTCGAAGAAAAATGGACAAAAACTTACCAGATCCTGGAGCGAATTTCCAGGTTCATGTTTTGAACCTGTCGCATCGCTTTGTAAACGCATTATTTTGTTGTTGGGCTAAACCATTCTGTAAAAGGGGTGTTACAATGTTGCGCTGTCCGTTTGCATTGCCCACCGTTAGCATAATGGCGCGCACGCACTGCAGCACTGCAACGTTGTAACACCCCTTTTACAGAATGGTTTAGCCCAACAACAAAATAATGCGTTTGCAAAGCGATGCGACAGTTTCAAAATATGAACCTTGGAATTCGCTCCGGGATCTGGTAAGTTTTTGTCCATTTTCCTTCGAAACATTTCCTAAATGGTGTTTTGAGTATTATGGCAGGCTGCAATAGACATTGCGGATTAAGTTCGTACCCTCAGAATTTGTGTCATGATTTTTGAAAGTAGTAAAAATGGGGAAAATCTGGTGACTAGCTGTCGAAATTGTACGTGTTGGACCAGATTAACCGTTTTCGCTCAAACCTATCTCGTAACCCTCCGGCCTGGCGGCCTTCGGGAGGAGGGTTACGTTATCACAACTATTGTAGATGAAGATTTTCATTATTCAAGCCTACGGGTTACCACTGGTTACTGCAGTGCAAGAAACTTTTGATTGAGGATTCTGGGATTTCATTTCCCAGAAAGAATAATAAAGTTCAGTGTTCAGTTCAGGTTCAGAACATGGAAACCAGTATCCAGTGTCCACACATGAGTAAACAATAGCAAGATAACTGGGTCCCCAAAGTATGCTAAATATGTGGCTGATATGACATGTGAATGTGTATGAGCTAGCATTAAACCACATTTGTTTATCCACAATAAAAGGATTGCATGTGACCAATGTGACCTCATGTGAAGTACTACTATGCCAAGGTATTACTAAACACACATTGATAAGTAGTGAAGTCTCAGGCTTGCCTCATTCATTTCACAGTACATACACCTTGTTGTAGGTAATGTAATGTACTATTCCATGTGATCGTTGTTGTTAATCATACACGCCTGTATAATGCCAAAAGGGCATATGTTCATGGTTGTGTCATGTTTACCATGGTTGTGTCATGTTTACCATGGTTGTGTCATGTTAACCATGGTTGTGTCATGTTAACCATGGTTGTGTCATGTTTACCATGGTTGTGTCATGTTAACCATGGTTGTGTCATGTTAACCATGGTTGTGTCATGTTTACCTACTAGGTTGAAAAAACACACATCATCCTGAATGCACTTAGCCTCTCAAAATAATTTTTGTTGGTAATGTAAGTCTAAACACAGTAACTAATTGATTATTTTGTTTGTCAGGTTGAATGATAATAATTATTCTTAAACCATTTGATGGACCTTTAAAAGAAATAATGGAAATAGAACCATACCCCCTTGATCAGTTTGACTCATTGAAGAAGTCATGTTAAATTACAGGGGAAGGAACTTCAACTACAAACAACATGTAATCCGAGGGTGAGATTGAGCCATAAGGAATTTAGCATTGTTAATAATATAATGCAATGCAAGGTCTGAGGATAATCCTTACTGAGTACATTTAATTTATAAGTCAAACTCTAACTGCACTACATGTAGCTATAGTCATGATGGTTTGCATTGATGTGAGGCATATTAGATCTTAAGACCGGTCTGTAGAGCTAATCTATGTACGGTCAATTTTTAATAATAACAACAACAATAAAGGTTATAAAGCCCTTTTCCAAAGGATATTAGGCAGGAAAATGCAACCTAAAACCTGAATAAGAGTATCCAATGAGAGCAAAATCAATAATACAACACTAATGCAAACTTTTTTGAGAGGACAGTACATGACCTTGTGCTGTTTGATGTACACATACACATCTATATGTCCCAGTCTCATAGATGTAGATGTGTGAGATTGTTGGGCATTCTGTGACTTTGATTTGGATCTCCTACAGCCAAAATAACAATTACAAGATCTATAAAGAAACCTCAAATTTGTATTGTGAAATTAGTTCTCTCATGTTTGACCAGCCAGGGTATCTTTCATGTGTCATCATTTGAACAAAACAAAGCGGTAAATACACTGCCTAATTCTGAGGTGTCCAAGGCTATTTAAAATAAGCGTGTTCCAACCAATCCATGTTGTCCACATGTTTAGCCCGCACCAGTGCAACATCCTGAAAACGGTGAAAAAGAAATAACCAACGACACGGCCATGGGCCCAATTTCATGGCTCTGCTCACCATGAACAAGAATCAGTCCTTGTTCTGTAAGCGGGGAATTCCACTCTGATGTCAAGTGTACATTTCACTGCGCGTTAGCAGGGAATTTTTGCTTAGTGTACAAGTTCGCACTCAACATTCTTTTAGAAGCATTCTTCACTTACAATATACATATGGTAGCGCAGAAATTCAGTAAGCGAGGAATGGTGATCATAATCGCAATCTCCGAACATAACAATATATTTAGGGACGCTGAAAACAACAAAACATTTCACATATGCATAGTGAATGTGCACTATGCAGGATGCACACAATGGGAGACTTTGAGGCGCTAGGTGGCAGCAGACTTACCAGGTAAATTTCCATTGTTGACGTAGTTCTGAGCATGCGCACATTACCAAGATCAATGGATTTTACCTGGTAAGTCTGCTGCCACCAAGTGTCTCAAATGTCCCCCATAGCATTGTTATTTTGTTGCAAAATATTTTGGGTAGCCTAATGTGTACACAGACACTATGCGTTCTCAATGTGGTTGCTGGTCCCAGAAAGTGTAATAATGTGCGAAAGGCTTACACAGTCTAGATTATCGATATTTAGTACAGTCAGAGCAATACAAAACTCATCATGATTAGACAACCAGGTAATACTGCATGCCTTGTTGTAACTTTCCAGGTTACACAGGACACTTAGTATTTCTATACACAGTAGAACAAAAGTACACATTGTATAAAATTTAATATTAACTTTCTGTGAAATTTTAAGATTGTTTTCAACTCCTCTAAAAAATTGAGAATATATAATTTGTTATTGCGTACATATCGTTCATAAGCAAGACAAGAAGCAGTTTCTCATGGGACTTCCAAAAAGGTTGAGGCACACACACACACGTCAACCTGTAATCTAGCCGCAACCCCTTGGAGTCTATACAGGCAATTTACGCTCAAATCCCTAGAAAGGTGTGGAACCCCGGGGTATTTCTGTTTTTCCCTTCTCTGGCTTAGTCCAGAGTAGGTGTCTATACATACATGCCTATTTTGTTTTTCCCTTCTCTGGCTTAGTCCAGAGTAGGTGTCTATACATACATGCCTATTTTGATGTATTTTTTTTTTTAAGTCGAAAAGGTGATTCTGTTTGCAGGGTTCAAATTTGGGGGAAATTGTTCTCAATACTGAAGGGCTTTTTTACTGAAGATCATTAAGTTGAAACAATAACATGGGGCTACATTTATTGAACAACTGCTACATGTAAGAGAAAATCTATCTCATTTTTATCTTCGAACTCAACAGAATTGAAAGATTTAAAAACAATTTTTACAAAAGATATTGCAAATTGAGTTAGCTTATTATTATTCAATGAAAAACCCAAGAGCACTAGATTTGCCTGGCGGTGAGTTTACTAGCCTAATGCTTAAAATCCTTGGCCTGAAGCCCTGGTTTCGAGCCCGTTTCTGATTGCGAAACATAAATTGAGTACTCTGAATGTTGGATTCTTACCATACTTGGAAAGTTCTTTGAATAAAACATGCAGTATTTTAAGACTGGGTTGCTGTAAAAATCAAAGATATTTTTAAAATGTTGCAAACTTCGAAAAAATGGATTTTGGCAAAACTCCATGTATGAGTTGGTTTGGGTACACAATACACAAAAATCGAAAAAAAAGTTATATCAGACATTGGTTGCCATGGTTACGGCCAAAATAAGTTTTTACCTTTTTTTAAGAGTTAAAATATAGGTAAATTGAAAGCACTGGTACGTCTAAAGGGGAAGACGTTGAAGTTTTTTTTTCACACATGTTGCACAACCATGTTTACTTTTTCAGAAAATGTTTTTAAAAATTAAGTGTGCGATCAACTTTGGATCAAACCACTATTTCAAATAGGGGTGTTTTTATCATATTTTCTTATTGCGAAAAATAGGGGTATCGAATTTGGCCATAAGTCCGAAAGTGGCACTTTGTGGACTATGACACTTTTATAGTTGGAAGATAAGGTACCAACCTACACAAAAATGCAATAAAATTATTTGGTATTTTAAGTGCGCGAACACAGTTTTAACGGAAAGTTAGCACTTTGGCAGGGCAAAAACGCAACAAATGGCCAAAAATTATACATTATTATTAGGTAAAAATATCTGGAAATTATATATTTTTTTTAAACCTTATGGGTGGAAGGGACTTGAGGTGCATTCAAACAAACTAAACTTTTAAAATCACTATATAGCCCATTGCCATGGTAACAGCTCATGATCATTTGTGTTTTGGCAATTTTTTGCCAGTTTTGGGATCTAAAAAACTGTATTTTAGCATATATTTGCAACTCCACCCAGCCAATGTGCATTCTTTTTTCATAAAACCTTTCACATCAATACATTGAGTCATCCTATGCTTAACTTGAGACAAACAAATTATTGCTTAAACTTTTACCCTTATGCTATTTTTAGAACAGCATTAGTGCATGTTTTTAGAAATTCGCAAAATCAACATTTTTACCCTATTTTTGGCCCTCAAAATGACAATTTGCCAGGGGTCTCAAAATGTTTTCCTTTCGGTTGTATTTCGAGCCAACATTGGTCCTTCCATTTTGAGAAAAACTTGTGAGAAAAACTTGGGCATTTGTATCCTGTTGTAACAGTACTGTCTTAAAAAAAATGCATTTTTAACTTGTTTTCTTCAGATTGAATAAATAACATTAATAAAATAATAGTTTTAAGTCTTCCATCAATCCGGCACCTTTCATGAGCACCCTGTAGCCTTGTGGACTACCCAACATTGATCAAGAATATTTTTAATGACCTAAGTTTTGGATTTTATACTACCCACCCCCCCTCCCCTGCATGCCCAGCCCCCAAGCGTATCAAATTTTGTTGACAATGCATTACAAAGCGCCTCCTTTGTTTTATAGTGTTATCCGGCTATGTTCCATTAGGGAACTTGGAAATTAATTGATTTACGTTACCATTAATTGTACACGCAGTCACTGATTATGTGATGCCTCTGCGCAGTGTTAAGGACGTGTTAGACATTTTTGATGTTCAAACGAAGAGCTGTGAACGTCCATTTTGTCAAGAAAATTTAACATTTTGTTGAAGATTGTATAGCTGCTATAGCCAAACGTAAATGACCACAAACATACCACAGAATCTCTTTGTGATGCATGTTTATACAATTGAGAGTTATATTTTTATACTTGTAAGTTGCTTTGCTCTATTGTGTGCCTGTTTTTTTTCAATCAACATCATTGTTCAGCGTGTAAAAAGTAATTAGAGAGCATTATTTTTTCATATGATTATGAAATTTGCAAAATACACTTTATTTTTTTAAGGCATGAAGTTTCTGGCAACACTGCTCCACAGTTCACAAAATACAAAAACTTTCTTTTTTAACTATGTTTTTTAACATAACTCTCAGTTGTATATACATGCATCATGTATATACAACTAAGAGTTATGTTGTCATAAGATGCTTTATTATATTTTGTCTTGATATTTTGTCAGTCTTCAACATTGTTAAGCATGTAGAAAGTCATAAAAAGAGCATTATTTTACAACTTTAAATCTATACAATCGCCAAAAAGCATGAAGCTTGTGACAACACTGCTCCCCAGTTCAACAAATACCAAAACATTTTTTTGAAATTCCTACAGACCAGTATATTATCTTTCAAGCCTGGTAGCCAAACTTTCTCAAATATGCTACTTTTGGACTTCTGACAAACTTAGCAACCCCCTCTATTTCCCAAATTGACCTTCGTTCAAAACACCCCTTTTTGAAATAATGGATTATTCCATTTACAATTGACTGTACCTGTGTCAGGTGCATTTTTGGAAAGACCAAGGGGGTATATTTACCATATTCAGTTGAAAGGCAGGTAATATATTTGGTCTTTACACAGTGAAGCCCTCAACCTTGGGTAATTTTCAGAAAAGAGCTAAATTAGGTGAAATATGGCAATTTTCTTATTTTTAACCATTCCCATGGCAACCAAAGTGCAATGCAAAAACTATGCTCTCTTTTTACACTTTGGTTGAAGGAATTAACATGTGCAAAGAGAAAACAAAATCCATTGAAACAAAAATTAATATTTTTTTTGTTATACAATTTGAAAATAAACACATTTTTTTCCAAAAAAGCACGAAGTTTATGGCAGCACTGCTCCCTAGTACAACAAATACCAAAACTTTTTTTTTGAAATTCTTACAGACTAGTATCTTATCTTTCATGCCTTAAAGCAAAACTTTCCTAAATATGCCACTTTGGGACTTCTGACAATTTTAGCAACCCCCTGTATTTCCCAAATTGACTTTTCCTCAAAACACCCCTTTTTGAAATAATGGAATTTTCCATTCACAATTAACTGTACTTTTGTCAAACACATTTTTGGAAAGATTAAGGATGCATGTTTATCATATCCAGCTGAGAGGTAGGTCCACTATTTGTTTTTTACACAGTGGAGCCCTCAACTTTGGGTAATGGCCTTCACTTGTGCAAAGTTTAAATGAAATCCATTTTTGAAAGTCTGCCACCACTTCTTTGATTTTTAGAGCAACCCAGTCTTAATGCCTATAATTCATTACTCTTTGTTCGTTTTTGCATTTTTAGGTTCTATGTTTCTTGATGGAAATGGACAAGCATCGAATCGTTTCATTTTGAACACATCCGCTTGAATTGCATATCAAACCTGTTGACTTCTAAATCTATGGTAAATATGAAACTTATGTTTTAAAAATAAAAGTCTTCAACATTTTATTTTTGATAATGGTTCATAACACTTAATGTATGATCAAATGTACATGATTTGCTTTTAGATGGGTATCTTTCCAGTCATTGGAATACAACCTTTACAAAATCTGAAAAAAGGATCACATTGTTGCCCCTATTGGGGGTCAGGGAGGGAGTTGGGTAGGGGAGGGGATGGAAATGGAGGACAGTGGGGAGATGGTTTATAAGGATAGAGGTTGTTGTGGTTGTTTGACTTCCTATTTAAGAGGCAGACTATGTCAATGATGAGAAAATGTCAAACGTGTTTACCGCCACTGGAGGGACACAAAAGCAATGTGTTGAAAAAGTTATGAAAATCATAAACCATAAAAAAGTGACATTTCATAATTGTTGCATTCACCGTAAAGGGCACAATGGCCAATAGGTGAAATGGCACAACAGAACTGGCCACAATGGGGTTATTGCTTCCCGGGTACAACATGCCTAGGGCATGAATAGCACTAGCTGAACCAGCTTCTGTATAATTCCATTCCTACAAACAAATTGAAGCTTGTCTGTTTGGTACATGTACCAATATCCTGATCAGGTAGGATTTCACTTTGACTTCCTCATGTTTTTGTTATTTTTACAGGTTGGAAAGTGGAATGATATAGAGGTCAACCCTAATCTGCATTGGGAGAGTCTGTGGCTATACATTGCATCAAAATGTAAGGAAAGTATATTATAATTTGACCTAATTATACAAATTATGACACTGTCTTGTGAGAGGTTTTCACTTACAATTTGTGCTGATTGTTCTGATGGCGAAGATGAGTGAAACTTCACCATAAGGCTTGCACTGATATGGCATGCACTGATTTATGTTGCAGGGGTGTTTCTAAGAATGGCTTTGAATGGTAGTACATATACATGTACATTATAATGTCAGTTATGTGGATAAAGTCTGTACATGTGTCATAGTGTAAGTTTTTACATGCACTGTTTAATCTGTGACAGTGTTAACCATGGTGATGTGAAAAATTGTGAAATGTTTGATGAATTTAGGCTCACAATGGATCATTGACATTATTCCAAAGGACAGTAGCTGTACATGAACTGACATCATCTAAAAAGGTGCTGTTAATAAGTACACATAGTCCATGGGCATATGTAGCAACTTGAACAAACTTGTTAACATAATATTCATTTTGGTTTTACCTATATACACTGATGTGTGTTAGCTCAGTACTTTCCTGAGTTCTGTGAACAAAAATCACCCGCATTTTACTCAGGTGGGATTTGAACCCACGACCTTTGCAATTCTAGAGCATGTCATACCAACTTAGTAGACCACCGAGATTGCCCAGTAGATAGAGGCAGTGCGAATCCATAATGAATATACTTTATCCCTGATGCTAATTAAACATCTATTAAATCGTTGCAGTACCCACTGCTAAAACATAGGATTGATACCTGTCTGATAACCAGTTGTTGGGATTAGATCGGATAATCAGCCAGTGATGGGGGATAAGGTCTGATAACCAGTGATGGGGATTAGGTCTGATAACCAGTGATGGGGATAAGGTCAGATAACCAGTGATGGGTATTAGGTCTGATAACCTGTGATTGTGATCAGGTTTGATAACCAGTGGTCATGGTGGTAGAGATTAGGTCTGATAACCAGTGATGGGGATTAGGTCTGATAACCAGTGATGGGGATAAGGTCTGATAACCAGTGATTGGGATAAGGTCTGATAACCAGTGATGGGTATTAGGTCTGATAACCAGTGATGGGGATTAGGTCTGATAACCAGTGATGGGGATAAGGTCTGATAACCAGTGATGGGGATAAGGTCAGATAACCAGTGATGGGTATTAGGTCTGATAACCTGTGATTGTGATCAGGTTTGATAACCAGCGGTCATGGTGGTAGAGATTAGGTCTGATAACCAGTGATGGGGATTAGGTCAGATAACCAGTGATGGTGATAAAGTCTGATAACCAGTGATGGGGATTAGGTCTGATAGCCAATGATGGGGATTAGGTCTGATAACCAGTGATTGGGATTAGGTCTGATAACCAGTGGTCATGGTGGTAGAGATTAGGTCTGATAACCAGTGATTGGGATTAGGTCTGATTTATAACCAGTGATGGGGATCAGGTCTGATAACCAGTGATGGGAATTAGGTCTGATAACCAGTGATTGAGATTAGGTCTGATTTATAACCAGTTTTGGGGATTAGGTCTTATAACTGGAGAAGGGGATTATGTCTGACAACCAGTGATGGGGACTTGTTGGTGGAGATTAGGTATGATAACAATTGGCCAACGCTACTAAAAGCTGGCTTCGGACTTCACTTTGCTTTATAACTCCAACCCTGCCAACAGTTAAACCAAATCTAATTCTGTCATATTGTTCTTCCCATTTCCTATTCATCCTGTTATTGAGTAATTGTGCTGTCAAATGTAGTAGGCCTAACCCTTAAAGCCATTATACACTTTCGGAACAGGAAAAAAAAAAAGTTCACAAATTTACAAATAACTTACAGGGTTTACATAAGGTAAAGGTAAAAGACTTCTCTTTAAATATTATTCCATGAAATGCTTTACTTTATGAGAAAACATTGAAACAATTATCAATTCCCGACTCCGATGACCGATTGAGCCTAAATTTTCACAGGTTTGTTATTTTATATATAAGGTGTGATACATGAAGTTTGGGCCTTGCACAATACTGTTTACCGAAAGTGTCCAATGGCTTTAATGTCAAACTAGGAAACAAGTTGCAAGTTGTATGCAGGGTTTACTCCTGATGCATCACCAATTTAAAATGTTGACAGCTTAGTGAAAAATAGTTTCAAACTCTTCCATCAGACAATATCATTACAAATCTAAACTTGTTGTTCATGTAAATAAGGGAATCAATGTGTGGTGAAGAGGTTTTCAACTAGTGGTTCAATCCCAACGAGGCCTGGTTCTTGATAATTTTACCGAGACGAAGTCAAGGTAAATTATAAAGAACGAGGCCTTGGCGGGTGTAAACCACTAGTTGAAAACCGATTCAACACACTTTGATTCCCATTCATAAATACCTTTTTCGCTCAAAAACATCATCCCTTTTTGGTCAAAAAGTAAAATAAATGCAAAGATTATAATTGTTAAATGATTACTTTCAACACAACACCTCTCCAGCTATGAAATGGTAAAGCCCTCCGCCGCCCTCGGGTAAACAACTCCTTATAAGGGAATGCTGTGAGCGTCGCGCGTATCGCGTGATGTGGCACAACTGTTTCAGCCATTGCTCTTGACCAATATGAATGAAAAAACTGTCTTAAAAGAACAGGTGCAAGGACGCGTGTCACGCCCATGAATTAACACTTTTGACCGGTCATAAACAAAGGTTTATACACACCCACGTGAGGCGCTCTCCACCAATAGGAATAGCGAAACTGTCTGAGGTATTTATGAATACAAGATTATGACTGACCAATTACCTGCAGTGTGCAGAATCAATGTGGTTGGTATTAGACATTTTATTAAATGCCTGGAGGTCATGAAAGACACTTGACACATTTGGCAATTGTCAAAAACCAGTCTTCTCAACATTTATGCACAAAATAACACACTTGTGAAAATTTGAACTCAATTGGTCGTTAAAATTGCGAGAGAATAAAGCAAGACAAAATCCCCTTGTCGTACAAATTGTGTGATTTCGGATGCTTGAATTTGAGACCTCAGCTGAGGTCTCAAATTCAATTCAAATGTTTTAGTGAGAAATTACTTCTTTCTCAAAAACTACATTACTTCAGAGGGAGCAAGTTCTCACAATGTTGTATACTATCGACAGCTTCTCCATAAGCCTTTTTGAGGTACGGCAGGCGTGATAGGAGTGTAATTTTTGGGAGTATACCCACAAATTTACCAGAAACCTTATTAGTGTTGTAGCATTGTGCCCGCCATATCTCAAAAAGGCTTATTGGCCGTTACCAAGTAAGTTTTTATGCTTACAATTAATTTGAGTAATTACCAATAGTGTCCGGTGCCTGTATTAGCATTATGGCATGACTGTCCATGGACATACCCATGTTCATTCACATAGAACAAGATATGTTCCCACCATGCATGCCATGCTTTCAGCAATCAAAAGAAACAAACTAGAAGTTTTAGAGAAGACGGTACAATGTAGGTCACAGAGAAATCAAGTTTGACAGAAACTCTGAACTGAAGTTTGAAAGCTCCATAATTATAAGGATTTGGGCAAATGCTGGAAAAATATCCTGGTTGGAAAGAAAAGTATTCTGGGATTTCTGAAAAATACTGCAAAACAGGAAGGAGGGGAGTACTGGAGGAAGCAGTACAGTACATACATACATACAACTAAATATTTATAAAGCGCCTTTACATCAAGATCAAAGCGCTGGAAAGAGCAAGACCAATGGAACTATAAATACAACAAATTACATCTGATACAAGTGAGTTTTGAGAGATTTTTTGAATAAATACTGGGAGGTTGTCTGACTATGATTTCCTATGTTCTTCTAAAACATGGTAATGTATGGACTTTAAAGGCACTGGACACTTTATAATGGCTCAGGAATATCTTCTATCTAGACTAGCTAACTTATGTATGCCATACTGTCATTGCTTACTCATCTTGTTTTAGTTACCATGACCTATGCGAATACTGATCAATGATCTGTCTCTTTTAACCTTGTGATATGTTGGTACTACACCGATTGGATTACTTACAGTACGCAGTAACATACAGACAGTTTATCAGTTACTTCAGGCATGTCAGTCAGTTGAGAACATTGTGGATTAGAAAAGCAATGAATAGAGATGGATTATGTGTTCATTCTACATTGGACGAACACTGCCTTGGTAATGAGGATGATGATGATGATGATAATGAATTGAGACAACTTTACATTAATGTCGCATGGTACATACAACCAAACTGTTTATGATAACTTTTGAGCTCACGATACTTTGGCGAGTCTATTAGTGGTATCGTGCACATTAACTAGACGAAGCACTAGTTCATTTGTTTCCTCTTTTCTCCTTAAAGGTAGTGGACACTATTGGTAATTACTCAAAAAATAATTATTAGCGTAAAACCTTACTTGGTAATGAGTAGTGGGGAAAGGTTGAAAGTATAAAACATTGTGAGAAACGGCTCCCTCTGAAGTAACGTAGTTTTCGAGAAAGAAGTAATTTACCACAAATTTGATTTTGAGACCTCGGAATTAGATTTCAAGGTCTCGAAATCCTGCTTCTGAAAGCTTACAACTTTGTGTGATAAGGGTATTTTTCTTTCATTATTCTGTCGCATTTGAGGTCCAATTGAGCTCAAATTTTCACAGGTTTGTTATTTTAATTATGCATATCTGTTGAGATATGCCAAGTGAGAAGACTGGTCTTTGACAATTACCAATAGTGTCCTGTGTATTTAACAAAAATGTTGGTAAACTGAATTGAAATTGTTTAAATAACAAAGTTTGAATAATTTGAATAATTCTGGCAACGTGAAGTAGGGCGGTTGACAGTTGCATTTGGTCACGTGATAATTTGTTGGCGTTTGGCCAGGAGACGGCCTGCTGAACTGGCTTGAGCATTCAGAACTGCCCTAAATCTTCCCAGACCAGCGTCCAATACGCCTCTCTTAAAATTGATGCATAGCGTACGTCACAATTCTTACCCAAGAGGCCACAGGCGCAGCCACGGCAAGCTGGTACTGGTGGTGGCATGACATGCGCCTATAGCCTCATTTTGTAAGAATTGTGACGTCATGCATGAATATTTAGAGAGGCTTATGGAAGGTTGGATGGCTTCCTGGCTGAGACACTGTCCTGAAAAAAACTAATTACACGGGGATCAATAGTCTCTAAGTCCCTGGGGTTGATTTCACAAAGAGTTACTAGTCCTGAGAGATATCAAAAACATATAGCTAGTCCTAACTTAGGACGAGTAACTCGCCCTAACTCAAGATAAGACTAGTCTACTCTTTGTGAAATCTATTTGTGAAATCCACCCCTGGTCTGCTATTAATCAATTTATTCTTATAAGTAATCTGGTACCGCCAAGAATTAGTTTCAAGACATAATTGATGAACAATCAAACAAAATAAAGTGATCGTACTACATGTTAAACTTAATCAGTGGTATTGGCTCACATTTACCATTGACATTAGAATATCATTATAATAATAGAGAACACACACCAGATGTTGTTTTAATCCTAGCACATGTAGCATAACGCCCGACTGCTCAACCCCTTCACCAGCATGTGTCAACCAATTATAGTTTTTATATACACAGGAAAAACTGATTTAATGAATTGAAATTCAAATTTCCTGGCTGTGTGTTTGGTTTAATACCCTTTAAGAGCCTGCAGTGATTTTGCCCTGCAAGAAAATGATTACTTATAATAATTGCTCTTATGGAATCTGTTTGATGATTTGATTTGGAGTTGTTTGTGTGAGAAGTCATGGTCTACAGAACAGTCTGGTCTGAGTAATAAATCATCTCTTTTACACCTTCCTTACTATCATGGTAAGCAGCCTTCTTTGAATGTTTGTTTTTTTAATGACAAATTATGATCATTATACCATTAGCATTTTTTACTACCGGTTCTACTGCAGCGATTAATTTCTTGTCATACTTGTGTTACAGTATATCTATGGCTCCCTTTGATTTGTTGAGAGTCATCCAAAGTTTGCAATGTTTTGATGTTCATTTAGAAAACAAGTTTATGGCCAAGGGGAAAGTCAGGGGCCTTTATACAATGACAGGGTGTTTAACCTTTAATTTATGTAATAAGAGTAAACCAACAAATTTAATTGGACAAACATTGTTTTGGGATTAAACAAAGAAAAATTGACTTGACAGGATTTGAACCATTGACCTCCGGATTAACGTGCCGGTGCTCTACCAAATGAGCTATCTAGCCCTATATTGGCGGGCTCCCTATTTTGTCGATATCTTTGTTCAGGGCTGCCAGTCAGCCGTCGATTTCTCCAAGCTCTTTATAACTTAGGATTGATCTTAGGACTTAGAACGAGTCCCAGCCTTGCAATACGACATGTAAAACTTAAGATTAATCCCAAGTTAGGATGATTTACTCATCCTTACTCGATGAAACCGGGGGGATCACACCCAAGTTTACGATACAACCGGGCGGCCAGGGAGCCTTAAGGGGATGTAACTTTTTATTTAAGATATTATCAACTCTTAATATCTAAGATTAGAATCAGTTATGCTTGTAATGATGGCAGTAATGTATGTTTGTTATTAGCAACCTTGATTGTGTATTGGGATGCTGTAGCACCATGTGTTTATCTCCTTGCCAAGAAAGGTTTGTTCTTTAGAGAACTGTCATGCTATATATTCTACTACTGCGGAGAAGGTTTAGCGAATTGTTCGGATTGTTTCAGTTCTGAAAAGAACTGTCCTGCTCATTGACTACTACCTGGGTGGAAGGTAGAAAGTCGGCTTGGACTATTACTTTAGCTTATAGGATTGTTATTAGCTGCACTACCGCAGAGTCAGGTCTTAAATTGGTCTACATTTCGATTAGCTTGCTCTAGTCATAGTCAGGAGACCTTGATTGTCATAATATTCCTACCAGTGCATGTCATCATCATGCGCATAATGACTTGTCATTTGAGACAGGGCTGTGGGTAAACACTGATCCATAGTTAATGTAATTTAAGATCCTAATGTTGTCGATGTCTGCTCTAACCTTCAATTATTCACAGAGCATCATGTTTATTCAGTGTTGTTTCACCCGAGGGGGGTTGGGGGGGAAATCATTGAGTCAGAATGTATGGACAGTATGATTCAGGTTACTTCTCAATTCACATTTACAATTGGGGGGGGGGGGCATTCTTGGAAGAACATGACTGCAATTTCTGTTCATTCTAACACAAATCTTCCTAAAAAGGGATCATTTATTGTTTTGCATAGATCTACGTTTAATTTTGATTTTTTAAAAAAAAAAAACTCTTGAGGAACATTTTTGAAAGTGATTAAAAGTTTTCACACCACCCATGTGAGCTTGATTGCTGTAAAAAAAAACTTGCCTTCTGCATTGGTGATGTTGCATTTTCACAACATTTCCTAACGTTGCCATCTTTGAAAGGAAAACAACTAAATAATGGAAACTAAACCTTATAGTCACTGATGAAAAAAGGGTGATCCAATTTGGTTTCTTAAAATGTGAAGAAAATTTCAAAATGGATTGAAAATTGTTTTTGTTCAAATTAAATGTTTAATGTCGAAACATTATTTATTGGCCATTTGACAAATTATTTGAAGACACTTGACACAATAGGTAATTGTCAAAGACCAGTCTTCTCACTTGGTGTATCTCAACATATGCATAAAATAACAAACCTGTGAAAATTTGAGCTCAATTGGTCGTCGAAGTTGCGAGATAATAATGAAAGAAAAAACACCCTGGTCACACGGAGTTGTGTGCTTTCAGATGCTTGATTTCATGACCTCAATTCTAAATCTGAGGTCTCGAAATCAAATTCGTGGAAAATTACTTCTTTCTCAAAAACTATGTCACTTCAGAGGGAGCCGTTTCTCACAATGTTTTATACTATCAACCTCTCCCCATTACTGGTTACCAAGTAAGGTTTTATGCTAATACTTATTTTGAGTAATTACCAATAGTGTCCACTGCCTTTAAGTGTTCATTGTTATTTAACTACTTATTTGTTGTTGGGTTTTTTTTATCTCAAGGTGATGTGCCATTAATGTTTATGACCCAAGTTATGTTCTTAATAAAATATCAAACAATTAGTTATGCTTGACTTCCAACTTGAAGGAGGCCTATGTGTAGAACCAAGTAAAACAGTGAGACAGTAAACTCTGGATCTTCACTTCACATACAATAAACAAAGGATGTAAAGAAAGCTTTTGACTACACAGATCTCTAGACTATGAAGAAGAGTGACTTAAGACTGATCCCTGTCCTTATCTGCAAGGATAAAGACAGCTGCTATTGGTTTGTGTATACATACACATGTATGTCGGATTTGATTGTCATGCACAACTTGAAGAAAGTTGCCAATCAACAGAGGGCGCTATACTACTATGTCATTTTCTCCCTGCCATTTCACTACACATCTACTGAAGTGAAATGCATACATCTACTGTATGTGGACATCATGCCAGTGCAGTATTTTAGTGTTAACTACCATTCAAATGCATAAAGTGTAGTTACTTGTACAGTATTTAATTGGAAGGAAGAGTGGGTCATTTGACATAAACTTTGTATGGCAATGCACGGTGGCAAATAAAATCACAAAAGTTATGCTCCATGCAAATACTACACGTTTCTTCATCTTCAGCGTTGTAAACTTTGGTTTTGAGTAAAACTGGTCTTGAACTTATATGCTGGTTTTATTAACCAAATAGAATCATGACATACAAATATAATTTGTAGCTTTGTTTGTGACTGTTTAGGATGTCTCAAATTAAACTTTAATTTGAGTAATTACCAATAGTGTCCAAAGGCAGTGGACACTATTGGTAATTACTCAACATTATTATTAGCATAAAACCTTACTTGGTAACGAGTAATGGGGAGAGGTTGATAGAACAAATATTGTGAGAAATGGCTCCCTCTGAAGTAACACAGTTTTCGAGAAAGAAGTTATTTTCCATGAATTTGATTTTGTTGAGACCTCAGAATTAGATATTGAGGTCTTGAAATCAAGCATCTGAAAGCACACAACTTCGTGTGACAAGGGTGTTTTTTCTTACATTGTTATCTCGCAACTTCCACAATCAATTGAGCTCAAATTTTCACAGGTTTTTTATTTTATGCATATGTCGAGATACACCAAGGCAAGTGAGAAGACTGGTCTTGACAATTACCAATAGTGTCCAGTGTCTTTAAGGAAATTACATTTGGAACACTGGATGCAGTTGAGTGCATTGTCGCAGAAATCACAGAATGAACTTTTTTACTTTTTAGCCAAATTTCAATTCTCCATGTAGACACCAACCTTTTCTGCCGTGACATCAAAAGAAAAAGATAATACCACTTACATGTATTGTGCTCTATTAACAAATGCTATTCTTAAAAGCGTATATCCTGTACATGTAGTGATACTAAGCAGATTGTTGTTATTTTATAAGTATTTTTGATGTTTTTCCAGATGAAATAGAACTGAAACCATTACGTGATAATAATATATAAATTCTATTCTTTTCTTTTTTGAGTGGGTGGTTCAACTGTTTCCTATGTGCATACATTTGTATGAATGTAACATAAAACTAGAAAGAAAAAAAATCAAATTTCTAGCAATGATATTAGTTTTGGATTGAACTGTTTTTATCTTTCACTCATCCATCCTGAACAAACCTTGTGTTTTATTTGGATCTGGATTTTTAAACGACTCTGTGTATGACATGGTACAGTGATGTCTAAAGTGTTTTTTTATTATCAAATGAAATTAATGTTGCTGGTCTACCAAGCGTAAATACAAATTTACGACATACTCCATTAACATACTTCAATTGCAATGTTTTGTTACCAATTGAGTTGATCATTTGTATTTTATCGTCCTATGGACATACTATGTGGAGTATGTATACCCAAAATGAAATACTGACATCAAATGTATAGTGTTAATAGTTGTTCCTGAACTTGTATAATGAATGGTATGTTTTGTTTGTCTTTGTTATTTAGTTTGAGTGTGCAAGCAGACTAACTAGGAGAGCTACTATTGGCTGTCGGCATTGGAACACTGAAACAGATCAATATTGTACATCGGAACACTGAAACAGATCAATATTGTACAATGTAAGTCACATTTATAAATGATTACACTGTAATATGGTAAGTATTGTAATTATTGCTTGCTTGCTTGCTTGCTTAAGTCGAGTTATGTCCTCGAACTACGATGGTTCTCCATGCCTTTTTGTTCCCCAATGCGGACTTGAAACCTGTTGAATCCAGACCTGTGTCCATTTTGAGAATGTCAGTGTACGTTATTGCCAGTCTACCAGGTTTCCTCCTCCCATGCTTAGAGGTCCACAGAACAATATTGGACACTGGTTCGTCTTTGCTCCTGTAGCAGTGGCCAGCAAAACGCATCAAATAATCATTATTATACAATTGTTGCACGCTGTGACAGTTTGCCTCGGGTGCCTTTTTTCCCCAAGGGTGTACAAAACCCATAGACCCCGTGCAACAATTGTTTTGTTATACCTTGGTAACATGATTATTATCCTCTCAAATTTATGTTGTCATCATTTAACATTACTTACATGTACAACGAGTATGCACAGTTTAATAAGCAGACGAACCGTTCTTCAAATAAGAATTTTTTGTTCACTATTCCCTCGAACCCGCGGCTGTCGCCATATATCGACCAATGGTGGGAACGATTAATGTACATACAAACAAGAAGAGCCTGTGATTAGGACTAGCAGCACTCCATCTTTTTACAGAGTTATGATAAGCCAAGTTTAAAATGGGTATTGAGTCATAAAGCAAGTTTCATGTCACTTTTGAAGACAGTCTTGTGTGCACGACTCAAGCCAATCTGATAATCTTGCTGCACAGTTGTGTTCTTAACATCGGAATGCTACTCTGTAGTTGCTACATGAACAATAGAATGCTGCTATACAAACCAACAAACTAATGATTAAATCCCTATACCAAACTGGCCTTTGGCAGCAGAATTCCGAACACAAAACATACTGAACAGCTGGCTGACCATAATATGCAGTGATTGGAGTAGAAGAATGTGTGATGTTAAAAAATAACATTCTAATGTTGAGGAGTCAGGTCTTATTCCCCAAGAGAAAGCCAACTGTTATCTTTGGTTTGGAAACTCTTCAAGTAACTCTGATCAATTGACATGTATGTTAAAGATGCGTATTTTGAGTGGCCCTCTACATTTCATCATGAGAGAGCTAGATGCCATATAAGAAGGTGCGAGAAACACAAAACAAAGGTCAAAAGAGGGCACTGCAGATAAATCAATAAAAACACCTCTTAGGATCACATACAGGGGGCCAGTCAATAAAACAAACAATTAAAATGTAACACTAAAAGCTATACTTTGGGATTCTTTTACCTTTTAATTAAATAAAACTTTGAAAGCATCAACATAAATTTATTACAGTTATTACATTATTTTAGAAAGTTTGATGCAGTCAAAGTTTAAAAAGATTAGGCCCATAGCAAAAAAGTACGACACACACAGCAATCAAAGAGGATTGGGAGAAATCAGGCAGCCATACGAGGGCGCTCTCATAGTGCCATCTTGGAACCGTCTTTGGACTGCAAATCACTTTACCAAACGACCACAGTACCAAAAAACAAATCATGGAGCCTTAAATGTTATGACATTCTTCTGTATTTTCATTCTTCTGACAAATTTGTCTGATCTTTGGTTCTGAATATTTGTTGTAGTAGGCGAGCCACTTGTCAGTTTAAATCAGTCCTTATGTCAAGTGAAATGTTGTAACATTATGAGATTTACATGCTTCTAGGTCAGTTGTTGCCGACTTGAGTCACTCAAAATGTTGTTGAAAAAGTTTTGTCATTTTATACACACTTGTTTTGAAGAGGATTAAAATACATGTAGGCCTGCAGGTGTAAAGAGATTGTTGAAGTTGATGAGAGGTGACTGAAGCTAACCCATGTTTCATCACTTGATCATGTCTACCTCACTGTTTGTATCCAGATGAACCAGCAAACAATGACCTAAAACAAATACCACCAAATCCTTTAAGTCATCTGGCCAACAACTTAACATGATTGTCAAAGTATCCAATCCAAACATACTTGTCCCTGGGTTTTTTGATAGTTTTGGCATCCCGAGTAGAAGCAAACAGCCCACGGACATCCTGATGCACAGCAGTGCCATGTAAGAATTCAATGGCATGGCACCTGTCTCTAGATGAAAATGCCCAGACAACAGGTGCACATCTTTGTACATGTAGGAATATGATTAACTAAAGAAACTGGTGACTAAAGAGGTCAAGCTCTGATATTACCAGGGGTTGATATCAACCTCCCACACAGCCCCGGCAGAAGGATCCAAATTGTCCATTTTATTCTCCTGATTCTTTCTACCAATGTTGTAAGAAGTATGGAGTACAGTCAATGTAAGGTCATACTCAAAGCCATGGGTCTTTGTAGCAGAGCAACTGGTCATTGGTTGTCTGTCTTAATGACCATTATGATGTGATGAAAGCTGTAAAGGGTTGGTCCTGTTTAGAATCTTGCAAGATTATACTGGGATTAATTGGCAATTTGTTATGTCAGGAATTTGAAAGAAATATTCATAAACACCTCCTAGAGGCTGTTCATAAAAGTGCATTAAGCTAAGGGCAAATTACTTGAGACTACAAAATTGCACAATGGGGGCCAATGGATTGTTGTTTATGATTGAAACAAAACATTTAGTCAACTACATAGTAAAACCTGACATTTGAGCTTTTAAAGACCCTGGACGCTAGTGGCAAATGTCAAAGACCAGTCTTCTCACTTGGTGTGTCTCAACATATGCATAAAATAACAAGCCTGTGAAAATTTGAGCTCAATTGGACATCGAAGTTGCGAGATAATAATGAAAGAAAAAACACCATTGTCACATGAAGTTGTGTGCTTTCAGATGCTTGATTTCGAGACCTCAAATTCTAAACTTGAGGTTTCGAAGTCAAATTCGTGGAAAATTACTTCTTCCTCGAAAACAACGTCTCTTCAGAGGGAGCCGTTTCTCACAATGTTTTATACCATCAATTTCTCCCCATTACTCGTTACCAATTAAGGTTTTATGCTAATAATTATTTTGAGTAATTACCAAAAGTGTACACTGCCTTTAAAAATACAGCAATTACAGCAACTACTGTACTCTAGGGATATCCAGATTTCCATGTACAAAATGTACTTGTTTGTCTGCATATTTTATAAGGTAATAAATACCATGTGAAATAAATAAATACCATGTGAAACTCTGTGGTTAATTTCTTATATTATAAGAGGAAATCAACTATTTGACAAAAATGTGTTATTGCAAGGAAAAATGTAAGAAATGTACACAATGCTTGAGTACATGTGTGTACCGTACTAAATAGGCCCAAATTCATGCACCAAACTTATTATTATTGTTTGTAGGCCATCAAATTTGTTGGAAAAGTAATGTTTTTTGGGTCGTGCAACTGTAAAAGATTGTGTTATTATGGCAAGTTACCACAACCTGGGGGCTCTATGCTTCAACTTTTGAGGACATTTGACAAAGTTAGGCTTTTTAGTTGGCCCTATTTGGCTTGGAAAGCTGAGAAGTGCTCCATGAAAACTGGCAGCAATTCAGTTTGGGAAAGTACACATTTTTGGGGGTGTTTTTTCTAGGGTGATTAGCAAAAATTCCAAACTGCCAACCTGCCAAAAATTATAGAGAAATCTGAAGTTGAGTCGTCAGAAAATATTTTGGACTGTTTTTTAAGACGCTGACAGACTTTAAATATTTGTTGAGTGTTTTTGAACATTTAGTGTTTAGCATTGGTTGCTATGTGAGTTTAGTTACACTGAATATTGTGCACCCACATTCACAGTACATATTCAGTCTGCTGCCCTCTTCAGTTTATCAAGACAAGTATCTGCACTTAATGTAATCATCATCAGTTCTCTTCCAACACTGTTCTGGCTTTGATGTTTTTTCCATCTTGCAAGATAAGCCATGTCATGTGTGATAATAAATGATTACGAAATCCTATTTAAAAATGTTAGCAACCTGCCACAATGTGGAGTGCTGCATTGTGCACTTTGTCCGGGCACCCCTGTTGCCCTGTTTCATGGTTTGTAACTAACAATTTTGAAGTAAAGCAGCATTTACACTGACTTCAAAGCATATCTGGATTAAGTGAATTTTGAACTGAGAAATAACGATAATGGCACCTTAGCAAACAACCCAGATATTGTAATCGCTTGAAAGTATGCCATTACAGTATACCAGAGGTCAAGGACCTGCTCTCTATGGTTATCTCGTCACTGTGGTCAAATGGTTAGACTGCTTGACTTGCAATCACAAGGTTGCGGGTTCAAAAACTACCATAAAAAGTGTAATCTTTGATTTCACAGTGACTAGAGTAAGTCTTGTCCTCTAGTTTAATAAGGGAATAAAAGGGTAGCGACGGTTAAAATGGGCAGGGTCGTTTCGTGCGATAAAGGCCCAAGAATAAAGTAAGAAACTCTGTAAAACTTATCCGTTTTCTGTACGTGTGTTGCATTTCTTTGACTGAGACAGTTTTCTGATATGCATTCGTGCGCGTAGTATGCATCTAAACGTATCCGAAGACAACCGTTTATAAACAGTTCCAGCTGGTCATTATCAGCCGTTTAAATACCCCCATGTGACGCGCTCTCCACCAATAGGAATAGCGAAACTGTCAGAGGTATTTATGAATTACAACTTATTGAATGTGCAAATCTTAATCATAGACATTAAACTTAAATGTATGAGAGAGATTGGCTATTGATCACTTGGCGTTTTTTATCCCTTTTGCCAAGTTCCCTTGATGGGGTTAGATCGCTTAAACAAACAAACAAACACATGAACAAAAGATGTGAAGAGAAATCAAATGGATATTTACTTTCCATTTTTTTTTAGTGTGGTGTACCTCCAGATACAGTACAGTCTGTTTAGCTTGAACCAACTGCTGTATTTACATTGTCCAGGTACACCCCATGATTTGTACCTTATTAGAAGGTAACACTTACTGCCACAAATCAGTGTTATATTTGACTGCATACACTGACCAGGTGACTGCAACTAGATGATCAGCATGACCCATTCACTTAGTGTGTAGTAAAAACAATCTCCCTTCATGTCCTACATTGTCCAGATTACCTATTGGGCAGTTAAGTTACCAGGCACTAAGTTAATATGTTGTACATATGTAGAGTTGTCACAAATCACGGAGGTCATGTACTGAGTTGACTGTTTTGTCTTTAGTGTTGTCTATTGGACCATTGAGGAAAGGCCCTGGACCCTAGATGATGATATGTGTTGGGACTATTGTACAGTAGTACTACTCAGTAATCACATACAAAAATTAATGTATTTTGAGATCTTGAATATGTTCTTCAAGAAATAATTTGGCTATCCTGGAATATTCATTTAAACATTTATGGAAAGGTTTGCGGTAACACCATGTAATGACTGTCTCTAAATGAGTTGGGGTGGTCCTGAAAAGAACTGTTGGTTTCAATCACGACGTTTCGATCAGTATACTCTGATCGTCTTCTGGAGAAAGCTCTGAGCATACTGATCAAAACAAGTTAAAACCAACGGTTCTTTTCAGAACCACCCCAACTCATTTAGAGATAGTCATGTACATGGTGTTACCTCAAACCTTTCCATATCGTATTTCCACCATGCAAAGTTTCAAATCCTATTTATTCAAACATTTGTTTTTGTAATTCATTTAGTTACATGTACTTCGTAAATTGTTTGTTGATATGATACAAATTCTTTATCAGAATTATTACATGTAAGCAACTTAATGAAATTTGGCTTAGTCAAAACACCCTTTTTTGATGTGATAATGATACTTTGACCAATGCAGTGCCCTTTATTTAATCACATTAATCATTTTGAAGCCAGATTGTTTTATGTGTGATAGTAGTACAAAGATATAACAGTGGCCTTCCATTGACCCATCATTCCCAACAGGAGACAACAGCAATATGGGCAGCAGTTGTTAGAAAAAGGTCATCTAAGAATTACTGTTTGATGAGTTTAATTGGTTGAAGGCTGAACACAAGTCAGAGGTGTGATGTGCTCACGTTTTGTGTTGTGGTCGTGGATAGGTTCTATTGGGTGTGCTCGCCTAACCCAGATCATGCTGATCAAATTGTGTAACTTATACAATGGTGATAGGATCTCTACTGGTATCTTTCCTCCATTACAGTCAGGTGTGGATTTAAAGAGCCAGTCCAATATCACAAACAATTGACAAACAAGTATTGACAAAAAAAGCAAATTCATTTACCTAAAACCTTGTACTGCAATTCTTTGGCCATGGAATATACTGTGTTCCAGGCCTTTATGCTTGGTATTTGAAGGGGGCAATGGCACCAAGGCATGTTCTCCTTGGTAAAGGGCACCCCATGAGGAAATTGTAAATGAGGAAATTGTAAATTTCTATTGGATTATTTCAAGGGCACCAAGGCAATGACCAGGGGGCATCAAGATGGCATCAAGGCAATCGCCTTTGCCTCCAGGAAGTTTCAGGCATACAGTGTTTATCCAAATGCTTTTAAAAGTGTTACTCAGGGTTGGTATTATGTGAAAACAATGTGATTGATTTGAATCCTCGATCTAATTTTGCCTCTGAATACCACCAGTGTGTATAAGTTGTCCCGAGTCTTGATTTGCTATTTGGATTTCACCAGTTTGTTTTATGGCCTTTGAATGAACTAATGAGGTGCATTGTATCATTTGTACCGTTAAATATATTTGTAATAGATTTTATGCAGCAGGTGATTCTAAACAATTTGTATCGGTAATACAAGAAGGAGTATTGTGTGATTTCTATAAATGTTTGACCTGTCAATAGACTGACACCAATACAATGGGATGGATGAGAGAGATCTATTTCTATTATCTATTTCTGGTATTGAAACCATGGATGCCTCCAAAGTGAACTTGAGCACTATTGCTCACAAGCCTGAGGAATTAAACAAGGGCACTTGGGTTGACCCCTACTATTCCATAGCAAGTGTTCTGGGTTCTTTAACGCTCACTATCAATCAAAGAACACAGAACCTACAGCTTAATGTTCCATCCGCTGTTACTAATAGCTATGAATTGCGTTCTGCCTGATAATCTTGTGCGCGTGCGCCGACCCGCGGAAGCCAGCTGGTCTTAAACAGCTTCAGCTGTGTCTTTATCAACTGTTTAAACACCCCCACGTGACGCGCTCTCCACCAATAGGAGTAGAGAAACTGTCTAGGGTATTTATAAATACGCTTTTATTATGAGTTCTACAGTCCATGCCTGGATTGCCCATAATACACCCAAACTGCCCTCACATCTTTGACTACACATCTGCTGCTGATAGTAAACTTCTTGGGCGGTTTATTAAATCAAACTCACCAAGGACAAAAGCTCCAAAACAAAAACCAAGCAAAGAACACCACAATATACATGTAGCTACTGTATATCAAGAAGATGTGTTGTTTGTGCCATGGCTGCCAACATCTGTTGCATTGTTCCTTCACAAAAATGCCCAAGTTAGACATTTTAAAAGTCCCAAGGATAAAGCCAACTTGTGAGTAATTGCTTGGTAGGATTAAACAAACATCATTTCATTGAGGTATATGTAGTAGAAACAAGTAATTTAACTTAGTAGAATTTGTCTCTGTCTAATGAAATCACATCTTAGCTTTTGACAAATGTGTATAAATTGACAGACCATTATGGTGAAGAGAACAAGTGATAAGCTACATGTGTTACTGTGATGTGTGTTTTGACAAAGTTTTTAATGAAATTGTTCCACCTACAATTAAACATACTGGACATACTTTTCAAACAGGATGGACCAACACTCATTACATAGTATATTGTATGTCTATGAAGAAGTAAAACAAAATTGCATACAGTACAAGAGTGAAACCCACGTCAATCACAAGTAGAAATGGGTCTCAACATTCTGAGCAAGACAAATTGTGTGCTATTTCTATTTACGTACGTTATACACACTGTATGGAGTAAAACCAATAATGATGACTAAGTTTGCTTTACAAATCGCCCTGCATTGTCTAACCTGCTACATTATCTAATAATTAATCTTCATGCAGAATTACTCAGCTCCTGGCATGCAGTTAGTACAATACCAGAAGTGCCTGATACTTCGTTCTTAAAACAAAAAATGGAGAGACACTTTTTATAAGTATTAAAGGAACACGTTGCCTTGGATCGGACGAGTTGGTCAAAACAAAAGCGTTTGTAACCGTTTTTTTATAAAATGCATATGGTTGGAAAGATGTTTTAAAAGTAGAATACAATGATCCACACAAGTTTGCCTCGAAATTGCGTGGTTTTCCTTCTACTGTGCGAACTAACATGGTCAGCCATTTATGGGAGTCAAAATTTTGACCCCCATAAATGGCCGACGTGTTAGTCGACGAGATAAAAGGAAAACCACGCAATTTCGAGGCATGTTTGTGTGGATCATTGTATTCTACTTTTACAACATCTTTCTACCCATATGCATTTTATAAAAAACGGTTACAAACGCTTTTCAAAGACCTTCCCTTCAAATTTTACTTACTGAGGTGCTGTAGTTTTTGAGAAATGAGTAAAACAATGTCATGAAAATACGTTTGTAAATGATTAACATAATTTTCGTCTCATGAGACGAAAATTATTTTCATGACATTGTTTTACTCATTTCCCCAAAACTACCTCACCTCAGCACGTAATATTTTCAGGGAAGCTTTTTACTATCATTATCTTCAAACTGTATAAGTTTAGTGTAAATCTGTGTTTTTTGTCCTACAAAAGTTACACAGACCCTTTAAGTATGATGAGGGAAGTTGACTTTCTCATGGAAAATTTCAATGGGTGTCATGGCAATGTTGCAATGAGCATAAACATTGCCTCTGTGAGGTATCAGGCTTGTACCAATTTATTTGTTTGCTCTGTCAATTTTACAAAAATTCAAATGTAAGTTTGGAATATCTTGAGTGATATTACTGTCAGTTGGTTTTGAGCAAACTGAAGTTTGTATTCAATATAGATATAGTAACCAGTTTTATAACATTTAGCACTTTTTACAATAATGATCATTGGGCCTATAACATTCCTTTAATCTTTCTCATCTCCCTGGGGAGTATACAGCTTTTGGCTGATGTGGTGCTCCAAAAACTTTTTCAAACACAATATCAACCTCTACCCTCGCAGGTACCCATTTATACCCCTTGGTGAAGAGAAGCAATTATAGTGAAGTGTCTTGTTGAAGAACTCAAGTGCCAGGGCCGGAACTTGAACCCACTACCCGAAGACTAAAACACCAGAACTTGAATTTGACGCTCTAAACCGCTCGGCCATGACACCCTGATAATTAAATCAAATAAACCTAGGACGGAAGATGAAATTTCAACTATTATAAGTTGTGTACATGACCTGATCTACAGTAAATGAAAGTGCATAGTGTATATAAGATGGATCAACTGACCATCAGCTGCTATCTGCTCATACATCTCTCTTCTTTCAAACATCAATAGACAGCTTCACCACTGTGATTTAAAAGCAAACCAACTGTCCCATATCTTTGTTCAAGGAACCTTTAATGTCGTTTTCTCAAATGTTTTTACCTTGTACTGGGAAGGAATTTGTTTGGTTCTTGAGGGGAAATCATCCCGGCTCATAAATTGTGGTTTTCTGGGATTCAATTTGCAGAAATTGCACCTACGGGTTTGTAATGTAATCGTCGTGGAATTCCTTCCTAGAAATGGTTATTGCATTCCTGAAAATATATCAGACTTTTTGGAATAATAAAAGTATTGACGACACTCCCAAAACATTGGCAACCAGAGGCAAGACTACATCCACTGAGGAGATCCGCTGCTATGTTTACATGAACATCATACTTGGAGGTAGCAATTTCGAGCATGTTCAAGTGGGCACATTTAGTTGACCCATGGTTGACTACTGACCAGCAACGCACATGCGCAGTGAGGCACTCACTATAACAACTCAATTGGAAGTCTAGTCAACCTTCCGCCTTTTCGCTCTAGTGTCACTGGTTCCCCTCTGCGCTTAACACATGTTAGAATGGAACATGCTGTTGGGACCATTGAAGAAACCATGGGCTCGGGGCTGGTTCCAAATGGTCAACCACAATAGTCAACCAATGGTCGACCAGCCTGGGTTCGAGTGCAAATGGTCAACCTTTAGTTAACCATTGTGCACGAGACTAAAATTTGCTCTTCATTTCCATGAACTACTTGTTGAAAGTGATATTCAAGTAACTTGTTCATATGTCATGCATGTGTCCTGAGTAATGCGTGATTGAAAGGCTGTAGTAAATTGTAAGCCCACTCCAAATGTTTTTTTTAAATTTTTTATGAGACAATCAATCATGAAGAAAATCAAATACTTGTAGACTAAGAGACTTGATTGGGCTTTATAAATCAATGTCTTCGTTAATAGAAGCAAGCAGGCCATCAGCTGACATACCAATTTTTAAATTGTGGGCCGAGCGGATAAGATCATCGAACTTAAGTTGTAGTGGTTAAGTCATCAAGATGTGGGTTCAAATGAACACCCAATGCGCATGAGCTAATTGGTCTTTTACAGCAAAATGTAAACAAAATGGTCAACCAATAGGACTACATAGCTGTCTGGGGTATGTATGAGTGTACTATGAGATGTATGCGTAATACGAAAGAAACTCGCATCAGTTTTAAGATGCTCGCATATTATGAAGAATATAGTTTTGGACAAAATATTTTCAGTCACAAGCCCCTGATGCCTGAAAAACATGGTGCGTTTTGAGTCATGAGTTATCCCTGATGTCAAGATATTTGTCTTTGTGTTTCGAGCTCATCTTCAATACAGACTGTATCATTTGACTCAAGTCAATCATTGTTTTATGTGTATCTGTTTGGTATCGGAGCTCACAGTGGTATGGTGAATGAATTGAAATCTAATTCAGTTATAGCTATTATCATATGGTACAAGCATTTTTGTAATGATTGGTCTCCACATGGAACTATTTAGCCAACTTGTGGATCAGTGCGACTTATTCTTTGTCTTAACCTAGATGACATTTTGATCACTAGATAGACTCCTCCAAGATTAATCCATCCAATAAGAAGCACTTGACATTCTTAAGAGTTGAGCTGAAATGATGAAAGTTTTGGAGTATTTGTACAATATCTAGGCATCATTATGTGGCTGATGACACGTCAGCTTCAAAACAGGTCGCCTCCGACATCCGCAAGAATTTCTCTTGGAATGTGATTTGGATCCAGCAGATGGATTGCAAATGTAATGATTCCCCAAGATGCATATACACCCACCCACTCACTAAACATTCATGTGAACCAAACCCACAGGAAATATGTCAGCATAATTTGTTATCCTCTATCTAGTTTTGCTCATCTTTTAATGTATCTTCATTTTTTTGCGACTTTGTTGTTTTGTCCAGAATCTAGTAATAGCAGGGAGTGACTCATGCAATCTGTAGGTTGCACTATTGCTTGAAACATTTCGTTATTGTTTTATGACTGTATATAAGTGATTAATGGTACATGGGTTCTGCACATTGTAAGAGATCATGGAGGAAAGATTGAGAACTTATGCAGCTTCCATTCCTATTAACATTTTTTTTTATATGCAACTGCATGATTGAGACACGACTTTTATGTACAATGTACTTATCGTACTTTGCTAGACAAATATTTTTTTATATACAATTTTCAAAGTATCCTGTTGAATCACCCAACACGTACGCATAATACATAACTGTAATTTTTTTTATGACAACTGTGTTCAGAGAGATAAGTTGGATTTAAAATTTGCATGGTGGAAATACGATATGGAAAGGTTTGCGGTAACTCCATGTAATGACTATCTCTAATGAGTTGGGGTGGTTCTGAAAAGAACCGTTGGTTTCAACTCGACGTTTCGATCAGTATGCTCGAGCATGCTCTGATTGTCTTCTGGAGAGAGCTGAAAGACGATCAGAGCATACTGATCGAAAACGGTTCTTTTCAGAACCACCCCAACTCATTTAGAGAACTTTATGACATGGTGTTACCGCAAACCTTTCCATATTATAGAGAGATACATGTATAATGACAAGTCAGAGTCAGAACATTCCCACTTAACTTGTTTATACATGCTCATTTTGTTCATCCCTTCCATATAAATCCACCGACTACCATTGTGATTGATCATGCCTCTGTAATGGGTTATTGTACAGAACAAACTGTAGCGCCCTCATTGAGGCCATACATTCGTACTCCAGGCATCAACACTGTCATTATCTTGTTGTTTGCTCTTTAGATTGAAAACTTTAGGTGAACAAACTGCACAAACTTCAACTATCTACATTGTACATAATGGACACCAACTAAGTTAACTGCATTAGTTTATTTAAATTTGTATTTGCATATTTGGCTTCTCACAATCATAATAATGCCTTAACACACCTTACACAATGGGGCTTTGTGTGATCTTTCCTATTTCAAAGAAAAAGAAAATGCCAGGCAAGTAGCATGATCGATTTTCATCATTTAACTTCCAGTTTCGTTTTTGAGTGTTGTAAAATGTATGTCTGCAGATTTTCTATAGATTTTAGAAGTGAGTAACTTTGTCATGTCACTTTGTAGTAGTCACAACATGTCCTGATCAGGTCAAGCTGAGGCTGACCAGACTAGGGTGACCACAGTCCTAGGCCCTATGCCCACTCCATGATTTACTGCTACCAAATGGCACAAAACCTACAAGCAGATGTTAGCAATAACTTCTACCCTGATAAATAACAAACAAGAGATTTATGTGTAGGGGCCTTGGAGTGCCAAAGCTTGTTACACAAAGTTTAGAAAGTGGATATGGTGTCTTTACTTTGCACCAATGCTTATTACAGCATTTCCACCAACAATGTACATATGGATGTGTGAGTTTTATTCTTGCTTCGGTTAAAGGCAGTGGACACTATTGGTAATTTTCAAAGACTAGCCATCACAGTTGGTGTATCTCAACATAGGCATAAAATAACAAACCTGTGAAAATTTGAGCTCAATCGGTCATCGAAGTTGCGAGATAATAATGAAAGAAAAATAACCCTTGTCACACACACGAAGTTGTGTGCGTTTAGATGGTTGATTTCGAGAACTCAAGTTCTAAATCTGAGGTCTCGAAATCAGATTCGTGGAAAATGACTTCTTTCTCAAAAACTATGGCACTTTAGAGGGAGCCGTTTCTCACAATGTTTTATACCATCAACCTCTCCCCATTACTCGTCACCAAGAAATAGTTATTTTGAGTAATTACCAATAGTGTCCACTGCAGTTTAAAAGGCAAAGAGTCAAACAAATCAAAGTAACTTTTGGCTAGATCTGGGTCCAATTTCAATTGCTTAGTATGAAAATTCTTCCTTGATAAAAACAGGATTACCAAACAATTTTCCATTTGTTGTAATTTCTTGGTACTGGTGTTCATGTGGCAATTTGGTTGGTAATCCTTTTTTTATCTAGGAAAGAAATTTGAGGAAGAAAATTTGTATTGGAACCTTGCAGAGGGCACCACGGCAACAGTCAGGGCACCACAGCAATTGCTGTGTGTACCATGGGTTATTTGAGGCCTACCAAATATTTACGTTACTTCATGTTATAACTTCAATGGGATTAATTTCACAAGCTATTTTGGTCCTTTTACAATGTTTTTTTTTAATTCAATCCAAATTGAACTGTTTACATGATTACTTTGTTATGCTCTCCAACCTTCCAATCCTGCAAGAAAAGTGCAGGAAAACCCTGTCCAATCAGTCCAGCATATGATAGTATGACCCACTATTTTGAAGGTTCATTTTTACGGAGTGGTCACCTTCAGTTTACATTAGGTGTGCAGAATGTATACTGCTGTGCAATATGCATGAAGAGTTCATAATCAATCAGAGTAAAACGGTATTTGCTTATGTTCAAACCATCGTACCGGACTTGAGGTTTTATTATTCAGTAAATCCATGTATTCATGGTTTTGTCATTAAAGCTCTTTATGTTATCAGATCTGTTTTTGCGTTTTAAATGCATTTTTAGCCAACTGTAAACACATGTACACACAGTGTCTTTGTTTTAGCTGGAATTCACTAAATATAGTTTCTTGGATTTACTTCAATTTGTAGTTTGATTTAAAGCAGATCTCGGTTTCATGGTAGTGCTTGACCAAATAATTCTCTGCATTTACAGCACCCTATAAAGCGTGTATTTCTACAGGCTGTGGCAGCCGGTGTACATGTATGTGCAGAATTCCATGGTAAGCAGGGCCTGAAATTGGGCCCAGATCAGTAGTTCTGAAAAGTACATCCAGACAAATTCTTGCCCAACTTGTTTTTGTCGCCCATTGAAAGCAACCTTGTTGAATGATGTGTGTATAAATTTAAACTGAAAACTGCATTGAAAATCTCTGGAGCTTCTCACTAAGTGCAGCCGAGATATAGAAAGGGAAACCTTGTCTTTTGTGCTTCCCTGCTGAGGTAATATCAGCTGCACTTATGACTAATTCTCAAAATATGGAATCATTCTGTACATTTTACCTTCCCTTTAATATAGCACTGGTTTCACTTTGTAAAATTGCCAGGTTTTAGGGCTTGAGAATCATATTGCGCTGCATAAATCACATGAAATGGCTCATTCTTTGCTGTATCTAGAGTCGGTGTTCTCGTGACCCTAGACCACACATACAAGTACCTTGAGAGCTATATACTAAAGCACTGGACTAAACAACATACAGACACAGAGGGCCAACCATTGCTCTATGCTTGTCTCACCTCTCCAATGAGACCATTTATTATCGGCTTCTGTGATGTTCACTCCACACAGGTTGAGGCCAATTATTGCATTAAATAATAAGAAAACACATTGGATAAGACTGAAATAAGGCATTTTAGATTTGATGAGTTAAACACAGAAGACAAGGTTTTTCATGTATGGAGGCGTCTGGAGAGTGTGTGTGTTGAGGGCAAGTCTGGTTCATTGATCAATTAGTGAATGAGCCACTAGGCTGGTTCCTATGTGGAGATGTGTGTGTCAATTGACAAGGCTCGTTCAGTACTAGTTATACTTTTGTCTAAATGTTATGACTTAGCAGAGGAATAATGGCCATTCCACCTTAGTTTACTTATATCCTCTCATTTTGTAGTGAAAAGATTGATGGGAAAGGGTTTTTAATTCCAAGTTCTATCTGTATGTTATAAGACCGAAGACAAACAAGAATTGTACATGCAGTTTCAATGTACATGTGTACAGTTCTAGTCATCTCACATTGTTTCAAACTCAACAACAATGATATTTCAGGCAGTGTTTGTACATCACTACATACCAAGAAATTAGTAAGTTATACTTTCCCTCTAACAGGGAATTGTGATTCAGTAAAAATATGTTTTTGAAATGAAAGTGGTCGAGGAAAAATGTAGGCCTATGTCAAGTAGCTCCATTGCAAGATTGAATACATGGACATAAGAGGGCGCTTTAATGTAATTGATGGCCTTGCTTGGTTGACACTGTTGAATAATTGTGGTCATTCCTCCTCTCTAATTCTCCTTTGGTATGGTCCACTAACACTCTTTAGTACAGTCCAAACATCGTTTGATGAAGGAGAAAATGACTGGCAATCCTTGTACATTTACAAGTGACAGACATTATTGAAGAATGTTTTAATTAAGAGAAACCACATGGTGACAATGAAGAATTTTAGACCGGTTGCGTGTACGTATCTTCTTTAACTTATTCTATTACTGCAAAAAAGAACACAATAGAGAGCAAAAGTACATGTAGGTTAGGACCAATGTCAAGTCTCAACTCACCATCAAATAAAATGAAATAAAATCAGTAATTACGATATTGCAGAAATCGTCAGCTCAACATGAACACATTTCACAAGTTGGTAGATAAGGAGTTTTGCTTGAGCATTGTTAATAATTCTTTGCCAACTCAGCAGGGTAAATTTGGTGCAAATCCTGTTGAAATGGTGATCTTAAAGCGTACAATTTTGCTGTAAGTAGATCCATGAAGCTTGACCCTGAGCTTCTTATTGATCAAGGAATTAAAGTCTGTATGAGACGAAAGAATAGTAGTGTCATCAGCGAAAAGAATAAACGACAAAGTGTTAAAAGAACAGTGAAGATCATTAACAATATAAGAAAAAGAAGAGGACCAAGAATAGAACCTTGAGGCACACCATGATGAGTTGTTTTAAAGGCAGTGGACACTATTGTAATTACTCAAAATAATTATTAGCATAAAACCTTTCTTGGTGACAAGTAATGGGGAGAGGTTGGTGGTATAAAACATTGTGAGAAACAGCTACCTCTGAAGTGCCATAGTTTTGGAGAAAGAAGTAATTTTCCACGAATTTGATTTCGAGACCTCAAGTTTAGAACTTGAGGTCTCGAAACCAACCATCTAAACGCACACAACTTCGTGTGACAAGGGTGTTTTCTTCTTTCATTTCTATCTCGCAACTTTGATGACCGATTGAGCTCAAATTTTGGCAGGTTTGTTATTTTATGCATATGTTGAGATACACCAACTGTGAAGGCTAGTCTTTGAAAATTACCAATAGTGTCCACTGCCTTTAAGAGAAGCAGAAGACCCCGAGCTTCTTACACTTTGAAAAGCCTCAGCAAACCAAGTACAACTTGACATTTAGTGCTACTGAATAACTGTTGGCGTAATTGCATTGTTACTGTCAGCTGAGGTCAGTAATTGGATAGAAGTCCATCATTGTAGAATAGGTTGGTTTAGGTCACAGTTTGCCCTTTAATATCTGGTGTGTCTTTTGGATGGGATGCAAACCTCAAGGTTCCACATGTACACATGGAAAGTACTCACAATACTCATCCTGAAACAACAGTAGAAGTTTAATAGATGTTAAATTTGCATCGGGATAAAGAATATTAATTTTGTTTTTTACCCACACACCGATGTGTGTTAGCACTGTGTACTCTGTACTTTCCCGAGTCCTGTGAAAAAATATCACAGGCATGTTACTCGGGTGGGATTCGAACCCCCGACCCTTGCAATTCTAGAGCAGTGTCTTACCAACTAGACTACCGAGATTGCCCGGTAGCTAGAGGCAATTTGAATCCTATGTTTTGGCAGCGGAGAGTAGAAGTTGTTTGTTTTGGGAGGTTGGTTGCATTCCATTTCAACTCTGAGCATGGAGGGTTATATTGTGGTGCGCAATTCCACTGTATCAATCAGTAGGCTAACTATTGTTAGATTATTTCAATTTCGTCTTGTGACTGATGAGGTATGCAGGCTTTCAAACTCATTCATGTGGTGTTTAAATATATATCATGAGTTCATGTAAAGTTTTTTTTTAAAGTCTTGAATAGATCGTGTTGAATAACCCCTTCGTTGCTATGAAAATCGCCATCTTTTAGGGCAAACCGTATGCGCGTCTAAGTGTACGTCAACAAAGCACACAGCACGCAGCGTTCTCGGTTTGATTTCTATGGCACACATACGCACACGCACACGCTCACAGACGCCATGTTGTCGGGCAGGTTTTGGGATGGTGACGTCATATTCAATACGGTCTATAGCAGGTATTCACCAATATAAATGTGACTGCATTCTGGCATACATGTAAGGTTGAGTTGAGAAAATTACATTTTTTTTAAACAAGGTCATATACTTAAAAGAAGTGGTGATGTTATGGTAGTTTCTTTTCATTGAATACCCACATGCGAGTTAAAGTTACCTCGGATTCTTAAAAAGTGCATTGCTTCCTCTTTGGAAAGACAATTGTGTTCACCAACTTCAATTTACAATATTTATTTATAGAAATGAAATCATACGTGGTGACTGTAAACAAAGGAGTCTAGCTGGTAATGTTTGATCCATGATGGATAGTTCATATAGTACATGTAAAGAAGTCTAGAATCCCAGTGGGTGCACATATTGTTTACATAATATCTCTGCACCGCACAGCCAAATAGAATTAAACACACCTCAAATAATGGACCTCGGTAAATATTTCCATCTGACTGCCCAACCACAAAATATCTTGATGATGAATTCCTGGTTAGGAATCAGACAGCCTTCCAATGGAGCATAAATCTAAGATCATTTTCAAATCTATTCCTAATAAATGTCATGCGTTTTTAATCTATGACCTTGGTAGTGGGTATTGCATATATTTAACAGGCAAAAGAGTTGCAAGTGTGGTAAAGACATTGTGAACTTAGAATAAAGAAAGTTACTAACTTTTCAGGATTATTTAAAAAAATTCAAAATGCAATTGGTCTCAGTAAAGACGGGTTTATTTCCTGTCCCACAAGTTTCACTACCAAGAAAACAACTTCTGAAGCATTCCTGTTTTTAATAATATTAAACTGAACTTCCCAAAATAAAAACACTTTCAGACGCAATTAACTGCCGCCATTGCTGCCAAACAATGGACGTTCACTCACAACTATCAGCCAATCAGAGGTCTTTCACTGGCTCCAGTGAGGGCGCTGTTTCTGATGTCATAAGCAAGATTATTCTGTACAACAACAAAAAAGATAAAAAAAGATTTTTGGGGTTGAACAAAGAATTGACTAGAGTGAGATTCGAACCATCATAAGATGTGAACCTTTTACTAACATCATGTCTGTTTTAGATGATTTACAAGAAAAATTGCCCATGCTTTGTGTTGTATTGTAAAGATGTTTGTTTTTTGTTTGTTCTATTTCAGGTGTTCACTAGTATCCTATTGGTTTGGTTCTTTGCATCAGTGAGCTGATACTGTACTTGGTCTGGCTTTTGTGTATCATTAACGGCATGATGTAAGTCAATTTTACCAACTATTTCTATGAATTGTTGACTATAATAGAAAAACATTTCTTTACTTCAGTCCTTGTCTTTCTAAAGCCTGGTTCATACTTCCTGTGAATGCAAACGCAACACGAATGTTGACATTTAAGATTCGCAACATATAATTCGCAAGGGTTGAGATAGCACAACTTTCTTGGGAATATCGCTGCTAAAACAGAGTTGTGACGTCATATTCACGTCAAATTCGCATCGCACTCGCATTCGCAGGAAGTATGAACCGGGCTCAACATTTGTTTTATGCAGAAAATAATACATTTTTTTAAAATGTATTATGTATTAAATTTATTTGTTTTGTGTGTTTTTTTGTTTTGTTATTTGTTTTTGTCTTGTTTGTTTGTTTGTTTGGTGTTTTTTTGTTTTTCATTTTTTTCTTTAGGGGGTGTTTAATTTGAAAATTGTATTTAAAGTATCATTGACTGATTATTGGCCCAACATTCATTGGGAATATTGCTGTAGATTTTGCTACTAAATTCTCCTGATTATTCTCATGTGTCTTTCCAATAGTTATTGAAATAAGTTATTGTTAGCATTGCTTTGTTTAGTTAGGGGAACACGTCATTTAGGTGACCCTTATTCACTAAATGGACTGTCCCAGATCATGGCAGAGAGTACAAGAAGTGTGTCCCACACGCCAGGCACATGTCACTCTGCTGCTGCTGCTGTCCTCGCTTGACATCAATTTCAAATTTACTGTGAATAATCAGGCTCTGGTGAATATCCCTGAGAGCTAAGAGGTGATCCCAAGACTCTTCCGCATCCAGCCAAGGACTAGAAGGGGGGACAAGTATTAGACATGCCAAACATTCCACTATGTTATGAGCGCAGTTGGTGGCTGTAGCCGCGGAGCAAGTAGGCAATTATCAAGGGTACAAACATTATGATGTACCTACTGGGCCCACGTGGCAGGTAGGGCAATTGGGGATGGACTAGCAGGGTTAAATTTCATCTACACCTGCTGGTCCGGTCTGACCGCCATCCTACAATGACATAGTACACAGCTATTTCTCTTTCTAGGCTAGCTACAAAAATACCACAGGGATGATGTTTATCTTGGAGTGACTGTAAATGCACACTTTCCAGGTTTTGACTTTGACCATCTTGTAACTTTTTAGTCCATTTCAGTCCTGATTGTTTTCTTTAACTCCTCTTTTTAGATTCCAATGTTTATGATAAACAGAAAGTTGAAGCTACATGTATGGTAAAACTTAGTACAGCAGCCTTTAGTACATTGTACAACCTACCCAGTATTTGTCACAATTTTATTGGGCAGGATACCAAAATCCTAAAATCTCTCCCCATAAATGTCCAGAGTGTTGCCTGAGAAAGTATTAAAAGTGAGCGTTGCAGGATGATACCCATCTGTTGGGCATGTGTTGTAATACTTGTAAGCAGCGCAGTGGTATTATAGGCTACCTTACTGACTGTATAGAGGATTCATAGAGTCAGGGTCATAAATACCACAACAAACTTGAGACACTTTGAGTCTAAAGAAGAAACCAAACTAAGATTCTGCATCTGTCAAGTCTACTACCAGCATATGGTTTGGTCTCAAGGTTGGATAGATTTGGATGGGAGGGCTGCTGCTCTGCTATGGCAATTAGTATTTTATCTCTACAACTTTCTTTTAAGTTTATGATCATGTTTGAAATACGTAACTTTCTCTACAGAACCTTATGCGAGAGTGCAATCACATTGGTGTATATCTGCTGTTTTAAGGGACATGTTGCATTGGATCGTTCGAGGTGGTCTATGAAAAGCGTTTGAAACCGTTTGTTATGAACTGTTTATATGGCTAGAAAGATGTTTTAAAAGTATAATATAATGATCCACACAAACATGCCTCGAAATTGGGTGGTTTTATTTTGTGTACTAACACGGCCGGCCATTTTATGGAGTCAAAGACTTGACTCCACAAAATGGCGTGTTGTGGTAATTTATGACGTATAAGGAAAACCATGCAATTTCGAGGCATATACATGTACATGTATGTGTGGATCGTTATATTCTACTTTTAAAACATCTTTCCAACCATATGCATTTCATAACAAACGGTTTCAAACGCTTTTCATAGACCAACTCGGCCGATCCAATGCAATGTGTCCCTTTAAGATTAATACAACCTTCTGCATGAACTCATGATGTATATTTAAACACCATATGAATGAGTTTGAAAGCCTGTTTACCTCATCAGTCTTGGACTGGGCATGATACGGTCCTTTCTCTATGATTATACGAGGTGTTTATTACTGCTTTAGTTTTATGCTGTATTTAACCAATCAAATTATGCCAATCGGCAGCTGTCAATCAAAGTGCTATATTGACCAATGAGATGTTGTTGAACTTGGATTGCATTATGGGTATTGTGCATCAAACACAATATATACAAATGTAATATGAGTTTATTTTCTCTTTTGGACATAACAAACAGCTGGACATGTAGGTCATTTTTAACCTGCATCTCTGTCCGACATGTACCTTCCTTCCTCCATGGACATACAAACAAACTGTTGACCTACATGTACATGTAGAAGGTCATTTTTTGACCTGCATTTTTTGCAAGCATTACTTACAGGGATAATATAGATTGTTTGTTTTCAAACATTATTGTCATTTTTGATGAGAAGAAGTAAGTTTGCTGGTTGTGTATCAACACCATCAATTAAGATGAGGTGACTGTGAAATAGTAGGCATCATAGAAGAAGTGCAGACTCTCTTAATCTTGATGTCCCTAAACACAATGTGAGTGGTTTAAACAGTCTTTAAAGTTTGCCGGTGACAAAGTTTTGAATTTTGCTCATCTATTCAAAATTCTTTCTCCTTATACATTTTTAAGTGTTTGTACTTTAAGTAGTGGTACTTTTTATTCATCTTGTCCTTTCTATTTTCTTCAAATTTTCTCAGTCTGTTGTTTATGTTGTACTGATGTAAAACAGCTTTTGTTGATCTTTTTATCCTGTATAAAGATGTTGCAATAGGCCTAAATAACTAAATAACTAAATAACTAAACAAACAAACAAACAAATGAATGAATTAATTAATTAATTAATAAGTAAATAAATAAATAAACTAAAGAACCATGTTCTTTATAGCAGGCTAGTGTATCTAACTGAAATTCTGTTGGCTGTATCAGTGGAATGTTGGTTCTACATGTAGTTTGGGTCAGGCTAGAGCGAGATGCTTCAACTGCAATTGCTTCTCATCACCCAGGAGTAAATGACTACCTACAAGGAGATTGTTGATGTGAATGATGAGCAACCTGTGTGTTCATTTGGCTGCCGGTGCTGCATACTCCTAAGGGGTTGAGATGGTTTCAGGGATGCTTAGGGTCTGATAAACTGGGGTAATATACTATGTATACTATACTAAGGTGCACTGAGGAGCCTACATGTACTGTACTTGAAAAGGTGTATAATATACATGTAAATGTTATTATCTTCTTTTGGTAAACAGCTAGACTCTGAAGCCGGCCTCAGGTCGACCATGCGTCAACAAAAAACAGTCGGCAACTGACTTTTCAGGATCACACTGCGCTTGAGCGAGACCATCATTTTGAACTATAAATGACTGTGAGAATGTAGCAGTCTTAGTACAAGAAGAGCCAACTTTACTGTCCATGAACTTTACATGTGGACCTATTTCATTACTTCATTTGAAATATATCAAATCCTCGCATTCTTTCTCTAGAGGTATGTGTTTGTACAAACCTGTTCTTTTTATCACATTCAGTTTGGAAAAGTACATATGAATGTAGGATGGGGTAAAATAGTTGGTTTAAGTGGCTGGGATTAATGATTGGTTTGTTGATTAAACTTGTGAGGATGGGAAGTTGATGATGTTAGCGGTTTTCACTATCTTGATATCGTCTGATGATATCGTCTGATATCTTGTCTCCTTGGTGATGTGGGTGGATGATGGAATGTGTTTGTTTGAAGAAGACTTGGTTGAGTCTAGGAATGTGATCATGGTCTTACTCCATCAATAAGTTATAGTGTTAAGGAAGGAATTAATCACCGACTGAGACAATTGGCTCCAGAAGGAAAGACTTATGAAAAATCACTACAAGTATTGTGGTCATTTTTGTTTATTAAAAATGTAAAGAATTTGATAATTTTTGATAAGTTCACTGGGTTCTTTTACATGTACGTGCATTGCACAACACAAAGGACCAACAGCTTTACATCCCATCCGAAGGACGCAGCAATAATGGTTAAGCGCTTGCTTAAAGACACAAGTGTCACTAGTGGGACTCGAACCCACACTGTTAAACAGAAAGACCTGAGCTTGAGTCTGGTGCTCTTATCCGCTCGGCCGTGAGTGTGAGTTTCAGAAACCTGAGTTACTTGAAAAGCCCAGTGGTCATACATAACTCAAGTAGATCCATCACAAAGTCTCACCAAAGTGTAATAAAAGTACACATTTGAACCCTAGAAAACTTAGAACAAAAGCATTCATATAAACATACTCTCGCTAAGCTGTATAAGCTTCATTTATGAAATGTTGTGTATAAAACTAGTGGTTTATAGCACTGGACTGACATGAACAGCTGAAGTGATAAAAACTGCACATTCATGTTGAATCTGGATACTAGAAACTAGGATATGATGCCAACAATCAACAGTACAGTAACTCCTAAAACACTGACTTCATTGTTCTACATCCACATTCTTTAAAGCCAGTGGATACTATTAGTAGTTACTCAAAATAATTTTTAGCATAAAAACTTACTTGGTTACAAGTAATGGAGAGCTGTTGATAGTATAAAACATTGTGAGAAGCGGCTCCCTCTGAAGTAACGTAGTTTTCGAGAATTTTCCACATATTTGATTTCGAGACCTCAGATTTAGAATTTGAAGTCTTGAAATCAAGCATCTGGAAGCACCAACTTTGTGTGACAAGGGTGTTTTTTCTTTCAGTGTTATCTCGCAACTTCGACGACCAATTGAGCTCAAATTTTCACAGGTTTGTTATTTGATGCATATGTTGAGATACACCAAGTGAGAAGACTGGTCTTTGACAATAACCAATAGTGTGCAGTGTCTTTAAGATTATTGTCTTACATAAAGATGAAAGCATTCATATCCACATTGTTATTGAAGAGGTCACAACTAGTGGATGCATGTGAGTACATTGTGACAAAATATATTCACCAGGTGAAACTTGGACTAATCCATTTCACGGGGGGCTGTTTCATGGAAGCCTCAGAAATGGAATTGTCCGGATTTCACCTCGTGATTATATTTTCAACAATAAATTTTTTTACTCAATATTGGTTTTGTCAATATCTCGCACAGAAATCCTTGCCATTTGAATTGTCATTTCACATTTAACACAAATAAGACGCATAAATTAAACCATACATGGTTAAAGTTCTTAAAACCCCTTTTAAACAATGGACTACTCCACATAGACACGAATCTTGTCTGCCGTGACACAACCTTGCTTCATTGGGACAAAAAGGTGAGGAAACAATGCTGCAAAGGGTCTGATATTGATCAATATTGGACTGGCTGATCCAATATTTTGGAGCATTGCGGCAATAAAACCCAGGCAAAATAATGGATGACGTTCAGGCCTGTATGCTTCGTTTTTGAAATGGCAAGGGCACCAAGGCATTTCTGCTTGGTAAAAGACACTCTATGAGAAAATTATGTTGCCCCCATATCAGGCTTGGACGTGTGTTCCACCAATCAAATGACAAGGATCTTTGTGTGTGTGTGTGTGCTACGTATATGAACGAACATGAATGTACATGTATCTCAAGTCAGTTGTATGGAATCAAACAGTTACATTTGTTTACCATGTGTGATTTGACTCAAATGCTTAGTCATCTTTCTAACCACAATTTTATTGGGTTGAATGTACCTTTTTGTCTGATTAAGAAGGTGTTAGTATACATGGTATTACAACAAAGGGTACAATTTTTCTTCTGTCCTGTTTTTTGTTTGTTTGTTTTTTTCAATAGTTGTAGCTTATTTTTAAAAGTACCAAAAAGTGTTCCAATATTTGAATGGGCATGATGCAAAGTGGGACCCTTTATTATGGTTTCTGTCTGAAATGTTTCTAGATATAGTATTTCTAACGTGTAAATCTTAGAAGTTTTTACAACTCTACAGTGTGGACCTGAGAACAAAAGAAGTCCACATAATGTAGAGACTTGAAACACTATGTGGACTTACATACATCCACACATTTTGTTACTGTGTTAAAGAATGTATTTTTCCTAAAGGCGATGAACACTATTGGTAATTACTCAAAGTAATTTTTAGCATAAAACCTTACTTGGTAACGAGTAATGTGGAGAGGTTGATAGTATAAATCATGGTGAGAAACGGCTCCCTCTGAAGTAACGTAGTTTTTGAGAAAGAGGTAAATTCTCACTCTAATATGAAAAGACTTTGACGGGCCTGAAGCCTTCTATTAGGCATCTGAAAGCACACAAAGTTATGCATCAAGGGTATTTTTTCTTTCATTATTCTCTTGCAACTTAAATGATCAGTTGAGCCCAAATGTTCACAGATTTGTTATTTGATGCATATGTTGGGATACACCAAGTGTGAATGGTCTTTGACAATTCCCAAACATTACCAGTACCTTTAAGTGTACATAACAAAAGAATGTACACATTGACTGCGCCATCGGACTGAGTGTATCTATACATGTGTTCTTTAATGTTGTTTAAAATATGCATTCAAATTGAAATGTTGTTTTCTTTTTATGTATAGACAATGAAGGCAGCCTGTCCATTTTTGTATGCCACATTTGTATAAAAAAGGACAAAGATTTGGAATTGGGGATTACATTCCCAAACAGAGCAGGGAGATGTTTGGGAGTCTATTGGTGTTAATCATAATCAATGGTACATGTACCCTTACATGATGTAGCATAGCTACTAATCATTACTGTAAACAATAGTACTTTATATTAAAATGTTTTATGGATGTTGCTGTTATTAAAAGGATAAGGACAAACAAACTGTGAATGTAAATGTTGATGTTACCAGTCGTTTTAGTATCTACTGTCATGACTGATGGTACATGTCGTCCATAGCCACTAGATGTGGACACATTCATTATAAAGGTCATGAGTTAATCACAACATGTTTCCATTTCTCTTCTTGATGCAGGAATTCCTGCTGACTTCCACTGCCCAGTGTTCCATTGGAGGATCTGCAATATTACAAAGCAGACATTGTAATGGACTCTTACCCTGACCAAAGGATGGAGCAACCAACATCACCCCAAGGTGGGGCTGATTCTGAAATGGATTTCTCCATGAATGTATGTAGCCCGGAGGCCATGGCGTATTCCTTGTTTAATGAGCGAGAGTCACCTCCCCCTGCCACTACTGCAGAGCCCGTGGTACCTATACCTCCACCACCTCCACTGCCACCTGTACCGGTAAATGTCACTCCCAACAGAACTGCATCAGTCTTTATGTCGGCGTTTCCGATTGTAACAATTCCACAGACTTCCATGGTAACACCAACTTTTATTCAGGTTCAACAAATCCAACAAGTGCCACAAACTAGATTGACGTTGCAACCGATACAGACCCAGTCCATCCAACCTATGCAGCAGACAGTTCAACATACGATCACACAGCAGCAGTGGCAGCAGCTTACATTACAACAGCAGGCACAAATACAGCAGCAGTTGCAGCAGCATTTACAGCAGCAAGGGTTGAGGATTCAAGGACAGCCACAACTGGTTCTAACACAAACTCCGAACCAACCCATACAACATGTACAAATACAACAGTCACGAACTCAGCAGCAGTTGCTACAACAGCAAAAACAACAAGGACTTAAGTTGCAGCAACAACAGCCAGTCATACAGCAATTACAGACAGTGCAACAGCAGCTGCAGTTAAAGAAACAGCAGCAGCTACAAATGCAGCAAGCTCAGATTGCTCAGCAGGGTCAACAGATACAAGTGCAACACAGTCAACTACCACTGCAGGGACACCAACTTACTCTGCAAAAATTACAACAACAGCAACAGCAATTACAGCAACAATTACAAAAACAAAAAGATTTACATAAACAACAACTAAAACAACAACAGCAGCAGCAGCAGCAGCAACAACAACACCAACAACAACTCCAGCAACAACCACAACAGCATCAACAACTCCAACACCAACAACAACAGCAGCAGCTGCAGCAAGAACAGCAGCAGCAGCTGCAGAATCAACAAACTGAAGCTGAGGATGAGGAGGCTGGAAGTCCTCAACATTCTGTGGAAGATTCTTCCATCACAGAAGACCTGGAAAGAAAGAAGGATGGTAAGTTTACTTTCAATTTCAATCATTTAGGGCGCATACAGCAGCCACAGCCAGGAACACCAGGGCAAACTCCTTCTCTTTTTGATTAGTGCACTGGGTTCTTTTACATGCTTTACAAAACACATGGGACCAATGGCTTTACATCCCATCGGAAGGACGAATCAATGGTTAAGTGTCTTGATTAAGGACACAAGTGTCCTGGCTGGGGATTCAAACCCACACTCTGCTGATCAGAAACACCAGAGTTTGAATTTGGTGCTCTTAATCACTTCCAGTTTGGCAATGTTGTGGTCCATCATCTCTATTCCCCTGTCAGTCCCATACCATTCTCCCACCGTCCGTCCCACTTGCCACCTTCCAACTGACCCCTCCCACTCACACCTTCCAAGTCACCACTCACCCATACTAATCACAGGCCTGATGCTTCATGGAGGCAGCGAAGGCGATTGCCTCCATGCCCCCTGGTCATTGCCTTGGTGCCCTTGAAATGCTCCAGTAGAAAATTACAATTTCCTCATTAGGGTGCCCTTTACCAAGCATAAAATGCCTTGGTGCCCTTGCCCTTTCAAAAACGAAGCATGCATGCCTGTGATCATCTCATTAATGTAATCTCATGACACTTAGTAATGATGAGTTGAATGTATCTGTAGCAGTGTGTTACATCGTTGTGCAAGTCTAGGTGGAATTTGACAAGCTGCCCTTGGTATGGCATACATAGAGTGTGCATGGTGTTTGTGCACAGTGTGGTACCTCGACAGCCAATGGTATCAAGTTCCCCTCCCCTCTTGGTTCCTCCTGTTCAAGTCAAGGGTGTCGACCCAAAATGAAACTTTGAATTTTATAAATACTTCATAGTGTATGTAAGTTCAACATTCCAATATGCATACATGTACACTGCATGGGATGTACGTGTACATACTGTGTAAAATACCAGAAGTAGACTTGATTTTCTAAACAGGTAGACCTGCTGCTGAAACCTTCATGCACACATAGCATTTTCTACATGACCAGGCGAACTTTTTCAAAGAGTCTCAAATTGTTTCAAAGTATATTGCTGAGTATGGCTTTAATCAATCAGTGACACCCCCTGACTTGTTGGAGTTGTTGAATAATGTTATCGTAAGATGTGAATATTGAGGGTTATTATTGCATTATTAGGGCATTATTAGGATATGTAGGGGCACAAGGGAAGTACTTAACATCATCGGGATAGATTGTTAAGCTTGATGCTTATCCCAAGAGCCTCAATACAGAGACATAGAGGTACTACATGTGGGTGTATTATCATTGGATGTTTCATGAGATGTCAACACCTGCTAGCTGTTATAACATAGTTAATGGAGTCTGGATACCATACTGGAATGTTTGCTCTGACACAGGCTTAACAGCAGGTTTATTTTGGATTGGTTATAATAAGCATGTCTACATGATTTGTTGTTAAAGGCGCAATGCTATAATACATGTTTATCCAAATGCAATCATTCTAGCCTCAGGAATAGAAAGTAAGGCCGTGTCCAAATTAGCGGCTACAGCTACAGCTACGGTTAGATTTCCGTGTCACCACGCATTGAGGTATAGGATGTCCTTAACAAAAACCCTTAGCAACAGCCGTAGCCGTAGCTGTAGCCTTCAATTCAGATTCTGCATGCACTCAAATGTAGGGATCACTTTTAAAGTGCACAGTGTTGTTCACATACACTAATCAATTGATGGGGATCCCAGAAATTTTTGAATTGACCCATTTCACCTGACGTTATCATCAGAATAATCTTAGATGCTCCATACTGGTGGGCAATGTCACTGTGCGTTGTTCAGTGAAGTGCGCATTTTAGGCAACGCAGCACTTACACGTAAACCCATTGCCAACCAAAATGATGAGCGTGGCACAGTTGCCGCGTGTGACGTGCGTGCAAGGGGTCAATAGATGGATTGCACACAACGTCATTGACAGCAATCTTTGATGGCAAACGGAAAAGAGCATGCGTACTTGATGCGCACATCACTCAGCCAATGATAGCATTTCAATGATGGCGGTCAATGCAAGGGGTTTATATGAGTGAGACTTTAAACAAGGCTGTTTGAGGAGTATAAAAATCTACAGATGCCTCAATAGGGATTTGAACCCACAAACTTCTGCATTTCAAAGTGGATATCTAAACCACAATCAGAGAGTTGTCCAGATTTGAGACAGGCCAGCTTATTGTTGGAAAAAGGCTTGGCAGGTCACAATTCACGAACGTCAAAAAGAAACAACTTAAGAATTACATTTATGATATATGATCATTTTCAAAACAATTATTTAACAGTAAATAAATAAGGGAATCAATGTGTGGTGAAAAGGTTTTCAACTAGTGGTTTAATCCCAACGAGGCCTGGTTCTTGATAATTTTACCAAGACGAAGTCAAGGTAAATTGTCAAGAACCAGGCCTCGGCGGGTTTAAACCACTAGTTGAAAACCGATTCAACACACTTTGATTTCCATTCATAAATACCTTTTCGGTCAAAAAACATCAACACTTATGAAACTGTCTGAGGTATTTATGAATAAGGATTTGTAACCAACTTTATGAACCCCCACGTTGATATGTACAGCAAGTCTTTTAGCAAGCCACCAGTGATTGCAAGATGTGGCTACATTCCACTGCAGCCAGTGTCAGTAGAGCATGGACAAATCTCAAGAGTCTATTTAGTTGCCTTCTTGGCAGATGAAATGACAACCCAAGATGTAAAAGTCTAGTGTCTACCTGCTTGCTGCAAAGGTTGTAGTTTGTGACTAACTCTTAAGGGATCTTCTATTACTCAGTACTGAGCAGAAAGCTTTCTTGGATTCACCAAATCCCATGATAGTGAATCATGGTCTTCAACCTTTGGATAAATCACACCAGCATTCAGTCATTGATTTGTCCCTGTTTTAATTATAGCCATTTGAAAGATATGAAACTGTTGTAGATGTTTCTAGATACCAACTATTGGTATATTCTGGTAGATTGAGTGAAGAGTGTTGCACACTGCACTGTGTAGCATGTCTTCCATGTACACCTAATTCAGACAGTCGCTCATGAGCTGTGCTGAACCAAGGAGCGACTCTAGGTCTACCCAAATAAATGTTGGTTTAAGACAGGCAAACTTAATATAACATTTACATTAGGTTCATCTCATGACAAGATCGACGTCTGAAACCAAGGCGCTCCAGAGTCGTTTCGAACGACCACAGTCAATCTGTCGATTTACAGCACGTCCAGTTGCTCCTACTTGTTTTGTACATCAAACTTTTCAAGTACTTAGTTCAATATTTGGTTCGGGCGCAACTCTAGATTGCTAGATCTGAACTGGGTGTAAGACAATCAGTGATATGAAAATGTCTTTCATGAGCTCTTGTTGTAACTTAAATTTTTGTAGCATTTCAGCTGTCCAGGTACCAACGACTGTAACACTGTTAGTTCTGTTTGTGTAACTGCATGACTGTATCGATGGTGGGAGTACACCATTGCAAAGCTATGGGTGTATGTTGAAACCCGGAGGGTCATTTGGAACCTTTTTTATGATTAAAAATTCAATTTGTCATAATTTAGGGAATTGACACAGAAGCGTTGATCTCTGAGGCAACTTTGGCCTGACCTTATGAGGCTATGGTCCCGCTGAAATACTGATGGAGAGTTAATGCCTTCTCCAAGTCCTCCCAAGAGGTCCTGTTTTTTCAGTCAACAAAACCAAGACATGGATAAGGAAACTATCTGTTTAATCTTAGTGATGAAATCAAATCATAGTCAGCATTGAATCCTCAGCATACACAACATTTCAAACTAGATTCAACTTTGACAGATAACCAGCTTATAAGCGTCTTATTTTACACAGTGTCTATGTCTAGCGGAGAGCTTCAATCAACACAACTGCCAAACTCCAACACAAATTATTTGAAATGGCTTTCTTTGCCTTGATTTGATTGTATCCAAAGGAATACAACAGGGGTTTGATTCTATTCCCTGGTCCCCCATTGTACAACTCATGACCTAAGGGACACAGTCAAACTATGGCATTACAGTGCTCAAATACCAGCTGTTTTCACCAACTGCAAACTTGTATTTTGGGCTTTTCTTATTCTCGCTACTTGTCTGTAGTTTCTCATGGGGACTGGATGCTTGAACCTATAAAACTTGTCCTGTCTGCACCTGTAAGCCATTCACATATTTCCACTTGGTGAATATGTCATACATGTAGTTGGCTTGTTTCTTACTGGTCTGTATGAGGTGATGACCATAATGTCAATCCCTGTGGTTGATATACATGTAGCAAAAATCTTCATGGCATTTTAAGACTCATAGAGCCATGGTGGTCCATCTTCATATGTTCACATTACATAGTTTGTTATTTTCAGTCAACCAATGCAGGTTGTAGATATGGTTCAGAACTTTCTTGGGCTTGATTTTAGAAACAAATTATGCTCAAGATCAAAAATTTTGTTTATATTGGAACACTGCTTTAAATAAAGGTTTTATTTCATATTTTCATTTACTTTTACACAAGAGTGAATTTAAAACTAATTAAGAATAAATAACATTTTAAATTTGTCAGTTAGTATAGAATTGTGAAAGAATTTATAGAAATGAAAACCATCATTAATCAATCAAAATAATTTATATACAAATTTATATAGCGCCTGTATCCATAAGTATGGTTAAAAACGCTTTGGCAAAGAATCAATAGCAAAAGCCATTACCCTCTTACATTGAAGAAATTGCTGCCTTTCTGTGTTGTTTTGCATAGCCACTTGGTGTTGCTGTTGTTTTCAGTATGTGTATGATTCTTGACAATCAATGGTTTGCCTGAGAAGTAAACAAACCTTGTTAAACTTTGAATGGTTGAAAAGTTCACATGATAGGCTGAAATGTTGTTCCATCTGAAATCACCTGTCTTTAATGTTTCTAATGGTTGACTCGCTTTGTTTTTGAACATGAATATCAAATCATGTCATTGGGTAACAATACTTATCCTGTTTGCTGACTTATAAATATATGGTAAAGAAATCATAAATAACTAATGATGCTGCAAGTCCAAGTAGTGCTTTGAGCGGTGCTGTAAAAGGCCCCAAATCAACACAATTGTATTACATTGTAATGGAGCGGTAGAGAAGAAAGCGATTTGATCTTACGCAAACTCAAGCATCGCACACACCCTTTAAGCTCACACTATTACGAAAAAGGAAAGTCTTGGAAATAGACCAGAATGATGATTTGTGCACATGTTGTGTAGTAAATGGTTTGTCCATATTGCAGCGTGGTGAAGTATTGTGTGATTAGTAATGGAAAGTCCATAGATAAATTGTAGGATGAAACTCTATAGCAATTAGTACACCCTACGGACGGTATCATCTCCCACTAGTCATATTAACAGCTCATCAGCCATGAAATAAATTAAAGAGTTCCTGAGATATGACCATCACTGTGTGACCTCATAGGGAAAATCAATCCCCAAATACATTTTGCAGTTGTTTGGGGTTTTGTGGTTTTATGTTGTTTTGTGTGTGTGTGTGGTTTTTATTTTGGGTTTGTCATTAAGCTTGATGTTATTTGGTGACATTGAGTCCTATGGCTGAAGGAATGCTCGTTTTGCGTTAAAGTTGGTGTTAACAGAGAAGTGGGTTCTAACCCAGCACTGTTTGATGACACTTGTGTCCTTGATAAATACTCACTGCCATTTCCTTTGTTCTTGGATAAGTTGTAAAAGTTTGTAAAAGATGGGCCAAGTAGTCCTTTAAAATATACAAATGAGCTCAAATACCATTTTACAGAAAGTTTACAACCCCCACCCCTCCCCCCCCCCCAGTTCTTCCAGGAAGTGTAAATGGGAGAAACTCTAAACTATTGATAGTTTTGTTTGTGTAGCTTTTTAGGAATCTGACCAGGAGTAAGTTTCCTTTTAAATAGCCAAAAAGCCATACTTTTAATGAGTTCAAAATGCTTTTTATAAAACAATGTAAACAAACAGCTGTGTTATCAATTTATCAAAATATTGTGGACAGGAACAGTGACGTACATTCACTTTCTCTTTTAAAGAAAGGTTAAAGAAAGTTTTAAAAAAAAAACAATCAAATCATAGTCCCTTTCACTTAGTTTATATTTTATGAAGATTTAGTTTAGAAAGTATTTTTGTTTAAAATTTGTTTTGAGAAAGTGTAAACTATTTGGACTAAGGTTTACCTTTGCTGCTTTTAAATCAGTAGTTTCGATATATTGCATCAGTAAATAAAAATATGTGGTAATTCCGTTGCACTTTTCTGAAAATGTATATGTATAGTTGAGTTGTGTTGTCCAGTAAAGAGCAACTTGAAGAGTGTCTAGCTAGTATTCCAGGCCAGTTAATGTTGAAAACAGTTAATGGTTCATATACTGTCGTGATTTGTGAACTTCCTGGGGAGTGTTCAAGGCTACCCATATCAAATATGAAACTAGAAAGTCCTAGTTGTTGGTCTGACCCCAAAGGAATCTCAGCTGGCTATAATTCTGACCATCAGTGTTGGTCTGTAAAGACTGCTTCTAATCTATACCCGTCTCAATGCTTCATAATACCTGCTACTTCAGTTAGTGCTGGATTGGAACTAGAAGCAACTGTTGTGGTACAGCTTAGAGGTGTAGATAGCAATAGCTTCCTCTAGTGTTACAATTGACTGGTATTGTGTATGTTGGATAATTTGGACTTGACAGGCAAGCCTGTTGGAGCTTTCATCGTAGTGTATCTGTCTGGTGTTGGACACCTTGCATAGTGTTGATTAGTTCAAACCCTAAATGCCCAATACTACATTGATATAATAGGTTAGCATTGTTTGGTTTCTGAGCAACATTGACAACAGTAGGTTATGGATTCTATCTTTGTATACTTTCATAAATGATTATTGAATCGTTGATTAGTCTGTAGGTACAACAGTGAGAGCTTGGAATTTATTTTCTTATGAAATTACCAGAAATGTGGCAAACATTCTTTAAGGATATTGTAGCATGGTATTATTGGAGATGAAAAACATGATAAATAAGACTTAGAGTTAGCTGTTGTAAACTGCTTACCAACCAAAAGGACATACATAGTTTAAATGCAAAAAAGTAATCAATGACCAAATGTTTCGACCTTAGCAGAGTCTTTCTCAAAGACTAAATGACAACACAACAAACATGAACAGGGTATATTGTAACAGCTAAGCATTCAGGTGGAAATACATGGTGTTAAAAAAAATAGCCCAAAACTCTTTAGTTCGTTTTCTGTAAAGTTCCTTTCTAATTTTTTTTAAAGGTTTGCATTTACATACATATAAGCGCATGTCCCTCAAATTTGTTTAAAAACTTGAATGACCACAATTCAACTAAAGAGATTTTTCCAGTGTGTCCCAAAACGTTCATCATTCCACTAAAACACACCTATGCATTCCCATCTACGCGTATATAGGCTAGTTTGTTCACATCATCATGAAAAACAATCAGATTTATTTATAAACCACTGAAGCAACTACTATACTACACAAACTTGATAGATTGAAATGCAATTTAAAAGCTGAATTCTTTGAAAATTGAAACTTATTTTATAAATTGTAAATAATTGTGAACAGATGACTGTACTTGTTACCATAGAAGCATGAGTGGAATTCGGAACAAATAGTACATCTGCATCCCATGTCCAACAAGGCCAACAAGTCAGTTTTGGGACGCAGACGCGCTATATTTTTCCGTATTTCTTGATTCCTTTAGGCAAACTAGGCATGCAGCTTGGCATTCAGCTTGTGACACGAAGTTGTGTGCTTTCAGATGCTAAATTTTGAGACCTCAAATTCTAATTCTGAGGTCTCGAAATCAAAATCATGGAAAATTACTTCTTTCTCGAAAACTGCGTAACTTCAGAGGGAGCCGTTTCTCACAATGTTTTAAACTATCAACCTCTCCCCATTACTCATTACCGAGTAAGGTTTTATGCTAATAATTATTTTGAGTAATTACCAATTGTGTCCATTGCCTTTAAGGAAGAACGCTGTACAGTTTGGCCAAGTCTGGATTGGTAGCTAGGGCTACCGCATTAGTTTTCGTCACATGTATCATCTAAGATTGTAATACATGGACACTAGAGGGCGCTGTTATGATGACCTTCTGGCTTATCAACACAGTTAAAGCATAGATGGTTAAAGCATGTCCAGACAATCAAATCATGCACACCACACATCCTTCTCTCAGCAATGTACGTACATTAAAGATGTTGTTCATGTTGCAGCTTCTGCTTAACATCTAATGTTGATGCAGCTGAAACCTACATACATGTAAACTGTGTTGTACAAATAAACAAATGTTTTTAATATAATCTAGATGTAGCTTGACATTTGACCCATGGCAATAAATGATGTGATGGAATACTGCATGATACCATCTCCAGACTTGATTGGTGTATACCTTAGTGGTTACAGGGAGTGTGGTGGAATGAGTCAGTGTTACCACATACAGTACCAATCTCTACCATGTAGGGCCAAATAAATAAAAATACCAGTTGATCGTCCGGGTTTCTCCAAAAAGAGGACGATGAGGGCCTTTTTATTTTTTATTCAAAGGTGGCCGCCGAGTATTTTAATTCGAACTGGCCACCAATTCTCCAGTTTAAAGTCACCACTTTATGTAGCTCTTAATTAAAGACAGTGGACACTATTGGTAATTGTCAAAGACTAGCCTTCACAGTTGGTGTATCTCAACATATGCCTAAATAATAAACCTGCGAAAATTTGAGCTCAATCGGTCATCGAACTTGCCAAATAATAATGAAAGAAAACAAATCACCCGTGTCACATGAAGTTGTATGCGTTTAGATGGTTGATTTCGAGACCTCAAGTTCTAAATCTGAGGTCTCGAAATCAAATTCATGGAAAATTACTTCTTTCTCGAAAACTATGGCACTTCAGAGGGAGCCGTTTCTCACAATGTTTTGTACCATCAACCTCTCCCCATTACTCGTCACCATGAAAGGTTTTATGCTAATAGTTATTTTGAGTAATTACCAATAGTGTCCACTGCCTTTAAAAGATTAGTAAGTTTAAGGAGAAACACACCGAAAATTCGTCTTTTTGAAAAATAAAATGTAAAATAAAAAATAATTCCAAAAAAGTATGTGGCCTCAAAAAAAGATGAGGGAGTGGATGATTAACTGGTATTCTGTTTTATTTGGCCTAGTAATAAACCATATTTCCAGAAATGATGATCTACGAGAAACTTGACCTGCTATTGTATCTGAATCAAGTAACTCAGTATGCAAGAAGTTATCCTAGCCCCTAACTGCAATAAACACTAGGGTTGGGTGGAACTTGTTGATTGATTTGGAACACTGCTTAAACACACTAATTAAAGTGAAACTAGTCTACGGTACAAGAGTCAATATTGGTTTAATTGGATGTCATATACCATTGATGGTAGCTGTCTGAAAAGTTACACAGCCAACCCAGTTGTAGGGTCACTACTTGTGTGCTGCTGCATGGACTGAAAACCTTAGTTGTTGTTGGATGATGTGTGTGTAGCCATTGAGGCTTCCTCCATGGTATAGCTATGCCTTATTATTTGCTTCATTACAAGTACTAGTAAACTACTAATATAATAATAAAATGATAATCTGTGCTTTCCCAAACATTAGTCGATGAAAATGATATAAAGCAAAGTGGTTAAAAGCAATACATACATTTGGTAGTTGTCAAAGACTAGACCAGTATCCCCACTAGGTGTATCCCAACATAACATAAAATAATAAACTTGTGAACATTTGGGCGCAATTTTTCGTCGAAGTTGCAAGACAAGAATTAGAGAAAAAAATACCCTTGTTGCATAGAATTGTGTGCTTTTAGATGCCTGCAGATTCGTATTTCTTTGGTCAAATAACCTCTCTCTCTCTCTTAAAGGAACACGTTGCCTTGGATCGGACGAGTTGGTCAAAACAAAAGCCCTGTAACAGTTTTTTATATAATGCATATGGTTGGAAAGATGTTTTAAAAGTAGCATACAATGATCCACACAAGTTTGCTTCGAAATTGCGTGGTTTTCCTTCTACTGTGCGAACTATCACCGTCGGCCATTTATGGGAGTCAAAATTTTGACCCCCATAAATGGCCGACGTGTTAGTCGACGAGGTAAAAGGAAAACCACGCAATTTCGAGGCATGTTTGTGTGGATCATTGTATTCTACTTTTACAACATCTTTCCAACCATATGCATTTTATAAAAAACAGTTACAAACGCTTTTCAAAGACCAACTCGACCGATGCGAGGCAACGTGTTCCTTTAACTTACATTACTTCAAAGGGAGTTGTTTCGAACAATACTTTAACAGCTCTCCATTGCTCTTTACCAAGTGAGTTTTTATGGTCACATATGTTTGGAGTAATTTCCAAAAGTATACGCTGCCTTTAAGCAGTTAAATCAAACCTTGTACATGGAAAGTAAAACAGTTGTGTTTACTTACATGTAAAATTAATTGAACAAGATTGCTAGTGGTGTTCAGACAGCAAAAAACAAGTGGATTATAGCTTAGAAATAATAATCAGCAAATGAACTTACTTTACCTTTGAGTTATTTTGATGAAACAGCATCTTGGAAATGTTTGTTCGCTATTCATGTCTTTGTAGTGTCAACAACATTCTTGCCTGTTGGATGATTTGAGAAACATCCAAATTTGAAAATCGCACCTATCTAAGGCAAGGGGGAGAATAACTTTAGTTTGCCAGGCAATAGATATGTCATTGTCCATGCAAGACTTCCCACGCATGGTGCTTTCTACATCTCAGACTAACTATAACAAACACTGTTATCTGTGTACTGCATTTTTCTCTAAACAACTATCCAATCTTCTATCTACTAGTGGAATTAATATAGAAATAACTTCCTACGTGGAAAATGAAAAAACAAGGTTCAAGTAAGAGGCTATTGAAAAAGATGAAGCAAAAAAACAAAATGATGAAAAGCAGATTAAATACTTATTTGTGATTTATTGGATTTCTGTGTAGAAATATATACCCTTCTCAGACCATTTACATTTTGCAAAGGGCACTTTCGTTGGACAATCTTAAAGTCAATGGAAAACTTCTGAAGGGGCACTTAGGCCAAGACCAGGGGCAACAGGGTCCATGGGTCTGTTAATTCTATAGGCCTGACAACATTGTTGAAAGTTATTAGTTTCTGCATGCGTGGTGTCCAGCATAAGTCCTTTGGAGAACAAAAATCACAACTCTAAAAGTACCTACTTCAATAATTATGTGTTCACTTTGTTGCTTCAGTTGTTTTAACTATCTCATGTGATCAAATGTTTTAGAATCATTGTAGGATTGTTCATAGATGGTGTACACCCTTGTAAATGCCTTTACCAATCAGTGATATTAGGGTTAAGCATGGTAAATGGGTCTTATTTTCTTCTCTAATGATGTAACAATTTCTCCAATATTTTGGGTTTTGTTTCACTTCTCAAAGGGGGAAACTATGGACTGTGATTGACTAGCCGTCGATTTCACCAAACTCTTCCTAACTTAGGATTCATCTTATGACTTAGGACGGGTTCAGTTCCGTATCCAAATACGTAGGACGCATTGAACTCATCCTAAGGTAGGACGGGTTACTCGTCCTAACTAGAGTTAGGATTAATCCTAGCATTTCGTGAAATCAGCTGTAGGACTCCTGATATTCTGATAGACCCTCCAGAGATCACAATGACTGATTGGCTTCAATATTCAAGTCGGAAAAATGTCCTCAAAAATTATTGTTCTGGGACATTTTTATCCATTGGTATGTCATTTTTGAAATACTGGATTCACACATTAGTAGATGTTTTCAAGGACACATTTATCTATCCTATTTTTATTTCAGGAATTTTAATCCACACAACCACAGAAAGCACCTCAAGCAGTTATAAGACATTGAACTCTGAGTAGCAAAGTACTTTCTTTTTCATATATAAATAAGAAAACTTGTACCTCTTGCATAGGTTTGAATCGACTCTGGGTCTGTTTGATCAATAACATTTACTTTTAAAACAAGGTCGATTTCACAAAGAGTTAAGACTTTAGTTAAGACTTTAGTTAAGACTAGTCTTATCTCGAGTTAAGAAGATTTACTCGTCCTAACTTAGGACTAGCTCTCCTAGGACTAAAAGTCTTAACTGAAGCCTTGTTCAAACTTCCTGCGAATGCAAATGCGAAACGAATGTTGACGTCATAAATTCGCAACCAAATTGGCACTGAGTTGAGTTGTGCTCAACTCTCTTGCGAATATCGCAGCGAAACAGGAGTTGTGACGTTAAATTCACATCAAAATATGTTATATATTATTGTTGAAACAATCAATTGACCAATAGATGAGTATATTTCCTTGTTACAAACAAGCAATATTTCAGAAAGCTATTTTTACTTGTCATGTTTGAAATGCTAATCAGTAGAATCTGCACCTGTGCGCCCAAGCTGTGGGGTAGCTTTAAGGAATAGTATTGACCTATTAATTACAGTAGGTATGATTTATCTATCACTCTTAATATGTTTGACAACACTCAAAACTAGTCAAAGAAATAGCCAAGCAAGTCTGCAAAATGCACAATACAGCCTCTAGGTTATCTTTTTGTGGTGGGCAAATTTTTCTCTTTAGCCCTTTAACCCACCAAAGATTCAATCATCAAAGTTATGACATGTATTTGAATCCTAGTACTAATTATTAAGTGTACCAAAGAAGTACAGAACAAAATGATAAGTTTTTGTTTGTTCCAACAATAATCACTAATCCAATCCTAGAGTGTTTTACTTGATTTACCGCGGAGTAGATTTAACGGTTCCGGAGACTTCTGGTGACTTCTCAGTTCTGAAAAGAACTGTCCTGCTACCTTGGTGGAAGGTATAGGATCCTTTAGGATCGCATAACTGCACTAACACGGAGTCAGTTCTTGAATTGGTCTCAACATTTCGACTAGCTTGCTCTAGTCCTCACCATTGTTCTTCTTATTATTTTTTTCATTCAAACTTCACATGCACACTTTATATCAATTGGCCTATGTACCCCAAATATCTAGATCTGCAATGTTACTGTTAAAATTAATGCATTTGGTGTACACAGATCACTTTTGTCAGACTACTGGCTAAATATCCTACTAAATGAGGCAGCAGTGGATCATAATGTGAATGCAGTTTAGTGAGCCTCATCATGACCTCTTTGTACAAGGAAAGTCCTATCTGTAGCTGTGTGGATCTATGGTAAATGCCAACCAGGCACCCCTTGCTATTAACTGCAAAACAATCAAACAGAGGTTCAATTAATCTGGCCTCATGTGAAGAATGAACCTTTCAATTGAATGAGGTTGTCCTATAAGCAAATCTAGGACTCTAGTACAACACTGCTCAAACTAGCATCAAGATTCTTATTGGCTATTACTAAAATAACAAACAAGTATCAGAAGTAACTTTAACTACTAAATAGTAAACTTGCGGGTATAACCATGTATAATATCTCGTTTGAGGGAGTGTTGGCTCTGAAAAGAGGCGGTGTGGTCTTGTTGTTTCAAACAAATATTTGAAGTTGTCATGGTGATTGTAAGAAGGATGGACTCTGTTCTTCAATCATACAATGCACCTGTATACTATTCATTTACTCAGCGGTTCTTTAAGAGATGAAAAGGAAGGGAATTACACCATCTGCTAGCCCTACCCCCCTGTAGAATGTCTTCCGGTGTCTGTAACCCCATAGGTCCCCACGAGACTGCCTCATCTGGTACACAGTATTAACCAAGATTTCTGATCCTTCTTAACTTGATTCATTTATTACCCCATTTATCCAACCATCTGGGCTGGATTCCCAGCTAAAGCAATATTCTGCTGGGGTCAGAAATGAGGCTTTACTTGTTAGTCTGTCAATTTCATTTTTCTGATCCAATAAAAATATTTGCTGATATTATCTGCATGGTTTACTGGAAGATCAATCTGCCTGAAGATTATTGTAAAAGCTTTACTTCTTGACAGCGTTATAAACGACCCGATATGACTAGCAGCTTGTGGTGTGACTTTGTAGAGGTTGTTTTGGGTATTGTAGTAGGCATTAGCGTTTAATTGTGCCCTTGTGCAGTGTCTGTAGCAATTGTAGAAGTAAATCTAATGTTGGTATCTGATGACCCAGCCATGGTTGGAGCTAACAGAGCTAACAGGCAGGCAGACGGATGAGTCTTGCTTCCACTGACTAGACGTGACAGCATGGTAAGAATAGCTTCTCAGGTGACAAGCTGTGTAGCTTTGAACTTTCTACATCTGGGTTAGATAGCGACCTGAAGATATTTTTAGCGCATGCAGGTGGATTGGATGATGGCTTTCCACATTGATGAGTAGAACCACTTGTCTTGTTTAAGGAGCACAGTTGATCAGATTTTATATTCTCATCACCCTCCGATTTGAGAGTACAGTTTCTAAGGTTGATGTAGGCCTACCATGTTGCTGTAGTATCAGCTGAAATGTATCTAGTTGAATGATTTCAATCCTAATGCCTGCTTATTGTGTCTGTTGGAGCAACATAAACCAGTGCTTGCCCCATACAGTTGATTAAGTACATCATTGGATTTATTTGTGATAATCGTAACCCTCCATCCTCCTGATGGTCAGAGGATGCAATGTTAGGATTATGGCCACTACATTGGATTGTGAAGTACATTAGATTTTTGTTATAATGTTACCAAAGACTAAAACTTGCCCATGGGTGACCCCGAGAATAACATGTCTTGTATCAGGTATAGGAACCGGTCTTTACTGCAGCAGTTGGGAAATTAGAAGACTCACTATCATTGAACATGTATAGAGCAAAATAAGAAGGATTTTGCTGCACAACTTTGAATGTTGACAGAAAGTGGCCAGTCACAAAACGTGTCACTGTCAGGTTCAATGGATGGTTGAGATTGTTTGCTTGGGCCAGGGAAGGGGAAAGTACAGAACAGACATCTTACACTGGTTAAAACAAACAAAAATGCAAGTTTGTCCCAAACAGGGCTAAAAGCCACACTCTTGGAAAGGGGGCTACAAGAAAAAAATATTAAAGATGAAAAGAACGTATGGGAGCTAAAGGAAGGAATTGATATTTGCTCTTCAAATAGTCTAGATTGTAGGTTGGAGGGAAACATGCACCAAGCAAGGAGTTCCAAGTCATGACAATATCTGTAGAAGAGACAGACCTGTTGGAAAGAGGATGCAGTGTTGGCAGTGGAAATGAATGTGGTGTGCCTCACAACATGGAGCTATGCTCACACTGGGTACCTGTGCAATGCACTTTGCAGTTTGTAAACGTGTGGTTCTTGATGGTAATTTTTTCTTCAAAGTACCATAGTTGACATGACTTGACATTTACAGTATGTTACTAGCATCATGGTAGCATACATGCACTCTTTGTTACAAGATTTCTTACTACAATCTCTCTGTTTAATTGATGCTTTCTGTCTGTGGTTGAACACAACATTTACAGAGAAAAAGTTCAGCTGACACCTGAAGGTCAGCAGAAATTCACGAGGCTGTCCTCACTTAATAAATTACATATTTTGTGACCATGGTAACAGCATTCCCTGAGTAGCCAGCTTTTGTTTGTTCAAGAAGTAACGTACCTCAGAGTGAGTTTTGTTTTGCTGGATTTGGAGAATGATGCATTAGTCCGTATAGAAAAGTGAAAGGTAGTCTGTCTACTACCCCATATGGATAGAGGTCAACATGGGCCTTATTTACAATTTGAGGTCTTTTTCACAGTTTTAGTCAGATGTGAATAATTAGTTTTTTTTTATACGCGTCCCATCCTGTAGTGAATAGTTTGTACGCGCAAACAATACCTCGCTCATGATGTGACGTCACCGGAAAAATAATGTCACCAAAAACTGTTTGAAAAAAATGTGAAATTTTTTCATTGTTGCTATTCAGACACATTTATATTGTTGTGGTAGTACAAGCAATTCTGAATATTTCAGACTCCCAACAGTGACATCATGAGCAGCTAGCCCGGTTTTTGTGGGAGTTCCTAAACACCATTATTTAAAATTGAAACAAATTGGAAAAGATTTCAAAATGGGTTTGCAACAGGTACATATAGCTGATTTATTATCTACAAATAACACCATCTTACATGAAAAGGTAGTCTCGGGTACTGTGGTCAGTGTTGTAGCTAGACCAGTTTTAGTGGGGGGCTCTAAATCTAATATCTAATTTAGTCCACCAAGGGCGAATGGTACTACACAATTATTCATGTTTAGATATGGAGCCATCATTGCTGAAGTGCAATCTGGGCAGCACAGTGTATTTTGCTCAGAGTGCTGGGTGAAATTGTTAGTTCTGGGCAGGCCCATTCGGCACCGCCCACCGTGGCTACAATGGTGCAATTTGCTGCCACTGCAAAAAAAACAAAAAACAAAAAAAAACAGTGGGCAAGCTCTTCCTCTTTTCACTCTTAGGGCAAGATATTTCTCATTCCATTAAGGGCAATACCTTCCTCTTTCATGCTAGGGGCAAGGGCTAGCCACTTGGCGTGTAGTAGGGCAACAAAGAGCAAGCCCTTTCTCTTTAGTGTTGGGGCAAGCCATTTCTCTTTGGTTAACTCCTGAGAAATTTGAACATAACACTTGGACCTGTTTTGGACCCTTTTCCAGTTTCATTTTACTTTAAAGAGTTTGAATAACTTGCATGTATTTCACATTTTTAACAATATTACATAATTGAAAGTTGACTGATGGAAGTTACGAGGCCTGCATACTACTAAAGATGTAGACATATACTGTACATGTCTAAGGACTTGATTTCACAGATCATGATGGGGTTAGAGAGGGCAAGCATGAGTGTGTAGATGGCTTGAATGTGAACAAATGTGCACCAGATCACTGCATCATCAAAACATACTGGCCAATTAGCCTAGAAACACATCTGTTGTACACCAATACTGAACTGCAACACTTGTGGTATCCTAGCTTAGTGTATGGTGGGTGGATGCAGTAGAAGATGCTTGGCCTAGATTGGGATTGAGTGGGTGTAGGGATGGGTAAGCCAGACTCAAACATCCACATACAAACTAACCCAAGTCTACTGGCTCAACAATGCCATCCATGCTAGTAGGAAAATATAGAAATAGGACATTGGTGGAACTCAGGAGGGGGGGGGGGACACTGGTTTTCGAAGGTATAGCACATTGTATGCTATATATTTAGTTTGTGGTAACACCATGTGTGTGTCTACTTGTCAGCTAGAGTTTGTTCTTTAGAGAATTGTTTGCTATTCTACTACCGCAAAGTAGATGTTTTGAATTGTTCAGGAGACTTCTCAGTTCTGAAAAGAATGCTTTTTGACTACTACCTGGGCGGGAGGGAGAGAATCGTCTGGGACTACTACTTTAGCTAATAGGATCGTTATTGACACACACATGGTGTTACCGCAAACCAAATATACACTGATACCTCACCATGCAATGCCTCAAAACATTTGTATGTTCTTAGTGAAGTTTGATATTCTGATTTTGCTTTACCACAAAACAATTATACACTGATTTTGTTTGTGAACAGCATTAAATAACAGTACATTAAACATTTCAATTCACTGGAAAATGTTGTCTCTTATGATAAAAATCATATATCCTACACGTCCTTTAAATTCATGTTATTATTAAATGATGTATGTATGTAGGCCAAGAAACATATGATGAATGTTGAGACACCACAGGTCAAAGGTCATGTTGGTTTTGGGTGGATGCCCTGGCTAGCGCAATGATCCTTCCTTCATACCTCCTTGATTTGACTTCAAACATTTTGTGGTGTTCATTTCAAGGAACAGATGTAAGATTTGAATCCATGGAGAGTGTTGTGGTCGCATAATGAAATATCACTAGGAGTTAATGTGGTGTAACAAATCAACAGTTCAATCAGTGTCCTTTAACATCTGTAAAGTCATAACGAAGCTTAATAAATAACATTTTAGTTCTGCATGCAGCATGGGTAATTTGTCAATGACTAGTTTTCACACTTTTTGGACGTAACATTTGCATTTTAAACAAACCTGTGAAAGTTTTGAGCTTAATCGGTCATTGGAGTAACAAAACAAAGATTTAAACACCTCTAATTTTAGTGTTTTTCAAACATCAAATTTTAGACTTGCAAGATCAAAGTTAATTGTTATGATTAATTTCTCAAAAACTTATAAGTATTTCAGGCAAAACTAATTTTTCCACAACGATTATCTTTTTGTTAATTTTACCAATGCTATGCACACCCTAACTCAAATGCTTTCAACTTTTTAAGCTCTTAGATTGCTTTGTTTCTATGGAAACCATTATGTGATGACATGGCATGTTGTGGCCGAGTGGTCTAGTTTACTGGACCTAAGCTCTGGTGTTGTCAGCAGCAGGTTGTGGGTCCGAATCCCTGTCATGACACTTGTGCCCTTAAGCGAGCCAATTATCCAGAATTGCTTCATAAAAGATTGGGAAGGTAGTGAATTCTGCTCTACCAGCTAGTGGATGATACCCATGCCTACATCCTGAAGGACTGTGGAAGGGGGTAACCCTGTTTCAGCCCCAGGAGTAGGTGGCTCCTAGTGGATGATACCCATGCCTACATCCTGACGGACTGTGGAGGGGGTAACCCTGTTTCAGCCCCATGAGTAGGTGGCTCCTAGTGGATGATACCCGTGCCTACATCCTTACAGACTGTGAAGGGGGTGACCCTGTTTCAGCCCCATGAGTAGGTGGCTCCTAGTGGATGATACCCATGCCTACATCCTGACGGACTGTGAGAGGGGGTAACCCTGTTTCAGCCCCAGGAGTAGGTGGCTCCTAGTGGATGATACCCATGCCTACATCCTGACGGACTGTGAGAGGGGGTAACCCTGTTTCAGCCCCAGGAGTAGGTGGCTCCTAGTGGATGATACCCGTGCCTACATCCTGACGGACTGTGAGAGGGGGTAACCCTGTTTCAGCCCCAGGAGTAGGTGGCTCCTAGTGGATGATACCCATGCCTACATCCTGACGGACTGTGGAGGGGGTAACCCTGTTTCAGCCCGCAGAAGTTGGCAACGTGCCTTTGGTGGCAATTGATTTGACTTGACAGACAAATCAGTTAATTTTAGCCCTAACCTTAAAGTAGCAGTCATGCCTTGTGATGTTGGGCAATCTCTCATAAAAGTTTTTTAAAAAACAGAGACTGTTAGCAACACTTGGCCCTGGTGGAAATAAAGTGGTAGGCAAATTATTTTGCTGTTTTGGTTACATTTTCAGATATGAATGGGCAACCAAATATTGAATATGATAAATTTCCAATCACATTAACAGGAAAATATGGCGTGTAAACTTTCACTGTCATACATCTAGCTTGATAAATAGTAGAGATTGTATGCTGAAGTTTTATGATAACCTCAACTAGAAGAAGAGATCAGTTTTGGAGATACAAAAAGCAGCATTGTAATAAATATCAAGGTTGCAGCTTATAGTCTAAACATACACATGGTACTGATTGAACTTTCTAAAATCATGAAATATAAAATCTTGCGGTTTCCATCGACACTTCTTAACTGACAGTCATAGTGTGATATCAAAGTTCTTGTACAATATGAAGTTTATTTGTCTGCTCGGCCCTACTCCTTATCATCACTCATCTCAACTCTGTAATCTTAAAGGTATCCACCCAATCCAGACTACTCTAGCAATTCCTACAAATACAGGAACATTACAAATGAATATCTTGCCAGTCTTAACTGATGAAGTTTAAAACATTGTACTTCATTAACTCTAAGATCACTTGTCGGTAGTTGTTACAGGCTTTCTTGTTGAAGTAAAGAAGCTTTATTAGAGTATAGAGGTTCAGGTAAGTAGCAAGTTGTAGTGGCCCTTTAATTTTGTAGAGCGTGCGCATGCGACCCCCAATCAGTGGCACGCGACTGGAGTGCTGCACCCAGTGCCTGGCAAGCCCTATGCCTGGTCGCCTGGCAAGCCCCTATGCCTTGGCCCATTACAGCTGTTTGTCAATGGTTGAGGAATGCAAAGGTCACTGGTTAGGGTTAACATTGTTTAAGTCCTGCAAGTCCAGTGAACATTACTTTAGTCTGCTGTCATTCTCTCCACCCACTGCATATTGATTGCTTTCTTCTTTCGCATTTGAATAATATTGGGTGGAGACAAAGAGATGGAAATGATTACTGAAGTCCTAGTTTGCTGAACTTTTGCCACTGAATAAAAAAGGAACGTGATTAACATGTGGAGTGAAGTTCATATAATGTACATATGTATACTTTGTCTCAATGCTCGCACTTCATATTTTTTTAACATTGACGGTCTTAAAGGGATGAGGGATTATTCTTCCTGCTTAACATATTCGCACTGGATTTTCAGTGAACTCTCAAAAACCTGACCACCCTTTGAAATGAAATTTTCACATGTTAATTTTATTGTAGGCCCTCTATACACATCTACATTTACAAAGGATTAAAACAACCGAACAGTTAAAAAAATATATATATATACATATATATCCTTTGCCTTTAAGTACTGTTGAAAGTTTTATTTAAATGTGATATATAAAAAAGATCTGCTTAAAATGGATGTGGGTAAAAAGTACACAGTTAATGTCTGTTTGGACTAATTCTGTGTTGGCTAATTGCTTCGTGATATAATTCACTAATTAATGCAAGACCGTAGCTAATTATCAGCAAATGAAATGGCCATTACTTCCGCTTCGTCATCTGTATATACTTTACATATATCTGGAGCTGGGTTTAATTAGGATACAGAAAGCAGTTGTTTGGACTTTAACTGCACTAAGCATTGATACATGAGTTTGCTGTTAGATAACAATGGATGTTATAGTGTCAGTTGAGTGTCTTATTATAATAATAGACACAATAAAAAGCTCCAGTAACATTGCTTAGTTATGCAGTTGATGGGGATCTATCTAACACCGTGTCAAATTGTGGAGTACATGAAATTCATCTGATAAGGGTTTTAATCAAAGGAAGTTATGTTAACATATTATCTTAAATCACGTTTCAGGCCAACATGAAAAAAACTAGACAGATATTTCCATTTTTAACTGTAGTCATAAGTCAGTTCGTATATTTTTGCAATGCAAGTTGTATACACATGTGGCTGTACCATTTCACTTGCTCTGGCTTCAACAAAGCTGTGTTTTCTTTGATGTTATACATTTTTTTTCAAAAAGAAAAAGAAAATTACAAACAAATAGTCCTTGAGAAAACCTGAGTAATGGTACATTACAAATGTTCCATAGAAGTTGTCTCAATACTAAAAAGAAAAGTACATATCTAGATATATTTTTAAATTCTCAGTTCTGCCGTCTCATTTCTTTCAAACTTCTCACTTGATTCAAAGATTTATTTGTGTAGGGGCCTTTGTGTTTATTATTGTAAACTTTGATAAAGTTCATAGAGTTGTTTTGCCAAGGTGTTTTCAGTGGAGCGATTGTAGTAGGAAAGTATAACTTTGAGATTAGAGCCCAGGGTGTCTTGTAGGGGGGGGGGGGGGGGGGTGTGGACTTTCCCCAACCAAACCTTGAAGCAACTTTATTACATTTGGTTAATCATTATTCCTTAATAGCAGTAATAATAAACCATTCTTATATAGCGCATATCACCGTGGGGTCCCTATGCGCTGTAAAGGGAAATCAACTGTTGTACAAAGTAAACAGATTTGTTTTTAACCGGGTTTTGAATTGTTCTGATGATTCAGCCTGTTTGACAACCTCTACATGGAAGACTGTTCCATAACTGAACTGCTGCATATTGGAAAGAGCGGGAAATGTACAAATTTGTTTTGAGTTAGTTTTGATAACTGGGGGAGTCAGAAGGGATTTATTTGAAGATCGCAGATTTCTGGTTGTTTTGTACTCCTGAACTAAGCTTTGAAGATAAACAGGGGCAATACCTTGGATACTTTGATAAGTCAGAACCAGAATTTTAAAGCCAATTCTAGCCCGTATTGGAAGCCAATGTGAATCCTTTAGAGTGGGTGTGTGGGATTCCTAGTGCGAGTTCTGGTGACAAGTTCTTAGTTTCTTTAAGATGGTCAGAAACTAGTTTAAGTAATATTGGATTTTAAAATGTCTAACTTGATCTAACTTGATCAACAGCTTCAATTCAAGTATTGCTTTGGAAAATGATTTGTAGAATATAGTCAGCGGATTGAAATGGAAATGTTGGCATCACCAAATCTTGAGTTTGATGTACCACACTGCTCACCTTCCAACGCACTACAAATCTGTTCTCTAAGGAATTACTTTACCATCTGTCTGGATCAGACAGGGGAGGGGGGGATTTCTAGGAAGAGAATGCTTGTGCTTTGGTCGAGCACCTGTGTGTGCAAAAAAAGAAAAAGCATGACAAATGAAAGTTTTAGACCAATGTATTGATTTACCATACATCATTTTTTTAATGCTGGTTTGTTTGTATATAATATTACTTTTTTACTGTTAGTGTTACGAGGTTTTTAATTGTTAGTTTTTTAATAAAAACTTGGTTAGATGTACACTATGTGTGTACTGTTTCACACCAAAAAGATGCACATTGGATGTTAGTGTGCAGAAGTTTATCCAAGCAGACTTAAACAAATGAAAAGATGATACAAAGCCCCCAAGGCTATGAAATACATATTTCAAGCAAATATGAATTGCTTCTAGTATTGCTTTCCTTTTCTGCATGTTATTGTAGTCTTATATTTGTTGTATAGCCGTTGGGTTCTGACTGTATTGTCATTAGGTTCTATCAAGTGTTGAGTTTACAACTGTTAGAAATGTCAGGTGAGGGCTAGTGCTGAAACAGCTGACATTTTGTTGAAATTTGGGATACGTAGTGAGCGCTTGAAGATTGTGAGTGGTATGCTGTAATGTACCTAGCATGTGCGTTGTAGACTATGACACGGCAGAGGATCAGTGTATGGTACTTGGCAGAGAATCCGATACCTAGGTAATGATCAAATTAGAGGCTATATTTTTAGCTTGTTTGGGTTGAGGGGCAGACATTTCAACCAGTGAATAGGGCAAAGTGGATCCGAAGCAATGAAAGATGGACTCTGTCTGTAAATGAGACCATTTCCTTATTCCAGTCCTCTTGAATTTGTGCAACTATATTTTTTAAGATCACCTCGTCATAAGACTTTTTTGAAGATGAGAAAATAGAGTCAGCTGTTGCAAACTGCCCACCAACCAATAGGACCTAAGATGTAAATGCTAACAATTTTTAATGGCCTGAAACTGACCCTAGCAGAGTCTTGCTCTTTAGAGAAAGACTTTGTATGGGTCAAAACATTGACCCTAGCCGAGTCTTTCACAGAATGACTCTGCATGAGTCAAAACATTGACCCTAGCAGAGTCATTTTCTTTAGAGAAAGACTGCATTGTTCAAAACATTGACCCTAGCAGACGAGAAAGACTCTGCATGGGTCAAAACATTGACCCTAGCAGAGTCATTTTCTTTAGAGAAAGACTGCATTGTACAAAACATTGACCCTAGCAGACGAGAAAGACTCTGCATGGGTCAAAACATTGACCCTAGCAGAGTCTTTTTCTTTAGAGAAAGACTCTGCATGGGTCCAAACATCAGGCCATTAACTTTATTTTGCACCTTACTTTTAAAAGATGTAATTATTTACTTTTTGAGAGAATTAACTGCCTCATTACGCTCAAAAAAGTACCAACCATTTTTATCCAATTACATTCCTGTATCCCATTCACCATTCAGAGTTCATACAAATTTTATTGATCTAAAAAAAATGTGTTAATTAATCAACATTCTTAAGGGATAAGTCTGCTAGAACAATCACCTTAAATATTCATTAGAAGAACTAAATGGCAGAAAGTTATACTGGGTTTAAGCTTCAATTATGAATTCCCGAAGCACTGAAACAAAAGGTGTTCACCAAACTGTGGGGTGCCATTGGGGTTTAATTCCCAGTTATATTCATATATCAAATGTGTATTGAATACCTGGTAAGGATGTTTCAACAGCGAACCCCCATTTACAGGCTAGTTTGTTTCATTAGTTACACCATTGACATTCTTTCACCTTCCCATGCTGAATAAATGTGTCTCTACACCCTATACCTGTCAGCTAGTATGCATTAATTGCCATAAAGGTCAAACACAGTCAAAGAACAATACTCATACACTCTATGCTACAGGAAGTGCCTTCAAATAACAGGAATAAAGAGAACCAGGAAAAACCTGCTGACACTGGTGGAAGTCAGTGCCATTCAAAATGGAAATTAAGATAAAACCTCAGTTTTTTCTCAAATTTGATTTAAAAAAATGATGATAATTGAATCGACAAGCTTTTATTAAATTAATTTGAATGGTTAGATCTTTTACAATTTTTTTTCTAACCATGTAAACATGGATTAAGATATTTTAAAGAGACTACTTATACAATTAAAGACAGTGGACACTATTGGTAATTGTCAAAGACTAGCCTTCACAGTTGGTGTATCTCAACATATGCATAAAATAAAAAACCTGTGAAAATTTTAGCTCAATCGGTCATCGAACTTGCGAGATAATAATGAAAGAAAAAAATGCCCTTGTCACACGAAGTTGTGTGCGTTTAGATGGTTGATTTTGAGACCTCAAGTTCTAAACTTGAGGTCTCGAAATCAAATTCGTGGAAAATTACTTCTTTCTCGAAAACTATGGCACTTCAGAGGGAGCCGTTTCTCACAATGTTTTATACCATCAACCTCTCCCCATTACTCGTCACCAAGAAAGGTTTTACGCTAAAAATTATTTTGAGTAATTACCAATAGTGTCCACTGCCTTTAAAGTTGGTAGAGCACCGGTAGGTTTACCCGGAGGTCATTGGCTCGAGTCAAGGCCCCCTTCTAGTAACGTTTTATTTGTTAGAATCAAAATTATTTAAAAACTTTTCCAGTCAATTTCCCTTGTGGTTTATTATGGTGGCACGGTTGGCTTGTGCGTAAAGCGCTCGCCTCTCCCCAAGGTGACCCCGGTACGATTCCAAAGGCGCCCTTGCATGCCTGCTTCTCGTACACGTTGTAGCCGCGTCCTTCGCAATTCAGCTCTTAGCTGCGAGTAAGGATGATTACCCCCCAAATTATTAATATTATTATAATTATTATTATTATAAATATTATTAGTATAATTATTATTAGTTGATATTAAAAGTTTAAGAAAACGCTGCAATTGGTGTCACGAAAGGGTTGATTTAGTTTAAGGTGATTCTTAGAATGGTTATTGCTTGAGCTGCTGTAATTTGATGCTAAGAATCTTTTTCAATAACAGATAAGCAGTCAACATGAAGCAGATAATGTAATTCAAACTAAATGCAATATTTCTTTGAATTTTTCATAAATGTGGATAAAGGAGTGTTTTGACGTTTGGCTAGCGGCATCTACATAGAGGTCTGTATGCCTTAATGGATAGAAAAGAGGTTATATTTGCCAACAGAACCAACACTGTACATTGTCTTAAGGGTCTGAGGGTTGGAGAGAGGCTAGGGGTCGTAGGAGGTCAAGTATGTTTACATTTCCTATCTGTCATAATATCAGTGTTTTTAGGTTTGTCTTTGGAGGTTAGTGGCGTCACAGAGACTAGGCCAAGATGCAGACTAACAGTCAAGATGATTGCGCTTCAGTTGCTAGGGATACTTAGGGGTCATTACAGGTCAAATAGTAGATGCAGTCATGAAGTTTACTTTGTTCGGGTTTGTGTAGGATTTGGGGACAAACCTCTAGGCTTTAGGGATCTATAAAAAGACTTAAGATAATGGATAAAAGTTGCTGAACAAGAAAGCTGTTAGAATGATATTTTGTCTGCTTAAGTCTGAGCAGAAAGCATCTGAAGAGACAGGCATAGTTCTCTTGTTCTTGTGTAAACTAAAAAACAGCGTTGAGTTAAATCGTTTGCAGTACCCGCTGCTAAAACATAGGATTTGAACTGCCTCTAGCTACCGGGCAATCTCAGTGGTCTAGTTGGTATGACACTGCTCTAGATTGACAAAGGTTGTGTGTTCGAATCCCTCCGACCAATATGCCTGTGATTTTCTTCACAGAACTCTGGTAAGTACTGAGTATACAGTGCTAACACACATTGGTGTATGGGTAAACCAAAATGAATATTCTTTATCCCCGATGCAAATTTAACATAAAGCGTTGAGTTAGGTTTCCAGTAAATCAGCATCTGTTCAGCATCCAGCCAGCACCAAAACATTCAGCACCTATAGCTAGCACCAAGCCAGCATTCCCGGAAGTGATCAACTTCTACATATACAATGTGACTTTTAAAACCAATGCTCAATAAAAAATGGCTGGACATTCAGTTCATATCCATTTGAAAATCAATCATGATTTAAAGAAAAGTTTGATAAAATCAAGATCCTAAAAAGCGGGGAGTATAACTCATATACCAGATTGCCTTGCTTCACATCCACCCTAGCTCTCATATGAACCTCATCAATTGCAGCAATTTGCTTACAATGCATCAATTGTTTTCCTTGTGATACTGGATAGACTTAAGCCCCAGTCGGGTCCTTGGGTTATGTAGTATGGGATTGTGACTTGATACATCGATATGGCTCATTAGATGTTGCAGGGTTAAAGCCCTCGGAAGTCCTTCTCAACCTTGATCTTACATCAATGAAGCATTACAACCAGCTGGATGTCATAACTACACCAGCACACTCACCAAACATAACACTCTACAGAATGCAAGGTGGAACAATATTAGACTTTCTTGCCAAATGATGTACATATGGGTTTGCCTTGGAGGTAGGATTAGACCCAACTGGAGTAGAGTGAAGGAGTCAAGATGATATTAAGCATATGAGATCTAGGAGCAATCACATAATGTAGTCACAGTCAGCAATAAGAAATTATGAGTTAGATTTGAATATTGTCTGGTACAATGAAGTGCTTGCTTGATCATAAGTTGCCACTTAAATTTGAATTCCTCAGAATATAGAGACAGTTGCTATGTCACATGATTCGGGCAAGCTTTTGCGTAGTTATGTAAGAGACAGTGAAGACCCATCACAATTCTGAATGAATGTGTGTGGCAACAATGGATGGGGTTTGCTCATCTGTTCATCAAAAGCTTATCAGAACCACTTTATTTCAATCTAACTCGCAAATGGCTTATTTGCCCTTTCTTACTATATTTTGTAATATTAAATAAACCTTCTCTTTTTGGGGGGGGGGGGGGCAGTGTGTGACAGGAAGACCTCCCTTAGCCACAAAAAGGGCCCAATGAGAGATTTTGAGACGCTAGGTGGCGGCAGGCTTACCGGGTAAATTTCCATTGTTGACGTAGTTCTAAGCATGCGCACATTACCAAGAACAATGGATTTTACCTGGTAAGTCTGCTGCCACCAAGCATCCCAAAAGTCTCCCATTTCATAGAGCTGATGAATGGCCGATTTTATGCTTACTGCGCAAGTTTTCATTTCATAGTGCTGTTAACCACAAGCACATAAAAAGGCATGCTAACCTTCCGGTGCTTACTGCATGAAAATGAACGACGTAACAATTTAAGTCCAGTGGTGAGTGTGCAAGCTGACCACCTAATTGTCTTGCTAATCTGTGAAATACGCTTACCCTTTAGCAAATCTTTCTGTTATTGTTGGCACGAAAATTTGCTTAATGTTAAGCAGTGTTATGAAATTGCCCCCCTGATTAAAAAAACAAACATATTAGTTGTTTCAAAACACTAGCAATAGGTTAGAGTTTAAATGAACTGTAATGCAAAGTGATCATTTTGGAAGGAGGATACTTGTGAATATAAAAGTAGTCCGTCAATTTTCAAATAATGTCCAAACAATCTTAAAACTCTGTTTTAAATTTGTCAGTTTGTTATGAAAATGTTGTTGCCCTTAAGCTGTTCACACATATCATTCTGAGTTCCTTTCCATACATCCCCAGAGCATTGGTTCACCATGCCAGCAGCACTCAGCAATCACACAGTGAGGTTGAGATATGACTTTATGACTAGTTGTTTTCTGCCTAGTTGGATGACTGCTTTATTCTTACTTACTAAAGACTGATGTGGCATTAGTGGCTTTTCGTCATCCTCGCCTGCTCTTTTAAATCATAAAGCTGCTGTTTATAGCACATGGCCAACATTGGTAATTTACAAAGACCAGTATCCGCACTCTTGTGACCCAACATACACATGAATTAACAAAAGTGACAGTTTTAGTTTAACTGGTCTTTGGAGTCACACGAATACAGGGGGAGAAATCCCAAACATCACTGTTTTCAGTTTTGAATAAAGTGTTGGACTCACAAGACCAAAACTAATTGTTTGCTCATTTCTCAAAAACTGTAGCATTGCCCTAGCTGGACAGCCAAAAGTGAATAAAAAATATGTGCATCATAAACAAAAAAATGAGTTTCTGTTTAACCCATCAAAATGCAGATATGTTATTTATGGCATACTCTTATAGTCAATCCAAAGATTAGGCCAACCATGGGCCAACTACCCACAGCTTTCCAATCAACTTTCCAATTTAGTCCAGGCATTGAAACTAGAGTGTTGTGGTTCCAACTAATACAGCCCTGTCTGCCTCAATTTAAATGGTATGAGATATGAGAAGTTATTTCATGTGTTACTGCAAAGACAATAGTTGGTATTGGTGGTTCTACGGCAGGTTACAGGAATATGCTTACTGTTTGCAAATAGTTTGCAAATAGTTCTCTCTCTATCTTGGCTCGAAGATACCTAAGCACCAACATTAGCTTAGCACAATGATGCTTGTAGGTATGAAATAGATTTGATATATTATCGTTGCAGTATCCACTGCCAAAACATCGGATTCGTACTGCCTGTAGCTACCGGGCAATCTCGGTAGTCGAGTTGGTAAGACACTGCTCTAGAATTGCAAGAGTCGTGGGTTTGAATCCCACCCGAGTAACATGCCTGTGATATTTTTTCACAGGACTCGGGAAAGTACTGAGTATACAGTGCTACCCAAATCAGTGTTTAGGTAAAAACCAAAATGAATCAATTATGCTTGGCAGAATAAGATGACCAGCCAAAATGCATTGTCACATGTAACATCTGTGACTGATACTGCTAAGCAGAAAACTGTGAAGCAAAAAGCAGCGCCATGAAAGTGGGCCCTGGTTTGACTATTTTGAAGCTCAATGTTCAGCTTGAAGTACATGACGTATATTTTTAGATGGTATTCACTTTTATTGTCATGTTGAAATAGTCATGGTCATAGACAGATCAGTAAGTGTTGATTTCAATAGGGATTGCACATTGAGTGTAAGCTGATAGGAACTTAAATCACTGATATGTAGACGCCTCCAACATCTGTGTTAAAAAAAACCATCAAGGAACAACCTTAGGCTCATTGTCGTTAATTGGCATTATCACACATTCTAACATTTAAACTTCAAGTGATGTCATTTGGTGAAACTGATGCTTCATGTAGATCAATGTAAATGTCATTTGGCCGACAAAGTCAGCCATTGGAATTTACTGTAGTCTGATAAAAGTACAGAGAGAAAGTGGTAAGAGCACAAGAACTATCAATCAGTAAGAAAGATGGCCAGGGTGCAGTTGGAGGTCCATTGGTCTCCAATCTCCTTCATCAGTCTACTGACTGCTACCAAGTCCCTCCCTGGGGCTAAGGAAATTACTCCACACAAATTCTGCTATTGTATTGCAATACAGCAGGACTACAGTAGCAGTAGTCTAGATGGAAGAGTCATTACATTACATGCTGTCTGTCATGAAGTACCCAAGTTCTTTAAAGGGACACGTTGCCTTGGATCGGTCGAGTTGGTCCATGAAATGCGTTTGAAACAGTTTGTTATAAAATGCATATGGCAGGAAAGATGTTTTAAAAGAAGAATATGACAATCCACTCAAACATGCCTCGAAATTGCGTCGATTTCCTTTTACTTTGTGAACTAACAAGGTCTGCCGTGTTATGGAGTCAAAAACTTAACTCCACAAAATGGCGTGCTGTATAGTTCACGACGTATAAGGAAAACCATGCAATTTCATGGCGTATTTGTGTGGATCAGTATGTTCTACTCTTAAACATCTTTCTGACCGTATGCATTTCATAACAAACGGTTTCAAACGCCTTTCATGGACCAACCTGCTCGATCCCAGGCAACGTGTCCCTTTAAAGCTGGGGGTGACTATTAATTGGTGGCGTGTGCCTGTCTAGGGAAGGTTGGCCTGGTCTATCTTGGTTCCTGGGGGGAGCTAATTGGTCGTTACCTCTACTCACAAATGCTTCAAGTTCCTGTTGACTGCAGTATCTTGCAGGTTAATTGAGGACAGTTTAATCAAAGAGCTATAAGAACTAATGAAGGCCTGGGCTTTGTTTCATCTTATAGTTCTAGGTTTTAATTAGGAAGGAAGTATTTCAGATAGCAAAACAAATAATAAGAGTCAGTATGGTTGTACATAAGCAGGCTGACTACAGAGTGATTAACTTCAGACTTCTTATACAAATCTACAAAATAATCAATATAACCCTTTCTCCAGAATACGATCAGACTGATCGAAACGTTGAGTTGAAACCGATGGTTCTTTTCAGAACCACCCCAACTCATTTAGAGGTAGCCATTACACGGTGTTACCACAAACCTTTCCATATCGTATTTCCACCATGCAAAGTTTCAAATCCTACTTACAATACTCATTGTAGTTAATATTTTAAAGTGTTAATCATCTTAAAGGCAGTGGTCACTATTGGTAATTACTCAAAATAATTCTTAGCATAAAACCTTTCTTGATAACGTGTAATGGTGAGAGGTTGATAGTTTTAAAGCATGGCTCCCTCTGAAGTAACGTAGTTTTTTAGAAAGAAGTAATTTTCCATGAATTTGATTTCGAGACCTCAGATTTAGAATTTGAGGTCTCGAAATCAAGCATCTGAAAGCACACGACTTCGTGTGATCAGGGTGTTTTTTCATTATTATCTTGCAATGTTGACACCGGATTGAGCTCAGATTTTCACAGGTTTGTTATTTTATGCATATGTTGAGATACACCAAGTGAAAAGACTGGTCTTTGACAATTACCAATAGTGGAACTGTGATTGATAAAACAAAAAGGTTTTTGAAGCAGAATGAATGTTTTGACCTTTTGTTTGGCAAAGGAAGGTTCAGTTCTCCAAGAATTTCTCCAGTGCAGAATTTTCTGAAACATTATCACATACAGGTTACAGAGGCAGCTGGGATATCAGTTAGTCAAGTTATTTTTGTATGTTTTGAAATGTGATAATTACATTATCAAATACTAATGTTGCTGAACATAACAAATCATTATTTAGGTACTTGATGCATTTACTAGTACTAGGCTTTAAACCAGCTGTACTTCAATTTTAACGGCTGATTCTGTTATTTACCAAAGAACATCAAGTCAAAATATCCCTGACTCATTAAGCAAGCCATTTCATTGTTGTTGTTTTTTGCATTTTTTATTCAAGGGAAATAAGCAGTGCTTTGATTGCAATACAACAGTGTCAACAAATTCCATGAAGTCATTTTTGTTTTGTGGAAAAAGAAAGTATAAATATAGGAGATTAAAGGCATTGTACACGTTTGGTAATTGTCAAAAACCAGTGTTCTCACTTGGTGTATCCCATCATAAGCATAAAGAAACAAGCCTGTGCAAATTTGGACTCAATCGGTTATTGAAGTTGCGAGAAAATAATGACAGAAAAAACACCTGACGAATTTGTGTGCTTTCAGATAGGAATAAAAGACTTCTTGCTAGAACTCTTTTATTATTTTAGTACCAAATTACCTCTTTCTCAAAAACTATGTTACTTTAGAGGGAGTCGTTTCCCACAATGTTTTATACCTTACCAACAGCTCTCCAATGCCCGCTACCAAGTCATTTTTTAAGTTAATATTTGTTTGGATTAATTACCAAACGTGTACCTTCCCTTAAAGGGCAATATACCTTTGGGAATTGCCCCAAAAATTACTGACCATGAAAACTTTCTTAGTGGGAAGCACTGCAGCTGTTGATAGTGCATAACATTTCGAGAAACAATTCCCTTCAAAGGATGAGGGATTCAAAAAATTTCAATCTGAAAAAACGGTTCTGTATGAAACATTTCTCAGATTGTGTGTTCCAATGCGATGGACTATTCTTCCTGTGTGGGCATAACCGCTTCAGATTTTCGGCGGTATCTCAAAACGCCACCACCTCTGAATGGAAATTTTCACAGGTTGTATTTATACAATCGCATGGTTCCAAAAAGCAAATTCTTTGCCTTTAAAGACACTGAAAATTATTGGTAATTGTCAATGACCAGTCTTCTCACTTGGTGTATCTCAACATATGCATAAAATTAAAATAACAAACCTGTGAAAATTTGAACTCAATTGGTCGTCGAAGTTGCGAGATAATAATAGAAGAAAAAACGCCCTTTCACACAAAGTTGTGTACTTTCAGATGCTTGATTTCGGGACCTCAAATCAAATTCGAATATTTTAGTGGAAAATTACTTCTTTCTCAAAAACTACATTTCTTCAGAGGGAGCTGTTTCTCACAATGTTTTATACTATCAACAGCTCTCCATGGATTGTTAACAAGTTAGTTGTTATGCTAACAGTGATTACTAATGGGTCCAGTGCCTTGAAAGGTCTTTGAGAAGTCCCTTTAAATATTATTTAAATTTGATTTCGACACCTCAGAATTTGATTTTGAGGTCCCGAAATCAAGCATCTGAAAGCACACAACTTCGTGTGACAAGGGTGTTTTCTTGCATTATTATCTGGCAACTTCGAGGACCAATTGAGTTCAATATGGAAAGGTTTGCGGTAACACCATGTAATGAATTGAGTTCAAATTTTCACAGGTTTGTTATTTTATGCATATGTTGAGATAGACCAAGTGAGAATACTGGTCTTTGACAATTACCAACAGTGCCCAGAACCTGATGAATGAGAGTGTAGAGACACCATGCATGAGTTGTCTAAGTCCATAATGAGGTGGGACTTCACAAGTTAATTCTTATCACTCTACTGACTGTGTATCTTGTCTCCTTACATCATCACTTCCTCTTTGACATTATCTACAAAGATAACCCAGTCTCTTGCTTATCATATCAATCCATTCACTCACTGCTGTATGGTGTTGTAACTCATGGGTAGGCTGTATAGCAATTACAGTCAAACATTGCAATTGATTCTGAAGCTCACAACTCTTTGAATTGTACTATTCGGTGGAAGAATAAACTAAGAGAGGTGTGCAGTCTTTTGATTAGTGTTGGTTCTGAAAAGAACCGGTGGTTAATGGCAACGTTTCAATCAGTATGCTCTGCTTGTCTTCAGTCCTTGGTGTTACCTCAAATTTATGTTACCTATTCAGAAGAGATCATAGTATCTTTTCACCCATTTGCAGTAAAATTGTTTTTGGTCACACCCCTTTATTTAGCATTGTATAATCTGTACTTTCACAAGCCCTGTGAAAAAAACCAACAGGTATAGCACTCAGGTGGGATTCAAACCTATGACTTTTGTCTTGCTAAAGCAGATGTCTTACCTTTAAGGCTAAAAACAAATAGTCCTCATATAATATTCTTTCCCCTAAATTACTATTTAGTAACTACCAATAGTGTCCAGTGGCTTTAAGTAACATCAATTGTTTTGTTTTACAACATTACCTCATCCTGTATCAGTAATCTGTACTTTTCTGTATTACCATAGAATATTAACATAAAGACCAACATGGGTGACCACTGTTGTCATGTTAGAGGGGCTTGGCTGACAGCCCAGCCCACAGTTTTGTTTGTACATGTAGCTAACCTGTGCTTGTTTTGGTTGGTAATAAGTTAAAGCTACTAGTTAGGTGATGATTGCCTGCCGTAATGGCTTGTGTTGTATGCCTGAGGCCAACCATTAATGCTCAATTAACTGGCTTGTGCCAGATCTTATCTACACACAATGACTAATTTGTATTGACAGGTTGATAATCTAGACTCATTTGTCTCACCAAAGCTTGATGGTCTCACTTTGGGCATCCATAAGCTATCCACTGGTTGGTCTCATTCGTCTCATTTTATTTCATTTAGTCTGGTTGTGAAGCCAAAAGGACTCTAAAAAAAAATATATAAAAAAATTAGTCAATTTATTAGCCAAGAACCCAATGGAGAGAACACAATAAAGGAAATGTCAGTTTTAGATGTGGGGGGAAAACCACACAGAAATTTTTCAGAGGAAAACCCAGGCATTTAGGTAGGGACTAAAAACCCTATCCACGTAGTGCCCCAAGCGTGATTCGAACAAAGGTCCCGGAGGTGGAAGCCCAGGAAAGATACCACTACGCCAACCTGACCAATACAATACAATGGGTGTTTATGTAGGGCCATTTCATTTAGACCACCCTAAATAACACACATAGGCCCTACATTCTGCCTTGTGATTGGTTTGGAATGTGTCACATGATATGAAGTGCGCACGCACTTTGTACATGGTACTATACCCATAGCAACCAGAGTACTGAACCCATAGCAACAGCAGCTTAGAGCAAGTTCGAATGTGTACCATGGTTAAAGGCAGTGGACACTTTTGGTAATTACTCAAAATAATTATTAGCATAAAACCTTTCTTGATTATGAGTAATGGGGAGAGGTTGATGGTATAAAACATTGTTAGAAACAGCTCCCTCTGAAGTGACGTAGTTTTCGAGAAAGAAGTTATTTTCCATGAATTTGATTTTGAGACCTCAGATTTAGAATTTGAAGTCTCAAAATCAAGCATCTGAAAGCACACAACTTCGTGTGACAAGGTAGTTTTTTTTTTTCATAGTTATCTCGCAACTACGACTACCAATTGAGCTCAAATTTTGACAGGTTTATTATTTTATGCATATGTTGAGATAAACCAAGTGAGAAGACTGGTCTTTGACAGTTACCAATAGTGTCCAGTGTCTATGAAAGGGACTGCTATGGGATTATGCATAAAATAGGACAAAACTACCTTTCAGGTATTGTTGTACTTAACAAAAAATTGTGGTTTATAAAGTATTGTACAAAAGAAAATAATCTGACTGGAGGAAGCAGGCAGTCAAAGATGTTAACCATGTTTCTGTAACCGTAATATTCTTTCTATCTGTTAATTTGTTTTTCATTGGTCACGATGTAGGGTCCTATATTGTGAACCCCCCATGGAGAAAACATGCTATTTCTAGCTTGCCTTGGGAACTCCCAAGGAGCCAATCACAGTATGGTATGCACAGGGTGCTCACCTAGCAACAGCCAATCAGGGCACAGTATCAGTGCCACATCAATGTATAGAAGTTTGATTGCCATGGAGAGAAGTGACGTGGCACTGGTAGTGGGCTTGGGTTTAGGATAGGTTTGTTGAGGATATATGCAACCCTAGCCTGGTTGAGTCTCCCTGTGTAGGTATGCACCCAACAAAGCAATACATGCAGTGTGTTGTTTTATGTACATGTTATGTTATGTTTCAATGAGGAAATTAGTATGAATGTCCAGTTATTCTACTCAGTGAAGGGATGGGAAAGAAACTGTGTGTATTAATTTTGATAGCAGCCAAAGTTCTTGATCATTATGTTGTTAATGTTAGTTAGGTTGGTTATGATACACTGTGTCACTGTGAAAATCACACTACGAATCCTAACTTCAAAAACTACTTTTAACAGGATCAATTCCATTTGTTGAAAGTTTCATCTGAATTGTTAAAAGGAAATTCCTTGTACGTATCATAGAGGAGTTTTGCAATCTGCTTCGCAGGTAAGCATGTAACTAGTGTCACTCATGTGGCTGATTTAACCCTTTGGTGCACAGATTAATTTAAAACAAAACAAACAAAAAACATGTTCAACCATGTTTTTCTCAATTTTTGTCAATTACAGCACCCCCTGTTGAACATCACACCAAGCGAAAGCTCAACAATCGCTCTTAACAATCGAATGAGGACCGTATATATGGGGGTTGTAGTCTTTAAGTTATGACTGTTTATGAATGTCCAATTTGATGTGTTTTTGGTGGTCGCTAGCGACCGCCTTGTGCACCGAAGGGTTAAACTTTAAAGTAGAACATATTGGATTGATGTTATGTTGACAATGCTGGTAGGAATTGTTTGTTTCTACTTAGAAAGAACCTGTATAATTTTGACTTGTAGACAAATAGGTTTTGATAAAGCATTGCATCATATCCTTTGTTTGAAGAGAGAAGTTTTGTAATGTGTAAGAAGATGATGTGATGGTATGTGGAATCCTAGGAGGCTGAGATTCTATCAGATCAAGATACCCAATTGGTCTTGAAATACCAAGCTTGACCTCAACTCATGGCCTATTTTCACATCCTCATTTGCATAATGACAGCTGCACGTGGCAAGAGCATTTCTTGGTGTATGACATCAGAGATGTGACTGTTTAGCGCTCGTACTGTAGTGTTTGTGAAAGGTCATGAGTTACCAGGTGTGGATGGGGACCTGTGTAGTCAGTCATGGCCCTATAGACTGTGCATAGAGCAAGGACCAAGCTAGCTAACTCTTGTTGGCCAGAAATGTGTTTATGTGTGTGGCCAACGTTTTTCTTTTTCTTTCATTCATTCATTCATTCATTCAATGCAGTGGTACATTGCTTCTAAGTTGACAAGTAGATAGATAAGTTATGTTGATGTAAGCATGGGGCAGTTCAAAATAACCAGTCTTGGCCAATGGCAGAGGATAGCCTAATAATAGTAAAGACATGGGTGTTCCTACCAATCAATGATCACCACCGGATGTACCTACAGGCCAAACAATTAAATCAATGCCTGGTGACCAGAATAACCCGAAAGAAGGATGTGTCTACAGGGATCAACTTTGTGCAAATTGTTTACATAGCTAAACTGCTGAAAATTGTATTTTTGTGTAGCCTGAGATTGCAGTCAATAACTTTGCACCATAGCAACAAATTTGTTAGCTGCTTGTCTGACCACAGGGATGTCTGTCTTTTTTAGATACGTTTGGGAGTTAAAAGTAAACTTGCAAAGTGCGCGAGTGGATGTTCAATGTTTTATTTCCGTAAACAAAATGCAAGCAGGCATGTTGGTGTATGTTTGGTTTTGTACAGTGAATTGATATTTGATCTCAAGGTATACAGGGTCATCAACAAGTTTGGACAGGATAAAACTAAAACCCAGGAAACTGCAAAATCTTTGCAAGCTTTGTAAAATACCATTATGTAAATTTCACAAACAATTGTGTGATCTTCAGAGACAACTTTGCCTTTATACCAAACACAACCATAATTAAGCATCGTGTAAAATCGACAACTGACTCTCGTAACTCCACTCATAATTACATATGCTACACCACATGAAGTTATGTTATTGGCTTATTGCTTGGTGATGTCTGCAGTTTTGTATAGGCTGAACATCATGGATGTGGACCATGGAATAATCAGAACAAGTTCTATTTAGGTGTAGTTTGTGATCAGGCGTCAGGACGTGTACTAATTCCAGCTCTGATGCTGTAGGAATCCTCAATTAGGCAGTCTGACTCTTACACTCTAGCATAGACAACAATCAATCCTTTCATTAACCCCCCACTTTTACTTTAATTACCACATTCAAATAATATCTTAGCCAACTACAAGATATATTACAATAAAAGCTCACTCAAGAACTAGATAACAAACCACAACAAAACAGAACATGAATTTTTCTAACTTATAGTGCCAACAAAACAAAAAATCTGTGACTATGAAAGTCAAACTTGTCAAAAGAAATTCATGACTTTGATAATCTAAACTGAAAAGTTTTTCATGAAATTGTAATCTTGTCCTGACGACGACTAGAGCAAGCTAGTTGAAACGTTGAGACCAATCCAAGAACTGACTCCGCGGTAGTGCAGTTAATTTCAATCCTATAAGCTAAAGTAGTAGTCCCAGCCAATGTTCTATACCTTCCGCCTGGGTAGTAGTTAAAAAGCAGGACAGTTCTTTTCAGAACTGAGAAGTCTCCCGAACATCCGATAAATCTACTCAGCGGTAGTAGAATAAAGAAAGACAGTTTTCTAAGAACAAACTCTACCTGACAAGTAGATACACACATGGTGTTACCACAAACCAAATATATATTGTAATCTAGTTGTCATTATCCAAATCATAAGAATAGTGAAGCCTTGTGAGTTTTATGGCTTATTTACCAATTATTACATTGTAAATACAGTTTATTAATGTAAAAAAAATAATGGTATTGGCTTACAATCATTTCTTTATAATATCAACAAATTTGATTGAATTGCTTATTGCATTCAGAATTAGACACCAACAAAAAAACTAAAGGTACTTTTTTTGTCTTTCTCCTTGAAGTACAGATGAGAGATTTATTCAGTGATGTTTCTCTCCTTGATTTATACATAAAAACTTTACAATGAAACTATCACCATTTATATTGTTTGAAGTGATAAATAGTGCAAGAGAACTACATGTAGGGGCCTACATGAACAAAACAAAATACAATACCACTTTTATACCACTTGAAGTGTGTGCTATTATACTGTTGTTTGAAGGTTGAATTATGTTTCATTTTAAATGAACCAAAATCTATTTGTTTCAGTTTTGAGAGTTTGAAAACTTATGGTATATGTTTGTGAACTTGAAGTGAAACCCATTGGCCTCTGTTCAGAATAACCCAACAATGTAGAAGTAAGTCTTATGTGAGTGACACATCCATTGGAGCATGGGTTGGTCTTACTTGTTATCACTGAGAGTATGAGTACCTTAAACCCAGCAGCTTACTACAGTCTTGAGGTACATAGGGGTGTGGCCTGGCATCAAGGCTTGGGTGACTTGGCGTGTGCCACTGTAGGCTCCCTACCAAGCAGCCACACTCCATCTGTCATATCTAATTTGCATCCTTGGAGACTGGGTTCCTTTGGCCCCACAGGATTGGCCAAGGCACAGGCAACTCTTGCTCCCTGTCGCATGGCAAGTCTGCCTGCCTCACTCTCTCAGCAACTGATTAATGACAATACAACCATAGAGCAACACACCACTGGTAGAGGCGGAGGCTCCATGTGGAGGAATGTGAACTTTTCTCAGAGCAGCCAATAAGTGGAGTACAGGCCCTACTTACATAAACATATATGCCAGTAAGACAGCTGTTGGTCACCAACATCAGCAGTAGCCTTGTGGTGGTGTGTACTGCTGTCTTGTCTTCGTTCTGTTGTAGCTGTCCCCCTAGATGCACCTTTTTGGGCTCATTTTCTAGACTTTCTGTCTAATTTTATTGTGTTATTTTCAACTTTTCGGTGTCATTCCTTAGACACGTTTCAAATGTCAGTGCTAATAAGTTTCCCTTTAATTTCTGGCCGGTGTTTATAATTCTTCTACACGTCATTCCGCGACTTCATCAAGATTTAAATGTTTTGGGTAACTTTTGGAGTAACTGGTAGCCATCGCCCAGTGGTACCATCTACCTGGCCTGTCTATAAGGACATTTAACGCAGTACGGCTTCCTCCAGGATAAGACGCCTTCATCGTACATTCCAGCAGATTTTTTACTTTCCATTTGAAATCCTCAAGAAGCCATCTTGTCAACTACATTTCCATGCATTGGGAGGCAGAGTAACGGGTGAGCCTCTAGACTGTATGAGTTTGGTAGCGCTGACATTTTCTCCTGGATTGGTAAGCAGCCCATCAGCTTACATGACTAAGAAGCAGAAAACCAAGAGGAGTAAGAAGAGTAAGAAGAGTGCTGTTGCTAAGGAACTGGAAAAGCAAGACAAGAAATGTAAGTCAACTTCTACCAGTATTTCCCACTGAATTGGCTCATTCTTTTTTTTTTCATTTATTGTGTGTCAAGTTAACTATGATCCTTTTTACAGTTCAAACTATGAAAATCATCTTTTTCACTTTTAGGGAGCAAAATATGAGAAAAAATGAAGTTAATAAGGCAAGATTTTTGCTTGCTCTTTTTCTCAAAAGAGCAGGATAATTTGTATGTAAACAAAGCTATAATTGTCTGAAATGTAGGAGTGTAACTTAAAAAACAAGACTCGCTGACTGTGAAACATTTTGAGATATTATGAAGAAGCAACTACAGCCCACCCCTATAGAGAGTGTCTATTTTCAGATATGATCAAATTTGATAACTATTTTGCCTTAAGGTTCTACTCTATTGAGAATTGAAGTGCAATCTGGAGCATTCATTGGGTGCTATGCCGCTCCTTAGATCAAACCAAACACTGAAAATCTCATTTCCAACATGAAAATGTGGTGGTCATGAAGGGCATTCCAATGCAGTTATAGGTTATCGTGTATTGTGGTTGAGGCACACGCCACTTAGATCAAATTCAGTTAGGATCCTGCTGGCAATTTCACTCTGGTTAAAGGGAACAACAGCTTGCTGTTACATATCAAACTTTGATACACTGAATGTTACTTCTCAGTCATTTTCAGTTTCAAGTTAGATTTTAGTTTAGGTTCTTTTTTCAAAATAGAAAAAAACCACATCCATTTATTGAAGTGAATATACCTTTCTTGAATTTCTCCCATTTATACCAATGCTATCAAACCAAGGCTGGAAGAACAAAAAGTCTGGTTCGTAATTGTAAATTGATCATTAGCATTCATTATTGTTACTTGATGCAAGGAACATGACTAAGATGGAAGCAGCATCTATTATTTCAGCATGACAGAAAATCATATGATTTTAAGTTAAACTCTGTATAAGTGCCTTCTCTTATTTGAGATTTAGATGATTTGATTTCATCCATAAGATGTATTTGTTAACTTCGTTTTCTATGACTCTTACTATAAAACTAACATCCTGAACATTTGATAAGGAAATACTTTGTGAACATTCTTTCTTATCATAACATCTTGCATTGATGGAGATGTAATTATGCGGAGATAGGAGGAGCAGAGACTGGGACCTTTTCCATCACTCTTAAGATGCTAGTTAAGTCGGACCTAGCGAAGGATATTATTAGCCAATCAGAGATGAGTTTGAGTAGGTGTTATCCTGGGTACGTGATTATGCACACCTGTTGGCCTTCAGAGGATGGAATGTTTATCGAGATGAGAAGACACAAGATGCCCAAGCAGCATCCTCTTGCAACCTTCTCCTTATATCTCTGTCTTATGACCTTTCACCTTCAGAGACTGCATCTTCTGCTTTTTCATTTCATCTGAGATTTATTGCAGACAGCGGGTAGATTTTCTTGAAGATGGTTACCATTTGATGGTGTGTGCATCCTTGACTGCTGGTGAACTCACTAATGGAGCAGTTTATGTAAACATACATGGAATATTCAACTTGAAATTATTTTTCTTTGGTTAGTTTACCTGGCCATTACTTCATGGCAATAAAAACATAGCCTTTCTCGCTATTTATATTCAATTAAATGACACATTTTCCTCATCACACCAATCATTCAGTTGTATCTCTTTGTTGTTTTCAAAAGAAAAATATTAATATCTATACTAATTTACAATCAGTATTTAACAAACAAATCTTTTGACATTGGTAGAAATAGGACCTTAGCATTCATTGGTGCCAGCTGTCAGCAGCCATGTCATTGCATCAATCTAGCCCCAATGTGTACATCTTGACCAACTAGTCTGATTTCTTGACTAAGTTTCACTTTCTCTTGGTAGAGGCATGATGGTTGAGGCATGATGGTGGAAGTTGAGTCATGAGGACCAATGTGCTGTTTGATTCATCCCTAGGGATGATGCTTGATAATGATCTACTTCTCTATAGCTTTGCCAACTCAGCAAGAACCAACTATCTGATAGTTCCAAACTTGTTTCACAGTCGTACTTGCTTTCTAGTCTAAAACGTTTGCTCCAACTTTATTCTCCCACCCCCCAAAAAAAACAAAAAAACACTTTCAAACTGGTTTCTACTATCACCAAGCAATTATATAAATTAGTGCAAACGTTTGTGTGGAGTTTAAAGCCTTTGTCCAATTGTGTTTTTCGGCAAAAGAATTGTATAAAAGCAAATGTACAAACTAAGTTTTGCTTTTGTCTTTTAAAATGCTGCACAGTTTTACATTCTGAAATTATTTTGTTGATCAGAATATAACATAAGGATATAAGCCTTAACAGAAGCTTGTTAGTGAACATTTCAAAAAATAAGTAATATTGTACAGGGACTTGAAAATAATAACTCAGCTGCAGTGCATTATAATGGGTTTATGGAAGGCCAGAAGTGGAGTGAACTACAAGGTTACATTTTGTGTATTTGAAAACTAATGCCACCTTAAGGTTTGTAGTGGATTATGGGTTTATATGGTCTGTTTGCTCCATTTCTGACAAGTTTATACACAAAGACTCATAAGTGCTGATAAGCAAGGCGATCTGGCCCCAATAAAGTCAACTTTTAAGGTCTAGTAGGAGTCTGTGGGAGGCATTATTTTGAGAACGTGGTACTGGTAGATCTCTATAGAAGTAAGACAGAACTGATTGAAGCATGCTTGGATTTAACACTCACTGCCAAGACTGAGAAGAATTTTTTCTATGATCAGATTCCATCTTATGTTAAGTTAAATGTTTGTACATTCATTGCAAATATCATCATGTAATTTATTGAAGAAAGTAAGTCTTTATGAAGCAGTTTCTAATTTTATATATTAGAATCCCACCCGAGTAATATGCCTGTGATATTTTTTCACAGGACTCTGGGAAAGTACTGAGTATACAGTGCTAACACACATCGGTGTATAAAAACCCACATTAAGTTTCTAATTTTGTTTAAAAATCCTATTTGCTGAAATCGGTATTACAAGTAATTGCAATCTTGTAGTATAAACTTGCATTTCTGTGTCTAGTTGTAAAGAACCAGCTTATGATGGGTTAGTCAGTCCCTCGTCCTTACTCTATGGTCTAGCCAGGCTTTATACACTGCATAGAATGCTGGTATGTAAACTCCCATTGGTGAACAGTCCCTCAGCTAAATATACAAGATTTCATTATCATATCAAAACAAATGAAAAGCCCACGGATGTAATTAACATAATATGATGAGTGTAAAGATTGTCTTGAAATCTGAGTCTAGCTAGGCATGTCGCTATCAATCATATCACTACACTGGTCACACCTAAACAGCATCATCTTGTCATTATAATGTACTATGTCATAGGCCTAGACCTGCTTTTGTACTGCTATTAATTCAATCCCACTTTCCCAATTGCGTATCCTAAGGCTTTCATCATACTGACCTCTCCTCGTGTTTCGTACTGAGATTTCAATGTTCTCTACAAAAGCTGGTTGTTATCAAATTCTGAAACCCCTATGTTTGGAATGGTTTTTGCCAAACTTGTAATGTGTCTTAGACCAGGCTTTAGACCAGCATAAAGGGTATGTTAACTTTTGGAGAAGGAGGTCATGCTAGCAGCCGTAGTTGTTGATTCCCCCTTTGCTAAGCCAGTAATTAGTGTAATAAGCACCCCACCTGGTTGCAGCCAGTGTCACCCTGTCTGTATCCTTGTAGTACAGTTTGAGCAGCACCTCAGTAGGTCTTGGCCTGGCCCTTGTGATGTCATGTAACGCGTGTCAGGCACGTGTGATGTTGAGTTGAGGTGGCACAGTGGGCGAGAGGAGACCTGTCTGACCTCACTGATTGAGTTTCTCTTCGGCACGTGCAGCTATTTCTTATATCTTTTCACTTCCACACTGCTTTCACTTTAACCTTCGCTTTTTGACTATTTATCTTTCTTTTATTAATCCAGGTTTTTTATTGACATTAATATATCAATGTTTTATTGGTTGAGTCATATTTATCGGCATTTCCTAACTTCTGTAATTTGACTGTAGTCTAAAAATAAAGTGATATCAATGTGTGGCCAATGCTGAAACCCATAAGACAGAACTACACTTGATGTGATTTTGTTGAAGATTGTTGAGTAGATCTATTCCTTGATTGTAAAGATGGTGATCTAGATGTTGTCGTATGATAACCCATTTAAGACATATAGGCCTACCTTGTTTGACAAGAGTGAACAATCAAAGTGATGTTACAATGCTTTAAGTTTGTATTAAGATCCGTCTTATGATCTTGTGATCCAAGTGACATGACTTCCTGTGTTGTAGTCTGTAGGGACTACTCCTATACCCTCAACACCCACACACTTATCACTAACACAAGCTCTTGTGTCAAAGTCAAGGCTAGAGACAGAATAATAAACCTCTAGGTCTTGGGTCATTGATGACTCTGACTTCTGCCCACTGCAACTTCCTCTCTGGTCGGACTCCCTTGGGTATCTTATTGTCATTTTGTGACAGGTCCGAGTGTTGAATCAATTGTCACAACATGCATTGTAGTGATAGTGATGAGCGTTGTTCAGATGTGGATACGGAATAGACTTCTTGGGCTTGAATCGGCGGGGTTCAAACTCATCCACAAAAAATGTGAGATTAAGGAGATTTCCTTTCTGATTCATTTTGTTGTCAGAATGACTTTATCAATTGTAATAGAGTTTCCAGCAGTGTGGTCAATCAGGACTAGTGCCATTTTTAAAGGCAGTGGACACTATTGGTAATTACTCAAAATAATTGTTCGCACAAAAACTTACTCATTGGTAACAAGTAATGGAGAGTTGTTGATAGTATTAAACATCGTGAGATACGGCTCCCTCTGAAGCAACTTAGTTTTCGAGAAAGAAATAGTTTTCCACTAAAATATTGAACTTGATTTTGAGACCTCAGAATTAGATTTATGGTCCCGAAATGAAGCATCTGAAAGCACAGAACTTCGTGTGACAAGGGTGTTTTTTCTTCCATTATTATCTCGCAACTTCGACGACCAATTGAGTTCACATTTTTACAGGTTTGTTATTTGGTTGATATGTTGAGATGCACCAAGTGAGAAGACTGGTCTTTGACAATTACCAATAGTGTTCAGTGTCCAGTTATAAAACATGGTGGATTCAGAGCTATGTGTATCCCAAGTCTGCTGAAACAAATAGGCCTATAATATATAAACTGACATTAACAAACATAAATTGTGATGAAATGGTTGAAATTGGACTATGAGGTATAAAATGAGTGTGCTACGTGCACTATTGTTTTCTCTAAACATTTGTTTTTTATAAGATTTTACCAATCAGTATATAGGCAACACACCCTGTGGTTATTTGTAGAGATTTGATTAGGCATTTTAGAATCTCGAAACCAAATCTGGATGGTTTTTATGCCATGTCCCCTGTGGTTGCCAGTATTACTTGCTGGAAATCAAATTACATGATATGAGGGTATTTCCACGTGGCGGCATGCTTATTACAAATCATACTGGTGACATTCAAAAGCAAATTTAAAGGTGGTCTTTTTTAAATATAGGACACAGGTGCAGTCCGCAGGAAGGAAACTGTCCTGTAGTTCCTGTATTTCTTTAGGGAACACTTCAAGTTTGTTCTTTCCACTGAAAGAATGTTAGCAAATATGTTATCCCTAACAAATAAATTGACTATAAAACAGAATCAAATTGAAATGGTTTGTAATCTATTTTATTTGATAGAATGTACTTTGGGTAGTAACTCTTCAAACTGAAAAGACCTGCCACAGTATGAGTGAAATATAAATGAACTGATATCAAAACGCGTTGATGGGTTTATGAGGCTCATTCAAGAAAGCATGATCGGTTACTCAATTCAATTAGCTTCAGTCAGTGAGAGACAAATATTGAGCTAGCTTTGTTCTCATCAAATCATTGAGCAAGGACAGAGAGATCAAAAACAATTTGGGGTTTGCGTTTTTTAGTGACAGTCGGGCCCTTCCCCCCTCATTCACTATGTTGCAGTTCCTTAGCACATCATCATTACAGTGCAACTGGTCCACTGCACACCACTCATAATACACACATGAAATCTGGATGTATCAATGTGTTAATAAGCTCTTATTAAAGCTAGTTGTGTTGAGTAATTACTTGTATAAGGTTGAGGGTGTGTGATAGTTATATGAGATCCTTAGAGGATTGATTCTATCATCATTGTAGGCATAGGTGTGTATTCTACTGTGTAGTATCCCTAGGGTATGGATACATGTCAGCACTAAGGTACTGGGATACAACTCCAGCTCACCTGTGCAGAAGCTTCCCTTTGGGGTACATGGGTCCTCAATGGATCCAAAGCACACCATTCCATCATTTAGAAGTTTGTGTTCATACTTGTTGACATGATATAATACTAGCGGAATACAGCGCTTCGCGCGGCACCCCCTTGAATCCATTGCGTATAATGCAGTGTGGTTTACGGGGGTGGGGGGGGGGTGTAAGCTGAGGGACACTCAGAGTTACTATACAAATCACGGTGGCAAACAACCCATCCTAAGTTCAGACGAATCTTAGTGCTTCGTGGAAAGTGGAATTCTACACTTCCCGTCTTTTACTCCCCGTTTCTTTTAAGAGCTACAACAATCAGATGTACATTATACAAATAATGTAACTAGAATAACTACTACTGTTAGGACTCTATTGCCTGATCTCCAACTCATTCCTATCTCCATACTATCTCCATTGGAAAGGAAACTATTTAGAACTTGAATGTCATTTTAGATTGGGAGCAGTCAATGCATGAAATGACATTAGCTCAAGTAGTGACCAAATGGTTATCCCATTAGGCAGAGTATGTGCCATTTTAAAGTAGGGTTGGTAGGTAGGGTATACATTTTGTTTATGTGTATTGTTTTATGTATTTTTTTGTTTGTTATATTTTACTATTTTATTTTTTAGCCACTGAAAAGCGGGTTAAAACTTTTAGGGCTGCACAGTAAAAATAGGGTCAAACAGGTTACCGGAAACAGAATATTTCTTTTTGATTGGCCTTGTGTACCTTAGGCAAGACTCTATTAGAATAAACAAGCAGTCGATTTGATGTGCATCTTTACCTCTACCTCATGGTCATTTCATAACTAAAATAGACCCAAATCCCTTCAGAATTGTGCTTAAAGCCTGATAATGGTACATTTATTTGGATAGGATTTATCATCCCCAAGAGATAAGTCTTGAACCCAAACTGCCAGTAAGTGTGGATAAATTCCCTGGGCCACTGTGGCTGACTTGAGAGTGTAGGTTTGTCTTTGATCAGAGGTCAGTTTGTCAGCACTGGTCAGCTGGCAAGATGTGTCTCAAGTAATACTGGCACACAAGGGGGTAGCTAACTGTTGAGTGCTATATAATATACACCAGCGTAGTTAAAAAGTCTTGTTTCTGTCACAATTACAACTCATTCTTACCTACAGCTGAAGAAATTAAATGAAAGTGCATACTGTGGTTGTTTTGATTTGTTGTATGTGATTTTTTATAAGTTATGAAGCTAAGAGAGATGGAGGAGTATTTGATGCAGCTGTGGTCCGGTTTATCAATGCTGACTTGATGAATAACATGCATCCTGCTGTGTGTTAACCTTCTAGACGCTCTCCTTCTATACATGGGGCATTTAAGGTCAAATCTCCCGTTTTGCTGATTATTAAAATCCTGTCTTATGAGATGATAATGTAGACCCCTAGGATCTATAGCCTGGAATGTGATAAGGTACATACCAACACATAACATGGTGTGATTGACGAAGAAAAAAACCCGCAAATCTGGAAACAAAGCATTCACAGTCATATTAAAGACACATATTAAAGGCAGTGGACAGTATTGGTAATTACTCAAAATAATTGTTAGCATAAAACCTGACTTGGTAATGATTAATGGGGAGAGGTTGATAGTATAAAACATTGTGAGAAACGGCTCCCTCTGAAGTGGAGTAGTTTTTGAGAAAGAAGTAAATTTCCATGAGTTTGATTTCGAGACCTCAGATTTAGAATTTGAGGTCTCGAAATCAAGCATCAGAAAGCACACAACTTCTTGTGACAAGGGTCTTTTTTCTTCCATAGTTATCTCGCAACTTCGATGACCGATTGAGCTCAAATTTTCACAGGCTTGTTATTTTATGCATATGTTGTGATACACCAAGTGAGAAGACTGGTCTTTGACAATTACCAATAGTGTTCAGGGTCTTTAATGTTATTTTTTTTTCTTGGGGGAAACTTCTTGTAGGAATGTGAGTATATTTGCCTACCTTCTCTTTCTTGTGGGCAGCGTGTATGTCTGACCATGCAGCTATAGCTCCATGGTCTTTCATCATACCATCATCTGGAAGAAATTACATCACCTGAACCCACTCAATTACCTCAATCACAATAAACCCTTCCAAAGTCACACTTTTATGACAATTTGATTTGGGGAAACAAAGATAAACCAGACACCTTTGTAGCATCAGACTACATCTAGATATAACCAATTTGTCAGGTAAGCATGCCATCAAACATCACACATCATCAGTTATTAAAGGCACCTTTGATGCAATTTTCTAAGATGCACAAGGTCTTTGAGGAGGGGGGAATGAGGGAAGGATAATGTTCCCCTGTGTATTGCTTGGTGTTCCATAAATGAACACTTTGGATGATTTATTACTCCCAGTCTCACACATGAAGGCTTGGTGTTAATGCTGTCATGTCCCTGCTAGGTCAGACTGTGGATGGCGTTAATTGGTTGGTCTACCAACTCACAAACAACATGGGTGTACTTAAAGACACTGGACACCTTTGGTAATTGTCAAAGACCAGTCTTCTCACTTGGTGTATCTGCATAAAATAACAAACCTGTGAAAACTTGAACTCAATTGGTCATCAAAGTTGCAAGATAATAACATAAGAAAAAACACCCTTGTCACACAAAATTGCGTGCTTTTACAGATGCTTGATTTCAGGACCTCCAAATCTTATTCTGAGGTCTTGAAATCAAATTTGTGGAAATTTACTTCTTTCTTGAAAACCACATCAGTTCAGAGGGAGCCATTTCTCACAATGTTTTATACCATCAACCTCTCCCCCATTACTCGTCACCAAGGAAGTTTTTATGCTAACAATTATTTTGAGTTTGCCAATAGTGTCCAGTGTCTTTAACATCAGGGTACCAACTTATGATAGAGAAGGCAACCTTTGGATGTAATTGGTAACTCCACAGGCCCACTACAATAGCTGGGTAGTGATCAACAGTTCTCAAGTACCCTGTGGTATCTAGTTGAGTCTGCTCTTATAAAAGACTAGAAGACTAAAGGCATGTACAGTCATTAGGATATTGCTGTCTGCACTGCAGGGGTTCCCTCAATTGTTAAGTGCTTTGGAGTGATTGTTTTGAAGAGAAACGTGCTTTGTTGCTTGAGTTAGAATTCGTTTTTGTCCTGAGATCACCTCCTGGGTGTGTAATTTGGGAGCGTTTGGAGCTCAGTGCACTTTGAGCTTGAATCAACCTGTTCACTATGTCACATTACTCATCTACGCTGATTCTTTATCTAATAACCTAACATCAACAAAACAGTAGTAACTTTTTTTGACACATCAATTTAATGCAATGCTGATTATTTCAATTTTTTATTTTTTTGTTTGTATTTTATTCAAAAATATATTTATTTGTTTTAAAGTATTTCATTGTTTAAATAATAGGAAAAGCATTATTTCATAGTTCCATCCTATTTCTACATGTGTCAATGTAGAGTCTGGACCAAACAGCTATCTACATGTATGTGAACCAATTCTTTGCCATAAGGCCGATTCACACTGCAGCGAAAACGAAAACGATCACGACGCAAAGAGAACGCATCTTACTGGCTGAAGTGCTCCACGCAGAATACGCACACGTTCAACCAATGGAATGCGTTTTCTTTGCGTCATTATCATTATCATTCTCGTTATTGCTGCAGTGGGACCGGGCCTTTAAACAGGAAAGTTCAGAGACAACATAAATTGAGATAGCAGAATTCAATTGAATGTAAAGCTACATTCACAAGCTTGTATACAATTGTTTGTCCGTCTCAGAGTGGGATACCAGCCTTCCGTAGTAAGATTTCTTGTATTGTAAAGTCCACATAGATCATGCAGAAGAATAATGTATAGGACTAGTAATGTATGATCAACACTCGACAGATGTTTAGTTGACAATTGTGTTGTATCTCACCACTGCAGAAGGGTAAAGTGTAAGACATTGCTCTGTAGACTGTTACTATAAGAAAGAAGCAACATTATCAATGTGTACTATCCATTGCTACTTGAGCAATTGAAGCGCACAGCAAGAGATCGAGTGAGGACACACGTTTTATTACACAAGCAGGGTCACTGATCGGCAAATCACTGCCATCTCTAATTATAGACAACACACCACAATCTTGTCGTTCAGACACTAGCCTTCAGGTTTTTAATCAGTAGTGGACAATCGATGTGGGGTGTAAAGTTGTTCATAAATGTGTTGTACATGATCATAATTAAATACCTCCACGTTGCATGCTGTTTCTCTTCATCTTTGGTGCATCCAATGTGATACCAGTTTGTTGCCCATCACTCTTCTCTATACCTTGATCTATCTGTAATCATTTAACAAATTCAATTTTTTTTTTCAATTACTGGTCTTCCACTTCGGAGTTCTAAATTATATTTGTTGTATTAAAGTATCACATTGTAAGTCTATCTTTAGTAGACCATTATTAAAAATTTATGGATATTCTTATTCTTATGAAGAATTAAGCAATGTATGGTCGACAACTCTGGCCATATTGCAATCGTCCCCTGGCCCCCGGTTCTCGTTCAATGTTGGCTCTCATTGCATACTCTGCGCTCCAGCTGGGGTTAACACCATTGAAAGGGGAGGGTATGTTTATTGTCACGTGGCCCAAGCATTTTGACCGGGATTGTAGATAGGGGCATAGATGAGGCATCTCCAGTGTTGTGAAGGGTTTGGAAAACAGGTTACATAATAAGAGCCTAAAACTGTTTTTCTTTACTTGCCACATAATCAAGCTGTCTTTATTAGGGTAAATTATCACACTTCTGATTTGTGAGTTTTGTTTACACAGATTTCTCACTAAAAAAATCCAGCCCCTCTCCCCACACTTTGGTTCTTGTGTGGTAAATTATCAAGCACCCCCTGATTTGTGAATATTGTTTATTCCTATACAAATAAACACAGTGTGTGGAGTGAGTTTGGCTCTGTATTTAGTCCAGTCACTTGACAGGTCTTTGAAGATTGGTTTATTAGCATACAGTCCTGTTTGTTTGTCTTGGTTTTTTATTCTGCAGAAATTGTCAGACTTTAGAATTTGCCATTGCTCAACAAGACAGCCGTAGGAAGTAACAGCAGCAATTGCCTGCTAGTTGGTCTGAGGGATATTTTGAGGGGAAATGTAAACAAACTTTTGGTCTTGAAAGTGAGAAAATCTTTTATATAGCTTGCTTCAATAACAAAGTTATCTTCTAAGTTATTCTAAGAAGCCATCTAACTGATGATTATTATTCAAAAGGTTGAAGTGATATCAATAAGTTGTTGGTCTCAATAATGGAGACATTACAAAGAACTGATGCGGGTTCTACACACAGTTCTTGAGTTGTATACAAGATGGATTTGTTTACAGACATTGTCCTCGTTGAAATATACAATTCAATATTAAATTCTATAATCTATAGAGGTACACACCCATACAATGATGAAAAACATAGCTTTTGATACATTTAAAAATAATCCACATCATAGGAAAGTTGAATTGTGCCAATTGATAAACCAATCCTCCCAAGTCATTTCAGATCAAGAGACTCCAACTGGTTCAATCGCTAATACAAGGTTACATATATCAAAACCGGAAGAAGAAAATACATATTTACTCGGAAATCACGCTATAATTGTTTACTAGTCTTGGCGAACTCCCGTAGACAAATTACCCATGCATGGTGCCTTGCTGTTATGGTATTTTAATTTAGGAGAAAAGAACGAGATTGCAGTACGTTCGTCAAAACACTTCTGGAAAAAATGTCATTTCTTGTCCTGGAAAATAGTTTGAGTGAAAGTGTATGAACCCTGGCTTTAACAATGTGTAGCTTGATGTATATGATTGGATATGGTGAAGAGATTTAGCAGTACAAGAAACGCTTAAGACGAGGCAAACCCCACTCAGCTTGCCTGACGCAGGAAGGAACAACATATCCAACGATATCAGGCACATTTGATAAAGTACAGCTACGCCTAATCCATATTCAAAACTGCTTGACCATAATTGGCATAGTTTAGTCGATGGTTTTATGTCTGAAGTGATACTTGAACATCCATTATTTGGAACCAATTCAAACTAAGATAGGGACCTCAATGGTGTAGTTCGATTAAACAAGTTACATGTCAACTCTGTGAACAACAGTGTAGGCATTTGACTGCAACCATTGTATGGCAATTTCTACTCTAAATCATCTGAAATACATCTGAAAAACTATGGAATATGATATTCCATATTTTGATAATATATCTTATTATCAATAAGGTATTTCATTTATGTATTTATTTGTTTATTTATTTTTGTATTTTCCCCTATTATCCACACTATAAGCTGACATGTATCGGTTGATTCAAACAAATTGATTAATTGAAAACACCATCCCATAGTTCTAATGTAATGAAATGATGATAATAGATGAAGATGCACTTGGCAGTTGGTAGTTTGTGTTGTATGTCACTGGCTATTGTCTGTGACCTGGACACCCATAGCCTGAGTCTTTATAGCACTTGCTACCTGACTGTTACTCCAATGTCAATTGATGTTGGCAACATCCAATCAGAGTGAGGGTGAGCAGACAACCCTGTGGATCTGCCTACCTGAAGGCTGCCGAGTCAAGTAGCCCAAAGCCACATCATGGTCATCATCATCATCATAACTGGTATCCAATTTCATTGGGTCTTGTGGCTCAGACAGCTGCAACAACTGAAGGCAGCGTGCCGCTTGTTATCGCCCTTTGACTATTATGGGATAGCAATAATTGCTGGCCCCTTGCACCGCCTTGCATTCCATAAGACGACATCCACAAATCACTCTAAGGTACAAGCTTGTCTAGTCCCCTAAACCTGATTGGTCCGTACTAGACCTGTTGATGGGTAGTTTTTTTCAATATGCATGTCACTGCTGACTGATTCTAGTCTCTGATTGGTCAAGCCAGTGTAGTATTTTTCTCTGATTGGTCAAGCCAGTGTTATATTTGCATATGATGGCAACTGCTGATACAGCATGATGCTGGTCTTGTGGCTTGGCACACTTCAAACATTAGGAGCGGTAATACTGCGTGCTACCTGTCATGTTACATCCAATCAACTGGCTTATTTCAATTATAGACCTCATGCCAAATACAAGGGTCAATCTAATCTTATTTGGGGCAAAAAAAAATCTAATAAAATCAGATATGTAGGCCTGAGGAATAGGTGCTATGGGCAGTTTCTGTATTCTGTTGAACCATACATGTAGAGCAAAGGTTGAACCGTAGAGGGTTGGACTACGTGAAATAGAAGTATGTACAGCAAAGCCAATAAATTCAACCATTACAGATGTTTGTTTTACGATGTTCTTAAAACACCATTCGCTAAAATCAAGTTTCTTGGTCTTATAGCATGTGCGTTACCTTAAGCACTGAGCTTATGCCATTTCTCCTTAACCAACTCTGACATTATTCCATTAACTACAAATCTTCAATAATTGAAGCAGTTATTTCATTATCCAAGCAAATTAACACTGTAGAAAAGACAAAGCCCAAGAGAGCGGTTCTAGATGGCTCTAACATCTGATCATTTGTACCAACTTTCTACTCAATCTTGTTATTCATTGAATGTTGAGAAGAGGTACCAGTTGAGATTTACGACAGCATAACTGTATCCTGACAAGCTATTGTGCAAGCTATTTCTTGCTTGATATTCATGTACCTATTTTTAATCTTGACTTCACCTGTTTAAGTGCAGTATTTACCCATTACACATGCAGACGATGTTAACTCAGCTTTCAATGCTTTAATGTGAACTCTCACAATAAAACTTAAAGGCACTGGGCACTATTGGTAAATACTCAAAATAATTGTTAGCATAAAAACTTATTTGGTAAAAAGCAATGGAGAGCTGTTGATAGTATTAAACATTGTGAGCCTGAAGTAACGTAGTTTTTTTTAGAAAGAAGTAATTTTCCATGAATTTGATTTCGAGATCTCAAGTTTAGATATTGAGGTCTCGAAATCAAGCATCTGAAAGCACACAACTTCATGTGACAAGGGTGTTTTTTTCTTTCATTATTACCTCGCAACTTTGACGACCAATTGAGCTCAAATTTTCACAGGTTTGTTATTTCATGCACATTTTGAGATACACCAAGTGAGAAGATTGGTCTTTGACAATTACCAATAGTGTCCGGTGTCTTTAAGACAGTTGACCTGTAAGCCTGACCATTGTATTGAAGGCAAACATTTGTGGTATCGGAATGAAGCCCTGTGCTGGTCCTCTAGGGGTAGCCCTCTAGGGTGCAACTCGCCTAGCTTCACCCCATCAGGAGGTCCTCTGCTTGCTCCCGTTACTTGATCTTACCTCCCATTACACACACAGCAATACAACTCAAGCTTTTCATTTGCTTAAATTAGATCCAATTGAGCAGCCTTGCATCTCTGTATGTCATACTCACAGAGACATGGTCCGCTATGCAGCATCAAATCCTGGGCCTCCTTGGGTTGGGGTGTATTGTTTCATAGATCACACTTGGAAGGTATCAAATTTGGAACATGGATTATTAATAATTCAAAGTGCCCCCTTTGCAGAACAAATTTATGGGGGGTGTTGGGTGAGCGATAGTGAAAATGTAATGTGTTTCCTTTTTTTATGGAGCGTCAGAATAATTTCAGTTAATAAAGAGTTAAGTTTGACACTAGTGGGATGGATTATAGAGCCTGGAATACATTGCACTACTCTTGGTTGTACACAGGAGGTATCGAAGCACTGTATGTAACAAACCATGTTTGTGGTGATTTTTCTACACTTTAAGAGTTTGTTGTTTGTGACTGTGTAATTGAAGAGGCTTGGTGATAGTGATGCATGCTACGCTGTCTAGTATTGGGACTACTAGGAAGATTAATTGTGCGACCAATTTCAGATTCCTTGCCTGTAATAAATATGAAGGATCCGGTTCAATTCGTCATGATGTAGTCTGTTTCGTCTAGTGCTTAAAACACCATTCATTTACAGTCAATGGTTGCAAACTGACAAAACACTGATCATGCCATTCCTATCAGTAGATAGAAATGCAACCTGTCTGTAGTAAGATCATAGCCTTGCGCTATGGTAAGATAAACTACATGAAACAGAGAGCTATTCCTGGCTAGTAAAAGGTTGTATGATATAGGTCAAGCTATAGCACAAGGATTCGAGGTACATGTACATGACTCTATCAACCCTTGCATAATGCGAATCGCACTTCCCCTACCATTCCCGCCATTTGGGGAGTCGATTTCTTTGCGTACATTTTGCCTCCCAAAATGGCGGACAGGGATAGGCATGTGTTAGTGCGCTGTGCATCAATATGACTTGGAGGAAGAACTTGATGTGTATGAGTAGTTCAGGTGTACCATAAGACTTGAAAAAAGAACAATTTGTAATTAAGAGGTAACTGCGTGGGGCACTGAAGAAATTCTTTTATCATAGCGGCACAAAGGGACTATAGTGGACTGGTATCAATGTCTGTGTAATAGGAAAAAGGCATGTAACACTACATAGAACAATGATTTTAGGTTAGTCGAAAGGTATCAATGATCCGGTCACAGTTGTGTAGTAATTAATTTCAAAATAGCATCCCCCATACCATCATCCAATCATGGCTGAATTGTTGTCATGGTTATCTGTTGGAAACTGAAGGCTCAAGTTGAGTTGTAATGATTTTGATTGTTGTGAAGCTAAGGGTCAGTTTATAATGACCTCCTACAGTGAGCTGACCTGTGCATAGTACCAGAGACATCGATACCCAATGCCTTCAACTCATTACATTTACAAAATAGAAACCTGTCAGACTTACCTTTTTTCCCTCAGTTTTATAATTGGCCTTCTCTACCGTGAACAAATGGCCCTCGACAAAAGCGCCGGCTTTGTTTTAAACAAAAGGATCAAAACTATTGTATGCATGAAAAGAAGTAATTGGGTGATGTTTTGAAATAACTGTGGAATCCTACTGTATGCAATTATTGTTTGTTATGAACCCCATGGAGTCCAGGAGCCAGACAACACACAAACCTAAGCTTTTACACTAAACTTCTACTCGGAGAACTAACCAAAATACATTCCTGCCTTATAAATATCCCTGTCTTCTCATTATTGGTTTAAAGTTCCCACTGTGAAACTTCTAATGAGGTCTTCCCACGCTTTACCTTATATGCTTCAGAAAAAATACATCAATTTCACACAGATATCAATTTTTCCACTTTGGTGTTGTAATACTCTCAGCATGATACCTGAAATTCACCTTTCTTGCTCAAATGTCAAGTTCTTGGCTGTGGCATTGTGTACTTGGAGTTATTATAGCAGAGCTGTCGTAGGCCACAGAGTAGAACAATCGTCTGCCAAGTTTCTTTGTTAGTGTAGGCGATAGTTCATAGTGATAGTGTGTGCTTCTATTCTAACAAGCTAACACACCCTGTATTTGTGTATTGGTGAGCAGAGATTAATGCTTATGTTATGGTTAATATTCATACAGGTAAGTGCGCATAAATTAAAGCCTGCAAGTATGCATATACTTGTATCATCTTACAATACTTTTAACAATGTTATTTGTCTTGCCAAAAAATTGTTATTGGCCTAACGTTTCGACCCGAGCTGAGTCTTTGTCGAAAGCTAAAGAAAGACTCAGCTAGGGTCGAAACGTCAGGACATTAACTATTTTTTGCATTTATACCATAGGTCCTTTTGGTTGGTAAGCATTTCTGCAACAAACAGCTAATAGTATTTTCTGTTTTATTTATCTTTGTCTACAGTACTAGCTCTGCGACTCAAGCTTCGACGGCCAAGAGAGGAACTAGTCAGTCAAGGGATTATGCCTCGTAAGTAAACTCAGCTTCTTACTAAGCAATAAGCTTTAAATCCATCCACAAATCAATCCTGGATGTTTTCTCTTGACAGTCTCACCCAATCAATCTTTGACAAATGTCGACAATTAAGATGTATTAACTTGGTTGGATGACTGGGGTGGATTTCACAAAGAGTTAAGACTAGTCTTATCTCGAGTTAGGACGAGTTACTCGTCCTAACTTAGGACTAGCCATAAGTTTTGAATATCTCCCAGGACTAGTCTTCCTAGTCCTAACTCTATGTGAAACTGACTGCTGGTCTATGAGTAATGCGAATATCACATTTGCAGTTTTATTTTCAATCCAGAATGTTTATGAGATGGATAAAAACACAAAGCTGTTCTATTTTGCTTTACTTTGTTTAAACGCTCCAAACCTTTAAAGTTAGTTTGACTTTGAGATAGAAGATGCACCTTTGACAGGCCCTTGTTTTCACTTCAAGTGTGCCTATAAATCTTGCCCTGATCTTTATCCTGATACGGACTCTAAAACTGGTTTTAAACCTGACCCTATTCATGCAGTCTTCAAGTTATGTTATTACTACAGATCTAAAGATATAGGTTCTACTACAGCTTCAAGGTCAGACACCAAAATGATGCCATTCATAGTTGTTGCTCTTGCTCATTATTATCAGTTGAAGAGATAAAAATAACTTCAGCCATATGGGATAACAAAATCTAGCGTGTATTATGTGTAGGTATGAAGTTAGGGTTTATTACTGGCAAGTCTGTTGTAGCAACATAACCACATCTGACGTAGTTCATACCAAGCATTCCATAGTCCAGGACTCTAGCATGAGATGCTGATACTACCTCCAGGCTATCATCCATTTTACTCTTCTCATGATAGGACAAGAAATAGGATAGCATTGTAAAGTATTGATAGTCTCAAACTTGACGTCATTAGACAGATAACAACAGCATATTTCCACTAGAGATGAACCTCAGCGCATCACTACCAACCCAGCCAATCAAACACTCTACCAGTGATGTCATAGTTTATTTATAACCATTTGCTAATGCATAGTGACTGTTGACAGCTATATTTAATAACCTCAAAGAATCCTCTTGCTCTTTTACAACCACCAAAGATTAAGACAAACAGTTGTCACCAGAAAGTTCTTCAAATACCAGGAACCTGAATATAAGATTCCTCATGATGTAGTCTCTCACAATACCCATGCCCACGCTAGCATTAGTGGATGTAGACAAATAGTTATGTAGTATTGGTATATGGTTGTAAGTATGCACATGTAAATGTGGAAGTATGACTATTCATGCCATTGGACCTGATAGTTGGGTCTTTCATTGATATAGTATGATAGATTGATGTAGTCTGATCAATGCATAATGGATATCACTATATCACTTCACATGCAACTTGCTGAATCGTGTAAGTGTTTGGTAATAAAACTTAGAGAGGTTTAGGGTAACACCATGAGTAAAAATCTCGTTGGTAAACGACTCAAGGTTTTGATCAGTATGCTCTGACCTTCTTCAGGTGTGTTTGGTTCTGACTTTTACAATGCCTCACTTGCACCAATTATCATCAGCATCTATGAAAGTCCCTTTTTACTCAAACTTTTATCCCAAGTCAAGCATTTTTTATCTACAACATTGTGACCTGGAACCCTGTCTCCACCTTGTATTATTAATGCCTTCATGGATAGTATTACCATACTCAAGTGTTTGGGTACCTGACCAAAATGTATAATCACATAATACAAGTAACCAATGAATGTCTGTGTTCCAACTGTATGAAATAACGAGAGTGGTTATTGTTCTTGTTTTCAGCTTTAAAAGCTTCACCAGGATTCCATGAGCAACGACAGAGACTAGAGAGAGCAAAGGTAACATTGCATGGATTATAATGTTACAATACCAGTGCTAGGGTTGTTAAAGTTCTCGTTCTATTTATTCCTGGGCACATAAAGCTGTTTATAGCAGACAATATTTCTTTGCTAAGTGCTGCGATGTGTGTTGAGCACCGATTGAAACACTGTGAACTTTGTGGAATGTTGGCTGGTAACTTGTTTCTGGTAAGCCAGATATTTCTGTGCTTAGCAAGCTTTTGTGCTTACAGGCTTTATGAAATTGAACTCTGGTAGCTATAGCCGTGCTCAAACTCTCCATACTTGACATGTACCCATCAAGTATAACTATGTTATACAGCAGCACTGTATTGTACAATGGTCATAAAAAGAGATGAAGTTGACACCAATATATCCAATTCCAGTCATGTAACGATTATGTTGTCCTGAAGCAGTGTGATGACATAGTGAGATGCTGAATATAGCATTGACCTACAAGCAGCATGTTGTAATGTATATATATCCGGTATGCATTCACCCATCATATTGACCTAATACCAGTCACTTCATAACAATCTCCACATATAATGTACATGTACGTCTTTATAGGGAGACTGCCAACATACATCAGGGCTATAGATAGCTCAGTTGGTAGAGCTCCGGCTCATTAATTTGGAGGTTGTTGGTTCAAATCCTGCTCCAGTCAATTTCTTCGACCCCAAAATCGTCATGGTACAGACTAAAAATACTTTGTTCAATAGTGCCATAATTTCCTTTATTTGTCTTTTGTAAGATTTAGTTCAGCCAAAAAGACGCAGCATTTGGATTTTGTTTGAATGATTTGGAAGATGATCTTTGTCTTCAAAACGGTGTTCAGAATTAGTGTGACTAAAAAAAGTTATTTGTACATGTGCATGAATCCAGACAGTCTGCACAGCGCAGGTACATGTGCTGGAAATCTACTTTAAAGTACTTTGTAATGGTACTTTACTTCCTCATTGATATGTGTGTAAAGTCTCTGCCGTGTCAATAACACATGCTTTAAATGTCAGTACATCATTTTTAACAAAACAGCCGTCTTTGAAATAACCAGTTATCAGATATTCTGGTCAATTTTCCAGCCAAATTTGTTCAATTTGTATTAATTTAGCAGCAACTGTAGCATACCAGTTGAAATTGATATCTGTGTCTGACTACATGAGGCTGCATTCCTGTTTCCTGAGTGGAAGTGAACCTGGTTGTGTTATTGAAGAGTAAATGGCAACATTTCCCTTGTTAATTCATGAGAACTTGCCTTGGTATGTCATGCTCGCTTGATGTTAAATGGACTGAACATTGATGACTGACATTAATGTCCTTTTCTAACATTCTTAAATCTCCAAGGTAAAGATTGATTCTTGTTGCCATACCACTGAATCCCAATGCTGTGGTCATCTACCACATGTCTAGCAATACTTACTCAGGTTTTTTCCCTGGCTGTCTCTGTGAGTTGAATGCCTTTGTAGACATCTACATCTAGACACTCATAATACAGAGAAAGTCAAAACAGGCTTTTTTCCTTACTGTTTCTGAGTGTGGACTGTTGGAAAGGAACAGCCACCAAGCAACCTTTATAAAGACACTCATCGTTTGAGGTTTTTAATTGTTAAGGATTAATGAGATGTGTTAAGTACAGGAATTAGTACAGCAGTGCTACCATTGCTCACATTCTTCCAAGTAAGACAATAGGTAATAAATTGGTACCATCTTCTACCCCAGTAATATCGTATGTAGCCTAAGCTGCTCTGTTTTAGCAAACTTTGTACATAATCTAATGCAACTTAAACTACTGGGGAGTTTATCAAATTATGGTGAATAGATTATAGTAATAGTGACTGGGACCAGACTGAACCTAGTCTCCAATACTACAGTGTGTTCCTTGCTAGTCTATCTACCCTTAGAATAATGAGCAAGGCTCTGGGTTGGAGTTGTTTATCTTTCCATTCATACATGTTTAGATCCAGAACTGTATGTGACATTAGTAGAAACCCAAACATCATGACAGTTCATTTATTAATCGCCAGTTTGGATGCCATCAATCTTACGTTACGATTGCAATTGTAAACTGTTATTTTCTTTGTACAGCACACTGGTGTTCAACTTCATTTATCCCTTTGTGGTGTAATTTGAGCTGGAATATAATTGGGATTGTAGAGTTTCCAATGCTGACCTGTGCGGTGTGGGTTTGTTAGTCTCATGTCAAGGCTGATATGATTTGAATGATTCAACATGTCATTATTGGCTCATTAAGAACTGCTCAAGTCCATCTCAATTCCAGTCTGAAGGTCATACACTAAGACTAACAATCTTCATGTACTATTGCTTGCTGGAAGTTGTCAATACATGTCTAAACCACCATGGGGTATTCCTGCAGGGCTATGTTGTACATCAGTGAGTATTTATTTCACACAAGAACCATTTGAGATGCAATGAGGCATATGATTACACTAGAGACCCTAGCTACATGTTGATGATTGCTGGGCTAGTCAGGGATCACTCAACTCAACCATGGACACCCAACCTAACAAGAAACCAAGCTAGGTATCAAATCAGATATTTCTGGTGTCTCGGGATACACTGATTTCAACAAAAAAGACTGAAGATATTCAAACCAAAACCTGGTTAATCTATACCGTGGGCACCCTCTCTAGTTATGATGTTATGTGAGTTTGTTATACCATAGAGCAAGGAAAGCAATAGTGTCTTGAAATGGGTACCAGCGATGCCTGCAACTGGGCTTAAGAAGTGTATTATATTACACATTGGAAACAGTAGCTGAGTCTTGACATGTAGACACTGACTGATGAATGTCACCACTGCCATCACCGGCCTATGGAATTCCCCAACAAATTAGACACTTCTGGCCAAACCTGTAGAAAGAATCCAGCCCAACCAACCATACAGCCAAGTACCAGTCCTGTCTCAAAGCCTGGTAACCCTGCTGGGTTCTTACAAGCTGTTTTATGTCAAAGAATTAGAGTAGGTCTATTTTGTTAGTATAACCCCCTGACCTAGGAAATTCATATTCTTAAATAATTTTCATTTTCACCTTGTCTCATTAAAACGTTGCTTTTGAATTTTTGGAGAGAGAGAGAATGTTACGATATAAAACAATTATGAAATTGTTGAAGTTCATTGTTGGAAAAATACCATACAATTTGAGTGGCAATTAGTTGCTTTACTGTATAAATCATTAATTAGTGTGCAGTGTAAAACTTAATAATTTAGGTGATTGGTCTGAATAATCTAAACTGTTTACCTTACACTATAATAGCAATAAAGCACTTCTAACCATGCTGTCTTTCATAGTGATGTTTATCACTATTTAGTTCCAGTTGTGTTATGTTACCGTTGTTCAAGGCAAAAACAGTCTTTGCCCACAACTTCCTAGGCCTAAGGACATCCACCCACAGCATTCTTTTACAGGCTTCACTGTTTATATGTCCTTGTTAAGTTTCTTTATATGATTGAGAATTAATGATTGGATTAGCTGAGATTAGACTTGATTATACGAGATTGGATCAATGCCTAGGGCTGGTATAGTCCCATAACATCCTCTTCTAGGAGGGCATCCAAACTTCCTAACCAAAATAAAATCCATGTCCAGTATTGTCTTTAAAAATACAGAATAACATGGTTGTGGTTATTGCAATCTCATAGAGTGAGTCAAAAACACATCACAAAACACCAATCACTTCTAAACACCCTTTTGTGGTTCAGAAAATTTAACATTTCTTTGTTTTGAAGATATCGTATAGGTTTTTTTCATTTTGGTAAATTTTAGTTTCCATAAATATGATTTCTTTTTAAACCTCAATCGTTTCTCTACTTCTGGACAGCTATTAAACTAACTGTTAGTATGTTTCATTCAGTACATGTAGGCCTGTGAATTTAAGCAACTATAAATAATGCAAAAGGACTACATTATGTAGGAAAGAGAACTTTAGGCCTGTGAATTTAAGCAACTATAAATAATGCAAAAGGACTACATGATGTAGGAAAGAGAACTTTGTTTGGGACTTAAGTTAATCCAAGTCAATTTAAGTACATTACAATTAAGAATAATAAGAATACAGAGGTCAATATATTGCATGGTGGACTGACGCTATGATAATTATTACTTTGCCGGATAAATTGTTCTCATAAAAACTTGTCCTTCTCTTCATGTACTGCCACAGACTAGATTGGGAAAATTGGTGGATAATCAGGTCTTGATTCAGACATAACTGTTTATTAAAGAGATTGAGATCATTATTAACTTAGGAATGAGCTAGGAACATGATATTTGGCAAAAATTCCTTTAAAAAACAGTACTGTACTTAATCTCTAAAGAATGTTTGAAATGAAAATGAGCAAGATACCACCAAGGGATGTATATTTGAGATATGTTGACAATATTGTAGGATTGCAAGTTGCCTTTAAGAAGAGGGCATTCTGAGGTGAGTGTATTGAGATATCATAAGGTGTTGCAGTGGATTAGATGGTCTGACGCACCCAATTATATACCACTTACTCCATGTACACCTTGAGGCATAGACTAGCGCCTTACTCTAATATTTTCATAGCTGTTGTAATGTTAGTGTATGAGCGCTAACTTGCAATCTTGAGGACAACAAGCATTGATAACCACCCACATCTCCTGCCTTCAATCTGACCATCTAGGCTGTTTGGCTGCATGGGTGGGCTTAAAGCGCTTTCTTCATTGGCTTACCACGACTCCAAATTCAACCAATTGGATCAACGTTTGGCTTCATAGAATCCATTACAAAATATCTATTTAAGACTTACAAACAGTGGTAGCTTTGATGTAGTCAATCAGGTTTTCATGCTGAAGTTAAAGGTTTATTGAAGAATACAATGTGTTGATCACACTTTTTACCTCATCAATGTTATCTTTACATTGTAATATGAAGTCAGTGCCCTCAAATACCTTTACTCACTTCACCACAACTTAGCCACTTTGTTGTTACTCCATAATGCGGAGTAGCATGTAGAAGCCACAACCCATTAGAAATATTAAGTATTTTCCAAACTTGTACACTGCTAGGGTATGATGTGCAGGGTTTGAAATTAACACTGGACCGAAGGCCTAAGGCCAGTGATGTTAGTGTTGGACCAGTAAACTTGTGACTGAAGAAGTCTGATGGTTTGGTGTTTTTCAATTCATAATAATAATACCTCACTGTGTAATATTTTTAACAACAAAAAATTATGTTCAAATGTTGACTTCAAATTTCATAAATATGTTTCAAATCTGTTGAGCGTTGAAGTATGAAATGAATGAGATAAATCTAGTTAAAATCAACAACAGTTGATAAGCCTGGATGTTAAACTGTTTAAAATTGTTCCTTGTTTGATGTTGGTCCTCTGAAATAAATTCTGGTCCAGTCAATGTGTTGAGCTAAAAGCCCTGTGGTCTTAGTGGATTTTCAAGCCCTGATGTGTAGGGCAACTAAATCCCATATGGATGGAACAATTTATCCATTTGAACTCATTCATGTCTTTCAACATGGATGTAATGACTTGTAGAAAAGGCCTTCTTTGGGTCATATACATACATGGCTTTGTTGTTATTGTGCTGATATGTGGAACAGGGTTATACCCCCTTTAGCTGAATGAGGACAGGTTGAGCTTTGACATAACACAGGCTGGATACTGGACTTGCTGTTGTTGGATTGAGTTTAGGGTTTGGGCCTCAGTCTCTTTCTTGATACTTACCCTGGTGTGTTTTGTGTTTCTGCTTCCGTCCTCACCACCAATGTCAGTTCATTACATTCTAATAACAAAATAGCACTTAAGAATATAGAATTCTTGAATTCCCTAAGGTTTGAGGTATTGCATATGATGGTTGCATAGATGACATGACCAATGGATAGGAAAAGGTCGTGGTATTTACCCAAATTAGCTAGGAGCACATGAGCTGGCAGGGTTAGGATCCTAGTTACAATCAAATTACTGGTAAATGCCGTTGGCATATTCACCTCTACATTGACTCTAGGTATAGCGCCCTCTCTGGCCCATTTCACTCCAGCCATTCCTTCATGATCACTTTCTCTGTTATATGAAATATATTTTGTGCACAGTGATTTAATAGTAATCGGCATATAAATGACAACATTTAGGTGTAAGTTTAAACAGAGTGCTTTTGTACCATAACCTATGGACAAACAAACATACAACCAGGGAAGTGTTGAGTTTAAGTTGTCCTAATTCTCCACAATGTTTTGATTCCAGATTTAGGAAATGGTTAAATATATATATCTTCAAAGCTACTATTTCTGGACTGATGATAATTGAGACTCAGAAACCCAGATTCTTGACATACAGTTGAGAGCTATCTAGGTTAGCCATTCAAGGTTAATTCAGAAGCTCTGGCAATGATTTGCAGATACGTCATAAAGTAGTTCAGTTTGTATAGTGTAGCAATGTCTAAGGTTGATGTGATAATGTTTCCAGATTACAGTAATGAATGCTCACATTCATTGTGCAAACATGGCACCAGACTATTATTTCATCCAGCCTCAGTTTGGTTACAATTAGTTGGAATGGATTAAAATCAAGATGACCACATCGTGATACAGGTCTATTGATTATAGACAAGCTGTGTGTAAGTACAGTACATGTATATCATGCAATCGTTGACACTTTGTGGTTTATTTAGCATTTTGAGAATCAGCTGAATTTGGAGTGGGCGGAGACTAGTTACCCATTGGTGATTACTATTGGTATTATGTAGTTGAATATTGAACATTACAAGCTGGAGGTCGTGGGTAGCTATGTAAAGGGTATGTATGTATAGAATGCTAGCTAGTATGTCTGCCTAGATAGTTCTACCATACACCTACCAATGGCCGACACCCACAGGATTGTAACAACATCCAGGTACTCCAAATGTCAACATGCTACCTGTCATCTAAAATCACAGTCCACCAACAAAAATATTTGCAATCATGAAAGATATCAGTCAGTGTCTGACCATCGACGGAGAAGGCTGATGGAGAAGACTGTAGCCGCAGCCTCAGGCGCATTATGCCTATATCGCTAGATTGTTTCCAAATCTAATTGTCTGAATAACTACTAGGTCGCCATCAGACTTGATGTACCAAGGGCAACAGAGGCGTAGTATGACATACTGACTGATGTAGGGCAGGCTTGTAAGATGTAGCTTTACAGGGCCCAACTTCATGGCTCTGCTTACCGTAAGCAAACAATCTGTGCTTAACGTCAAGCGTATTTCACGGGTTAGCGGGGAATTTTGGCGCGTGCGTACGCCACGTTACTAAGCATTCTATGCTTACACAGCTAGCGTAGAAATTTGACGCTTACAGGTAAGCGGAGAATGGTAATTGTAAGCGCATAATCGGCGGTAAGCAGAGCCACGAAATTTGCCCCTAGTGTCTGCCATGGTACCAGTTTCATACTCTACGGTGTGCAGGAAACGACCAAATACCATTTGTTCAAAGCCAGTATGATACCGAGCATCTGAAATCATTCATTTGTAGCAATTACTATTATTTTTTGTTTAAGTAACAATACTGATGGAGCCATGGATAATGTGTTGAGATATACTCATAATGTGAAGTCTTCTTAGTTAAGCCTTGTATTGGTTAATCTATTCTCAACCTGGATAATGTACTGAGCTTATACTTAGTCTTTCTCTATAAACACCTGGTTTTATATTGTATCAGCTGTTTGATGGACCTAAGCAAGTCAAACCAAAGCTAGAAGCTTTGTAGAACCTTAAATCCAGCATCCAATGTGATTGCTATGATTAAAGCCAGTATCCCTCAGACCTTAACAGCTGCTAGTTTGTGTGTATGTGTGTGTGTATGGGAATGCCAGGCAGACAGCTGCAGGTCACTATGCACAGATTGTCTAGCGGTATTGACCTTGCAACATAACCACAAACTCTTACAAGTTATTTCAATCAATTCTCATCTTCTCATATTGGCTTTTTATCACTTCAAATGTCATGGAATGAAGATCAAAGATATGTATTAGAGAATAAGATGACAAAAGTTGGTAGTTTTTTAACATCTTGGTTCTCCTATCATAAGGATGTATATGTACATCCACAGATTTCTCATGGAGAAAAAACTTGTGTCGAGATTTGTGGATTTTGTATTGAGGTAGGGTTGCATGCTATGAATAAGCAGTAAACGGATTTAAATAATAATAATAATAATGACATCTTCTACTGTGCTGGTATCCACAAAAATGCTGTCGACACTTGCTCAAAAAATAAAGTTCCTTTATGTCTTTCAATGGTGTACATGCAAGAACAAATGTATGACAAATCTCTATGGAATTAGGGGGAAATGATCCTTAAACGTGTTTTCAAGGCAGGTATTCTCATGTAGTTTTCTCATTTTTATTTTTGTTATTACAGGTTGGAGACAGTTTACAGAGAAAGATCCGCCTTCGGCCTGAGAAATCACACCTTGTAAATCAGCACATATTAGCAGGTAAGCTCACATCTATAAGAGTGCTATTGACCTCTTACACTCATGTCACACGCGGCGACTGTGCCACGCTCACCATTTTGGTTGGCAATGGGTTTTACGTGTAAGTGCTGCGTTGCCTAAAATGCGCACTTCACTGAACAACCGCACAGTGACATTGCCCACCAGTATGGCGGTTCCAAGATTCTTTTGATGATGACGTCAGGTGTATTGGTTCAATATGGAGATATGTTAGTTGTGAGACCTTCACTAATAAAGACGGAGTTGTTAACTCATGGAGGAAGGAAATACCTTCTCTGGTTATCAATGCTTGGATACATGCCTGTCCATGGGACTGAAGTTCTCTTTATCGTTGCTACAGTAGAAAAGGGATATGGAAAAGAGATTAGTTAGTCACTGCAAAGTTGAAGGTTAAGGGAAGTTAGGGTTAATGTGAGATTGTGAGTGTCCAGAGATGTGATAGCTTTCATCAAGAGATATCCCGGACACTAAAGGCTGAACGATGCAATTGTCCTGCTTGGTCTACTGTCACTCATTCTTGATTGATTGATGTTTGATGCCCGCTACATACAGGATATATCTACTAATGCTTCATTTATAGTGGCCTGCTTGGATGAAGGCCTCTACTTATGCCAAGTATCTAGCTCATTATTCTTATCAATGAAGTTGTTGTTTATTACTTGATACAAAGTACTTGTTAATGAGGAATTATGTGTCTTTGAATTCAGACAATGTTTGAGACTGCATGTTTGAAGGTCCTGTTATACAACATTTAATTAAACCCATGGTTCATATGACTTAATCATGGTGGTATGTTAGGTTTGTTAATACAACATGAGGAATTACTACAAATTAGGGTCACAGCTATAGACCTTTATCATGCTGCCTCCATCTTGGTCATGTACCTCGTATCAAATAAAAATAATGAATGCTAATAATCATTTTGAAAATGGGAACCAGACTATTTTGTTCTTCCAGCCTCGGTTTGGTTACATTGATATCAATGGGAGAAATTCAATACGGCTGCACCATGATAAAGGTCTATTGGGCTCATCATAGGAATAACAATTATTAATATTTGTTAACAAAGTATTCTTTGTCTTGTGTTTCCTTATATCAGATACCCACGTGGATCCTTTAGTGAATGCTACTCAGCAGAGGTTAAAGAGAGCTCGTCTTGAACAAGATCTTGACAGCAAGATCAAGAATAGACCTGGCCCTCTAGAGCTGATAGAGGGCAACATACTCAAGGCTGAAACTCTGGTTGAACAAGCTGTCAAAGGTATGTTGGTGTAACTTCAAACACTAGAGGGCGCTATAAGACATATACTGTGGTTGAAACACTGTTTGCTGGAGAATCTGTTTTCCAAATATGACAGAGGAGTGTGACGATGAATAGAAAACTCTTCAATTCATTGTGAAATCAAACTTCTGTTGTGAATTCTTGATACTTGTAATTGTTTTTCTCTGTTAATCAAGTTAAATCATTTTTAATAATTTTGTTTTTTCTTACAGATGGCAAGGTGAAATTCTTTAAGACAAACAGTCTTGATTCCGATGTTCCTTTTGAATTTGATGAGGACAGCCAAGAACCATACAGTGATGAAGCTTTGTCGCCCTCACAGTCCGAAGTCAGCCAGGCTGAGTCACAACTCAGCACTGGCAGCTTGCCATCTACACACACTATTACATCTTATGGAGATAACTCTAAGATTGCACAACTGCATCAACAGCAACAACAACTGCAGCAACAGCAGCAGCTGCAGCAGCAGCAGCAGCAGCAGCAGCGATCAGTTAAAAGTCCATCCCAGGTGTTGTCACCGAGAGCTGGACAGACATTTATTGCCATCAAGCAGGAGCCTGGTTTGATTAGCCCTCCTCCTACTACTAGTAATACATTCACTCCAATAACAGCCGTCTCTAATATCCAGTTATCATCAGGGAAGGTAACTCCTTCTCCAAGACAGCCACGTAAGAAGCAAACCAAGCGACCCAAACCAAAGGAGATTAAGTTTCATGAGTATAAACCTCCTAATGAGCAATCTAATAAGATCACACAAGCTAGCACCGTCAGTAATCCATATAACTTACTGCTCATGCAGCAACAGCTGTATCTACAACTGCAATTATTACAACAACAGCAGCTTATTTTGCCTAACACTGCAAACCAGAATAAAGCTACCACTTGTGCCTCGTCATCCTCTACATCAGTCACCTCTACTCATACCACTTCCAACACTACTACAACAACAGCTGTAGCACCGGCTCCCTCTCCTGTCAAACAGCAGATTGATATTAAGCCAAACATCTCCACTACCGGCAAACCTCGAATACTCTCCAATCTTGAAGACATGAAAGTGTCAGAACTCAAACTAGAGTTGAAAAACCGTGGACTTCATGTATCAGGCACAAAGCCTCAGTTGGTTGAGCGTTTAAAACCATACGCTGAATTAAACCCAATATCTACAGCTGTGACATCCCCAACTGAAGCCAATATCCCATCAGTAACATCAAGTACTAGAGTGTCTAGTTCAACTGATCTAGATTTAGCATTCAGTGAATCAGCTAGTGCTGGAGGTTCATTGAGTACTCCACCTATATCTCCTGAGTATCGTTCCTTGTTGTCTGTTACTTCAGAGCCAATGTCTCCAGGGAGCGCCTTTGATCCAATGTCGCCACCCACATTCCAAGGAGTGTTGACCACACCTGTGTGTAGTCCTGATACCGTCGGGGCTCAGAGCGCATCTGGGCGTGAAGGCAGCCCATTTGACCAAACACAGCTGGCATTAGATTCTCCTCTATCACAACCTTCTCTTCCAGTCAGCTCAAGCATCTTACCAATGGACATCAATAATGAAAACAGTAACCAGGACATGATGGATGTATCTAATGATATGAATTCTGGCAGTCAAATCAGCTCGGATATCTTACTCCAACAGCAACTTAAAATACAGGAGTTGGAACGAATGCTTCATCTCTCCCAAATGCAGCTTCAACTACAGATGCAGCAGCAACCTCCATCGTCAGCATTAACACCTTTGTCTATGCCACAGCAATCCCCTGGTGGCAAGCTCAATGAATCTCCTCAACAACTCCAACAAGATGGCAAACCTGGCTTCATGTTTCACAGCAAAGACTTTGCACATACACTCAATCAACAACCAAAGGTGTTTTCATTTGCCACACCACCACCCAATGGGCAGCCGTTTCTATTCAGTAAACAACCTACTAATGATGGCCAAACTATTCCTCTACCTAATGGCATCATTGCACCCAAGGCGACCTCCTTACCGAATAGTCCAACTGAACGTAATGCTCTGGGTATTGGTACTGGTATGACAAGATCTGTTACTCAACCAACATTTGCCATTCCACCTCCTAACTATGAGGAAGCGGTCAGACAGACAAAGGAAAGGAAGGTATGTAACATGTGTTCTAATAGACCCTTCAAGTCTTGTGCACGTCAAACATTATTGGGAACACTTTGATCCCACGTACGTTGCTTTAAAGACACTGGACACCTTTTAATTGTCAAAGACCAGTCTTCTCACTTAGTGTATCTCAACATATGCATAAAATAACAAACCTGTGAAAATTTGAACTCAATTGGTCGTCGAAGTTGCGAGATAATAATGGAAGAAAAAACACTCTTGTCACACAAAGTTGTGAGCTTTCAGATGCTCGATTTCGAGACCTCAAAATCAAATTCTGAGGTCTCAAAACCAAATTCAAATATTTTAGTGGAAAATTACTTCTTTCTCGAAAACTATGTTACTTTAGAGGGAGCTGTTTCTCACAATGTTTTATACTATCAACAGCTCTCCATTGATCTTTAACAAGTAAGTTTTTATGTTAAAAGTGATAACCGATAGTGTCCAGTGTCTTTAACACATGAGGGAAACAAAACTCTTGCACTATAACGGGTCCCAATGTTTGAATACCTACGGGACTTGTACAGTCTATGCTAGGATAACTGAATTTCTTACAATCAATATAACAGACATTGGTACTAGATATTCAAGCTTTGAGATCAACAATCCATCCATGTCTTTTTCTGTATTTCATTTTATCACTGATTTAGTAATTCAATCAGAAAATATTGCTTGTGTTATCAATTCTGTTTTCTGCAACAAACCCTGTGATGTTTGCTCCATATGCAATATGTCTGATAAAAACTGCTGTCATAGTTTTAAGACCAAATTCTTCAGCTGAATTCTGACATTTGTTGTGTTTCAGTGAAATTCTTTCTACACTCGATACTAATATACATGTTGTTTCACCACAATGCATTAAGTTTTGATGTCTGAATCGTGGCAGTAAAAGTGAACAGTCAGTCCTGAAAAGTTGTCAAACTGTCAGTATTTTATAGAAGTTAATTCAAAGGTCGACAAAAGAACATCTTTCAGGAACTCCTTTTCAAAGCTTGCACAAAAGCAATAATTGTGCCCAATTAACTAAGTTTCATATCTTTTCTGACAGAAGTCTGCAATCTTTGACTAAACGAAACTCTCATTCTTACTAGATTGTTTTGAATCCGTTGATGTTCTTTCATTGATTTGTGTTACCTTGTTATTTCTTCAGAGTCAAGGCAACAGTCCTTGTTCAGGGTCTCCAGTAGGATCACCACCAAAAGGCAGTGATGACCAGAGAAGTACCAAATGCCAAGATCTAGATGACCTATTAGAAGTCCTGGTGGATCATGGATGTAAGTAGCTCAAATAGTGGTATTTGCATTCTTTTACTCTCAGCTTTTCTTACACCATGTATAATGGTTGCGTTCGATTAGCTTCCCTGGGTCAACCCCGGTCTGCCCCCAGTACGCTTGAATAGCTTTGACATCATTCAAGAGGCTCACCCAGGTCCGCCTTTAAGTACCCTGCTTGTGGAACGGGTTACTTGGGGGCTGGCCTGAGGTGCATGACGTCACCATTCTTTATATCACACATTAATGCATCCCTACATAATAAGGTTTAAATTATTACTTATTTATGACTTGTTTTTCTTTCTGTTCTAGACCAAATTCCTATTACACCAAAGTTCCGGGATGTACCACGCACATTAATGAACTCATCAGTAGGCCTAACAACTGTAACGCAGTCCATTGTGCACGGCCGAGGAGGCTCTATTGATCTGAAGCTACCAGTACCAGGACCATCTCCTCCTCCTGTATCTCATCATACCTACCCAGCTACAGATCTACCCATGGAAGTAGATCCTACTGACTTAAACATTTCAGCTCTAGACCTTGGAGATACGGCACACCTTGGTCATGAGAGTCATAATCGCAGTCAGTCAATGCCTTTTGATATTCCAATGACAACCATGGATAACTGTGATGCAGATACAACCATGGCACTTAATAGTGACTGCTTAGCATCAGCTAATACTGAATCCGATCTCAACTGGTTAGATCTGGTTATACCCGGTTCTAGTACTGGATTACCAGCAGTTAATACTGCTCCACCCACATTCAGCATGGATGGAGCATTTGGAGCTACATTAGGCAAGGATCCATTCCCTCTTAACCTGTTGGATTTGAATGATATTAGTACACCTACTGATCTTCATCATCTAGAGGATGATGTATGGGATAATATCCCTGTCACAGAATGAGTCAATAGGGAGGTGCAACTGCACGTTCCGCGAGAACGTGAACGTGAACGTCAGAAAACTGTGTCGTTAAAATCTCACGTTTTTAGCATATGTGAAGTTACCATTTGTCACGTCAGGTACAGACGTCATACGTGAGCATGCAATAAGCCTGACGTCAGCCAGAAACGTTACAAATTGTTGACGTTCACGTTCATGTATTTGCTCGCGTAATGTGCAGCTAAACCTCGCTAATATCATCAACTCTGCATCAACTCTGCATCAACTCTGCATCAACTGGGATGAGTCATAGATACAATGTGATGTGATTATCTGTCAACCTTCTCCAATCCAGACATTCCTAGATGAACTCAAACAGATTCTAATGTTACATGTCAATAGTAAACTTATTGATTTATTGTAATTACCCAATCCCAATGCCTCTTGTATTGCTTGGTGTTGAAGATCTACTGTGTTTAGTTACAACTCCTTGAAGACATCAAACGGTAGTTGTCACCTTCCAAATTTGCCAATTTGTGAGTTGCCATTTTGTTTGACATGAATGTTGCAAACTTGAGATTAAGTTTGTCTCAGCACCAGGAATGAGCTCAATACCACACTTACTTGGCTGATGTTGTTTACAAGTTGGAGTGTTTCGGCCCTACAGCCAGGCTTCTGATGGATGATATCCAAGCCTACATCCGTATGGACTGTAAATGGGGTAACCAAAAAATAAATTGTAGCCCACACCTTGAAGTGGCCTTCAGCCCTTATGTGTCTGGCGACTTGCATACAATTTTTTTTAAAGTCCATCATTTGAACTTGATTTGCTCACATGTTGAGTGGTATAACATTCATTGTGTACAATGAATTGTGACAGTGGAACATGACGCCACTTTCCTGCCAATCTGTTGTCAAGCAACATTACATATGATGGACACACACTGTCAGAATGAACATTTCAATTCAAGCCATTATGTCTGAATTTTAGTGTCATTCATCCAGTGTCTGGACAGTTACTTATTGTCACAACTGAATTAATTCCAACAAGAGTCTTAATTGTTGCTGAAAACTGCAGTTGGATGGAGTTCCATGCAGCTGCAGTCTGTGTATAGTGTATTATAAAAGCTTCTTTTTTTGAGCAATTTTATGAATGGCGCCACTGTGGTTACACAACTATGCAGCTTGCATCAAAGCATGATTTGATTGTGCATCTCAAATATCAAGTATTTAGCACAGTGACTGGCACCGTTGGTCTTAAATAGTCTACATGTATATAGATGTATATAGGGAAAAATAACAACAAATTAACCATATGATTCCTCTTTTTATAAAGCACTTGAAAAGGTGCATATTTTTTTCTCAGCAATGTATAAATTGAGCTAAGATGAAAGCCCACGGAATCCCTTATTGAGGTCTGTGATGGAGAGATTTTGTTCACCATTTTGTGACTTGAGTAAATATGAAAAATACCCTGCGGTTTTGGTATGGTGGCAATTTCATGGGTGCATTTATTTTCTAATGTTTATTTACTACTTTGAATTATAAATTGTTTGTATTGTACAGAAATGTTGAAAAGAAAAATTGTAAAGATTTCAAAAATACTCTTATTGGCGAAGAATTTAGAAATGTATATTGTTTTGCTACATTTGGGTCTATTTTGCAAAAGTTGCATTGTGTTATTATTTATAAAATAGAATAAAAGTTTTGTTATACATATAGTTTGTCTTTAAATATTTATAGGCAAGGCAATTGTTTGTTACGTATTTTCTAAGTTGGATGTAGTTTAAACAAGATATGACAAATTTACATAGCTTAATTCACATCTACGAATAGTCTGACTAAAATGAAGCAGTTTGAAATGAAAGACACCTACTCTGAACAGCAATCAGAGCTATCTAGTTTCCAATCTTCAAGCTGCTGTCATTCACAGCCAAGTTACAAGCTGCTAAGAATGGGTCTTGAGTTAGTTTCAGATGTAACATCACTCAATTCAAGGGTGGCATGGTTGGCTTGTGCTTAAAGCACTTGCCTCTCACCAAGGTGACCCTGGTTCGTATCTGAGTTGAGTTGTGCGTTGGTTCTCTGCTGTGCCACAAGGGTTTTCCAGACCATCCGGTTTTTCTCCCTCGGAAAAAATCAAACACTTTCGATCTCTGGATGGCTCCGTGGTCATACTGAGTTGATGTGGCTGGCAGCCAGAGGCGCCCTCGCATGCCTGCTTCTCGAACACGTTGTAGCTGCGTCCTTCGCAGTTCAGCTCTTAGCTGCGAGTAAGGATGATTAGCCCCCTCAAATTATTTCAATTTAAATGTTGAACTTTATAACGCTGCATAGTATGCTACATGTAAACACAAGCTGCTATAAGGTGCACCTCTAGCAAGCCTTATATGTGAACAAACTGAAATAAGGAGTTTTGCACACTTTTCAAACTAAAACTGCACATTTCCACACACTGCATATGATGTGCTATTTACAGCATTTGTGTATGTATTGTTATCAAAGATTGTAGAGTGCTAAAGGCACATGATGGGGAACTTGAGCTTTATTGGTTCTTATTTCAGAATCAAAATGTTTTGTTATATCATAAATAGCTTTGATCATTCTCTGCAACTGATCTAATGTTGCATCAAAAGATTTGCTTGCTAAAATGGCGTCTAGAGCACATTTTAGCATGTGTTGCCCATCTTGCACCATTGGTACTCTATAAATCTTTGATTATAACTAACTGTCTAAATTCAATCACATACATCTCAACATGGGTTTGATGGGAGCTAGAGAAAACTCACAGTTAACATCCAAGCCAGAAAACATCAATTGCCCAATATTGCTTCACAGGGACTTTTTTATTTTTCTAACAAAAACAAAACACAAGGCCACTTTCTTTAAGATTTCAAAGTAAGAATAGTATTGTGTTGAGTATTTCAATAAGAATTGTCCTTATATACCAAACTAATTGTGATGTAAATAAGAGTTGTCAAAGTGTTTGTCAGTCATGCAGAGACAAGTCATAATTACATCAATGTTAAATTATTGTCATTGTTTTTAAACTTGGCTTCTAATATATGAAATAAAATGGACAAATCCAGATACTTGTAGACGTTATTATTATGCAAATGTCTTAACCATTGATTTAATCAATACATTTGTGTGGAATATATTGCATCATACTCTAGTAATACTGTTTAGGTACGTGGTCATTTACAAGTTGGCTAAACATCTGTACCTAAATCATAATGCAATATTTTCCATACTTTACTTTTATACCTTACCTATTCCAACTAATATATTTAATTTTTTTAAACAAATCTTTGGCGAATACACAAATAATTGTCAATTTATTAGGACAGCATTGGTAAACTAACAAACTGATAACATGGTGAATGTATATACCTTAAGCATCTGAAGTCAGATCTTAAGCATCTGAAGTCAGTAGACAAGGGTACCTCTTACTAATGGGTTGCGTTGTGCAGACATAGCAATCATCATGACTTTATACCTCTAGTCTAAGATGACAAATGATGACATCCATGCTTGGCGTGTATGGCCAGGTTAATAAGTAAAATAATCTGAATGCATTACTCTGATGCGCATCTAATGAGAATATAGGTGCAGTTATCTGTATCTGTATTCATATCACATAGCTCCATGATATCACATGCTTGCAAAACCTCTCTAGTGTTCAGCCGTTCATGCCCCCCATCCACAAAAACATTCACACATATGTTTGCCATCCAATGAACAGCAGTAATAGTTGCAGTTCAGTAGATGCCAATAAATCATTGTAAATTTCTTGGGTCTTTGGGCATTTAATATATTTCTACTCATTTAGATAATAAGAATGTCATGTTAAGGTTAATAAAGATGTCTGTAATAATGTTCTGATGACATCATCATAGATGATCAAGCAAGGTTTCATCTTAGGCACATATCCATTTGCGTCATCTGCAAATATATTCCCAGCTTTTGTCCTGTGTCATTTGCAAAATAGCGAGCATTCCATCCTCATCCACCGCCTTTTATCTCATGTTTCTTAAAACTCACTTCAGGAATCAACTCTGTTTAGCACCATACCTGTTAACTTCAATGAAACTTCCCTACGTGTGTATTTATGTGAAACCTTTATAGATGACCTATTGTTAGGGAATTAAGGATTATGTATCTATTCCAATTTTCTTTAGATCTTGAAAGAAATGAACAATTGGAGTGATTGATAACTCCTAGAACACTCTACTTGGGTTTCATTAAAACACCTTGCTAGTCATGTATTTCATGTATAACACTGTAGTAAGTTAAGCAGCCAATAATTCCACATTTGCCAGAACACAGAGCTTTAGAAGTCATTTTGCTGAGTAAGGCAGTTTTGTTAAACTGGATAAAGTTGTTATTGTATCATCACATTTCCTACTTGTAATGCCATCAATCTAATAAATGACTTGCTGTGTATGTACCCATACTCCTAGTTTGTGGATTTGCACCTTTCATTGTCTTGTTTCTATGGGTGCGTTCGTTTAGCTTCCCTGGGTCGACCTGGTCTGCCCCAGTACGTTCGAATAGCTTTGATGGGGCTCACCCGGGTCAGCCTTCAGTGCCCTGCTTGGGGGTGACCTGAGGTGCATGCCGTCACCACGAGAGGGCGAGTGTGATGGTTCGATTAACTCTTGTCAGGGGCTCACCTGAGTGAGTACTGCGGGGTCGACCCAGGGAAGCTAAACGAACACACCCTATAGCTTCAGAGCTACTTCCATTCCACCGAATCATTTCAACATCATCATACATGAATCATCATCTTTAAAATCAGCACACATGTTGCCTTCATTCAAGTGGGTTTATAAAGCTTTGAGTATCTAGCTCTACAGCATAGCCCACCCTAACAGATTTCCAGTTCCCCTCCCCCACGCTAGTGCCCCCCCCCCCCCCTCCGACAAAAATCACGCGAATGGCCAGTCCCCCACCAACTTAAAAAACGTTTTAAAAAGGCCCATTCTGACTGTATGTGTATCAAAACCTTCATTTACGTGTATTATTTGACACCTAAAACATTTGTAATTGTATTTAAGTAAGCCTAACATCCCCTCCCACCCCATCGCACACACACAGAGCACACACCACCAGCTCTGACAACAACAAGGCCCCCAATGTACCAATAAGCATCCAGGTATGTATGCATATAGATAAAGATAGAAATGGGGAGTCATTTTGACAACTCTGGTCCTTGGTGCATGTATACAACATTATGTCAAAAGCTGCAATATATGTGACCCAACATGAATACCAGTGACAAATGCAACTATTCTCTAAGTGAGAAAATGCATATTATCGTTTTCCCCAAGCGGATTTGGATAATTTGTTCACCATGCTCTCCGACTTGGCTAAAGACAAGCTAGCAGTGACTTCTAAGAAGCCCTTTGCTGGCGGCAAACTTTAGGAGGTTTTTAAGAAAGTTGACTTGGCCTCCCACAAGGACATGTTGTCAACCTCCTTCCTGCTTCTCCTCATTGAGTATCTAGTATCGGGTTGGGAGAACGACTCATGAGTGCCAGCAGATTTGTTAACCACAGCTTTTCATTGCCTTGTGTGAATACAGTCAGTTATGCACTGGAGTTCTTCACGGATTGGTACTGCGACAAGTACGTTCCGGGGGTGGATTTCACAAAGAGTTAAGACTAGTCTTATCTCGAGTTAGGACGAGTTATCCTAAGTTAGTCCTAAGTTAGGACTAGTCCTAACTTTGTGAAATCGACCCCTGGTGGCATATGGTGTTCATAAGGTGTTTTGCACCAGTGCGGATTGCTGTGACTTTAACTTGCACACCGTTTATTGTGTTGTGCGCTACCTACGTGGTTTACTGAAGATTAAACCTGTACCTATTTCAAAATGATTTGCATCTTTGAACAGCTAGGGGCCACCCTACTCGTGCGGCAGGTGGTGAGTGTATGGGGTCCCGAGCACTGCTCAAGCAAATGTGCTCGAGCTGTTGGCAACTGCAGTATTTTCAGACCCTGATTGTGGGCAGTAGAATCCTGGTTCAATGTGACAACACCACAGTGGTGCCTTAAATCAATCACCATAAATTGTGTAAAATGAAGACCAACTCTCTGAAGCTAAGCAGATAATGGGGGGTCTCCTCTTCACCTACCCAACACCCTGCCCTTATCTTGAATTAGCAAGTAGTTTCAGCACGATGCGCGTCTCAGTTGGTCATTATTGTTTCAAAATGTGGCCATATGATTATATTGCAACAAACGGGTACACATCCAAACATACAAGGGCACCAGACCAATTAAAATATTTCATTGCATAATCTCAAGAGCCAATGCAGAATTATAAATTCAATGTTGATTCAAGTTTCTTTGTCAATCTTGAAACTGTAGTACAATATTATATGCTAAGTAAGAGTGCGGTATGATCTTTCTAATATAGGTGGCCCAAGGTATCAACAAATATTCAGGATACTTTTAGATGCTCTGGGCTGGATTTCACAAAGAGTTAAGACTAGTTTTATCTCGAGTTAGGATGAGTTACTCTTCCTAACTTAGGACTAGCCATACATTTTTAATATCTCCTAAGGACTAGTCCTAAGTTAGTACTAGTCCCAACTCTTTGTGAAATCGACCCCTGAGACAGGCTATTTTGACTGATATTGAGTCACAAATGCGAATAGAAGCGCATATCTTGAACAATTTGCAACAACAAAAAACACAGCTTTCCTTGTTGTTCACAATGGATAGGTTAGAAGCAATGGTCAGTGCCTGCTGAGAAACTGAAGCCAACCATTTCTCTTCTCTAAAGACTAAAACATTCCAAGAATGAAACCACTCCTCAGTCTTTCATACAGGGTCTTCTGCATTATTTATTAGTTTGCGTTTTTATTACCATACAAAACAGTAGCAATTACCAAAGGTTGACATCAAGCCAGATATATTTCTTCTCACTTGAAACCACTATAAATGCAAGCCATCAATCCACATGTCACAACAAGTGACAAGCACCTCCAAAAGTGTGTATCAAAAATAATCTCAAGATGCCTTTACGGGAATTCTTAATACTTGAAATGAAAAACACATCACCCTGTTGCAGTAAAACATCAATTAATGAGAATGTTGACATATAAGCATCTACTAAAGGCATTGGCATTAATTAACAATACAACTAAGAACATAAGATACAGAGCAGGTATGCATCGTGCGTTACCTTTGCATTCATAATTGCACAATATTGAATAAAGAAGCGCTGTAAATCAACAACCTTAAAATGTTACTATTATTTAACATTAACACAACACACGTCTTACTATCGATATTAATCTTTATGCATTTGAAATGAAGATGTGCAGTTGTAGTCTGTTTAAAGGCTTCAGTCAATCTTGCTTAAAAACAACAATCATGGGACCCAAATTGAATTATTGTTTAAAACTGCATGAAAACCATTGGCCTCCATATAACAGCTGTTTACTAATGTACTTTGGATATTCGTTGGATTAAAAAGGTCTTATTTTTATTTATTTTTCTACAGCCCTCGCCTAACAGTAAAAGACAACAACTGTTCACACTTTAATTTTTATAAATGCCCTCATTAATATTATCAGAAATGAAGTGATTTCAAAATGCCCAAGAAAGCATAGTATAGTAATGACTTGGAACCAGTGCACGTAACCAAATATCCCAAATGCTGCCTGCTGAAACAAGGGTTTTTTATTTACAAAGAGAATCCAATTTAAATAAAACATAATTCAAAATATATATTAAGAGAGTTGTTATAAGTTAAACAAAACTACCGATACAAGTACAAAACAAAACAACAAATATAAACTATACAGATGCAATTCCAACTTTGATGCATACATAGCTTTTCTTTTGTAATTTGTTGGTTTCAGGTTATGTTTTCAGGGAACTTTCTGCCATTATAATTACACATCAGTTCATAACCAATGCCAAACCTACATATTATATTATTCAATGCCATTGTGAATGTCCATTATGATGTAAAATCCATCAAAGTTACATGGTGCATTTCCTTATTAGTAGTTTTAAATACTCACATTACTGTTTGCATTGAAATGGATACAATATTTTTTTGGTCATCTTAAATTTTGTTTTAACAAAACAATGGCAGTAGGTATTTTCTTACACTCTGTACAGCGAGTTTATGCCGACTCAAGAAAAGCATTTGGAGCATAACAACATAGGTCCAGGGGTCGATTTCACAAAGAGTTATGACTAGTCCTACCTTAGGACTAACTCGAGTAACTCGTCCTAACTCTAGACAAGACTAGTCTTAACTCTTTGTGAAATCCACCCCTGGTGAATTAATATTCTACCATTTTGCTATTGACTCTTTACTGTCTAGATCATTTATCTATGCATAAGTTCAAGGGTATATTGTTTTATATACAGAATCCCCCTTTAAAAAGAAGGGGGGGGGTCACCATGCTCATTTATTTTCCAACAACCAATTATAATTCCTGGGGAGGATGCTTGAGACAAACATCCTTATAAATTGAAACAGATTAATTGGTTACAAGAAAGAGAGATGTGATCCAAAGGCTGCTCAGTCCAGACCATAGTTGACAGTAATTGAAGGTTTTGTGGCTTGGTGATTGTAGTCTTCTAATGCTACATGTAGTCATAACAAGGACAGTTGGCTCCCCTGCCAAAGCTGCCTGTCATAGCGGCTCTATCTTAACTCCAATGGTTTCTCATCAACCTAATCAGGTCCCAATTCCATAGAGTTGCTTAAGCAAACAAAATGGTTAAGCACGAAAATAGCTCGCTTATTTTACACATGTTACTGACCAAAATTTCATGCCATATACATTGCTTGTGACTGGTATTTAGCTGCTGTTTACTTAGCATAACAATTGAGTGGAGTCTTGGCCGGAATCTGATTTTACTAGGCAAGGATTTGTTTGGCTACGCAACATTTTGAGCTTAAGCAGCTCTCATAGAGTCGCTTAAGTAGACAATAAGTAGAAATTAGCAGGATACCAGATTTACAAATTGTAAATATGATATGATAGTTTGGCAGATAATCTACTGGTAAGCATAGTTTGTTGTGCTAAGCTACTATTTGTGCTTAATCGGCTCTTAGAAACTGGGCCCTGCATGATGTCAATATTTCTTGTTATGCACAATAATCTCATTGCTTAGTACAGTCACAACTTCCAAGGAATGCAGCATCCACACACAGACAATTCCTATCTTTGGAGACATCATGAGATGCGATCCCTCTATTTTATCTCCTATTGAATAATGAACACATTGTTCATGTATAACGTTTTTGTCCTTAATACATGTCCAAGTTGTAAGACATTACATTTTCAAGATGGCAACATCCCATCTTATTTGTATTTATTTCAAGTTTGATTAGCTGTATACAATGTGGAAACGTAATGTTATAGTAGACCTAATAAGTACAGTATGACCCCTGGACAACTATACATGTAAGCTTACAAAAATTACCCAATCTGCTGGACATAAACACACTAACAGGGTCTACTCTGTAGTAACTTGTTGACAAGTCATTAAATGTTTGTCACAGTAATAGAATAACGGCTCTCAAGGGACTAGACTCACACGAGACTGCTGGTCATGTGCCACCTCTGCTCTCGCGCCAGTAGTCCGGCGCCAGCAGTCTTACGAGGGCAGTAAATAGTCATGTGAGAGCCATTACTGCGACAAACATTTAACGACTTGTCCTCAAGTCTACACCATGTATTATGGTGCTTGTCACCTATGCTGTTTTTTTAATTTGTTAGAATATAAAATAAAAGTGAAATGAAATGAAAGAAAAGGGTACCCCTTTTGAAGCATTGGCATTGATCATGTACTGCCAATAAAACAAATGTTTAATGTGTTTTTGTTGTACTGAGTTCTGAATGGATAGAATATGGCTATTATAGTAACAGAATGCTGGTAGGTATGAATGCTATCTCCATCACTGCACAACAAAGATCACATTCAGTGGGTATTGTTGACAAGATAGAAATTGTGTTCATATGATGCCATCTATCCAAGACACTATCTTAATAATCAGGGGCCAATTTCATAGAGCTGCTTAGCACAAAACTTTGCTTAGCATAAAATTTCTTCCTTGATAAAAACAGGATTACCAACCAAATTTCAACGTGACTTTCAGGATAAGCAAACAACAGCTGAATACAAGCAATATGCAACAAATGGCATTTGGCCCTAGTTGGAGGAAGAGTTGCTCATTTGCCCAACCTTTACCCCATGGGTACATGGCACTGCCATTGCATGTCCATTGTTCTATTTACCTACTCATCCATAGAAGATGCTGGCTGATAATACCATAGTGCCACACCCTTAACCAAATCAGTGAAGCATGACATTCAATATGATTTGATGTATTAATGCACAATGCTCTAATTGTCAAACAGTGCATGCAGATGAAATGATGAACTATAGACCATACCAGTATCATAACATGTACACAGAAAAATGATTCCTTCCATAGACCAATCCTTTACATGATACACAGGAAAAATATGGACGAGCATGTGTGACACCCCCCCTCCCCCACCCCCCCCCCCCACCCCACCCCACCCCTTGGTCTTCAATTCAGGGAACAAAATAGGGGGGAAAAACTATCCTAATAAACTAGCAGCAGCTCGTTTTTTTTTTGCAATTTTATAGTATCATAACAATGCAAAGCTTTTGTGAGCGCATTCTTGGCTGCCATTCATTCAATTGTTTTAAAAAGACGAGTGTTTTTAAGAGCTGTAGAGAATTCCATCAAAGACAGTGGACACTATTGGTAATTGTCAAGACCAATCTTCTCTCTTGGTGTATCTCAAAAGCATAAAATAACAAACCTGTGAACTCAATTGGTTGTTGAAGTTGTGAGAGAATATTGGAAGAAAAAACACACAAGTTGTGTGTTTTCAGATGCTTGTATTCGAAACCTAAGCTGAGTTCTCGAATTCAATTCAAATATTTTAGTGATAAATTACTTTTTTCTCAAATACTACGATACTTCAGAGGGAGCCGTTTCTCACCATGTTTTATACTGTCAACAGCTCTCTATTGCTCGTTACCAAGTAAGGTTTGATGCTAACAATTATTTTGAGTAATTACCAATAGTGTGCAGTGCCTTGACAGGTACAATGTACTATGACTTGAACCTTAGATAACCTTTCATGGGTAATCAGGGCAGATATCTGAACCTATGGACAAACAATAGACAGGCCCGATACTTCACGGAGGCCTCCGTGTCCCATGGTCATTGCCTTGGTGCCCTTGAAATGCTCCAGTACAAGTTTGCAATTTTATCATAGGGTGCCCTTTACCAAGAAGAAAATGCCTTGGTGCCCTTGCCCTTTCAAAAACGAAGCATACAGCCCTGAATAGACCTTGCTAAACAAGGAAACTAGACTACATGTCCTATGCTGGAGCTGCTACATCATGTACCACACTGATCATTGAATTGATACAATTCTTGATTGGAGTACCCCTATAGAATGATATCAATTCTTTCCATTGTACAATTCATGATTTAGCAACAAACCTTGTATTGTGCATAATGTAATGTATGTACCATCCCATGTACACTGTATGCATACTGTGTAGGGGGTGATGTGGTCTCAGAACCAAAACTGATTTGCATTTTGTTTTTAACTAAAACCAAGCAACTAAAATCAGCTTTTTGGACAGCAGATACAATCATACATGATCGTGGATAACATTTCATATATAAAAAATATTGACTTTTTGCTATTAGATTGCATTTAACAGGTACTGTTTGCCAGAGAATTACATTGTTAAAAAGATAATCTATTTAGTTCTTGATAAACAACCACATTTTCAAAACATTTTTGAAATCATTTGTAGCTTTATCTATTGTGTTTATTACTGTGCAAGTGCATTTTTAGGAGCCTACTACAATTTCCATAGTTATAACAAAATCACAATAAGTACCCCCCAAAAAAAACGTTTTACCTAAAATGAATGGCTGCTTACCAACTACATGTAAATGAACAATGGTTAACTGTGCTACCAGTTCAACACTCAAGCTTGGACTTAGTGTAAAAGTCACATCATCCTTTTTACAAAAAGAGTGACTGAGTCCATTCCAGGACATTTTCTGGCAGGCAAGGTTCTACACTGGTCATATTTTTTTTATATGGACTATAGCACTCGGCAATATAAAGGATAACATTAGTGGTAAGCTAATGGCTCTCAAACAAACGCGCCAAATCTCACTAAAATTTGCGTGCATACATAACCAAGTTTTATGTTTACTTGCGTGTAATATAAGTGCAGTTTAGCGCTCCAATGATGTGGTGACCGTGTGATGGTGGAATGTTAATCTAACCTCCGGGTATTTTCAACAGAAGTGACATTATTAGTGCGGAGTGCTAGTTTATGTTTTGCATTGTAATCAGCCTTTCCCATGAAATGTGTAAACCCCACATCATGCGTGTGCGAAATGCGGGAACATCATGCATTTTTGCGTGGACTGTTAGTAAGGATAAGCCTACATGAAAGATTTGATATGTGCCCCCTTTCTTCGTATCAGAAGTTGATACGAAATCTAGAATGTAAGAATTTGTTTTCTTCCGTTGAGTTACAGCTTAGTAGAATAAAGCACTGTGCCTGCAAAACTAAAAAGTCCAGGCTCAGTGGCTCTTTTGTCCATGTAAAGAAAATGTCATGATTCAGGAGATTAACCTACCATCACTGTGTTGCATGGCAAATATACTGAATGAACAGTACATTGGAAAGTGTGTGTATAATTTACTTCACAAACAAATCCGTGTATAATCTGTCACTTTGACCCAATGTTGCTTCCTCTGATATCAAATCCAGAGACCACAAAATAAAGTTTTGTAGGCAAAGGCACACCATACACATACAATGTACTCCAAGATAGTCCCAACCAATCGCCTTAAATGTACAATCCAATTATAAATCAATCTACAGTTATTGGTAGGTCGATGATTAGACCCTAATCTTGGCCTTGCTGCCCTAGTAAAAGGGCATTCAAAATGCCCCGCTGGAAACTCCCCTTAAAATTGCTTTGTCCTTTCAAAGAACCAGTCAATCCATAATCTGAGTCTATTAACCACACCTTGGCCCCAAACAAAGTAGTTGCTAAATAGCGAGGACAGTATCATTCCCCAATGTCAAATTGTACACTGGACCACGGGCCTGAGGCAAAGAGGTTTTGTGTCACAGGCCAGTAAACTAATAGTCTTGGTGCAAGACGTTTCTCGTTTTCCATTCACGCATCGACACCTGACTTAGTCCACTCACCGTCTCGCGGGGCGGTGAGTGGACTATGTCAGGTGAGTCGTTGTGGGCGCTGTTGGTGAGTTAGCCGCTCTGTGCGTAAAAAGAAAACGAGAATCGTCTTGCACTAAGACTAGTAAACTAATGACTGGACAAGTCTTGCAATCTTAGGGCTTCTTCAACTGAAGAAGAATACCTATAAACGCTGTGCAACATTCTGTTCAAACATGTCAAATGTTGTCTTAGAGTCTGATAGAATTCCTTTCAATTCTATTTAGTAATGAGGTATTATCTACCTACCCATGAAGACAAATGAGATCAAATCTGCTTTTATGTCTTAGTACTTGTTTAAATAAAAACAGTTAAATGTATACATGTTAAGCTTTGTCATGACATTTTTAATTTGTCATTTTGTTTTAGATTTCTGAATTGTAAAAACAATTCCGGTCCAGTAAACATTTTTTATTCACAAGCCCTGTGGTCTTGTGCATTTTTACCCCAAATTCGAGCCCAGATATCTACAAGGTTTTTATTATTGTCAAAGGCCAGGTATAATATCCAAAATATTTAATTTAAGTTCAATGTAGTAAGAACAATCAGTACAAAATCATACTTCTTGGACGAACTTGAATGTTTCAGGACTGTACACATTCTGTCCATTACATTATGTACATCATGGTGTCAGAATGACATAGGTTTTGATTTAGCCGTCTTTCATCAGTTGTTAATGAGGGATTATACAAGCATTGAAAATGAATCAATCATTTACAGTTTGATTTGTAGTTACACCTATGCATCCGTTTAGAATGACTTCAACAAAGTTTATTTGCCTAACAATCCATTAATTGGGCCTTGTACAATACTTACTTTATATCCACGCGATAATACAACTATTGTCACAATATTTTCCTACATTTTTGGCTTACACCATTATGGTACTGAATGACACTGTTGAACTAATATAAGTTATCACACAACCGCGAGTGGAATACGGAAAAATATAGCACTTCTGCGCCTCATATCCAACGAGGCCGCTATATTTTCCGTATTTCCACGAGCGTGCGTGTGATAACGTATTTATCTTCTATGGCGCGCGACACCAAAGACGCAGGTAGTGATAATAGCCATGCAATATAGGTTTTTATCACCACTCCATTCTGCGAATCTGATGGAAGGATTAGCGCGTACTTGAAGATAAAGTTTGATATGACTATTTTGTTGAGTATTAGAGAGTTGATAGCAACAACAATGCATCCTTGCGCCATCTATTCTACATTATTTACATGTTTGTTAGGTATGTTGACTGAATCTTCTTCAGATACAAATGATGTGAATGTATTAATCTTGCTGTGTCTGGTTACACCATCACACCTTCTTCATCATCATAACCATCATCAATATTTGCTGTCCTTTGGTCTTCCTCTTGCTTCTTGGCCAATAGTTCATTTTCATATTCCACAAAGTCATCAAATAGACTTGGCCATGCCTCGTTGTCATCATAGTTTGTCAAATCATCTCCAATGACTTCAGTGAAATTGAGAAACATTTGCCAAGTATCCCTTGATATACCACGTACTTGATGAGCCAGTAAGAACTCACACCATCTCTCTAGTATCTTGACATATCTCTGTGAAAAGACAAGCTTCCAAAGTGGTATTGCCATATCACAAGGAAGGGAGCGTTGCCCACCTTCCACATCCAGTCCAAAGTTAAACGTGAAGCGATATAAATCTTTAAAAGTCACTTCATTTTTGACTTCGTTCATGAGTTCCTGGAACTTACTCATAATAGCTTTGATGGAGTCTGCTCTCAGAGCTCGACACCCATTCACAAACTCTGTTCTCGTAAAGCGACACATTGCAGAGGCTTGAAATTTCCAGGCTAAGACAAGCACGATAAACTCCTCAGCATTAACCTGTAAATCCTGACAAAACCTTTCCATTCCATCATCTAGGATTGCATCTTCATAGCTATCTTTGTACTTCTCAAATAGCCTATTGACTTTACTCTCTGAGAAATCTGACTTGGACTGTCTGTGTGTACTGTCTACTCCGTTGCGAGTTGATGATGCTTTAGCTTTGTCTTGATAGTGCATATGAGAGCCATTAGATTGTATCCGTTCCATGGTAAGTTGTTGAGTTGTTGGTGCTGAGGCTATAATCGGTTCACGTTTGGGCACAAGGGGTGGGGCACTCTCGGTATCAGTCAACGTACTCTGCGCTGTCAGGGTGGCGCTTTTGTCTGGAAAAGGCAACCCAGCTTTGGATCTGCCATGACTGTCTGACCCATCATTCTCACTGCAACTAGAGAAGCACTTTCCCATTGGGACAGTCTGTACAGCAATGATATTCACTAGCTCCTATGTTCACATTCTCATCCTTGTGCAATCTCAGTCAAACATCAGGATGTCTTTAGGTGAGTTGTCATCAATTAACAAACAACTCAGTGTCCCTCTGATCTCAATCTTCAATGAATCCTATTAGGATGGCTACCTGAAACACAATCAAACAAAGTCAATTACCTACTCAATTATGCACACATCTCCCTGTGTAACGTCATAACCAGTACATAATATAAAAGTACTATTTTACAATACATATCTTGAACAGTTGTGCAGTAAACCCAATAACTTAACTTTGTTGACCTAATTTAAATATAAGCTTCAACATCTATAATAAGTTAGGTTGGGTTACATTTCACTAGGCAACTTAACAGTGGATACACGTGTCAGTTTTAATCAACACAACAGTGTTTTCAAAGGGGTTTTTCCTTTTATGGGCACCAGCAGTAAGCCAATTTTTCCGTCTTTGAATCAACCAGAATGATTTCGGATTTTAATTATGCCAACAGCAAAAAGACTTTTGTTACGTTTTTTATCCAACATCACTTAAAGCGATAATTTTGGCATTCATGAATTACTTAATGCATGATTTCTCCTACAATGGAGAAGTCGCTTAATGGATGCTACACATGCATGCTCCGAGTGCCGCTCAATGTATCCTGGGAGGACCACGTAACCAATGAAGACCTATATGGCAAGCTCTGTCGGAGACAAATTCGCAGCCCGTCGGATGCAGTTAGCAGGCCACTGTTACAGGCACCCGGAGTTGGAGGCACACAAAGTCATTCTCTGGAAACCAATTCAAAATACTCCTCGCTACTGAGGAGTATAAAAACAATGTCTATTCCTCAATAAGGTCAGCAACCTTGGTACTAAGTTTTCTGGCTGGAGACCCTGAATCAATAAAGTGACAAACAGGTTTGTCTACATGGCCTAACTACATCCCTGACCCAGTTCCCACTGGACCCCACATTGATCCCGCATTGATCCCGCAATTCGAGAAAAGGGCGATCAGACCCCGCAAATTGAGGGCAAGCATCCGTTCACAAAAGGTGGATCAGCGCGCAATCATTCTCAAGTGGGAACGCGACTGCGATTCACATCCTTTTTGCGGGGTCAGGATCTTGTAATTGTGGATCCAGTGGGAACGCAGTCACTACTGACAGGCTAGTAGTGTAGTACTATAACAGGTTTTGTTTACACCGAGGTCATTGACTTTGCTTGTGAACTTGGAGGTCGACAGAACCATCATCAACAGAGGAAAACAAGATGTACTGGCCAGTGAGATTATATTAATATTAAACTTCATTTCATTTCGTTTAAAAAGGACCTTGATGACATGTAAGAAACAGGCAGTGAACTAGGAGGGTTTACATAAATGTACAAGTGACAGTGTGGGTGTTCTTCCCATCAAATGTTAATAAGGGAATCAATGTGTGGTGAAGAGGTTTTCAACTAGTGGTTTAAACCCACACCGAGGCCTGGACTTCGTCGAGGTAAATTATCAAGAACCAGGCCTCAGCGGGTTTAAACCACTAGTTGAAAACCGATTCAACACACTTTGATTCCCATTCATAAACACCTTTTCGGTAAAAAAACATCAACACTTTTGGGTCAAAAGGTAAAACAATAAATGAAAAAGTTATAATTATTCAATGTTTTCTTCCAACACAACACCCCTCCAGCTATGAAATGGTAAAGCCCTCCGCCACCTTCGGGTAAACAACTCCTTATAAGGGAATGCTGTGCGCGACGCGCGTATCGCGTGATGTGGCACAACTGTTTCAGCCGTTGCTCTCGACCAATAGGAATGAAGAAACTGTCTTATACGCACAGGTGCAAGCGCGCGTGTCACGCCCATGTTATAACACTTTTTACTGGTGTTACATCTGTTACATCATCCGTTCAAACAACACCTCGTGATGGCCTCTCGACCAATCAGAATGGATAAACTGTCTTAGGTATTTATGAATGTTCTTTAAAATGCACACTTTTGGTATTTATTCAAAATAATTGTAAGTAAGCATAAAAAACTTACTGGTCATGAGCAATGGAGGGCTGTTGATAGTATAAAACATTGTGAGAAATGGCTCACTCCGAAGTAACATGCATTCTGTACCGTATGTAGACCTAGTTTATGAGAAAGAGGTAATTTCTCACTCAAATATTAAAAGACTTCAGGGCTAAAGCCTTTTAATATGCATCTGAAAGCACACAGTGTATACAGTGCAACAAGGGTGTTTTTTATATCATTATTCTCTCGCAACTTCGATGAACAATTGAGTCCAAATTTTCACAGATTGTTATCATATGTTGGGATACACCAAGTGAGAATACTGGTCTTTGACAATCACATCTTCCAAATTTGACTACATGCCTGACTGTAATACATTCAAGTAATACCTGCAGGAATCACTGGGCCATAACATTTTCCGTTCCGAATGATTTGCAACACAAAACTTGAAACATATTGTATGTGAAATCACATTTAACCTTTAAAAAACTAATTCTGACTAGTATTTTTATGAAGAGTGCAGAATGTATTGTGTACTAGAGGATTGAGGTCATTCCATGTAGGAATGAAATGTATTTTGCAATTATACAAATGATTATACATCATTCCAGGATTCAGTCTCTATTTATTAGATTGTCTAGACTCTTTATCAAATTGTTAACGATCTATTACAAGTTAGCCATGTGCATGATAATCACTACACATTGCACCAGCCTAGCCAAACAATGCATACTGTAGGGTATGCATTGCAGAATCAAATCATGTCACGGTTTGATACTGCGTCGTGATTAACAGCTAAAGTCTCATCAAATACATTCCGCATATCGACATGACCCGATGTGCAAATGTGCTTTCAGAATAATCTTGTCTGAAGCAAAAGCACCATGCTTCCATGTAAATGTTTACCATAATTATACGGTAATGGTACTTACATGTATGGCCCTTTTCAAAACCATAGCTTCGGCTTTTTGGACTCGGTGTCGGATCCGCCCTCTCGTCTGAAGCCCTGAGCACCTATACGCACAGCACAGGCAATTGTCGAAACAACTGCGGGGCCAAGCTAGCCTCAAGCCGAATCCAAAGCCGAAGCCGTCATTTCGAAAAGGGCCTATATTTTCTCAAAGTGGGAAATATTTGTGTACATGTCACTACATTTCTTGCAAAGTTTTTGGAAACATTAAGAAATGTTGACAACCTACTACAAAATATTAAGCAAGCAGAATTTTTCACTGGAAACCTTGTACACCCTTTCGTGTGAAAAGATTTGGTATTCACTGACCGACGTTTCATGCGAAAGCAGTCTTATCATGTTTATGTGAAAAATACATTTAAAATTTAAAAAATACATTCATTTTTGTAAATTAATAATAAACATTCATAAATTGCTGCAAATACATTGGATGATATAGTCTTGTGTGAAATATTTGTCAAATAAGTAAAACGATCGAAGGGTCATGGTTAAAAAGACTGGCATGTACTGTACTGACTCTAATGGATACAAACAAATATGAACTATATTTGATCTTGTGGAAGTATCGTGGCCGAACGATTAGGAGCCCTGAACTCAAACTCTGGTGTTTCTGATCAGCAGAGTGTGGGTTCGAATCCCCAACCATGACACTTGTGTCCTTAAGCAAGACACTTAACCATTGCTTCATCTTTCGGACGGGAAGTAAAGCCATTCTGTGTTCCTGGTTAGATTGGCAGTACTTGTAAACCATTACATGGTGCTATGTATAACGAGTAGATTTCATAATTCAAACGTAGCCCCACAAACCTTGCAGGAAAGTACTGTTTTAAAGTGCCAGGAACATCAACTGAGTGGCGAATATGCATGCTATGACGCCATGATTACTATTATTGTTATCTTAGAATTCTTAAAGTGTGGGGTTTCGTAGGTTTTTAAAAAAAACATGTTGCCTTGGATCGGACGAGTTGGTCTATGAAAAGCGTTTGTTAAACCGTTGTTATGAAATACATGGTTTAAGATGTTTTAAAAGTAGAATATAATGATCCACACAAGTATCAATGAAAATTGCATGGTTTTCATTTTACGTCGCAAACTAACACGGTCGGCCATTTATGGGAGTCAAAGTTTTGACTCCCATAAATGGCCGACCGTGTTTGCCGACGAGGTAAAATGAAAACCACGCAATTTCGAGGCATATTTGTGTAGATCATTGTATTCTACTTTTACAACATCTTTCTAACCATATTGATTTTATAACAAATGGTCACAGGACGCTTTTCAAAGACCAACTCGTCCGATCCCAGGCAACGTGTTCCTTTAAACTCGATAGAAACAATCGCTTCAAAAAGTACATGTAGATTTATTTCTTTTTTAAAACATTGTCTGAAACACTAAAAAAAAAGTACATTTCCTATAGAATTTTTTTTATTTCATCAAAATCTTATGTTTAGTATAAAAACTAGAGGATTTAAACTTACTTGCTCTTCCCTCAACAATAAATTGTATAATTTATGTTAATTTTGGTGAAATGTGTTGTTGAGTTTCATCTTCAACCCTCTCGATTGACAACAGGTTGTTTCCTCTTTCATCTACATAAATGCACACCATTACATGTACATCAAAACCAATACGTTAGCCTTACCAAGTACTGTTGCACTACACTGTCCTGTACACTGTTCATCATTTCCCTAGTGTGCTGTTAATAGGCCTACACAATAATGTAAAATTACCCAATTAAAATGAGTTACACTACAGATACTACAGTGTAGCTCCTAGCTATTGTTTCCATGGTTTCTATTGAATGTCTGCTAGCCTACAGTTTATTTAGCCACATAAACAAAGTAAACAAGGAATACTATGCATGCAGTAGACTACATGTGCATGTACCACATGTTAGCATTTATTTAGATTTTCTTGATTACTACCCGTCTAGACAGAAGTCATACCATATGGCTTTATCCTACCTTAATGGGTCCTTTCTCTTTGAGCTATAAAAAGGATCCAACCCATCATTTTTATGCAAATGCACAACGCATACATACTGTGCAGCAGAGTGTCCAGGTGTTAATCATACTGGACTTACCAACAGCCTGGAATAGATTGCATACATACAATCACGCAGTACCTCGGTAACAAATTGTGAAGTTTGATTGGTCGAGAACTAATCACGTGCCGTGCAAAAATTACGCGTATTGCTAAGGATGCGCGCTATGCGGGTAACATGAAAAGTGATGTACACCGGTGTACATCACCTTGATTGTCCCAGTGTTGGTCGATTTCCAGCGCTGTGAACGAAACACCCGCGTGTTCGAGGGAATAGTCAGGAATTGTTTCTTGTTCGTCTGCTTTAAAAAAATGAATACTCTGTCGTAATAATGGTTGAAGATAACGACAGAACTTGGAGAAGAGGAATATTAATGTTACCAAGGTATAACCACTTCACTGCTTATGTTTCAGTTACATGTAGTTACCTGTTCATGTTTGTTGTGTTGTCATTTAGCCTTCGAGAAAGACTCTGGGTCAAAACATCAGGCCATTAACTATTTTTTGCATTTATACCAACGGTCCATTTGGTTGGTAAGTTGTTTGCAACAACTAATTTTATTGTCTCAAGGTATAACAAAACAATTGTTGCACGCTGTGATTGGGGTCCATGGGTTTTGTACACCCTCGGGGGTTCGCCTCGGGTGCCATTTGCCCCATTGGGTGTACTGTTACAAATTGTCATGGACCACGTCACAGCGCGCAACAATTGTATAATGTACACACAATGTATGTGTGTGTTTATTAGTACATAATTTATTGAAAATACAGGGTTCTCCACATTGCGGTTTTGTCTGGGCACTGTGCCCATCAAAAATTCTCAAAATACCAAGTGCAACCATTCAAAAATGTAGCGCCCTGGCAGAAAAGTTCAAAAAATAGTTACGACTAACAAAAAACACCGTTTCAAAGCGCTAGTAAGTAGATTGATCTTTTTGTACCAGATCTTTATGATTAGAAGAAGTGGATATTTTGCAGGCAAACATTATATGGAATGGGGGTTGCTTCCATAAAAACATAAACCGTAAACGCATATGTTTTGTACCATTGGTCTGCCCTACAATATGGCCACTTTCATTGCAACAAAGGGGTTAATCAATATGGTCTACAGGCTTACATACTGGAGAATGTTTGCTAAGCGGAAAACTGGTCCACACTAACCAATGGTTCATGTGTTTAAATATAACGAAAGCGGTGTTAATTTAGGATTCTCTTCGTGTTGAGAATTTATCGATTGTTGCAGAGTGAATTTTCTGGACCCACCGTGACCTTTCACATGTGAGAACAAAAGCACACAAAGTAATGAGACTAGATTGGGCGTGAACTGTGATAATTAGCCAGGACAGGGCATCGCATAAGGGTGTTTAAACGTATGATTTAAACACAGTAAGAAGTGTTTAAACATACATGTACATGTAGGCTTGATGTGGGACCTTTCGATGGCGTTTATTTATTCACCACCACAACCCTGGTAGTTAAAGACCTCGTCGCCTACTCTTTTATTCACTTAAATACAAAAATAACTAATTGTGCTTTATTTAAAGGGCAAAAATTTCTGAATAACAAGATCAGTTGGGAACTGTATCTTCTGTTGCAGAAACGGGAAAGAGATTTTGTCCATGATTAATAATGTTATGTTCATATTTGGAGACGGTAGGCTGTTTCACTCTCAATACAAAAATAATTAAAACAATTTCTTTCTGAAACTTAGCAGTCACATAATTTACACCTTTTAAGAAGAAGTTCGGATGTTTAAATTTAAAAAAAGCATACCTATATTATTTGAAACTTTGCAGTGCATATTAAGGTTTACCTTGATTCAGAACCGAATGCAGAAGCAGTGGGGGCATTTGATGGTTGCGCTATATGCGACATGCGCACGACATGTACTTCATGTGATGCTCCCTTTCATTACACGGCAAAACAATGCCCTCGCTTGATATTTTTCTATTCACAATTAACCTTATGTGGAGGAGAACTATTATTATTAAGGTGAGGTTTGCGGTTGGTAACAGTATTTATAACACCATGTGAGAAATCTATTTTTAATAGGCCTTATGCACATGACGTCATTTCAGTACGGCGCCCTCGCCTTGAGGTCAAAAGGCGGTTGTTCATTGACTAATCTATGTGCTTTTCGATTGTTTCGTCACCGTTTGACCTCAAAGATGGCGGCTGGATGACGTCAATTCATAAGATCTGTAGACCTAAAAACAAAAGTCTCCACGCAGCCAGTCACGTGACCATGGTCAGTCAGCAAACAGAAGAAAGTATTGTCTTGATAAACAGTGTAGACCATCCCATTGGAAATTGCACTGTCAGTCAATAAATGGTGATGTCTGAATAGTTTACTACTGATGTGTTACTCACTGTTACACTTACAGTGTTAGTGTTATTGAAAATGAATGGAGAATTTTAAACTAGTTTATCGCTCCTCCATCGGCATCGCAATGGTTCAAACCACACCAACCTTAAGTTTCTTATATTCCCTCACCAATGCAGAATGTGCAGTTTAAAGTTCATACACTCTGACCATTTCCTTCCTCCATTCCCTGACATTGCAGACATTTAATATTTGTATGTAATTTTATACTCTCCTCAGTTCATTTATTTCCAACCAAACAAAGTAACGTGAACAATCCAGAAATTCATTAGTTTGTTCGGAAAATTATTATTTAGAACAAGTTTACCTACCAGTGTAAATCAGCTTTTACTGATGATGGGTACCACACATGGGAGTCATATCTTTAATATTCTTTGTTGTCGTGGAAAGGTGGAAATCGCGATCTCTTCACATCATCACAAGTCACTAGTCACACACTGCATATCACACAACGCATAGCGAAACAGCTGCAGCCAAAACACTCAACAGGAAGTGTTGGATCACCACCGCCGACCGAATGACGTCATGTCACGTGACTCTTCACAAATTGCGCCGCCAGTCGGCCAGTCGCCGTGCCGCCGCCGCCCGACGCCCTTGCCCGTTTACAATTCCATTTTAAAGTTTGGAATTTTTAACTCAAATGGATTATTTCTAGCTATAATTTTGACATTTTTATGAAATCGCCGAACGGTCTAGTTCACCGATGGCTCAGACTCTGAGCTGAGAACAGCGCTGTTGTCAGCAGCAGACGCGAGAGGGTTCGAATCTCAGTCATGGCAGTCTTGTGCCTTTGAGCATGCAATGTACACACCCAATATTGCTTCGTAAAAAGTTGGGAAGGTGATGCATTCTGCTTAATCAGTCAGGCGCAGAATGATGCTCTTACCTACACCCTTCTGGACTGTGAGGGGATGTTAAATAAATTATCTTGGAAAAATGGGTTTGGGCGGTATTTTACTTTATTTTATTTTATTAAAATATGCCGGGAGCCTATCAGTATAATAAGTTTTATAAATTGTTAATTTTTTCCCCTGCATACATACACTTTGCACTTGGGGTTCATCAATGTTGGTATGACAACAAGAGATGTCATTATGATAACTGCAAACTTCATCACCAACTTACTACTTGGAGCCAACGGGACATGGTGGTGTTGTAGTGATAAAAGAAGGGATATCATCCCAACAAGAATAGTTTCCAGTTGTCGTACAGATGGGCCCGGGGAAAGCAGACATTCCGATTTAGAAACATCGTGCCCTCCTGTCATCCAATTAACAATTAAAATGAAGCTAAAAGTAATCTTCGACACACTTATTAATTGATGTTTTTAAATTGCCACGTGGGTGTGTATAAACCTTTGTTAATGACCGGTAAAAAGTGTTGAAACATGGGCGTAACAACGAGCTTGCACCTGTTCTTATAAGACAGTTTATTCACTCCTATTGGTCGAGAGCAACGGCTGAAACAGTTGTGCCACATCACGCGATACGCGCGACGCGCACAGCATTCCCTTATAAGGAGTTTTTTACCTGAGGGCGGCGGAGGGCCTTACCATTTCATAGCGTGAGGGGTGTTGTGTTGAAAGAAATCATTTAACAATTATAATTTTGGAATTTATTTTACTTTTTGACCAAAAAGTGTTGATGTTTTTGGTCGAAAAGGTACGGTATTTATGAATGGGAATCAAAGTGTGTTGAACACACGGACACACGGGTGACGGGATTTTTTTATTTGGTTGTCCGGAAGTGTGATACAATGAAGGAATGTTTGCAAGGACTTCGAGCTACAAATTAATGTTGTTACCCACAATACAGTGTCATCTTACAAGGGGGCAATATCACAAAAGTTATACTAATGTACCAATTAGGCAACATAAATCAGCAACATACATTTTTGTCTGGTTAGAAAGACATGGTTGTAAATGTTTATTAACAGAATTTAAGTCACATAAAAAAGTTGGGCATTTTTAACGTTTTCTTTTCCTCTGCATCGGATACAGAGCAACTGTTTTTCTTATTTCTGTCTCTTTTAGATCTAAACCTTCACTAAAGACAAAACAACCAATTATGGCAGAATATTAAATTAAACGCCGCGGGTTCATCATGTTGGATGCTGTTGAATTTATGCAAGTGTCGCAGAAACAGGAAAAAGTCAGACTTCGCCGGGTGATTATAATCATCTGCAACGATGCAATGCACGAAAGCATTATTTTACGCAAACCTGTCACTTTTAAACGAAACATGTAATTGTTTTTCCCCCGTTTTTGCGTGAATGGTGCTCACACTGGATTCGTTGTGGAATATGTTTTCATTAATTAATTAATTTTGTGAATTCGAAGAATAAACCAGGGTTTAGTCTTCATATAAACTTGCACTATAAATCAGTTCCAGTTTGGCAAAAAATAAACGCTGTGTGGCTGTCTTTTATCCAATTATTTTATTAAAAATATGGATGTATTCCAGTACTGATGTATTCTTTCGAGACAAACTTTCAACTGTTTGTTGTGTGCAAAAAGTAAAGTTACACGCGCGCTCAACATATCGCGAGATACCGCGAGACTATGCTCGTTCTCTTTATCCAATCAAAATCCTTTTGTCATAGAAGAATTGCCTCTCCATAGTAACCGGTAACAAAGGTGCTTGACAGCATTTCTTGTTGTGTTGTACTGTGTACGTGGGTTGTGTGTAAAATTACTGACTGCATGCACGAGACGATCGTTCACTACTTTACTGTGTGGCTCCTCTTTGGATGTTGGGTTAGTTCGTTGCTTAGTTTTGATCATACTTCATTTCATCAGCTCAACGCACACTCGGTGGCCGATCTATTTTGTTACTTGGTAAGGATTTGCTTGACTACTTTTCTTCTTCCACTTCCATCAATTTAGCTTTTTATTATCGTAGCGTCATACGTTATCGACCCTCATATGTTTTCGGTCCCCAACTTTGATTCACGTTTACCGCGAGGTTGTGCAAGCTGCACCGGTGACAGAAGCTATGCAGTTGACTCACAGTCTGTATTTTCATCAGGCTTAATCATGCTGAGAATAAAGTTTCCTTTCGTTGGTTATGCTCAAACATTTATAAAATGATTGATTTTTGGTACTAATCACTAGTGCATTATTATGCCAACATTCAAATGAGTCAAAGAAACATCGTCCAACCTCGAAAGTTCAAAACAAAATTACTATCTGCTAGATTGAGTTTCATTCTGCTTTAGTCACTAGATGGATCACGTGAGGTGGTTACTATTTGGGATTCTGTGGTGTGCAAATGTGGGGAAAATATTAAAATATTTTAAGTGAAAATGAAAAGAAGAAAAAATTATTTTTATTTACTGCATAGATAGGCCTACTGTATTAAATTCTGATAAGCGTAATAAATATTAAGTCTACATTAAAGAGAAAATCAGTGAGCTTGTGATTGTTCCAGAAATAAAGAAAATACATGAATTCTGACTGTCATTCAGGGTTCTTGCAATTAAAAATCTGCATTGCGGTTTAAAAACAAATAGGTCTGGCTACACCCAGCCCAGTAACTGGGGGTGGGTGGGCAATGTGATCTTTGTAACACTTATGTGATTTCAATTGTTTCCTCTGTTTATGCATTTTTTTCAGATAAGTGTGAAACTTGAGATTTTGCAGCATCATGGCGATGGCAGGGTCAACTTTGCTATCTAAATCTCGTACACCAACAATGCCAATGTCTCCCTACAAAGGCACAGTTGGAACAAGAACTGATGCAGAATTAGCACAGAGCTTGGCCGCTATGAGCAATCTTTCAGAGAGTGGGGTTCGTGGTTCTGCTATGGGTGCTCCAGTGTCACTGGGCTTCAGGTCAGGCAAGCATACACCTAAAGAATGGCATGAGGCAAATTATTCCAAGTATTACCAGAGCTTTTCAGACAGAGACAATGCGGAGAGACTTTGTCATGAATCCAAACAGCTCGCCAATGAAACCCAAGCTCTGACTCAGCGTGTACAGACCGATGTGACCAAGAAACTGGCAGAGAGGATGCATGATATCAACTTCTGGAAGTTTGAGTTGAATCGTGAAATTGAAGAGATGATTGAGGAGACAGATTTACTATGTGCCCAGAAGAAGCGACTGGCTAATGCTCTGGATGCAACTGAGCTACCTATGATGATAGCCAGAGACAACTTAGACTGCAGAGGTAGACGCAGAGAAATAGACCTGGTTGGAGACAGAGTTGAGTTGGCTCTCAATAAGGTAAATATCTGTCGTGGGGCCGATTCCACAAAGCAATCAAATTCAGCGGAAGACAAATTTTCAGAAACACGATAGTGATTTGTATTGTGACATCACACTTTACTTAGCAACTACAATTAATTGGCAGTTACGTTCAACCTTAGGTCTATGTGAAATCATCCCATGGTTACTGAAGTTGCATGGTTCTGGTGGATTGATTTTTGCATTATATTGGGATAAAACATATTTGTGCATGATGTAAGTCTAATTGGAAAAGTTTGTAAAAAGTTCAAAGGGTCACTAAAAGTGGATCGCACAAAAGAGATGGTGCATTAATTGTATTTATCCATATGTGATATCATTAACATCAGTGACCTCTTAATACAGGTACCATCATTGTTTTTCATTTATGGCCCTTTTCAAAACCAAGGGTTCGGCTTTGGATTCGGGTTCAGGCTCCGTTCTCTCGTCTGAAGCCCTAAGCACGTACGCAAAATCATGCGAATCGTTAAAAACAACCGCAGGGCCAAGCTCAAAGCTGAAGCCATGGTTTCGAAAAGGGCCTATGACACCAGTAAGTTCTGCATATAACTGCTTTAATATAGACGAGAATTTCACATAAGGCCCAAAAGTAAAATATGTTTTTTTGTTTATTTTTTTTTACAGGAGGTAGAAATTGTCAGTAAAGTACAGGACCTCTTGAAGAGAACCCTGGAGCAGTCTGACAGACAGATCAAGTGAGTAAAAAACAAAACAATGAACATTGCATGATCATTGGTGAAAGTTTACACTTTTCAAGACAAGAAGATTTGCAACTCTTATAGCTATAAATGTTCACTGATTCACAAGTTTATTACCAGTCCTCCAGATAAGTCCGTCTAAAAGACTGTCAAAGTTGAGAAAAAAATGACCCTGAAATATATCATAGCTTGCTTTGATTGCCATAGTCAAAACCAACACTTACATTATACAAACACAAAAGCCTTGACAACAAAATCAACTGTTTTACTGTCTTTTTTACTTGAATGAGATCACACAGCTTTATGAAATTGTACATCATATAAAAACCTTCAAATTGATTGTATTGACCCAATTCACTTGACGTCATCATCAGAATAATCTTTGCGCCATTTCGGTGGTTAATGTCACTGTGCGTTATTCAGTGAAGAGTTAGGCGATGCGGCGTTTACACGTAAACCTATTGACTGCCAAAATGGTGAGCGTGGCACAGTCGCTGCGTGTGATGTGCATGCAAGGGGTCAATAGGTAGTTTGTTTATTGAAAAGTTATAGAATTTATAATAATAATAATAGTAAAAAATAAAAATAAAAAAAAATGATATGTAACCTTTACATACTTATTTATTTACAGAATGAATCGTGGAGCCAAGCACAAGCTCACCATGGATTGGTCAGACAAACTACGAGACTATAATATTGATGAGAAGTGTGCCAACCTCAATAATAACTCCACTGAGATCCAGTACAAAGAAGGCTCAGCTAAATTTGACGCATCGTAAGTTGTTTTTTGACGATTATGGCAGCTGTATTAATTTAATCGTGGTTTCACACATTTACAGCAGGGCTTTGTAATGAGAAAGTTGCAATAAAGAGGGTACAGTTTTCTTCTGTTGCGTGGTTGCAGGCACTCATTTTCGATCCAAGCAGCACAACTCACTTGGCAGACTAGTCTTGCACCTTGTATTCAGCAATCTGTGTTTTTTGAAACAAAATTGCTTCCTAAATGCAAATTGTGGCGATTCTCTCAATGGTGTGACTTTTACTTGTAGTAACTGTAGTTAGTATACTGTATCTTGAGTAGTTGATGTATGACTCCATGATCTTTTATTCTATCACCTTCAGACAATCTACTCCTGAATCCTGGGCCCAGTTCTCCCATGACAACATTGTACGTGCAGAACATGAGCGTCTTGGGTCTCAAGCCTTGAGAAACCTGATTGATCAGATTCTGACTGATACATCTAACGATATGAGAGAACAGTGTAATACTGTGAATGCTGAGTTTACTAATCGCATCCAGGAGATGAATGATGCTAAGACTGCTCATGAGAATCATCTTCAAAAGGTATATATTATACATTGTTACATTAGGAAGGATCGACAACGAGTTTCAACAAAGAGTCAAATGAATTGAACGGTTACAGGAGCTGGCCTTCACCTGTGTTGCTTTAATGTAGCTTGTGTTGCTTTTGGGTGTCGTGGCCGAGTGGATAAGAGCACTGAACTCAAGCTCTGATGCTTCTGTTCAGCAGAGTGTGGGTTTGAATCCCGGTCGTGACACTTGTGTCCCTGAGCAAGACACTTAACTATAATTGCTTCTCTCCACCCAGATAACGACACATTTTTTTCAATTGAACAAAGCCTAATCAAGTTAAGTCTCCAAACAACAGAAGGCTGTTTGAAATTCTAATAGAGCACCCTCAGTTAGAGATCAAAAGAATGTTGCTCATTGGCCCATTCTGTGCACTGTGCAGACATAATGTGAGTTGTTCTATTGTTTATTCATCATTTTACCTGTAAAATGGTGATGAGTTGAGGTCAACGCAACATCCATTCAAGTTTGAGCCATAACAAATACTAATTTAACAGGCAAGTTTAGTTATCAACTACAGACTTTTATAATCCTTCTCTTTATTTGTTTAAATCTTAATTTAGACGGTGGAGAAGATTGCCGAAATGGAGAAGAACGTTGAGTTCTTAGAGCAGGAGATTAAGAACAAAGAGGCACCAATGAAGGTTGCTCAAACCCGCCTGGATCACCGCACACATCGTCCAAATGTAGAGCTCTGCAGAGATCCTGCACAATTCAGGTATAGTTGTGGTCATTTATCTTACCTCTATCAATTCAATTCAATTCACCAAAGATAATCACTTTAGAAAAAAAAGAAAAAAACTTAATACTATAAATTAATACGTGGAGGCATTACACAGGAAGCAGATGCTTATAAACGGAATGCCTTAAACACAAACAAAAAATACATTTAAATAAAAATAATGAACAAGGAAGGGTAGACATCAGACAAACATACAAAACAATGTACTAGTGATACAACGACACAGTTTATAAAAGTGGTTATGCAAGCACAATAAAGCACAGTTAAAGTGAACAGTGTGAATGTAGAAAAAAAAACAAGACAAAATACATGTAAACTATGCTATATACTGGGAGAAAAGATGTTTCTTGGAAGTGGTTTTAAATCAGCCAACAGAGGACTACTTCTCTGTAGACTATTGCACTCATTCATTAACTTCCTTTGAAGAGTCAAATGACAAATAAAGCACACGACAATAAGTAGAGGCTATTTGTCAACACAGTAGGCTACAAAAACTATCGAATACAAAGAAGCCCAAAGATCATAGTGTCAGGTATTGTCACTGTAACTTCCTTCCTTGTCTTCTCTCCATTGGGTTCTGGCTAATCAATGATCACTGGTGATTATGTTCACTTTTCTGAGCGTCCTTGGCTTCACAACTAGAATAAACTAACTGAAATGAGTTGTACACATGTTCTTTGAATGCTGAAATCATTTGTTTGTATAAATGTAGTGTTGTAGTTAATTTATTTGGTTTAGTGTATCCTAGCTCTTTCTTCTAATTCTATACCTGCACATTTATAACAATTTTTGTTTTGCTTTTCTGTGTTGAATCCACAGCCTTGTCCATGAAGTTGGTGATATCCAGAACTCTATTGACAGTCTTGAGCAGAAGCTTGCAGACTCCAAGGCATCCCTGAAAGACCTGATGGGAACTCGCATGACCCTAGAGCAACAGATTGCCCTCAAGAAAAACAGCATCTTCATCGACCGAGACAAGTGTCTTAAATTCCGCACCCGATACCCATCTACTTCCCGGTTGGTAGGATACCAGTAGAGATGCTTGGGACAGGGTTAGAATATATCTATCTAAGATGTTGATTGAAAGAGAGGGGGGATTAAACATATTTTGGATTATTAATCTAATTATAATGCTTACTAAGAAGCTAATCCGTGTTTTGAGAAACTTTATTAAAGAAAGAATTAGTTTGAAGTGTACACACAAGGTGTTTGTACAGTTACTTACAGATGCAGGTGTATACTATTTTCAAGTACTCCTTTTCTTAAAGAATTTGTGCAGAGGTCGTTTGTAAAGGTGACAAGAGCTAACATTTAAAAATTTCTACAGTTTGGACTGTACTTGTACTATGTACAAGAACATGAAAAATTAACCCTACAGATAAATCATGTTGTTCAAATTACAAATTGCGTACACATTAACCATTATATCCCTTCATGATATCCGTCCAACTTGTAAATATTAATAAACTTTAAAAAATGAGTTTTGCACAGTGAGCATGTACAGGTTACATTAATAAAAAGTAATAAAGGATGAAAATCTGTAAATTTTGAACATGAATGAAAAAATTGTATGTAAAATTTTACACATCATTTGGTAGAATTACTAGAATTTGTCAGTTTTTAATTAAGTAAGATGCACTGTACAAGGTTGTACTTGTTAAAAATTTAAATTCCAAGTTTGAAAATGCATGCACCCAAAAATCATCAAGTTGTACATACCTTTAATATTTGCTTATAATGCATGTGTTTCATTGTTGTGCTGCTTGTGTAACGGAACACATAGCAGTGTAGAGATAATTGCCATGAGCAGAATTCAGTTTTCACACCCAGTGTATCTCTAGTTCCAGAGTAAAAAGTCACAAAATCTGAAGCCCAGCTTTAGACCAATGAACATTTTCTGTGTTCAATCTGGAGGACCTACTTAAATGCACCCAACTCCACTAAGTACGTATGCATTCAAGATTCCCAATCTTACATTAACTTTTATTTTGTTTGAGTTGTCTCTAATTCATCTTTAATATTGCAATGCATAATTGTTTTACTTTATAGAGTTTGAAGAGTAAATAAATGATGTTTGAAGAAACTCTGTTTTGCAGTGTATGAATTGTCATGTCCCATTGGAATATATGTATATGTACATGTACATTGTTTTCAAATTGCATTCAAGATCTGTTCTTTAAATATATTTAAAACATGTACATGTACTGGTGTCAGCTTGGTGTTTTTCATCTTTTCAAAGATAGTGAACTACATGAACACTAAATATTCTGCCTTTTAAAGGCAAGGTACACTATTGGTAATTGTCTTCTCACTTGGTGTATCTCAACATAAGCATAAAATAACAAGCCTGTGAAAATTTTAGCTAAATTGATCATCAAAATTGCGAGAAAATTATGAGAGAAAAAACACCCTTGTTGGACGAATGTGTGTGCTTAAAGATAGGAATAAAAGCTAGAAGTCTTATTATTTTAATGAGAAATTACCTCTTTCTCAAAATCTATGATACTTCAAAGGGAGTCGTTTCTCACAATGTTTTATACTATCAACAGCTCTCCAATGCTCGTCACCAAGTTAGTTTTAAGTTAATATTTGTTTTGAGTAATTACCAAACGTGTACCTTCCCTTTAAATACCAAACATTGTATCCTGGGGCATGATTCCGAGTCTGCCATCTTAAAACCAAGCCTAACCAAGCCAATAACTCGGTTACAATTTGGTAGTAGCAGCTGCGTCACTGTGGTTCACCAAACACATGGAAACGCCTATCCAATGATTTTGGTTGGGGTCACCAAAATGCACTCTTGAAAAGCATCTATTTAAGCAGCAGTGTACACTTGAGTTCAAGTCTAAGATCGCGGTTTATTTGTCAGCATCATCCATGCAAACTCAATTTACCTCCCATAGAGTGGCTATCACATGCCCATACAAGAAGAAAAATGTGTTACCATTGGTTTCAATGGAATCATTAAGTAATTCTCATCCAATTTTCAAACCAGCATCAATGTTTTTTTACGGGCCAGTCACACTGCTGCGATAAAGAACAACGATCACGTTAACAAGACACCCCCTCGATTGGTTGAATAAGCGTGCGTGTGTTTGGAGCAATTCAACCAGTAGAATGCGGTCTCTTTGCGTCGTGATCATTATCGCTGCAATGTGACTGACCCTTAACTCCAGCAACAAACAGAATGGACCGATCCGGCCTGTCAATCAAACTGTGCGCGTTCACCCATTTGACCAATCACAGCAATGATTGTGGTCGGGACAAACTCGGTCATGCGTGCGCGTATATTTGGCACGCGCGGCAGAATTGTGCAGAATATCATTGGGAGTGCTTGTACACGTGTCTTGCTCACATGCTCGGTGGGTGGAGCTTAGTGGAAAGCCGGAACGGTCCATTCCCAAGTCTGTGATCGAAATGTTAGCAAAGGAAAACAGGCTGAATTTCAGGCAATACTGTATTGACTACAAGTAGGCAAAAATCCACGATCACAGACTTGAAACCAAGTCTAGCAATGGCATGTTCTCTGAGAGGGCCGGGTGAACAGAAACCAGTTGCAGACTGGTATTCTTTTTAAAGAAAGACTAGTGCAATGTCAAAGTTTTTGATCTACTCTTTGCAAGGAAATAAAATTCAAACTGAACCTCGTACTCACACACACACAAAATGTGGGTGAATGTTTCACATGTACATGTACATGTACAGCCATTCTCAACAATAGCGATACTTCAGACAAATACTGTACACTTAAATCAGAAAACTGCATCTCTATAATAATTTCCATAACTTGACTTCACAGCTCTTTCTTGAGAAACACATTGATGTCACAATAAAAGACATGTTATACATTGTAGATCACTAGTGTACATGCACACACAGATAGTCAGAAAGCTTACCATGGTTATGCCTGCCATGCTGTACATGTATTTAAAAATAAAATCATTTGAAAATAATTGATTACAGTGTAATCTCAAGAATAGATGTACATGTACATGTTCATGTGCCTCTCACAGTATATATAGTTTGCATTGGATCTCTTGAGAAACTTTTCCAAAATTTGGGGCCCGCAAACACATTTGCTTTTTTGACCGCGCCCGGGCCCGGTTTCTGTTCTAGAAATCGTGCGTTGTTTACAAAAAGACGCTAATGCGCAAGGTCAGACCGGATGTCGCATGACATTTTCCCTCGGGGGATACATGCTCTGTGCTGACTGTTTAAGTGAATATTGGCTGAAATATGCTAACATATAAAACACGCTTACATTAAACATGAAGTTTTCTGCTGTAATCAACTTAGACGTCTAAACAAATGTTCAAAACAGAAACATTATCTTGTTAACCAACATTTTATTCATAGTTTTAACACACATCAAACTTCTGGCATCACAACTGACAATGAGCCTTTCATTGTCGGACATTGGAGGAAGGTATTCCATGGTATAAATGCCCAAGATTCTTCATTTATTTTTTAGAAAATTACTTCATTTATGTTCATGTACATACATGCATTGAATAAGACAATGCTTTGCTTTATTGTGCCCATAGGGGTTTGACCCAAGGGGGGAAAACAATCGCCCTCACAAATTTGTGCAAAACAGTGGGGACATTTCTTGCACAGCATGAAGAAAACAAATTGGACAGAGAAGGCAAGCAATACTTTTGACCAGGGCCCAATTTCATAGCGCTGCTTAGCGGCCGATTTTGTGCTTACTTTGCAATTTCTATTTCATAGCGCTGCTAACCGTAAGCACACGAAAAGGCATGCTAACCTTCCGGTGCTTACCGCACAAAAATAAATGACGTCACAATGGAAATCCGCGATTAACACGCAATATGGCCGCCCAATTTTTCTGCTAACCTGTGAAATACGCCAAGGCTTAAGCAAATTTTTCTGCTACAGTAAGCACGCAAATTTGCTTACCGTTAAGCAGCGCTATGAAATTGGGCCCAGGTGTTAGAAATTTGTACTTTAGCTGCAGAGAGTTGATCCTTACTCGTCCAGAAAACTCTATTCTTCTTTTCATTGGAAGTTGACTTGAAGTCAGGGTAACTATAGAAGGCCACTTCAAGGTATGGGCTACAATTATTTTGTTCCAGAGGCCGTTGCCACCTATTCCTAGGGCTGAAACAGGGTTACTCCTTTTACAGTCCATACGGATGCAGGCTTGGGTATCATCAGTCCGAAGCCTGGCTAGTAGAGCAGAAAGCACTACCTCCCAAATTTTACATAGCAAGTGTCACGACCGGGATTCGAACCCACACTCTGCTGATCAAACACCAGAGCTTGAATCCGGTGCTCTTAACCGCTGGCCATGACACGCCAGACCTTCTGGTTATACTTCATTTCGGGTACCTCACTTCCATTTGTGGTGAAAGAAAACATACATGTACAAAGCCCCATATAGTGATAGGATAAAACCCAAAACACTGTATTGTTCCATCAGTTTGGAAATGAGGAAATCCTTAACAAATTGGCATGTTTCTAATAAATGTAAATTTCGAATCCAATACAGCAGTGATCTCTTTGTTTAATCAGTCGATGCTCAACGTTTAAGAAATCAATTCATTACATGGGTTTGTTTACCATTGCTTTTTCAACTACATCATCACATCAGGTAAAACATCTCCACACACCTGTACTGGGTGACAAATCCAATGGATAGGCCTATCAGAGGGATCAAGAAATTCAAAGAATGGTTGAGATGAATATTCAGAGAAAACTTTCAAGGAGCAGCTAAAACACAAAATTCCTGGCTGAGCCCAATTTGTGAATCGTACAGAATGTGCATTGTTTAACTATTAGTTTCTAATAATTAAATGGCTTAATTTTCTGTGTTGAGCAGGTCTGCTTTATTTGGCCAAAAAGGATCACAATAAATGGAAAGAGACCTCATTGTAATTTGCACACTCAACAACATATGAATGGTACTGTTTTATGATATATACTTTTCTGTCTATCAGTTTCCCTGTACTCTCTAAATGGATCAATATGTTTTGGATGAGAATCATCTTGCAAGGTAAGCTTACTAAAATGGGAAACCTTTTTATAAGCAATATCAACATGTACTCTGTTCATAAGCATGTTTCTAACCAATCACAGTGTAAACTTCCCCAATTAGCAAACAAACTCCCTTCTCAACACAAGTTTTAAATAACCATAAGTATGGTTTTCCAGTCATTTAGTTTAAAAACAATTACACGTAATCGGAAGAAACTTGGTGATACCAGTAGAGTAAGCCAGATTACTTTGTCTAAGGGCAAAAATGTTGTGCTGTACAATTTCTAGGAGAGGCAATAGCACATAATGCACAAGCACCATCCTAAAAAATACCCCAATGCATCTTTGGAAACCAAGTACATTGTACATCTACAGCGTAAACAGAAACCATGTTACTGAGATGTACTCAATGCTGTAGATAACATGTACCTATACCAGGTCCAGGTTTTTAAAATTGTGAATCACATTGCTACAAAACCAGCACGTCATTTGGTTGCTAAAATTGTTCACCAAGAACCCTTTGTGCACCGATCATTTCTTGTCATTGGGACATGCATGGGTTATTTATTGCCTCTGTTACTTCCATGAAGTTACACAGCTGCAAGTTCAAACCTCGGGTTATATGAACCAAACCATTTCTTCCAATGTAGATTTTCCAAAGATTTATACTCAATAAAATAAAAACTGTTAAAGATTCACTAACTGGATCACTTAATTTATTGTGCAGTTTCTTTGCTTCTTCTTCTCTCATTCAATAAGCGGTTCTTCTGTTTCATCATGCATCGAATAGCGCTACTTCCAGCACCAAGATCTCCATCTGTAGGAAGAAAAGGAAAATTTGGTTTAATTTGTCTTTGTTTTAAAGACACTGGACACTATAATTGAGATCAATAAGTCGTCCAAGTTGCGAGAGAATATTGAAAGAAAAAACACCCTTGTTGCACAATTTGTGTGCTTTCAGATGCTTGATTTCGAGACCTCAAATTCAAATTCTGAGGTCTCGAAATCAAATTCAAATATTTTATTGAGAATTTACTTCTTTCTAAAAAAATACATTACTTCAGAGGGAGCTGTTTCTCACAAAGTTTTATACTTTCAACAACTCCCCATTACTCGTAGTGTTAAGTGATGTTAATGCTGCAACTATACTTTGTGTATATAATTTAAAGGCAAAGCAGACAGCATTCAATTTCTCCCAAACTAAAGGAACCCATAGTTGTCTCTAACCACACATGTACAGTAGATGATGGCAACTATTCTTATGACATTCTGTTCACCTTTGTACCAGCACTATCTACCAAAATATTTTTCTTGAAATGTTGCCATTTTTCAGATATGCATGTGCATATATGTACTTATTCAAATTGATCACTTCAATATTTGCAATTGTAACCGAATACTTCACATTAGTTAGTCCACACATATCAGGCCTGAACTTTCATTTTGAAAGGGCAAGGCTATTTTTGTTTTGCAAAGGGCACTTCCATTGGAAAATCTTATAGTCAATGGACAATTTTTGAAAGGGCACCAAGGCCAAAACCAGGGGCAAAGGATGCCATGGCCTCCGTGTATTCCAGGATTGCATTTGCATAACTATTTTAAAATAGACTTCAATAGCACCAGGTATAGATCATTGTCATTTGATTGGAGGATTATTAGTCCTTGGTACTCATTATTCAAACCATGACACGATTGCCTACATCCTAACCAGTGCATTTTCATCCCATCCTTTTTGACTAGTAGATGCTAGACCACACTACATGTTACACTAAGAGTACAACACACCCTCATAGTCAATGCTAGATTACAATCATGTACACTCTGTTAATTTTTAGTTTCATTCTCCAATCAAAATCATGTTTTGCATTTCGTTGAAAGATGGTGTTTTTTAATATAATTATTTTGCTACTGGGGAAGTGTCGTGGCCGAGCGGTTAAGAGCACCGAATTCAAAATCTTGCGTTTTGATCAGCAGAGTGTGGGTTCGAATCCCCAGCCGTGACACTTGTGTCCTTAAGCAAGACACTTCATCACTGGTTCGTCCTTCGGATGGGACGTTAAGCCGTTGGTCCCATGTGTTATGTGATGCATGTAAAAGAACCCAGTGCACTTATCGTAAAGAGAAGGGGTTCACCCCAGAGTTCCTGGTCTGATCGGCAGCAAATTGCGCCACAGCACCTTGTAAAACATTACACGGTGCTATCAAAATTAGGTCTCATAATTCAAACGTAGCCCCACATCTTGCAGGAAATACTGTATATTACAGCGCCAGGAGCATCACTGAGTGACGGACATGTGCGCTATATAAGATGCCACAATTATTAAATTATTTTTATACATACTGCAATGGATACTGTTGTCAAGATTTTGACATGAATTTGCTATAACATGTGCACAGGCATTGTAGTGGCCACCCACTTTTAAACATCTTGCTACTTGCGCGCCTGAGTCAATGTAAGATGTTTTACTTACATTTTGTTTCAAAGTTATCAGCAGCAATCTCATACTCTTCTAAGAGAGGCTTGCAAGCAAACTTGGCATTGGGACCTTCTCTCGTTGAGCATTCTCCAAGACGTTCCTGAAGAATAATGATTATCTCTTGTTCTACCAACCTGAAATTAATAAAAAACACATAATAATCATAATAATATTTGGTTTTTATATAGCGCTTTATACACCATGTCTCAAAGCGCTTCCAACATTATTACCCTGATCACTGGGCCTTTTCATTCCTTAAACCATCTCAGCTCCCTGGGGAATATACAGCCTGTGCCGCCAAATATGTAAGCAAAACTAACCACAAGAACAATCTCTGCCCTCACAGTTTCCCATATACCCCAGGGTGGAGAGAAGCAATTATAGTAAAAGTGTCTTGCTCAGGGACACAAGTGTCACGACCGGGATTCGAACCCACACTCTGCTGAACAGAAACACCAGAGCTTGAGTTCATTGCTCTTATTGGCTCAGCCACGACACACCCCACATGAACAAGATAACAACAAGTGGCTGATCAAGGGTGAACTCTGTAAGTGTCCAGTGCTATCAGGTTTCTTTCCAGAACTATTCAAAACTGTGTGGAGTATTTTGGACCCCAATTTTTGATGTTTGGCCGATGTATGCTGAATCGCAAGGTCTTCAGAATGTTTGGTCTTTAACTTGGTTTTAAAAGCCCCACCGTGCAATCTGGAGCATTCTATATGGTTTTCTCTTCATTTTGTGTGTGAAAGTATACACAATTTGCACAAATCAACACGCAATATGCGTGTATTACATGTAGCCCATTACGCTAGCTTCCGCATGGGGAAAAACATCACAGCCTTTCAAGGTTTAAAGAGATCCTATTGTATATGGGTCTGTCCACACTAATGGGACCATTTGATGTGACTTTTTTTTATAAATGGGTGACAAAAATAAACAAGAAGAGTTTTGTCAAGCTTGTTTCCCATGCACATTCCAAATCACTTCAAGGTTTTTGTTTGCAAAAAGCAAGACACATTTATCTGTATTTTAGCAATAACTGGGGATCATCTTCAAGATGATTATGTTTGTAACAGGGGAATGTTGGACAGACATTTCGTACATAAATGGTGAGAAAGGCATAATAATATAAACAGATTGCCAAAAATGTTGTCCCCTACAATGCTGTCCCTGCAAAGAATGTTTCCAGGCAAAACCAAGACATCTGCGTGGGTACTCAAGAAACTACAGGGAATTTTCTTGAAGATATTAGGTTTGTAACATGGACAGATATTTGTCACAATATGTCTGTCCATGTTACAAACAAACATTCATACCAGCACAAAAACCTCAAGGTACTCTTGGTTTATACAGATAACCATAAAAATAGGGGCAATGGGTCTAACTTAATTAACCTTTGAGTAAATCAATTAATTAATTATTTGTGTCATCCATTTCTAGTCAATTCCAATACAAAATGTCTGTCCTCGTTACAAGCAATGTGTCTTAAAGAAAACTGCGTAACTTCTCAAATAATAAGACATTTGTTATACTGTTTGGTAAGCACACTCACTATCAGCAGAGAATTGTACAAAACAAAATACAGGGGAAAATGTTGTATTTTGTGTACCCTCCAAGTCACAGTCCAAAAAGTTATCTTTTGGGACCAAAAAGACCCATTAGTGTGGACAGACCCAAATTCAAACTTTGGTCTACAGAAGAGTAAAAAAAAACTAAAAACATCAAACTTGTAACCAACCTGTAAAACATTCATGACATTCAGTAAAAACAAGAAAAAATGTTTAATGTGTCATCCGCTTTATGCACATTTATACGCATGCTTATTTCAATTTTCTGATAAGTCTGCTGCCAGCTAGTGTCAACCAAGAGTCTCCCGGTTGTTTGTTTGTATGTTTGAATGATCTTCCCATCAAGGGAACTCGGCAAACTCCCGCAAAGGGATATAAACACCAAGCTGGCAACAGCCAATCTCTCTCATACAAACATTGGTTTAATATCTATGATTTTGAAATACAAAAAAAAAAAATTATGAGTCAGTAACTAGACAACATTATTTATTCTAGTCATTGTGAAATGGGGGGGTTGGGGGATTTGTGTCAAAAGAAAGAATAGGCCTAACTCAAAAAGAGAATAATTCCGAAGAAAGGTTTACCTATCTCTCTTATACTGCATCTCAGCCTCAAATAAGCACACATAGTCATCCACATTGCAATCTTCTACTGGTGCAACACGACGGAACTGCCTGTGGTAATAGTATGAAGGATGCCGATTCTGCTGCTTCTCTACAAAATCTGTTCAAATTGAAACCAGAAAGTACTTGACTATATAAAACAGGATTGGTTTGCAGTTATTGCTAGCTTTGAAAAAAGTCTTTATAGTCACATTTAATAATAAAGGTAAAAAACAAATGGGGAAACTGACTGGGTTATTTTTTCAATAGTTTATGAATGAACAAAGAAAAATCAACTAGAACAGGATTTGAACCTGCGACCTTTGGATCAACATGCTGAACATTGCTAAGCTGGTCTATCTAGGCCTAATGTTGGCAGTCATCCTGTCTTGTCAAAATCTTTGTTCAAATCAACATTATTAACAAATTCCCAGTCAGTTTCCCTAGTGGTTTATTACTTGATTTTTGAAATAAAAAATCTCAACAAAGCTGCCGCTTCCCAGTTTGTATCGTAACCTTGTGTTTGATCCCTGGCTATACAGCACTAACGGTTTGAATGGCTTCTGACGGGCACCAAAGATATTGACCTTATTAATAAGGAGACTGCCAAAATTAGAGCTGGATAGCTCAGTTTGTTGAGCGCAGGCACATTAATCCAAAGGTAGCAGGTTCAAATCCCACTAATTTGTTCTCTGTTCAACCCAAATATTAAAATTGCACCAATAGAGTATGCTCTTTAGTGCATGATCAGTGATACAGTGTGTGTGAACAATAGAAAGGGCGCACTGTGCTGAATGTAGCCGACACTTTTTCACAGTAAATTTGTAATTTCTTCTCATAGTAGAAAACATGAATCAAACACTTCCGTTGAGTTTTCCCTATACAGTGACACCTGTATTTGTTGACTTCCGTAATTCAAAACTTTTCTAGCTAGAGAGACAGGAAACTAATGGGGGAAAATAGTACTGCAATCCGGTACCAGTCTCGACCAGGTGTTCAGTATGAAAGCAGGGTTATGTGTGTTGCCCATAGAGTTATATACGAACTAGAGGGCGCACTGGTGATGCTGCTTGCACAAATGCGATGGGACCGCAAGGAGACACGGGCGCCGTTTTGTACGCGCGTTGAATATGAAGTACAGGTTGGAGTCTGTGTTTTATTATGCTAGGCGATGTTGTTTTGTCAACTTACAAAAATGGCCACATGCGCGCATGTCGGGCCGCGTATATAGGCCAGTGCGCCCTCAAGGTCTTATATATAACTCTATGATGTTGCCATACCCTTCTCTGATAGCCATACATTTGTGTACAGATAGGCCTTGAATCCTAATTGATTTTCCTTTTTTATTTCATGTTCTCCATTCGATAAAGTCAAGCAAGGGGTGTTCTCTTTTCAACGAATCAATGGACCAGTCAAATTATAGTGATGAACATTAATGGTGCTTGAGGGAATGGTGCAGTCATGGTTGTAGTTGCTTCATCAGTAAGCATTGATGGTACCATTCCTGCCTGCCTCGTCTCTTTCTTTGCTTAGATGCAAATGCCTCAAGTTCTGCCAAGTCTTTACATTACAAATCTTCTTTAAGTCAAGCTGGCTTATGGTCAAAGAGAGAGTAACTTTAAAAGTTTTAGTTACTGTGTTTAAAACCTTCTACATATAGGAATAGCACCAGGCTACTTATCATCTTGCCTTGCCCTCTACCAACCGCCATGCTCAAGCTTGCGATCAGCTTCTGACATCACACGCCTAACTGAACATCCAACCATCAGAACACTCTCATCTGCTCACAAACGGACTTTCTCCTTTGTTGCTCCCCGAATATGGAACAACCTCCCAGTACGCATCAGAAATTGTGACTCTTTGACATTGTTCAAAAAATCTCTCAAAACCCATTTGTATCGGATGTAATATGTTGTAGTTATAGTTCCATTGGTTTTGTTTTTTTTCAGCACTTTGATCTTGAAGTAAAGGCACTTTACAAATATTTAGTTGCAGTATGTATTTATGTATGTGCAGACTCGGCCATCAACATAGTGTTAACCAGAGGGGCGTCTGTGTGTCCTTTTTGACACCCTGTTTTAAATTTGGACATCCTGTTTTATCTGTCAATTATTATACATTGTAAATGAACAATTTTGACACCCAGTTTTTAGCTTCCAGTAAGTTTTGACACCCTTTCACCAAGTCCTATTGAAAACCTTGGTCATCAAGCAGTTTGTCTTCATGTTCATCTGCAACCTCATTGTGAGCAAGTTGGCATTTAAGTTGATCATCCAACTCTGACCTCTTTTTGATGGCATCAAGTTAGGCTGACTGAGATTCATTCAAATTGGATAAAACGGATTGAGTTGAATGGATGGATTACTTGATGAAGAGGAGTGTCTACTGCTTGGAGAGCCTATAACGTAATCTTTGAACTGCTTAGGTTGATGGTTTGTTGTTGGTAGATCAATAGGTCTCTGGTATGAATCCAGCTCAAAGGATCAAGACAAGAAGGTGCAATGGTTGTCTGGTTCATTAATAACAATTGCTTCAGCAATGATCCTGGTTAAATGATGTCACGCTAGGCTAGGTTAAAGGTTCTGAGTAGCAACTCATCATACCCCATTTATCCTTGAAGCTGTAGATCCAACTGATTTCTGGAAACAATGCCGATACCACCACCACGGGTGCCAGACCGACGGGGTACACTTCATACGGAAAAAACATTGGGGCAAATGTCTCCAACACTACTTGATCATCATCTTTCAGCCAGGTCTCAGTAAGAAACATGACATCAGTGTCATGTTCAATGATCATTTTACACAAGTTAACAGTTTTGTTACGAATGGACTGAGCATAATTTTTTGCCATTTTTAAATTGTAGTGTTTCCATCTTCTTTGTGATTTTGTTTACTTTTTATAGTATTTCTTTGCTTTCTTCGGTTGTTTGCCTGTAGTTGTGCTTGTACCTTGTCTTTTGGTTTTTGATGTGTAAACAAGGGTCCCCTTTTAGTGGGCCTGTGTGCCTGTTCGGGGTTTCCCTTTTGCACAAATGTTAATTTTTATGTATTTGTGCAATGAAGGTAATAAAATAAAAAATGTAAAATAAAAATTCCATAGGCACATGATATATGCATGCAGTTATCTATTGGACTACATGTAGGTGTGGAAGGAGTTGTACATTTGTACCATTCATTAGATTGTGATTGTTATAGTTACCACTGCCAGTCAGTAGTGGTAGAGGATGTCTGTAGACATATATGGGAAGACTTGCATGTTGAACAGTAGCTAGTTTCAGTAGCAACAATTGTTACCAGGAATAAGTCATTGTGTTGTGTAGTTGCGGTAACCCTCCTCCCATAACCCTCCGCCGTCGGGAGGAGTGTTACGTTATTGCAACTATGTGTTGTGTTGATGGAGTGGACAATGATCAGTTGAATGGAGACAACTAAAAGCAGTGTTTTCAGGGCATGCAAGCGTTTCAGCTTTAAGGCACCAAAAGTGTTGCAGTCAACTTTAGTACTTTTAATAGAGCCATAAATCTCTGTATCTGTTCGGTACTGCACACAGACTCCACTATTGGGATTTCAATGGTGCAGGCGCGTGGTGGCTAGTAGTGGATTAATAGTGGGCCCCCCGAATACTAATAAGCAAACTGTTCAGCAGAAAGTGTAAGTACAGCACTCGGGTTGAAACTGGCTTCTTCAAAACTGGTCAGGAACAGGAACGAGATGTTTTGACAAACCCCTGAAAAGTACTTAGCTGGAAACCACTAAAAAATAGAGGGAAATCTAGAAGGCTAGCCATGTTCTACAAACTTGTCAATAATTTAGATGAAAACCCTCTTCAAGACTTTGCACAACATTCCACTCGACCCTCCAGAACACACAATCTTCAATTCCATCAAATTCGTCACACAACCAAAAGCTATGGCAGCAGTTTTTTCCGGCCACTACTTCTAGAAAATATAACAAGGCTCCGTAGTTTCTAGAAGTATCCAGCCAGCATCAAGGACTGGAATACCTTACCTGGTAGAGTAATTACTAGCAACTCATTAGATGACTTCAACAAGGACAAAAATTAAGCCGTCCCATCCACGAACACAATGCGCAAAGCTGGTGTGATGTGTCTTTAGAAATTTTTTTGCCGGCTCAACTATACAGATACAGAATGGGAAAAGTTTCTGTATGGCACCACCACTTTTGCATCCGATATGAAATAATATAGGCCTAGCTAGTTACTAGCATAATTTACCTCAATATATCCCTTTTTGTAAAAATGAGTGAAAAAATGGTGCCGCCTTACAGAAAGTTATCCGTATGCTATGGAGAAGCGCCCACACGCGCTGCGCATGCACATTTAGTTTTTTCCTTGGCATTATTTCCTGACTTACGGACATTACCGAGTATCACCTAGCAAAGAAAAAAAAGTAGAAGTAGGCTACTACTAGTCTATTATCTCTACTATATAAATTAAAGTATAATTTTTTGATAAAAACAAGAGAAAGCACAAAATAAGCCATTTTGCTATGAAATTTGGCCCTGCCCCCTCTGCTACTCCTACTAATTAGAACTATGAGTATGACTATGATATGAGGTTCGTTCCGCTATCGTCATTAGTGGAGACAATAGCGGAACGAACCTCATAAAACATAGTTCAACTTATAGGACTCACGAGTACCCAAAACAAAGGAGGATTCATTTGAACCCATTCATTTTTAATAAATAGCCCCTAACAATTTTTTGTTTTTTTATAAATTTAATTTTAATTATTAACATTTTTATAAAACACAGACCACACAGCCCTACCTCTAATGAATGTAACTGGTCCGTCCACAGTGTAATAAAAAGCTTTTCCTATGAACTCATCCAGAACACCCATCTTTTTCAAAATTCTTGAGCAAAAGTCACAGAGCTCAAAACAGTACAAAATTAAGTTTTCGTGTAAAGCAAAAACTCGAGTCCAAAGGCCAAAGGTCATGAAGATCGGTCGAGCAATTTTTTGTAAAATTCAATCACAGCTCTTATAGTTGTTGTTAAAATAAATTGTATTATTTAAATATAAACATTTAAAAATTAACTTTTAAAAATCAACTACGTATACTTTGTTTTTATTATCAATTTTTTTGTTTAATTCTTTTAAAGATAGTGTTTGTTTTTGTTAGTGTCCACTGCAATTATACGAATGAGGATATACACGTGTCGTCATCGACAGACTAGTCTGGTATCCTAAGTAATTACACGTTAAATTTCGCTATAAAATGCTGGCGTATCCAACTATTCGGTCTCTTTGAAAGTCCTTCGGCCCCGAAATGGTAATGATGAAAACTGATCTGTGGATAATATTCAATCTGTTTAATGTGATATATTTTAGGCCCATCTGATTTTCACAATTGATTCAACGGAAATGTTGTTGAAAAATCTATGCTTACAGTAAAATATTTGTTGATGTTAAGGATTTTGAAATGTGTTATTCTGTAAATTAAAACGACATGCGTGAACCATTAATTATGATCATTTCACTAGACGTATCTATACATCATAGGGGTTTTTGTTTTTTTTAGATTTCCGTATCCCCTCACCACTGCCTCCACTTTTTTTCACAACGAATGAAAAAGTGATGACAGGCACAGGGTAGTATGCGGAAACTTTCCCCCACTTTTGTGGCCATCTCTGAATCCTTGGCTGAACGTCTGGACCTCCATGATTTAGCCGACCATGCTGACATTTACCGAACCGTTTGCGTTGGTTGATTATGGTTGATTGAAGCATGATTGAGGAGCACTCACCAAGGGCGGGTCGGCGGTTTAATCAATTAAAAGTGCTAACTTATCTCAAGTCTTACTTTTGACCTGGGTGATTTGGATGCTTAATAAATGAGTGACATTTATAGAAATAATTTTTAAAGAAAAAAAGGTTTCAATTTCGTCTGAATTACTTCTATCAAAAGTCGATGACGTTTGCTTACCGACGCCATTTTGGCGTGTATTTTATAAGATTATGATGTCACTAATGATAGTTGCGATAACGTAACCACCCCCCCCCCTCCCGACGGCAGCCAGGCTGGAGGGTTACAAGATTCTCTCGAATGACAATCTGGTTCAACACTATTCCTTTTTTCAAAATTTTGACATTATCTGTCATACTAGCGCCCCAGCGAAATCATATTTTGAGTCTGAGGTAAAGCAACATTTTCATGGATGTCGCACCTAAAATGCCCCAAAATGACGGAAATACCCAATGAATTACCCTCAAAACTGCCAACTGGCCTCTCCACATGTATAAGATGTAACACCAAGCATGAAATTGTACTCGCTGAAATTTTTCGGCTAAAAAGTGATGATTTTTGAGCAATTCGCTGGACCATCCATCTCTTCATGCCTATCTAGAACCGTTTTCTTGCTGTGCACGGATGTGCGGTGCATTTTCGGTCTGGATCATTGATATATTGTTATTCCAAGACGAATGTGGGTGACTAACCCATTATCTGTAGAAAAAAAAGAAACGCGATCCGTGCTTAATGTACAAAACACTAGTTGCGATAACGTAACCCTCCTCCCGAGGCCGGAGGGTTACGAGATAGTTTCGAGCAAAATGGTTAATCTGGTCCAACACGTACAATTTTGACAGCTAGTCACCAGATTTTCCCCACTTTTACCACTTTCAAAAATCATGACACAAATCCTGAGGGTACAAACTTAATCCGCAATGTCTAATGCAGCCTGCCATAATGCTCAAAACACCATTTAGGAAATATTTCAAAGAAAAATTGACAAAAACTTACCATATCCCGGAGCGAATTCCCAGGTTCATATTTTGAACCTGTCGCATCGCTTTGCAAACGCATTATTTTGTTGGTAAAAATTGGGAAAATCTGGTGACTAGCTGTCGAAATTGTACGTGTTGGACCAAAATTAACCGTTTTCGCTCGAATCTATCTCGTAACCCTCCGGCCTGTCGGGAGGAGGGTTACGTTAGCGCATCTAACAAAACACATGTCCACGCGTCTGGGAACCACAAAATACTGGTACCCTGTGCGAGCACAATGGCTACAGTACAGATGTCTCACTTAGCAAGTGGGCAAGGCCTATCATCATTCACCAAAACTGCTACGGGAATTGAAATTATAATATCTGTATCTTTTGTACAACTTTTTTCCTATCTACAGATTATGCACAGTTTAGCCTGTTTGCAATATTTTGTGGTAATAACTATATTTCGTTGTTTAATCTTGACAGTCTCACCGCAAGTTCTCTGCTCCCCGCCACGGGTCACTGAGCTTTCTGCCAAGGAAGCGCAGTAGACGCCATCGTGGTAAAGTGAAGGCTTTCCCTAAGGATGACCCATCTAAACCAGTTCATCTGACTGCCTTTATGGGTTACAAGGCTGGTATGTCTCACATTGTGCGCCAGGTAGATCGGCCAGGATCAAGTGAGTAGGACTTGCCCATTTTCAAACCATTCTCCTCAAATCAAGACAAACATGTATAGTTTATGCTTTTGTATAGATCTGACTTCGTTGGTTGGCAGTAGACATTTGAAATTATTCCTGGTGGTGGTGTTTTAGTTTGGTCCCTTTATTGATTAAATGATCAATGCAAACATTGATTGTTGGGGGGGGGGGGGGGAAACAGTTTCACTGTGAAAAGGTGCCTGACTTGTGTAAATTTCATTCATCTGATGCCAATGGTGTAGTATTGGTTTGAAAGTGGATGGATATTAATGGTCTTCAATACGTTTTGTTGGTAGAAATGAACAAGAAGGAAGTTGTTGAGGGAGTGACCATTGTGGAGACACCTCCTATTGTGGTGGTTGGTGTAGTTGGATACATTGAGACTCCACGAGGGATGCGATCACTTAAGGTGGTTTGGGCTGAGCATCTCAGTGATGAATGCAAGCGACGCTTCTACAAGAACTGGTATGTTCACTCATTCCATACAAAATATCAACAAATAGTTTCATCTGATTAAATGATTTACAAACCATGTATTGAAGCAAACGACCTTAACGCTGGCCAAATGCCAGTGGAAACCAAGGCGGACCAGCTGAACTTGACGTTGACTTGACATTGCAATTCATATTGAAATAGCGACGATCAGAAATCATGATATTTATCAATTGGTATACAACAGTTTTAAATTATTTTTTTAATTGACAGACCAGTAAAACAAACTTGGTAGCCCAGTAAAAAATCAAGCCAAATGGTCCTGCTGGCCAGTTGAAAAAAAAAAGTGAGGAGCAACCCCTGATTGTAATTTTGAAATACAACCTGAGTAGTACGATATATTTGATTAATCACTTCCAGTAATTGCAATGCCTAACAATTGAGCACTCTCCTCTCAGCCTTGGTTGATGAGAGTAAATCAACATTGACAGTTCCTCTCAGTATACCCTGCTGATGAGCTGTACCCCAGTATATCCCTTCATTCATTCCAACCCTTTGGTTCCGCTCTTAGCTTAACGGCTATGATGAACCATGATGGTTTCTCCGCTCATGTGTGTCTGACACTCGTGATGAGAGCCTAGCAGTCTATTTTCCCTTTAGTAGTCCCCCCTTGTTTGTTTGTTTCCCTATTATGTGCATAATTCAGGTATCGCTCCAAGAAGAAGGCTTTCACAAAGGCTTCCAAGAAGTGGGCCGATGATGCCGGTAAAGCTGAGATTGAGAAGGACTTGAAGACCATGAAGAAATACTGCAAAGTCATCCGTGTCATTGTCCACACTCAGGTATTTATAAATAGCACTTGCGTTACTCAATGCGTTTGCACTGCTCAACAAAGTCTTTGGGTTAATATAGCCTGGATCTACACATGTGAGATGGCGGTCTTGCACAGAGCGTATTGTTCTCTATAATGTAACCATGGGCACTTTCTGAAATTTCTTGATCTTTTCAAGTATTTGATTCTAATTTAGTGACATAAAGTAGTCTCATAGACAATGTGAGATGCTCAGCCCAGTTAACTTTGTTGTAATTGTTGCAATTTTTTATCGAGATTGTATAGTTATTTTTACTTTTAATTCATACAAAGACTTGGCAAATAGAAGCAAATTGTTACAAACTGGGATTTTTCCTAGATTTTGGTATGTAGTGACAGCAAGAACCTATCATCTCAAACAACTAGATTGGAAAATTTGTGATATGTGACGATGTAGAAGAAACATTTATAATGTATTATTATGACAATATTTGCACTAGATGAAACTGATGAACCAGCGTCAGAAGAAGGCTCATATCATGGAGGTTCAACTGAATGGTGGTTCCATCGCTGACAAGGTGGAATGGGCCAAGGAACACCTGGAGAAGCAGACTAGAGTCACTGAGGTCTTTGCACAGGATGAGATGCTCGATGTCGTTGGAGTCACCAAAGGAAAGGGATTCAAGGGTAAATTGATTTCCATTTATCATGACAATTTGAAAGTCATTTGCTTGATAATGATGAGAAAATCATGGATTGTGTCAGTTTGCGCTGGCACTCAGACCATATACTGGTGAAAATCCATGCTGCCTTCCTTCTGATGTATCAAAGCCTACTGTAACCGTACTGTGTGTTGGCTACTGCTCAGGATGAGAAGAGATATTTGTATTATATATGGGATGAATTTCTCATGTGTATTTGTATTCTCTGCTACTAGGTGTGACCTCTCGATGGGGTACCAAGAAGCTTCCCCGTAAGACCCACAAAGGTCTACGTAAGGTAGCCTGTATTGGTGCCTGGCATCCTGCTCGTGTTGGTTATGGTGTTGCCCGTGCTGGTCAGAAAGGCTACCATCACCGTACTGAGGTTAACAAGAAGATCTACCGCATTGGAGAAGGTTACCACATGAAGGATGGCAAGCTGATCAAGAACAATGCTTCTACTGATTATGATATCACTGATAAGAGCATCAACCCAATGGTATGTATATCAATTCATTAGGCTATGGATAGACTCATGGTTTTCACGTCGGTCAAACGCATCCAATTTGTATTTAGTTTGTTTTGTTTCTTTATCCATTTGCTTGTTTACTTTTAAAAAGGTACTAGTCAATGAGTTATTTAATGGAACTATTGAGAAAGACTATAATGATGTTTATTTGCTTGTATTGCTATAGGGTGGCTTTCCCCATTATGGTGAGGTGAAGAATGACTTCTTGATGCTGAAGGGATGTATTATGGGTCCCAAGAAGCGCGTCGTCACCCTGCGTAAAGTAAGTAGTGATCCTTGTCTAATTTGATGAGTAAAACCTGGTTCATTCATAACTCCAGCGAATGCTTCGTGCGTAGCAAAACATTTTTACGTGACAATTGGAAGGGGAGCGCGTACCGATATTTGCGTCACCAAAACTTGCTTAGCACTCGCAGGAAGTATGAACCTGGCTTAGGACGTTTTGCCTTATCTGTGCTGATAACAGCAAGGAACCTTGCTAACAGACCAAGTCAATGCAACTTGTTTTCAGTAAGTTTGTTGTAGATAGAAACTGATGTGTGAGTATGTAAATGATGAGAAAATCATGGATTGTGTCAGTTTGCGCTGGCACTCAGACCATATACTGGTGAAAATCCATGCTGCCTTCCTTCTGATGTCATATCTTTTTTAATCACACAAAATCATTTAATCTAAGAACATCTTATTTGACTTGAACTTGAGTTTACTGAGTATTATTGTGTTTCCATTTCAGTCTATGTTGGTCCATACCAAGCGCAAGGCTCTTGAGAAGATCACTCTGAAGTTCATTGACACAACCTCCAAGTTTGGTCACGGACGCTTCCAAACTCATGAGGAGAAGAAGGCTTTCATGGTAAGTGATGACAGCGTTGTATTTATTTGGCCTTGTGCAAAGATATTTATACCCAAGTCACAAAAGGTTATGTTAAGCCTGGAAAACCACCTTCCAACATATAATAACCGTTGCATTAAACCAAGGAAATGTTAATTACTAGAGAAAAGGTTGGGTCTTATTACAGATTTGGTGAGGTTTTGCATAACTGTTACAATCCAGCAGAAAAGGGATGTAGGCACCTAGATATACATGAATCAACAACTAAAAAAGTAGGATTTGAAGCTTTGTATTTTTGTATTGTGTTGGAAGTAGTAATCCTTGCAGGAGAAGTGCTGGTTCTGAGAAGAACCAGGGTTGGGTTGAGTAGAGACATTTCAAACTGTCCTTACTGTCATTCATCGTCGGGTGAATGGAACATTACATTCTCATTGGATTACTGTAATGAGAGGAAGTCATGCCAGATCATAATGCAACGTTGAGTGGAGTGTTTACATGTTTAATATTTATTCTTTCTATTTGTCTAATTGCAGGGCCCTCTGAAGAAGGACCGTATCAAGGCAGAGCAAGCCTCCACTTAAAGATATCATTCTTATTGATCATCACTCAGTTAAATACTTCCAAAGGTTCTCACTTTCAACATTTCACATCCACAAGAAATTAGTTGCTGTTTATTGTATAGCCGCATATTACATGATAAAGTGGAAAAATCACCCTCTTTTGAAAGTGTTTAAATTTAAGCTAGCACAACATTCAACAAGTTTATTCAAAAGAATGGTTAATTCCATTTTGTTCTAATTTAAAAGTATTGATATAACTTGTTTTACCCAGTTTGATCAAAATTACATTTCATATTTGACAAAAAGCAATCTTTCATTAAGAATACCATTTGTCAGAAACAGTCAGTAAGGGTTGATGCCTAGCAGAAGTCAAGGTTTTCTTAAACGATTGCTTTTTCATGTGCACTTTCTCATCTCAATGAAAAAAGACTGCAGTGTTTGTTCAATGATATGATAAAAACATGTAACATGTAACATCAGAGATGCCTCAATCGGAAGGAGAATAATAAAGATAAACAATCTGATCATAAAATTGCGTAATAGTGTATTTTCTTAGCCTTTGCTTAAAGAGTCGTACTCATTGAAATAGCTGGGCCCCCTTTTTCTACCAAGATGACGTTAGCACTGGACACCATTTGTTATTACTGAAATTAATTGTTGGCATAAAAACTTACAAGCAATGGAGAGCTTTTGATAGTATAAAACATTGTGAGAAACAGCTCCCTCTGAAGTAACGTTATTTTTGAGAAAGAAGTAATTCCTCACTTTAACATTAATTGATTTTGTGACCCTGGCTGATGTCTCAAAATAAAGCATCTGAAAGCACAACTTATGTGCCATTTCTTCCATTATTCTCTCGCAACTTTGATGACCAATTGAGTTCAAATTTTAACAGGTTTGTTAGTCTATGCATAATTTTGAGATGCACAAAGTGAGATGATTGGTCTTTAACAATTACCAAAGGTGTCACGTGCCTTGGAGCTAGTTGAGCCCTATTTTGACACATTTATATAAGAAAAACCAGGAGAAACAAATTTCTAACATAATTAAACATTCGATAAGCTACCAACTTTTTACTAAGCAAACAAAAACGTATGCATTGTACATGTACAATGTACATGTATATGTTTATTGACTTCCAAGTTTTTAAGATAATTTGGGCCCTGGAAGAAAATAATGTCCTTTTTTGTCGGCGGGGTGTGGGGACTTCAAAAGGTTAATGCTACCTTGTAGTTTTGTCTGTATTTGGAGGAAGAGTAACTCGGATGGGACTCCCCATATCAAATTCAGCAGAGGATAAAAGTTCAAGAGTTGATGAGTAATTTTTTAATGTTAATGAGACTTCTGAGTACTTTATTGATTATGAATATGATATTATTTGACGTATCCCCAAGCCTATCTTTTACACAATGGAATCCCTGTTCAACCGGGAATTCTTTGGACAAGGGCTCGTAGTGATGAAACAAACGTGCTATCGACAGAGAGTGATTGCGCCCTCTGTTGGCGATGTGATTGGGTATACACCCCCCATCGTATTGGTATTTCAGAACTGTGCTAATTAATAGAGATGAGCATAAACTTGTTGGGAAAAATAATGCGGGGAAGATATTTAGCTGGTGTCAAAATGATCTTCTCAACTTTATACAGCTAAAGTTCGGGAAAAATTTGGGTCCCGTTTCTGGATTAATCAATTCAGCCACAAAACGTCATTCTTGGGGTTCTCGTGAGGTATTCTGCACCCGCCCACCATAAAACCAGTGGTGTAAAACCATTTGAAAATTTGATACTGTTATGAATACAAGAATAATATTAAGTTGTATCGACTTTTTTGGAACACTGGTAGCATATAACTTACTAGTTCAAGCCATACCATTTGCAATAGACAGTTATTATTTGTTTCACCAGACGTCTTCAGTACGGTTAGTAACGTCCGCAATGACTTATCGTCTGCTGTTGCATGGTGGAGCTGTGCACTATGGAGATGTGAGAGCGTGAGTTTGATTTAAACTACCTGCTTCATTTGAGATACTGCACTACAGCTCAATTTCTAAAGGCTCTTGTTATGTTTCCTTCATCAATAATTATGCCTCTTCGACAGACTTTGCTCCCTAAGATTTTGGTCACGACCCGCCCTTGTTCAAGTGCTCTCCGTGAGTGTGTGTGTGTCCCCCCCCCCCCCCCACAGGAATACATTTATACCTTAGTTACACCGGTGCATAAAACTGTCCGGCTGGATAGAATTGCCCAGGAGTATGTACATAATTGTATAATTTTGCCCATAATAATATCAGACGGGAATTATCTACCTCGTGGGGTAAGTTCAAGGAGGCACTTATAAAAAAGAATGACGCGTCGCATTATCATTTTTCACTTAAAACATTTTTCCACGTGTGGAAACCGACGAGGTACCTCGGTAAGTTTGCCCCTCTTCTTGTCTTGAAAACAATTTTGTATTACAAGGTCCTATTATTTATTTCGCATGTTAAATTGATGAATCCCAGCAGATCCGAGTTGCGTTGGGTTAACCGTTTTTGGTTTGGTTTGGGTTCAAGTTTCTTCATCTCGATATTTTTGATTTACAAAACATTCTTAATGGACAATCTGCACACATATCAACGGCAATGGCTTAAACGAAAAATGCCATAAAAGGTGAAGTGTCTGCAATTTGTTGATTTAATACAAAGAGTAAACATAACTCCGTTTGACATTCACATGTTGTCATTTCTCACGTTTGCACAGTTTCCTTTTCAGTAATACGTCTGTCTCCTTAGCAACAGTGATAACCAAACAAAGACCCCGTACTCCCGTAAAACTATAAGTGGCTATATTTCCAAGTTATTTCCATCAATGACACTTGTTTTTTAAATGTTACCCGGCCACTTCAATCGTCATAATGTTTAGGTCTACACAACATTCACATACCACCGTGTGTGTTTAATGTAACATGGTGGACCACTCGAGTAAATGTCATAGTTGATCAGTGCAGTGGAAGCAGATGGTCTGCTCTCAGCACTGATCAACTTCCAGATGTAAAGATGCCGATTAATAAAATACAGCCCAATTGCTCACAGTCATCTCTGAGTTTTTGTTTCAACTGGACAAAAATAAAGTGGCCGAGAAGCCATGATGGATGACAATGAATTCAAAACGGTTGTTCATGTAACGATCTGTAAGATTATGAAGAGTAACGAAAGCCTAATGGGGCACGGTGGGTCAATAAATAGCTCATTAATATTAACACACCCATAGAGCTAACACTATACAAAATATTAGCATCTCTTTATGTATTATGTTTAACTTTATTGTCGTCAAAATTAATAATTATTCATTTGTTTACCTTTATGGCAGGGTATGTTTGTGCATGGAGCAATGTCAAACGATTGAATGTTGTATGCAGTACGGTAAGATTGTAGTCGGCCTATCGTATATATACGATACGATCTATACAGCCAGTCTGGAAAAAAACTTATGATCCTTTTTGAGGTTTTCTAACTAGGATCATTCATTCTTAAAACAGAGGCACAGAAATCATCATCCCGCTGGTGACGGTCTACTTATCAAACTATTCCGTTTTAATCTATCAGGCAAGACGGCTTTCCGAGATAAATTCTATGATGACGACCCCATGGCCCAACCCTAATCAGAACGCCCGTCCTTGTGTCGGCGTAGCCCGGCCAGCACAGCTACTAAGATTCAGATTTCAATTTTAGAAACAAAACACAAACATTGATTCTTTACTTTTGAACAATAAATTTTGAGGCGAAATTACCTGTGTGGGAAAACTGTACACACAACTATAATAATATAGGATAACCCATAAATAAAGCACGATGGATAGTCGTTTGATCTATACACTCTGTCTGTTATGGATACTATGTGCAAACTTTATTAATAAGTTTTATTTTAAAACATTGTTTTTATTACTGTCATCGCTTTTTGCCCCCCCCCCCACCCCACCCCCTCTCTCTCTCTCCTTCTCTCGAAAGCCTACCTAAACCTTACATCTAAACCCACTTTAAATAATTATGTTCAAATCGAACAAAATACAATATTGACGTAATGATTTATATAATAAACCAACTTCACCACAAATAGTTTCATAAACATAAACCTCATATACTGGCGGGTACACAGAGGGCCTGTCCAATAAATAATGTGTAAGCAAAACAAAGCAATGAGCAAAACAATATTGATGTCATGTCGAAGGGACAGTATTGAGAAAAACATAGCTTGCTTCAAACTAATGAGAATAGATATGACCGATTTCGTTGGGAAATGGTCTGCAATGTTAGACTCGTAAAACATGCTATTATAATGGATTAGAGATTACACAATCAGTCTGAGCTAATTAATGAACAATATGTTCCACAATCAACCATCAGAATTGTATGTGTGACATTTTGTAAATGTAATAATTGTAGCCATTGAACATATTTCATAATTTAAAAATTACGCAACAAAAACAAACAAGCAAATTACAAACAAACAAATACCCCCACAACATTCAATTCAATTCAAATTCAAAATTGGTTTATTTTCATATAAAAATACAAGACCAAATAAAAAGTCACAGACTAATGGCATTTGGTTAACAATAAAATTACATCAACTAAAAAACCACAATACAAAACAAAAACGCCACGCCCCTAAATGCATCACCCAAAAATTATGCGACCGTAATACGCGCCCCAAAAATTAAACTAAAGGAATGACACATAATAATTGTTTACAGAATACATAAAGCATTCTTAGGCAAGTGAAACGTTAATATACAAAGTAAAACATTTATTTGTTGAATTTTTTTCCAGATTGAAACGCATTTTTGTTAACGACATTTGTATCATTATAAGTATTAAATGCACTGCAAACTATTGGTAAAAACTCAAAACAATTATAGCATAACAACTTACTTGGTAACAAAATATGGAGATTGTTGATGTACAAAACATTGTAAGAAACGGTTCCCTCTGAAGTAACGTATAGTTTTTGAGAAAAAGTTAATCTCCCACTCAAGAGCCCCTTTTCATGCATAAAAGCATGCAAATGGTGCAACTTCTCTTGCAACTTTGATGACAAATATTGTTTTACAGATTGTTTTATTTGATGCATAATTATGTTGGGATATACTAAGCGAGAATACTGGTCTTTGACAATTACCAAAGGTGTCCACTGTCTATACCTTTAAGTTTATAACGAAGGCCTTCCTGAGCCGGGTATATTTTTGGTTCTTTTTAGTCAAAGACCAGGGTTCGATTTCACAAAGAGTTAGGACTAGTCCTAAGAGTTATACAAAACATAATGTCTATAGTCCTAAGTTAGGACGAGTAACTCGCCCTAACGCGAGATAAGACTAGTCTTTACTCTTTTTATAATCCACCTCATCCTCACTTGGTGGTATCACAATATGCATAAAATAACAAACCTGTAAATATCTGGGCCCAGTGAAAAATCACCATTTTCTTTAAAGGGTCTATGTACTTTTTGTAGGGCAAAACGCAATGGCCACAGATTTACACCAAACTTAAAGTCACCTGGAAGTGGTATTTTTTCAAAATAAAGCTTTTGTCACTAATATATGTGTTTAATGAGTGGAATGTGAATAAACAATTAACTAAGGTTTTAAAAAATCAGTTCTTATGTTATTTACAAATTTAAGAGTAGACCCCGACCCGAGAGGGCGCTGTTCGTGACGTCAATCGAGGCAGACTTTGCCTGTAATGCGTAGAGTAAACACAGTTGCAAAGTACATGTACGGACCAAGTCGTGAGTTTGTACGTTTCAAAAAAAGATTTTTGGGGATTTTTTCCGGCAATGCCGACCAGGTGTATTGATGCTGAATGCAGAAAAACACTTTATGAAACATACCAACTCACGACTTGGACGTACATGTACTTTACACGTGTGTTTACTATACGCATTGCAGGCACTTCTGCCTCGATTGACGTCACAAAAGGGGTAGGCGGAGTTAGCCCCCAAACAACTTTAAATATTTTTCAAACATATAAATCGTGACAAACAATCACTAAAAAAATTGTTTTATTGTTCGTAAGCATATACTCTTATGTTTGAAAGAAAAAAATTATATTTCCAAGTGACTTTAAACAGTTTGAAGATAATGATAGTAGAAAGCTTCCCTGAAAATATTACGTGCTGAGGTGCTGTAGATTTGGGGAAATGAGTAAAACAATATCAAGAAAATAATTTTCGTCTCATGAGACGAAAATTATGACCATGTAAAAACGTATTTTCATGACATTGTTTTACTCATTTCTCAAAAACTACAGCACCCCAGTAAGTAATATTTGAAGGGAAGCTTTCCACTATCATTATCTTCAAACCCTGTAACTTTTATGTAAATCTGTGGACATTTCGAAAAAGTACCCAAATCCTTTAAACTCGATTAATTCAAAGGGGTCAATTCTAACACTGTTTTGTAATATCTTGCTCTCCAGTGCCCTTTACCAAGTAAGTTTTTATGATCATTATGACTCGTTGAGTTATTACCAAAAGTGCACCCCGCCAAAGCAGTGATCGACACTTGATGCAGGCATTATGCCGATGGTGCAGTGACTCTTATGTTTGGTAACGAATCTCGTTTGAGACTCGGTGCTACTGACTTGTTATATCTATGCTCATTTTCAGGTACACTCAGTTTCTGCGAATCGTAAACCGACTTTGATTGTCGTTTGAGTTTACCGAGATTTGCTCGATCCTGGTCCACTTTTGTTATCACTTTACCATTTTGTGAACGTCTGTTGTGAGTTCCATCGTTGACTTTTAAATTACTCACACGGGAGACACTCAACTTCCCAGTAGCCGAATCTGATGACGAGCTTGCACTGCATTTTCTGCTTTTCTGATGTAGCCCCGTGCTTTTAACGGACCTCTTGCGACTTCTTTTGTAGTGTCTTCGATCTTTAACTCTTCGTGGACCATGCCCCATGATGTAGGCAAGTGTTGATACCTTTTTCTCGTAGAGAGTGGGTTTTTCTAAGACGGGTTTCGGTTCCGGTGGTGGCTTGGCGGGTTGTCTGAAGGCGCTGCCGCACTGACTTGAGTAGATTGTGAGCAATGAGTTGACATCCGTTAAATTGCCATACTCACCTATCTTTGATTTGTCAAAATGGCTTGATACAAAGTTCTTTGCAAAGTGTATTTTATTGCTTGTCTTTGACGTAAGCTCAAGCAGCGTCATAGCCGAGTCTAGAGACTTGCTTAAAGAGTTAGGATCTTTATTACCGGAGCTCATTTGCAAAGACTCTTCAACGATAGAGCTATTGTAATTGCGATCTGCTATTCGTTGGGAGTCATCGTTCCAGGTGTATCCACCAATAATATCGGGTTTTGTATTAATCGAGGCCCATTCCCATTGAGGTTTTATCTCTGGAAGTGACGAACTCTTATGCGATGAAAATGGTGGTTTACGGTGATCAAAATGGGGATAAATCATTCGTTGCTCCTTCGTGCGTTCCTTGTGAAGTGCCAGAGCACGGAGCCGCTTTTGGGCGGCCTCTTCGGCCCATTCGTGGGAGTTCATGTGTCGTTCTGTGTCACAAATTCTTGGATTGGCTTTCCCATCTTTCTCTAACACTTGAGCAATTACAACGAGTCCCATTTTGTAGGCCTGTATAAGTGGAGTCACACCAGAATGGTCTGGTGTATCCACTGTGAGAGATCGTTTCCTCATCAGTCTCACAATGAATCTAACAAGACTCTCATTACCACTAGTCACAGCATCAAAGAGCGGAGTTCGGCCTTCTAGGTTCTTACCACCTAGGTCTACAGCCACTACACTCATCTTCCGAATGATACACTTAGCAATCTGCTCTCTGCCTTGCTTACACGCGTGTTGGAACACACTAGTTCGCTTGTCGTCTGTTTCCAGTATATCAGCACCTTTCCTGAGAAGATGTTTGAACATTCGGTAGCTCTTTTCTTCATTTGAGATATAACATGACACCATGAGGGGAGTTTGACCTAGCCTGTTCCGTGTATTGACCGAGACATTTTTGCGCAGGAGTGCGTCCAGTTGCTGGTATCGTAGTGATAAGACTGCGTCGATCACTCTCTCGGTCATCCTGCTTCAAGTTTACATCACATTGATGACACAGCGATGAGGGACTGAGTTAGCACATTTCTATATGCCACACCATGATGATAACTTACTCTTTCATTAACGAGCTTTGAATGAGCCTAAAATCCTACTCTAGAAGAGACTGTCATGGATGTATCGACCAAAAAATGCTTGCTCGGTTGTCCGGGTATCTGTTTGTGCTGAGTCCAAGTTATTATCGTTTGGCTTACATACACACGGCAGCGGTCCAAGCCCTGCCGTGGCAATATCTACCGCCTCTTTCTTGTACATGAAGCATAATGGGTGGCTGTTTCTATGTACACTTCGAACACAAATCCATTGGAAATCAATAACTTATTGTAAAGATCATAGTCCAAATGGATGATTTACACATAACAGTAAACCCGTGTTAGGCAAAGTGCCTTTGTTAACGACTCAATGCCCACATAGGATGCCCAAACACAGGCTTCTGTGATATAATTTTATAAAATTTACAAAAAAAATGCAATAAATTTTGTTACTGACTCGATACTTTGTTTATTATTTTATACTCTTTTTAACTGCTTGAATAACAAAACGTATGTTATTGGTTTCATTTATGGTGTAATTAATTTTATCAAAAGTTAAACCGCAAAAAATAGTTTTTGGCCTGACGTTTCGACCCTATCTGAGCCTTTCTCGAAGGCTAAATGACAACTCAACAAATATTAACAGGTAACTAAAGTATCGGCAGTGAAGCATGCAGAAAAAGCAAGGGGTATCGGGTAGGCCTATAAACAATTAATAGGGGGGGGGGCGAGGCAAAAGAGAGGGGGGGACAAAAGAGGGGGAGGCTGGTTTGACCACAAGGAGATGGAAACACAAAGGGCAATGGGAAGAGGGGGAAAATAATTAATTAGTGAATGTGCTGTGAGATAAACCTGTGAGATGCAAGGACAGCCAAGTTATATGAGACTACTGGATGTTATGGTCTACCGAAATAACGGCGACTGACACCCTTTTTCTGAATGAGTTTCTTCATCATCATCATAATGTTGTCTTGATTAAATTACTGACAATGTATGCCCAAATAACTGGTCTTGGTTGATTCCCTGCACTGTTACATAATAAAACACGCACTTATTTTGGGAGAGGGTGCGGCTCAGCATCCACGGCGAGTGTCTCCCCCCCCCCGCCCCAGCCCCGCCCCACAGCAGGTCATCTTTGTGATCGGCACCGTTTTGGGGGGAATGTTTCGGAGTCCATTGCAGATACTACTTTATAGCTCCAATCTAAACTCGACCTACCCTTTCGCTGTCCCAAAAAAGGCGCGTCCCCATCGTCTCTCATCCCATTCGCCGCTCTACAAAGTACAAGCCAAGGATTATCATCCTGGTGCGTGTACAAAATAATGTTGCTCGGTTAACATTGAGGTATTGAAAACACCAAGCTTTCCCTAAATTAGAAGGCTGATATTTGATGCAGTACCGATCCCCCCAAATCATTGTTTTCTGTTTTCCTTTCGGCAACCACTCGTCTCTCGGGTTGTTGACAATCGGGTTGATTAAAAAAAGTCGCAGACAGATTGAAGTAAAATTTCGTGACTTGTGGGTATAAGTCACCAAGCTTCTCATAAATACTGACGTCGGTTTTTAAGTCTTTGATATAGATAAAACTTTGCTATCTCGAATAATCCCGCAAGCATCCCCCCCCCTGCCAATCATCCCACGTCCCATTCTATCTTCTTGACGGTCCAGCAGATGAGAACAAACAAAGACAGTAATCGTAAGCCAACACAAGAGGGCGTCATTCAACCATAGACGGGTTCCCTTCTGAAATTGGATTTTTCAACACTCACTCATAGCAGTGAATGCTAAACTGTCGTCCAGGAACCTAAAAGCGTACGTTTCGCGTGGTTTGTGCCGCCATTTCATTATACATCCACCAAAGCGAAGACAGCGAAACTGATCCAGAGAATCCTGTCGCAGTTGTTTCACTCGTGTTCTACATATTTTTTGTCGTAGTATATCTATCAAAATGACGGAAAAAATTGACATGAGTTTAGAGGACATTATTAAATTGAGAAAACCAGGTAAACGAGGTGGTAGAGGCCGCGGAACCGGTGGCCGTGGAGGAGGAGGTCGCGGCGGTGGTCAACAACAGACGCGTGGTGGCGGTGGAGGAAGAACACCAAGAGGTGGTGGGGCTGGAGGCGGTGCAACCAGGCGACAAAGTAGGGGTGGTGCTCGGCCGACTCCATACTCAAGGGTAAAATTGTCACAATGTAATTTGTTTGTAAGATTTAATATTTGTTAAAGATGTATAGGAAGTAGTGGTGGGAAGTAGTGTACCACCCGCACCAGCACAGCAGCAGCAATATTTGTTTTATTGAATTGACTATAGAGTATAGACCTTATGCACATGACGTCATTTCAGTACAGCGCCCCCGCATTGGAATGTCGGTCACTTCGTACCCAAGTCACTTCGTACCCAAGTCAGTTCGTACCCAAGTCAGTTCGTACCCAGGTCACTTCGTACCCAAGTCACTTCGTACCCAGGTCACTTCGTACCCAAGTCACTTCGTACCCAGTACTTGAACGTTGAAACCAACCTTCGTTTAAAGTGTGCTGTTGTTACTGTGTCCTCCTTGGTTTTTTTTTTATGATTAGCAAAGATCATAGAGCGCTACCTCCATTTTTATAATTATACGCTCATTGGTTTTTAGGTATTGCACGTTGTTTTCATGGTTACTGTCCAACAGATGAGGGCGCCCTTTGCATGTTAACTATTATTATTGTTTCTGTGTTTTGCAATTTTAATTAATGTTTATTTCTTGACGGGTTTTCCCAAACAACTTGATTGATTCGTGTGTTTGGTTTTAATAATAAGGATGAATTGTTGAGTTTAAAAATTGAAAGGATTTCCCTTTTGTATGTTGTAAAAGTTGGAATTTTTTAACAAAATTTGTTTCCCTTTTTTTGGGGGGGGGGTAACAGAGTTGTTGTCTTTAGAGATTAAAAGGATTTAAAATGTTAAATTATTTCTTTCCCATTTATGGGATAAATTTGCAGTGGAATAATAATGTATATTGTAATTAACCTTAATTTGTTTTCGTTTTTGTTTTGTTTTTTGGGGGGGGGGGAACAGAGTTTTAAAGATTAAAAGGATTTAAATGATCAAAAGTATACCCATTTATGGGGTAAATTTGCAGTGGAATAAACGACAAGCATGAAAATCTCTTTGGTTGTGGAGTGGTCCTGAAAAGGACCTTTTGTTTTGGTGCAAGCACTTATGCTTACAGGGATGGCCCGGTGAGATGCTTGCAGGCTGCCAGAAGTGCTGTTGTCGAGATGGTACCTGCTCTGTAGTCGTCCCAAAGCTTGAACACCCGCCCTTGAATCTGGTGGTACATGCGCCTCTGGTTGCGGCAAAGTCTAGCTTCCTTTACCAGCTTCACTTGAATTTGCACAAATCTTGATTCTGCATGTAAAAGTTTGACAACGTTGTAAAACTGGACGGTGTGCCGTCCTGCACGCCCGTTGATTCTTCGATGCCAACCCTCTACATCGTTGTTAGTGCGGACACTCCGCATAAACACCGACCAGTCGCTTGGGCTCCATGTTGAACCTTCCAACCACGTGTTCCGTACGTAATCACACAGGGCGGTGATGATCTCTTGACCTCTGGCACGGTTGTTCAAGGCCTCAAAAGTTGGTCCGATATGTTCATGTGGAAGAAACGGCAGAGACAGGAGCTGCCCGATGAAATCTCGAACACCTTCGTCAGTGGTATATGGTACGGCCAATCCAAGTGCCTGACACTTCCTCCACACCGCCTGAGTCCAGTGAAATAGGCAGCCTTTTGGTGAGACGTAGGGGAAGACAGTTCGTATCGCACCCCATAGTCCAATTTCAAAATCAAGAACCACCTCCTGAAGATTTGCCGCAGCTGAAGGCAACTTTCTTTTCAGGGCCTTGAGTACTTTCCGGTAATCTCTTTTCGTACGGCGTGACATCATGACGAATGCCAGAGGCACCTGCTTCTGGCCACCGCTGTCACTCTTCACGAAGGCGTGGACAGAAAATAGCTGGACAAACGGCTGCTTCACAAGTTTGAATGTTCCGTCGAGGTACCACGTCTTGGCCTTGTCCAGTAGTTCAAGTTGTTCCGCAGTAAACAACAAAACGTGTCTGGCACCATCAAGGCGAATGTCCTTCTGCAAAAATCCATCCGGAATGAAGCCTTGGTCGAGCACAAAATCAAGGTCTCTGGGTTCGGGAGGGCGTTGGCTCTGGCGATGACGGTTTGCTGCACGGGCAAGATATACAGGATCCGGACAGCATGCAGCCGGGCCATCGGGGTCGATTTCAGTGCTGATCACCTCTTCAACTATGGCGCCCGCTGACTTGAAGACTTCGGCTTTGGCCCGGGCCTTAACCAAACTCTTGACTGCAACTGCAACTTCCGTCCCGGGACGTGCTGGATGCGAATGTTCGGTGTGTAGGCCCGTCTTGAAAGAATCTCCATCTTGGTGGACAGACACGGCACAACGCTGGAACTTATTCCTGATACTGCAAAGCCAGGTGACTTTGCTAGAAGTGGAACCGGCCTTCTTCCACTTCTTGGTATAGGAGTAGCCATGACTGTCCACCAAGATCACTCTTCCTCTCCTCGTGCCAGCCTCAATGGTCTTGTACGTGGTGATGTCGTCATCCCCTACGCCAGGGAGAACATCGGGAATGACGGCATCGGGGATGGCCTCTTCTGCTGGTGGAGCTGGTACGTTGAATTCGGTGCCAACGTCGAAGTCTTCTTCAGTGAGATCTTGGTCTTCTACTATGATCTCCATCGGTTCCTCCTCCAGATGTGTGCAAGGTGCGCAAATCCACATATCCAGTTTTGACGGGTCTTCAAGGATTTGGTCATACTCCTCTTGAGTAAAACCAGAGTTGCAACCAACATGTTGCCACTCCTGGCAATGGTCGCACTGGAACGCGCGTTGGGTGGTACGGACGACCTTCTTGCAGACGAGACAGGGAAACTTGGCGGCAGGCATCTTGACAATTCTTGAAGCTTGAAATTCTTGAAAGCTGGAAGTTCTTGAAAGCTGGAAGTTCTTGAATCTTGACAGTGTCTTGAAACAGAATGACGTCAATGTCTTCGGGGAGCTTTTTTTATAGACATTGGTAGGATCCAGGGAACTTTTTTTTAAACCAATCAGATGCAAGGTACAACCAACACCCGCTCAAAAATCCCAAACAAAGAGGCTTTTGTAACTGAAATTGCAATCATCAGATTGCTAAAGGTACTAAAGACCCCGCCTGATGAATAGGTGCGGTGATTGAGTTGTTTAGTCAGGTCCATTGTCAAAAAGGGGAGGGGGGGGGGGGTAATCATGCATTCACTACATCACCCACTTGTCCATCATTCACTTTCTTGCAAATTGTAAAAGTAAAGACAACTTCGGCAATAATACCAATGAACAATTAAAAGCAGTGGACACTATTGGTAATTACTCTAATATTTATTAGCATAAAACCTTACTTGGTAACGAGTAATGTTGGTAGTACGACCACGACCAATTGAGCTAAAATTTTCACAGGTTCGTTATTCTATGCATATGTTGAGATACACCAAGTTAGAAGACTTGTCTTTGACAATTACCAATAGTGTCCAGTGTCTTTAAAACCAGAGTTTAATGTCAAAGAAAAATACAACTTCGGCAACAGTAATAATAATAACTGGACACTTTACAAATGAAAATGAAATACTGCGTCATAATGCGTAGCCCACATGGAATATCTCGCACATGCACTGTGGGAGACTGAGAGTGATTGACACACGTAATCCTGCACGCCGCCCGGACTATGCGGGTTGGGCCTACACACACACACACCCACACTCAAGCACACACGTAGAGGACAATTATAGATCTTTTGTTCCGATGGAATGGCGGCGTGCCGGCCGGCTACATCAGTCAGAGTCAGACAATTGAAGGAACGAAGTGACTTGGGTCAGCCACATCAGTCAGAGTCGGACAATTGAAGGTACGAAGTGACTTGGGTACGAAGTGACCTGGGTACGAAGTGACCTGGGTACGAAGTGACCTGGGTACGAAGTGACCTGGGTACGAAGTGACTTGGGTATAATATTTTGGGTACGAAGTGACTTGGGTACGAAGTGACTTGGGTACGAAGTGACCGACATCGCCGCATTGAGGTCAAAAGGAGATTGTTCATTGGTCAATCTATGTGCGTTTTGATTGTTTCGTCACCGTTCGACCTCAAAGATGGCAGCTAAATGACGTCAATGCATAAGGTCTATCGAGTTTGTAATTTTCTTGGATGGCATGGCGCTGGAACCTTTGTACCCTGCACACTTATTTGGTACCTTCAGGACACTTCAGACCGTTACCGAATTGGTCACTTTGTACCGTAGGTGTGGGCAAGGTACGAAGTGACTATCATCAGCTGAGTCACTTCGTACCCTCAGGCTCAGCCAAGACCAAGTCATTTTGTACCTTCATTTTAAAAATTAAAGTGTACTTTCTTAATTAATAAGTTTTAATATGTTCGTTGAGATACAAAATAATACTTTACAATGAATTGTCATTTTGTTTAATTATGTGTATGTCCTTTTTATTAACAATTTAATTAATTTTTTTTAAACAATTTAATGCTGCCAAGGTTATCATCTTCGCCCATATTGTTTACAAATGTTTTTGAAGTAGGGCCTACCATTTTTATTTTGTAATCCCGTTTTTTTTTTATGTTTTCGTTTCTCGGCAAGTATGTCATATTGAATACTTATCATTATTTAATTTAATAAAAAGTGACCCTGTAGAAACAATTACAAAATCCAGAACTGATGCAGAAATCAAGAAGCGATGCAGAACTTCCAATATGTGCGCATTATAAGTCTTTATTATTATTATTATTATTATTATTAACCCTCCTCCCTACGATAGAGCCAGAGGGTTACGAGACAGTATTCACAAGCGCAATTAAATGTTGACAGACTAGTTACCAGATTTGCCCCCTAAATTACCACTTTTAAAAATCATGACACAACTTAGGATGAATCTTAGGATTTGTGTCATAATTTTTGAAATTGGTAAAACTGGGGGCAAATCTAGTGACTAGTCTGTCAACATTTGTCCAAATTGTGCAGTGTGTTGGTTGCTACAGCACCAAACCTGACACACCACCTGGTCTGTAATTTTTCTGACTTGTGATGTGATTAATTCCATTTCATAGCTAAAATTTAAGGTACAGTAAATAGCTCGACAACATGACTGTTTGAGTAGTGTGACGTTGTTATTTGTGAACAAAATAGTCGAACAACATAATCTCTCTCTCTCTCTAATCGACCGGGGTCGGAATCATGCTAGTTTTGCCCATCCCTGTCGATCTCTCATTAAGTTGGGAAGATCAGCTGGAAGCACCCCGATGTCCCTGGCAACTACATCTGTATAACTGAGCCTTTGTCTTCCCTTGTTTCTCCTTCCCCTGTTTCTCCTTCCAACATAATATACAAGTAAAAATGTTGTGATTTTTGTTTGCAGCCTAAACAGGTACCTGATCAATGGCAGCATGATATGTATGAAGGTGGAGCTACTACTGGCAGGATGCAGTATAGAGTAGGAGGTGCAGGAGCAGCAGGTGGTAAAAGTGTGGAAGGCAAATTACTTGTATCTAATCTGGATTATGGTGTCTCAGATGCTGATATACAGGTACAGACATGGAAAATGCTGGTCAACTCATACGCACGCAAACTCGTACGCACTAACTTGTAAACACACCAAATCGTACTGGACAAATACATACGCACACCATTTCGTACACCCACCAACTCAAACGCGAGTATAATCATAGAGCAAATTGCCCTATAGTAATAATTTATTACGTTATGACATTTATTCGCTGTTTTTATGGAAGGTATAGAAATTATAAGTTGAAGATGTTACTTTCTATAAAATGTTTAACAACTATTTAACTTTTCTAATTTGGTTGTGTATGCCTTGGTGGGCTCACGAGTTGACCAATTGGTGTACAAGTTGACAGGCGTATGAGTTGGAGTACGTACGAGTTGACCTGTTTCCCTTAAACGTATGCTAAAAAATTTACAAATTATCAACTGTTTAATTTAAATCTTAAAAATCTATCTGCAAATATCGAAATGCACATTTGATCAATGTGTAAAACTTATATTGTATTCAATACTGATTCACGATTATGCTCTTGACAATTGTTTAAACTCGTTGCTTGTTTCCTTGTATAAAAGATAAATACTAAGCACACAGTGATACACTGCTCAATATTAAACTGGCCATGTTTCATCCCAATGCTATACTACAGGAGCTATTTGCAGATTTTGGTAATCTGGTACATGCAGCAGTCCATTATGATCGCACAGGTAGAAGTCAAGGCACAGCTGATGTTGTGTTTCAAAGGAAAGCAGATGCAATCAAGGCCATGAAACAGTATAACAATGTACCACTGGATGGTAAGTTAACTAATGCAAATAAACCTCAATACACTACCAATGTTTTTGCTTTTGTTCCTGTAAGTCTGTAGTTAGGATTTACCATAGAGTTATATATAAGAACTAGAGGGCGAACTGGTGATGCTTCTTGCACAAAAGCGACGGGACCGCTAAAAAACACGCGCACCATTCTGCACGCGTGTTGAATATGAAGTACACGTTGGAGTTTGTGTTTATTGAACGCTGGCGCGATCCTGTTTTGTCAACTTACAAAATGGCCGCACAAACACACGCTAAGCAAAATAAAGAAGTAAGAAATGCCATACATGTGGTGATAAGTTAAAGGAATGGTTTGTTTATTTATACACTTGCCATGTGTACAATCAGTATCTTGGTACCCCCACACCCAGATGTACATTGCTGATACATCTAGTTGTTAACCAGCTCACAACAACACTGGAACCACACATGTGAACAGGAAGTCATGGTTTTCAGAATTTATCACAAGATGTCGCTGGTTGACACTCTTTGTCACAACTGACACAAGCAGCTTGTAAACTGCTCGGTAACACCAGTAACTGCCCTAGCTTAGATAATGATACATCATATGGCTGCTGCCACGATAGTTGTTTTTGTTGTTCACGGTACAAATGTACATGTGAAATTCCAAAATGCCACTGGCTGATCATTGGCTATTGCTTATGGCTAAAGGATGGCTCATGGTGAACAAGTTGCGCTTCTGTGCAAGTTTTCTCCAAAGAAATCCCATTGCCAAGTACATGTATATAACTTGTACTGTGTTGTCAGGGTTTCATGTCAACAATACTTCATGGTTCAAATATAAATGATTATGATTGGTGTTCTGAAAAATAATAATGTGCGTAGTACTGAGGCAAATTTGGAGACAGCTGGACTCAAACAGTTGTTTACGTTCAAGTATTGTGCACATTTTGCAATTGTTTTCATATTTTGTTATATGCTCTTTTACTTTAAAGACACTGGACGGGTTTGGTAACTTTTTGTCAAAGACCAATACTCACACTTGCTGTATCCCAACATGCATAAAAGATCAAACCTGTGAAAATTTGTGCTCCTGTGAAAATTTGTGCTCAAGTGGTCACCAAAGTTACAAGAGAATAATGAATGTTGCACAAATTTGTTTGTAAAATAATAAAAAGTAGCATAATGAAATGCTTTAGCCGAAGTCTTTTAATATTTGGGTGTGAAATTACATCTTTCTAAAAAAAATATGTAACTTCAGAGGGAGCCGTTTCTCACAATGTTTTTTACTTTCAACAGCTCTCCAAGTTAATTTTTATGATGACAATTATTTTGAGTAATTACCATTAGTGTCCAGTACCTTTAAAGAGGCATGGTTAGACCCCTAACATTTCAATGAGTCAAGTTGAGTCTTGTTTTTATATTCAATAGGTAATCCAATGAATATTCAGCTTGTGACATCATCTACTGCTGACTATGAAGTGCAACCTAGGCCACAGCCAGCTAGAGTTGGTAACCAAGGAGGGCGATTACGAGGAGGTAGAGGGGGAGGAGGAGGAGGAGGAGGAGGCGGGTAAGGTCACTAATAAACCACTTTACCAAAATCAATGCTATATCACTAGCATGTTTACATGTACAAATGTAAACTACAAATCTCAATGTTCCTCAACATGCCTACTCTGAATGTAATACCATACAGCAAACGTGAAATATGTACACTTAACTGTAAGAGTGGGACAGTTGGTACTCCTTTTAAAATGTTATCATCCCTTTAAAGTTTAAACAAATTATTCTTTAACATGTATACATTCCAAATGTAAATTCTTTAAGATTTGAATGAGTCCCATTGTGTTTAACCTGAAAAATACAATTAAACCCGTCCTGTAAACTTTTATGGCAATTAGTTAATGATGTGTAGCTCAAATACACACAATTTTTTAATCTCATGGCAATAAGATAGCAATGTTTTGCTCAAACACTACATTGATCCAAATATAATTTTGATCCAAACCAATAATTTGACTCTTGGGATACCATAAATAGAATAGACAACAAAGAATGCAGACCAAAAAAGAGATCATTACATGAAGCCTGGTTCATACTTCCTGCGAATGCTTCGTGCGAAGTGAATTTGACATCAAAGCTCTCTATTTTTTGCTGCAAACGTTTCGCAGTACACTCCTCTGAATTGTGTGCTGCCAATTTGTGACGTCTTTGTTCGCATCACATTCTATTTTGCAGGAAGTATGATCTGAGCTGACATCTGTTGGCATTTCTCCTTTGATTGAACTCTCATGTTATCTTCATATTTGTAATCTATGTACATGCATTTGTTCATTCTAGTGTTGTGGAGGCTGGGGATTACATGTAAGATCAATTAGGTCACTTCTACACGCTGAAGTTCCAACCTTAAGCATTTCTTCTAACTATTGTTTATTCAACTTTTTGACACTTTTCATGTAGACGTACCCAGAACACCAGTAGAGGAACGCGAAACCAAGGGCGTGGTGGTGCTAGGGGGCGTGGACGTGGGCGTGGTCGAGGAGGCAGCAAGGGACCAACACCAACTGCAGAGGAATTAGATGCACAGCTTGATGCATACAATGCCCAGGTAACGGCAACAATAACAATTATAGAATCATGTTATATTCTGAGTAAAGTTTCTCTGAATTGTGGAAGAAATGCCACGCATACTCATGAACTAGCCCACCTTGTTGAGCTGTTCATGGCTCTCTTGTAACATCGGTCTCATTTCACAGTCGCCATTACAGCCCACCTTCGATACATGTCTAAAATGCGAAGTTTTCAAAGGTCGCAAAATGCGTGGTACTTTGATTGCAAATTGCTCCCACCTAGAAAAATCATTTTAAAATCCATTTTATTCCTTACATTTTCGGAATTACAATTTTATGGCTAAAAGTTTGCATCAAGTCATCTGTATTCTAAGAGTTTTCACGATGAGTTGTTTATCAGTACTTCTTTTCGCGTTACTGCCTAAAACTCTCAGAAAAGTCTGGTACAACACGGATAAACATGGCAAACAAACACAGCATGACAATGTAAAGGCTATAGGGAAACTCAAGTAATTTGATTTGAGTGATTAAAGTGTGGCAGTGAAATTAGAGTTGAATACTTGCCTCGTGTGAGACCCACAACTACCAAATTGTATCCTTGTAGTTTTTAAGTGGATGAATTTGTTTGAAAGCTGGTATTTGATTAGGCCAAACAAAATAAATGTTCTGTTACCAACTCAAAATGCAAGTAACCAGATTTATTTTGTTTTCTACTACAGCAGACAACTCTTGGTGAGATGTATTTTTTGTATGGTTTTGAATTTCATCCAAAGTCCGTCAATGTTAAACCAACTTTGGCCTGGTTTATTACTTGCTATTTAATTGCATGTTGATGAATTAAGTGTGTAGCATTCCCACAAGCACCTCCATGCTAATAGTAAACACCCATTGTCTGGCATTGAGGTAACTAGTGTACGTCTATTTCCCCCGAGGGACTTTAAGTGACCAGGAGAGGGAGATCCCTCTTCTGGTCAATTAAAGTCCTGAGGAGAAATAGACGTAACTAGACATAACTAGTTACCGAATTATGCCAGACAATGGGTGTTTTATAACACACCTCTGTATTAAATGTGAAATAAGTAAAGAAACTTGGGAAAAGAAAGGAAGTTTTGAGTTACATTTCACGGTTCAGGTCAAGAGAGGGCGCTGTTACCAGTCACTATTTAAAAAGACTAGTGCCTGCCGGGCACTATTCCCACAAAACATGCATGCGCGATCACTAGACTATATTCACCCCAAGTGACCGTGTTTCAGCCAGAAAACAGAACAAGCAAGAGGTGTGTTATAATTGCAGTTAGTGTTGAAAATGATAATGATGTAACAGATGGCAATCCTTTTGAGCTTGGTCATGATCTACGATGCTAACAGCGAGCTAATAGATTAACTGTTATTGTTCATGATCTCTGATGCTAACAGCGAGCTAATAGATTAACTGTTATTCATACTCTCTTTTTTCTCATACCAGATGGACAGTTAGAAAAGGAAATGGTGCAGGGCAGGTGAACGCTTTCTTCAAGGGCAAGCTGTATGACAAAGGAGCTGAGTCAAGTTTTCATTTTATGGATAATAAATCAGTTAGGGTGAATTCAAAGATGTTTTTGTCAAACTGGAGTTACTTCAGCAGGCCTTTAAGAGTGGTCTTGGGGTAACAATTTTAAAGGGTACATGTAACTGTGCCTTGGATCAAGCGAGTTGGTCTTTTAAAAGCGTTAAGCCGATTGTAATAAAATGCATATGGTAAGAAAGATGTTTTAAAAGTAGAATACATTGTTCCATACAAATATGCCTTGAACTTGCATGATTTTACTTATACTAACACAACAAGTTTTTGACTCCATAAAATGTGTTAGTTTGCAAAGTAAATGGAAAACCACGCAATTTCAAGGCATATTTGTGATCGTTATATTCTACTTTTAAAACATCTTTCTAACCATATGGATTTGATAACAAACAATTTCAAATGCTTTTCATGGACAAACTCGACCTATCTAAGGCAAGGTGTCTCTTTAATAAACATGTATTTGGTTAGTGTACAAACCTGAATGGTATGCGATACAGTGGTACTGACAATAGAGGTGCTGTTTGTTTCATACTCATTGAGCTTAGTTCTGACAACTTGTAACCCAGACAAGACTTTAATACTGTTGTTTTGTTGTCAGAAGTACAATATTTCATGGAAGTAACTGAGAAATGCCAAATCACCTGCACGGCGTATCATGCATTTTTTCCCAGAGGCATCAAACTTTAATCTCCTTGTTTTGTACATTATATATCCCATCCATTGACAAGGTTTCTCAATCATAATATTTCAATTTGGAAAGGGGAATACGACACACTATAGTTAAAGTTCATATAAGCAATTCATGTGAAGATTTGGATGATCAACAATGGAACAAAACTATGAACTTTTCACTGAGTCAAAATTGGAAAGTACTTCATTTAAAAAATTTTGAAAAACAATTATTATGGGGCTGCAACAAAAAACCACTGCAAATAAAAACGTATTAAGACATCTTGAAAGGAGTTGAGTTCTCACCCTTTTTCACTCCATTGTTAAGGATCAGTTGTAGAAATTTTAGAAAATGTTTTCAGTGTAAAATGATATAGATCTTATATTGGCAGTGGTTGATCCCCTGAACATGACACCACCTTTGGGTATTTTGTTTCAGATGAAGAATTGACACGTTATTGTGTGTGTACTTTTTATTTAATTTTAAAACCAATACAACGATTTTGTCTCAAAGTCCAAGTACCTGAACAGAAACATGTTGGTGCCCATTAGGCCATGACTTCTAACTTCTCTCAAACATGCCTTTTGTTTTTTCTTTTAAGGAAGTAAACATATGTCAGATTAAAAGGAATGCTCTGCCTGATTAAGCAATGACTGTAGTAAACGGCCTTCCAATGACATTAATGAAAACAAAGCGTTAACAATAATGATTGCATGATTTTGTTTTCTTAAAGAATAGATCAATGGCAATTGCTGATCTCCATATCTTCATAAGACCAATCAGACAGAAAAAGGATTTGGGAAATGATTGGGAGGATGTTTAATTGAATGTAATGGAAACATTTGAAGTCCTTGAAGTGATTCATGAGCTGTCAAGTTGTTGATGTACATTTTGATGTTCTTATCGTATGCCCGTTTTGTGTTGATTGTGTTATACTAAATCTTATGTAGGATTTGAAACTTTGCATGGTTGAAATACCATATAGAAAGGTTTGCGGTAATACCATTTTAAAGATAATCTGTAGTTGAAACAACTGGTTCCTTTCAGAACCACCCAAACTCGTGTTACTGAAAACCTTTCTATAACTAAATCTTACAATTTATGTCTCTTTGTTCCTTTGTCATATTGCTTTATTAGTTATTATGTAAGTTAAAATCTGTTGGAAAGATTGGTGTAGCTTTTTTACATTTTTTTTTTCAGTTCAATGTCATTTTAAAATCTTGGCTGCCCAGAAAAGCAAGAGTTATTTTTGTCTGTAACAGTCACTTGTTTTGTTGTAAATGTAAATAATTCTGAAAGTTTTAAAATACTTTTTCAAAGTCCATTTCTAAGGTTCAAGATTGTTATTGCGTGTGAACAGAAGTAGTGTTTTGAATTTACACATGCTTGACTTGTGTCTTAGAATTGGTGTCTTCACTTAAACATAAGTTACATATTGGTCTTTTATCAGGTGGGAATTCCATGCTCAAGCTGACTTAAAAAGCCATCTTGTGTTGGCTTCTAGTTTATTGAATTTTAAATGAAACATGTGGAGAAACCAAATAAAACCTTATTTTCATTTTCATATTTTATATTTACATTGAGTTAATATGCTTGAAGGTGGACGATTGGTACCAACACCTATCAATCGGTTTAAGAAGCGGAATAAATTGTTGCACTCTTGTTCATGGTGTGTGCAAATTCCATCATATCCATTTTTTCTAGTATAAAATACCCATTGTAAAATAATGTTTTTAGTTGTTTTTTACTTGTAACGGTTTTAAGCTTTGTTTTTGTTCAACATGTTTAACTAGGTGTTATTTTATGCTACCCACAATGTCAAAAGTGTGCAGTAAATAAACACATGATTGTAATTTAGATACTGAAGATACAGTTGGTGGCCTTTTCAATTTGTCTCTTTTAAAAGGAGAGAAGCATTTTTCTCCATTGTACAAATTTGTTTCTCCAAATTGTATTTTAAACTTTTGTGTACTGGGGGACAATAGGGTGTACATGTACTATACATGTACATAGATTTTTTTTTTTTTAATTAGAACATATGGAGTTTTATTTTGCATGCAACAAATATTGTGTGGTTAAAAAAGAGTTTGTCAAAACCATGGGACAAAGAGTAGTCTAGGTTGGGTGGGGTTGGGCTGTCTGAACATAGGGGTGTTGGATCATATGGGGTTGTCGGAACATATGAGTGATGGAACAAAGAGGTGTTGGAACATAGGGGTGGTTGGTCTGTCGGAATATAGAGGTGTCGGAATATAGGGGTGTCAGATCATAGGGGTGTCGTAAAAATAGGGCTGTAGGAACATATGGGTGGTTGGGTTGTCGGAGCATAGGGGTGTCGGCGAATAGGGGTGTTGGAATATAGGGGTGTCGGAATTAGGGGTGTCGGAATAATGGAGCACCTATCTAGTCATAATTACTCATATCTCATGAATATGTCTTAATTGGCATTGATAAGTCATAAAGAGACTTGTTCTAATTCCTTATGTGATAGGTCAACCATTAAGAGTCGTGAGGCTAGGCCTTTTCACAACCCAGTCAGTCATTTAGATATTTTATAGGCCTCCTTAGTTTCTGTTTTTTCTGTTAAATTCTGTTCCTTAAATGCTTCTTATGTGTAAATTGGCCAACAAGTTGTCCCGAGGTAGTGATCTTTACGTGAGAATAATAAAATGCAGCATAATATCTGTAAGCAATGTTATGACTGCAAGGTGGGTAAACTCGTTTCTACTAAAACGACTTGTGGTAAGTTTAGTTGTAGTACTTGTTGCGCATCGATGGTGTCCCACATTGAAATGGACAATGCGATTTAAGAGACGAGTACCAGCAGGCAGCAGCCGGCCGATGAGTGCGCGCGAGAGGGCAGGGTGCAAATACAAGGAAATAAAGGTACTTTACTTCCGGCCCTAGCCCCGATTCGACGAGCAACTTCTTCTCTCTCAAACATTATTTAACCGGAAAAGTCGTATAAAAACAGGTAGGTAATTGTGGTAACAAAGTCAACCAAGGACCAGTCACTTGTTGTTTTATTTATTCTTTTTGGTGAGTAAAGTAATAATTGTGGTGGTGAAGTGTTTACTCATTTTACTGCGTGTATTAAAAAATTAAATGACTGCACGTCTAAAATTAAAAACTCTAAGATTTAAAAGAAATGAGCAGTATCTTATTGGACACCGTTTTGTATCCAGTTTTGTGCTGTGGTATTTTGTTTGTTTGTTTGTTTGTTTGAATGATCTTCCCATCAAGGGAACTCGACAAACTCCCATAAGGGATTTAAACACCAAGCTGACAAAACAGCAAATCTCTTTCACAAACATTGGTTTCTTCTGACAGTGACACTGTACTCCTTCCCTTGAACTTGATACTGCTGGCCAAAGTAAGCAAGCTATCAGCAGATGGGTACCGGTCACTTCGGCACCTTGCAAACTCGGCACCTGCAAACTTTGCACCTTGCACACTCGGCACCTACAACCTCGGCACCTTGCAAACTCGGCACCCACAAACTCGGCACATGTACAAACACAAACTTGGCACCCAGTTAAAAAAATTCAATTTTGTTCACACTGCGTGGTACGGTAGGCCTAATTTTTATTTAAAAATTCAGTGATACTATAGTTCCATAAAAAGCTTGATCCTGTTATAAAGTTAGAAGTAATAACATTACAAATATTATTGGAAAATAATTATCGTAACATACCAAAAAATAGAAGCGACGTTATATAGCACGGGACGGAAAAAATAACACTGAAGGGAGTGTGCACCATATGCACGCCATGAGCTACCACGCACAGAACTGTCGCAGAACCGTCGGGAAATTAGTCCCCCGATCACGGCCGGCCGACGCCTTTCGGCAAATCATGCAAAAAATCCTTCGAAAACTATTAACCAAACTAAACAAACCCTTATTCAACTTATTCAAAGCCCAAAACATAAAAATGGCGCCGCACTTTCACCGCGTGGACGCAATTTCAGCCTAAAAACAACATTAATTTTAAAAACTTGTTGACTGAACACGGTGCGGGCGCCACGGTCAATTTCCTGATGGGGGCCCAAATTTTCTCGAGAGTCGGGGAATTTTTATCAACTCCCATATAGGGCCTAACTAGTGATTTTGCCATTAACAGTGTTTACAAAGCTACTAACTATCAAACCATTTTTATTGCGTAAGTACATTAGTACACGTACGTTACTTTATTTTTTAAACACTTCACTCTTCGAGGTAATATTCCTTGGTGTCGAGTTTGTTAGTCAATAAAACGCCGGTGCCGAGTTTGTATGGTGCCGACATTCTTGGTGCCGAGTGGGTGCCGAGTTTGCAAGGTGCCGAGTTTGCAAGGTGCCGAGTTTGCAGGTGCCGAGTTTGCGAGATAGTGTGTGTATTCGTTCCAGCATGCAGCTGCCGTACACACTTTTTGCATTGCAATTCCTAAACCTAGCTAGATTTGGAAAAGTTTTTGTATCATCCTGCCCACTTTTTCATTCGTTATGATATAAGGCCTACTTTAAAAATAGTATTCAATTTCCTTAAAGGGACACACAGGCTCACCGTTTACGCAATTTAAGGGTGTAGAATCATAAATAATGTTTTTATAGATGGTTGCTGTAAAAAAAATTATCAAAATGTCACGTATTAAGCGAAAAATGAAAAAAAAAAAAAAAACGCCATATAACAAGCTTCCGTTACACGGACTCTTTGAATGTGAATCTTACGTTAGATTTTTCACCATTATTTAAATTTTGTAGCGATAATTTGAATACATGATCTTTTACGTCAATTATTCGTAAATAGTTTTGTAAAAAAAATATTTAAATTTGGTTAAGACGGCTGAAAGTAAAACTAGCCCGGAAGGTCACGTGATTGTTTGTACCACTCTTTGGTTAGAACAATTACGCGACCTGCGTTTTTGTCTTAAAATGCTCAAAAACGGCTAAATTTGATGATTTTTTTTTAAGGACTGATCTTCTTCATTCCTGGAAGACTGTTGAAGTCATATCTTAGTCTATTTTGTAGCCCAAATAGCCCAATTCGGCCGGTGTGTCCCTTTAATTGAGATACTCCTTTTTGTAAAAATGATTGAAAAAGTGGTGGCAGGATACGGACAGTTTTCTGAGGCGGAAAATTTCCGCGTCCTGCCACCACTTTGTACATATCCTCTTGTGAGAGGAATTGGTAGATGAGACATAAAATTTTTATCTTTGGAATATAATTAAAAGGGAAACTTTAAGGTTAAGCACACATGGAACTAAAATTTGAGTTTAGAGAGCATCTTTGCCACCTGTAGACTCAAAAATAAATTTGTTCTATAACTATTTTGTCACTTTGTATAGTTTGAAGTGCCAATGCCTCTCTGTTTACATTCTTTCAACCCTTCTGGGCCCAATAAAACTTCATACCGCTGCTCTTTCAGCTAACTGTAGCAGACAAGTTTTCTGCAAGCGTATTTCACAGGCTAGCAGAAAAATTGGGCGGCCTAAGCACAATTTGTGCGTTTACCATGGATTTGCATTGTGACGTCATTTATTTTTCGTGCGGTAAAAGCACAGAAAGGTTAGCATGCCTTTTCCTGTGCTTGCGATTAGCAGCGCTATGAAATGGAAATCGCTCAGTAAGCACAAAATCAAATCGGCCGCTAAGCAGCACTATGAAATTGGGCCCTGGTCAGGTATGGATAGATAATTTGACTTAAATTTAGGGAGACAAATTGTGGACTTTTTGCCGAAGACGCTTCGAGAAAAGTATCCTCACCTGTTACTGTTGACCGGGGGCCAATTTCATAGAGCTGCTTTAAAGCAAAAAAGTTGGTTAAGCACGAAAATTGCTCGTTTTACACATGTTACTGGCCAAAATGTCATGCCATATACATTGCTTGTGACTGGCATTGAGCTGTTGTTTACTTAGCATAACAAATGAGTCTTGGCTGGTATTCTGATTTTACTAAGCATGGGTTATTTTGCTTAAGCAGATTTTTGTGCTTAAGCAGCTCTATGAAATTGGGCCCAGTTCAGTTGATTATGTTCTGAATCATTAGCAAGCCCTCGAATCTAATTGCAAACCTGGACTCCCCTTCATAAAACTGTCTCCCAAGGACATCCCAAGGGCACTATGCTAGACCACAGAGAATGCTTGGTAGCAGTGCCTCCCTGTCCCATCCAACGAGGCCATGGGGGCACAGACATGCTATATTTTTCTGTATTCCAGGAATTTAACCACAAGCAAACTTGAGGTGTAGCTTTTATAAAATAGCGCAATCCGCAAAGTTAGTACAGTGTGGTAGAACAGGGTTTGATGTGGGTCGTGCAATATTAAACCACATTCTTGTTGCTTTGGATCGACCAATCAGAATCAAAGATTCAAGTTCACTGGAAGATAATATGAAAAAGTTATGGACAAGTATGAAGGCAATGTTAAAGAAGTTGAACAACTTTTAGCCCTAACTCCTAAACATTTTAAAAAGTTACAAAATCAAAGAAACATTATGTCCTTGTTTACATGTACCATGGATGTAATATAATATATTGGTTGACATTACAACTACAGTGTACTTAAAGGAACACGTTGCCTTGGATCGGACGAGTAAAAAAGCATTTTGTAACCGTTTTTTATAAAATGCATATGGTTGGAAAGATATTTTAAAAGTAGAATATAATCATCCACTCAAGTATCACTCGAAATTGCGTGGTTTTCCTTTTACCTCGTCGACTAACATGGTCGGCCATTTATGGGAGTCTAATATTTGACTCCCGTAAATGGCCGGCCATGTTAGTTCGCGCAGTAAAAGGAAAACCACGCAATTTCGTGGCAAACTTGTGTGGATCATTGTATTTTACTTTAAAAACATCTTTCCAACCATATGCATTTAAAAAAAAAACGGTTACAAAAGCTTTTTATAGACCAACTCGTCCGATCCAAGGCAGCTTGTTCCTTTAAAGGGTCTATGTACTTTTTCCTAACACAAAATACAAGGTACACAGATTTACATTAAACTTACACAGTTTGAAGGTTATGATAGTAGAAAGCTTCCCTTGAAATTTTACTTACTGAGGTGCTGTAGTTTTTGAGAAATGAGTAAAACAAATAATTTCCGTCTCAGTTTTAGCATGTAAAAACGTATTAACCAGTTATGCTATGGTTATGGTATAATACCATAACTGGTTAATGGGATTATACATGCTAAAATAATTTTCGTCTTACTGGGGCGAAAATTATGTTTAACTCATTTTTTAAAAAGTACAGAACCTCAGTTAGTACTATTTGAAGGGAAGCTTTCTACTATCATTATCTTTAAATCCTGTAAGTTTAATGTAAATCTGTGGACATTTTGAAAAAGTACCCAAATCCTTTAATGTCATATTACATGTGAATGTAAAGGTTGTTGTTTTCCTTTGGTCAGTACCCATGGCAGATGAACCTGAACAACCTGTTGCAGTGGCAGAGGAGGAGGAAGTAGGTGATGAATTGACACCAGGATACAAACCTCCAAAACAAAAAACACTAGAGGAAATCACCAAACTGGATGCAGATGATGAGAGCTTGGTCAAGTATAAGCAAAGTTTACTTGCTGGTGCAGACAAAGTTTTAGGTAGGCCTATACTTCCTCTGTCCTTCACTTTATATGACAGTTGAAATGTTTAACATTTTGAATTGCCCCTAATGTATAATTGCCAGGACACCAAACAGATGGCAGTCCTCAAGTTAGTTAGGTGCTCTATCTGCCATCTCACATCCCTCAGCTACAAAAAAGCAATAAATGACAAAAAGTGGTGGCAGCACGGCATTTGCAGATGGCGTAATATATATGTTGACAAAAACAGGGTATCAAATTACCTGATAACATTTATCATAAGATTCGAGATTGAAAAACGCAAGACTCCATAACGCAAGATGCAAGATAAAAAACCTAGTTTGATGTTTAATAACGCAAGATAAGGTATGTCAGATATAAAAATGTACCTGTACTTGTTGATTTTGGAATGTTTTATTTTAAACCATTTTTTGTTTTGCTTTCTCACATTGCAGATGAAGGGGGTAAAAATGTCATTGTAAAGGCTTTGGTGTTTGCTCCAGATGGACGTGATCCCATATGTCTTGACCTAACAGGTAAAACTTTGCAGGAAAATGTTTTAATTGATCCATAACAATTTATTTTTGAATAGTGGCTGATAATCCTGGTGGTGAGTGATGACGTTTTGGAGCCTGAAGTGCAATGTGAAGGAATAAAATAGATAGATGTTTGTTAAAGGAACATTACAGAATTGATTTTTGCTAACAAAACAGTTGCTGGCAGTGTAAGCACTTTATGTAATCCACCATATAGGCCTACATAAACTGGCGAACTTGTAGAAGTTTGAGATCGATCGGCCATCTGGGTCACGAGAAAATAGTTAAAAACCGATTACAAATTTTGCATAGCCAAAACAAAATAAACAAAAATGAATAAAATGCTCACTGAGCGATAAACTCCAAACGCGAAATAAGATTATTTATTTCTCATCAAATATGACATTTGAGACAGAAATATTTCATGGGATGTTTTCTACTATGATCATCATTAGACTGTGTAAGTTTTATGTAAATCTGTGATCTTCACGATTTTTGTTTCTTACAAAATCTGTAACGTTCCTTTTACATGTTTACATCCAATACATTAGACTTACTTACAGTATTATTTGCTTACTTGCAAGAGGCATCATGGCCACATGATTGGCAGTGGCAGCAATAACCGTTGTGTTAAACTCAAGGCTTGTAAAGTTTAATTTTCCCCCGAAGACATAAAATGTCTGTTACATACACAAAATGACTTACTTGTTTGACACACAAGCCACCCATGCCACCTCAAACAACTGTCGGTGCTTCAGTGTATAAACTGACGCTGAGCTCATGCACGCGATTTAATGCACAAGAAACAGCTATCGTCCAATCATTTGCCTCCTTTGACCACAGTGAAGGCGCTGAACAGATCATTATTTAAAAGAGTCACTGGTCTCAAAGATCAGTAATGTGATTAACGCACGAAAGAGATGGGAACCATCAAAAGCTCAAATATGGCCCCTGAACATGTCTGGAAGTATCGCCGAGAGAAAAGTCACAAAATTTGGACAATTTTAGCTGTTGGTTGGTGGCTGGCGCTGTTACTGGACCTCGCCTACGGCTTAGTCCGTTAACAGCGCCAGCCACCAACCCGGTCATTACCACGCAGTGAAGACCGGGTCCTCGCACTGTTATTCCCTAATCGGTGTATGGGTAAAAACAAAAAAATTAATATTTGTATGATTTGTATTTTTTAAATTTTGAACCCCGCTGGCCATGGGATACCACCAGATTCAAGGTGGCTACCTTCTTTGTGCTACAATTGAATGATTTGATCCTTTCTCTTTATCATCCAGGTGATTTGGCTACCCTGAAAAACAAACCCTTTGTTTTGAAAGAAGGAACGTCGTACAAAATACACATCGAATTCAGGGTGAGTTGATTAAAGCCGTTTTAATCACTTGTGTATTAATAATATTCATACATCTGAAAAGATGGATTAGAGCAACCAATTTAGTGAATTGGTAATGTTTATATATCGCTAACATTCATCCAGTATATGAAATTTATATTCAGGCAACAATACAAACTATGTCAAGGTAAAGGCCATTAATCCTAGCTGTGCCTCTATAGCCATTGAATCCATGACCCTATACTCCACTAGGGTAAATCACAGCCTGTTTCCAACTAACGCAATACAAAGAAAGACAATAAATGTAAAGGAATAATGAAAAAAAATTAAAATATCACTTGATTTGGGGGATTTTGGCAAGGTCTGGTCGTGGTTCCTTTTTTGTTTTAAAGGGTTTGGGTACTTTTTGTAACACAAAACACAATGTCCACAGATTTACATTGAACTTACAAGGTTTGAAGATAATGATGGTAGAAAGCTTCCCTTAAAATGATACTTGCTGAGGTGCTGTAGGTTTTGAGAAACGAGTAAAACAATGTCATAAAAAACAATTTTTGTCTCAGGAGACAAAAATTATTCTAGCATATTATGTACAATGTATTTACCAGTACTGGTGTAGGTTTAAAGACAGTGGACACTATTGGTAATTGTCAGAGACCAGTCTTCTCACTTGGTGTATCTCAACATATGCATAAAATATCAAACCTGTGAAAATTTGAGCTTAATTGGTCGTTGAAGTTGCGAGATGATAATGAAAGAACAAAACACCCTTGTCACACGAAGTTGTGTGCTTTCAGATGCTTAATTTCCAGACCTCAAATTCTAAATCTGAGGTCTTCAGGGAAAATTACTTCTTTCTCGAAAACTATGTCACTTCAGAGGGAGCCGTTTCTCACAATGTTTTACACCATCAACCTCTCCCCATAACTCGTTACCAAGTAAGGTTTTTTATGCTAATAACTTTTTTGAGTAATTAGCAATAGTGTCTACTGCCTTTAAGTGCTCTGTAAATCATAGTACCTAAAAACAATGGGTTAGAACAACCACTTTAGTGAATGTTCACTCAACTCGCTAACATGCATTGAGTAGATGACTCAGTGGAAAATATTGCATATTTTTACACAAAAAAAACAATATTAACTCAAGAGCACATGTGGAATATAATACAAATATCAGATAATAAAAATTTATTATTATAAAAATATTTGGTTCAAAATAAATTTGATTATTGATTTGAGGCATGCAGTTTGTTGTTTTTGTGATTCTAATTGAGACCCTTTTAATGGTTTTTTGTATAGGTTCAGCGTGAGATTGTTTCTGGGCTTAGATATATGCAGGTTGTTTATAGAAAAGGAATAAAAGGTAAGAGCAAGACCTTTGATGATTAGTTAGCACGAATATTGTAACATTCCCTTGTGTCAGAATACAACTCTTCATGTTTTGTTTTTTTCATGTTCTTTTTCTTTATTTGTTTACCGTAATTTCCTGCGGATAAGATATGTTTTATCCGACTTTCAAAGGTAAAAAAAATCACTGCGTCCCATCTCCCGATGCGCCTTGACTGATTTCGATTGAGTTCATTTTGATGATCACTGGGTGAAAACATTTATACTGTAAAATAATACCTTTATTTCGTCCAGGGTAATTCTACATGTTATAATTTTTCTTCAAATGAAACCGAACGTACCGACCAAAGAACTAAATCATTGTTATGCTGCTGCACAATCTTTGAAAAGATGGACTTTTTTAAATTCGCGCAAGCTGCTATTTGTTTTTACAACGCAAACTTTTTATAAAATTCCGAAATGCTCGCACAATCTTTGAAAAAAAAAGCCATCTTCAAAGTTGGCACAAAGCGCCCTCTAGTGTTCTCTGTCTCTTGCAGCTTACAGTCCGTTGGGAAAACGTATGTGTCTGTGTGCTCGTTGGGTGACAATAAAAACTATTAAATTATGTTTTTAGAAAACAACTTTTGAACGAAAATGAAAAAATATAAATTAAAAAAAATAGAAGCGATGCTTTATTTGTCATTTTTATAACAAAATTACAATCCCTTCACAGTGTGGTAAGTGTTCTTATATAATCACAGTGACCCCCGTATGTGTTGATGAACAAACAGTGAATGGGATCCTACTACAAAAATACAATTGCGATACGGCAAGCCTACGTTAGTTGACATGTTGCGTCTTGTCCAGCGGGGTGCCTTGTACATTGGACGTTAAATATTGTTTCAGTGATTTGGGGTTCTGCGTCTTGTCTGCAGGAAATTATGGTATTTATTTAATTATTATTATTTTAATTTTTTTGTGGGGTGGGTGGGGGAGGGTCTCTGGATAGCTTTCTTTTATTTTGAAAAATTCTTTTCATTATTGGATACAATCAACTCTCGTTAATACAAGCTCAGAAGATTCACCGGTCCTGAACTTTCCCATGCATGTAAGTCTATAAAACAGAAGATGCAAGCAATGGATAATACAATGTATTGTTTTTCATACTTAAAGCGATATCTGGAAATATTGTTGTGTAACAAAATCTTACCTCCGTCAAGTTTGTTGCCAGACCGGACAGGTGGTGCAATTACGTCTGATCCGAACACCAGAAATATTTCGCTTGAAACCCACAATTGAAATGGTACTTCCTTGCATACCAGGATGATATACCAATAGAACATGTTTGCTATCATTTAAGCAAAAAGTTAAGCAAAAAGAGTATTATTGATATTTTGGGGTACAAGATGCTTAAAAACACTGTTCTAGGAAGCAAACAGTTCCGTGGCATATGTAGGCCAGCATAACTGTAAAGCATACACATGTCGTGTGTAGAGCATGCACTATAACAACATGATCGTTATTAGTGCACAACTTTTAAGACAATGTTCAGATATACAAGGAAAATGGGCCTATCGCAGTGTCGCTCTCATAATAATGAGAGTCAACTGTATTTAACAAGGAGTTTTAAATCCAGGGTTGTTTTGGCCATAGAAAGTTAATTTGCTTAGAAGTAAACAACATGCTGATTATTTGTTTGTTTTCAGTGGACAAAGCCAAGTTGATGGTTGGAAGCTATGGACCCAAAACTGAAGCACACGTCTACAAAACACCAGGTGAAGAAGCCCCAGCTGGCCTAATGCATCGAGGTACCTACGTGGTCAAAAGCAAATTTAGTGATGATGATAACAATGCCATTTTGGAGTGGGAATGGAGTTTTCAATTGAAAAAAGATTGGGCATAATTTGAGATTCGTCCCTTTGGTGTGTATAAAAAGTAATCTTGATCAAGAGGACATAACTCTATGTTCCGAATAATGCTTGAAATAATGGGCGACTGAGACCCGAGCTTCTCTTTTCTTTGAAAGTCAATATAACTGGTATACGTAACTTAATTTTTTGCAGTAAGTCTGGTAGAAATCATTCTGTTTGCCAAGTCTTCCACCTCAACAGAATGTCTTATTTCCTCAAATGTTACCATGGGTACCTATTAAGTAGTATCTGTATGAATTACACAATAACATTAGACTTAATTGTATAAAGGTGTGGGTTTCATGACATGGCTTTTAAAGCAACATTTATCCACAACCTCATGTTTTATAAATGTGTAACAAACTCTGACATCTCAACATTGTGCATCAAACAAAAATATTCTGCTGTTTTTAGTTCTTTTTATTTTTCAGTTGTGCCTTTAGTTTACTGAAAGAGCAATAACAAAACAGTAGAAAAGTAGTTGTAGCAGTTTACTACCCAAATTGCCAGTAATATCTGTGTGTTTTACATTCTATTGCATGATAAATACTTTCTGGTGAGTGTATAAGAGTTGTCACAGTTACTGATATTTATCATGCAATTTGTTAATGTTTATATTTTATAAGTAGATGTTTATTTTGCAGTTATCCAAAAACTAGGCCGATACGTTTTTATAGAAACAAAATATTTGTGAAACCAAGATCATAATCTGATGCAACTTAAAGACCATGTGCACTTCTCAATTATCAACAATATTTCAGCAACATGTTGGTGATCCGTTTACCAGGTCTTCTTAATTATTGTTCATTCTATTGTGATTTTTTATCAGAATGAACGGCTTTGTCATCTTTTATGACTAAATCACTGTCAATGCTCAGTTGTTAAACATTGCTGCTGCAATCAACAGTCGTAGCTAAAGTTACTCAAGTGACAGAATGCCAATAGATGAAAGTTCAACTTAACATGATTGATCCTTGCTGGATTAGTTATGCAACATTTTTATGCAACATAAAATATACTGCTTATTCATGTGCTTGGACTGTGTACTTAAAATGAATATTATTAATGTGAGTAAATTTTCATTTCTATTATTCTTCGATTTTCAACACTGCTTCAGAATCCTTTTATTTCAAAGTATATCTTTGAATTAATATGCCGGTACAACTGAGCTGTCTAGCCTTACCGAATGTTGATATCTTAGATACAAAACTTTCTAAATGCCAATTGAAGGTTGAGTACCATTGAGGTTAGTATAATAATGGCGAGATGACTCTATACATATTGCATGCAATGCAGTGGAGAATTTTAGTGCTTTAGAAAACATGGTATCTTTGTTTATATATGTATGGTCCATCACTTACTGTAGGTTGTAGGGCTACAGGATAACATCATGTTTATGACAATGTTCAGCCAGGTTTAAAACCTTTAGGTGTTCCATTCCATGACTGTTTTGATTTGAATCATAAATGATTTACTTTTTTTGTTTGAAGTGAAATCCTCAAAATAATTTTGAATTGGAGTCTTTGCCATTATTACAAACAAATACAACAAACCAATGGGTAGCACCAGAGGTTTGTGGAGATCCAATCCAAAGACCAATCATGTATTGCTGTAATTAGTATTATTCAGGTGTTTATAGATTACTACAAGCATTCCAATTTTGTAAAAACAGATCATGTACAATGCATTTTAGTGTGGAAGTCTTTTGTAGGTGTATGTTTATGCTTTTTATACTCATATTTGCTGGCCTAATTTTGTTATGCAATTATCTTTTTCCTGGCCATAGAATTGTACAACAGATTTTCTGACCAATGGTGAAAGAGATCAATTCTTGTACTATCAGTGAATTCATGTTGGGGTTTTCCCCCTCTGTGTGTTCTAAAACAATATCTTAATATAGTTTTTGATTTATTGGTACTTTGCCTTCATAGGAAACATTGAAAACAGTGAAACTTCAAGGATGATTCAACAAGTTATTGAATGTCAGGGACATTTATCATTTACAAATAATGTGAAGTTAATTAACTGCTCTGCAGTAACGTTCATAAAAAAGAGTACTGTTAAAACTGTGTAAATGTAGCAAGAATTGTTGGATTGCATTTTATAGATTTTGCACTGTTTGCATGTTACATCTCAGAGAAAAGTTATTTGGTCTATGGGTCATCTTAGAACTATATAGTAAGATAGTTCTATGTATGATTTTATATCCACTTTGAAATTGGGTTCTTATTTGCATGTAACCAAAGTGTCTTTATGTAATTCTCATGTGTCTTAAAATCTATGTGCCTTTTCTCCTTGAAAAGGTGGATATGTAAGCAGCACAGCTTATGAGTTGGTGGCTCTGTTAGAATTTATTGTGAAAGTTGAATAAAGGTGATACTATCTGCATATTCATCTCAATAGTTTAATAGTTTAATTTATTAATTTTGAGAAAATTTGATAAGTTTGAATCCATTTCATCTAACTAATCTTAGAGAGACACTTTGACTGATTTTTTGCAAATTTGATTGTAAAGTTTGTTCTTGATAAAAGAACAAGTTATGATCAGGTGAGCCAGGTACATCTAACCCACAGCAGCCAGCTGTGTACACAATATTTTGCGATGGCATTCATGATTTTTGTTCCGACACTTCCAGGGGAATGTCTAGTTTGGGGTCCTTCTTTTCTATGAAAAACCGGACGATTTCGGATGCAAAGTAGAATAAATAAACACAATGAGGGTTAATATGCTATTCTTTTTTTAGTTATCGCAACTATTCTTTTTTAAGATGGAACAGCCTCATCCTGGAATGAGAATCCCTTTCAAAACCCAAACTTTGTGTTTTAAAATATATATTTATCCGAAAACCACAAAAAGAGCACACACCGTTTGCACGGTGGCGGATATGTTTATTGGCGAATGGAAACATCGAGGTTTCGTATAGAAATTTGGGAAGATAATTCAGGGGAACTGACTATTATAATTAACAAGGCGCGGCACGGTATCCGTCTAAAGTCTAGACGTCTGCTGCATGTTGATCATGCGCGTTGCTTCTGCATTGATAGGACGTGTGATGTGTACTGCTGGAGGCGGAGTAAGAGTTTGTCTTTAAATTACGGTTGAGAACGACAGAATAAGTGTCTACGAGCAAGAGAAAAAGGTAGGGTAATCTTGGCAAACTGTTTGTATGCGACTGCTACTGTATCTCCCTTAATGAAGGTTAAATTATATATCGATTTCCTGTCCGCGAAGTTGACATCGATTTGATGGATTCTGAATCTGATGAAGTGACACTAACCATTCCTCCATGCACTGACCATGAATGGTGGAGGAATTCTTCCTGTCACTGACTGACACTTGACTGTCAGTATGCTAATTTTTTTTATGCAAGTTTTAGGGGTTTTTTTTAATGTAAGGCCTATGGATCATCAGGAGTCATCATGACTATATGAGACGTAATGTCTTGCATCGCTGATTATTAAATTAGATCAATTCAAGGGCGATGGAGCACCTCGAACCCTCAAAAAGTCAAAGTCAAATGACCAAAATTAGGCAATTTCAGCATGAGACAGAATGATGATTTAACTGTAAAGTGTAAAACTGTAATTGAATATACATTTTTATTAGAAAAGTTTCCGTATGGCACCACCACTTTTTCATTCGATATGAAATAATATAGTATCTAATTTATCTCAATGAGATATCCCTTTTTGTAAAAATTAGTGAAAAAGTGGTGGCCCCATATAGAAAGTTATCCTACATATTATTCATATTAAAATATTAGACGCAAACTTTAATCCTCGCGCAGAATTCAGCCTTCACAAAGTATTCATAGGACTTCAATCCTAACTTGGGACTAGTCCTAGCCTAGTATTAACGTTTAGTTAGGAGATATTAAAAACTTAGTGTGTTCAACAAAAACATTGCGTGCAGAAGGAACTTCTTTTCACAGCGAATAATTAATGATTGGAACAGTCTCCCACACAAAGTAGTCAATGCCAAAACAGTGTCAACATTCAAGAAAGAGCTCGATGCCTATTGGTAGGAATCAATGATAGGATATGGGGTCACAAAGGCATAAGCCTAAACAATTTCTCCCATCAATCGTAAGTAAGTAAGTAAGTGAGTAAGTAGTTCTACTTCTAGAAACTTATAATATATCCTGGTGTCATGTGTTTTCAGTAGGATAACAGGAAAATTGTTCACAATCAAAAACTAAACGTTTTTTTTTTTCAAATCCAATTTTTTTTACAACAACACTTACACTTCATGGTGTGTTGAAATTTTTAAAGTTTTGGTTTTACGTTGCGAGAGACAGTCCGCCACAGTGCTCATGCATGCACGACATTGGAGCAACGTCATATTGTTTTCACACCTTTCATTGGTTGGTATTTTATTGAATATTCAGAAGCTAGTATGGCGTGCAAAATAAAATAAAAATATTATTCAATTACTACTTAACAAATTTAATTACATTTTTGTCCTAAGGCATTATGGCTACTATATTAGAATCCAGAGATATCATAAGGCATGAAAGTAAAACACCCCACCCCCCTTGAAGCACACACACTTCATAACAATCCGTTTTCTCCCATTTCAGGTCAGTAATGTTTGGTTTCAGGAGATAAGAAACCAATCTATGATATTTTCTCTTTAATGTAGACTTAATATTTATTCCGCTTATAAATCGGAATTTATTACAGTATACAGTTAATCAAAACAATTTTTTTTGTCATTTTCACTTAAAATATTTTAATTTTTTCCCCATATTGGCTCACCATAGAATCCCAAATAGTAACCACCTCACGTGATCCATCTAGTGACTAAAGCAGAATGAAACTCAATCTAGCAGATAGTAATTTTTTTTTTAATTTTCGAGGTTGGACGATGTTTCTTTGACTCATTTGAATGTTGGCTAATAATGCACAGTGATTTGTACCAAAAATCAATCATTTTATAAATGTTTGAGCATAACCAACGACAGGAAACTTTATTTGAGCATGATTAAGCCTGATGAAAATAAAGACGGTGCAGTTTGCACAATCTCGCGGTAAACGGGAATCAAAGTTGGGGTTCGAAAACATATTAGGGTCGATAACGTATGACGCTACGATATTTTTAAGGCTCCCAGGGAGCCTTTATACATGTAGTTTCTAGAAGTATTAAATACTTGTACTATTCCTAATCCACCCCAGTCATATTTTATTTTTTGAGGAGCAGCAAACTATTTTGCCTTTTCTTTATGTACTTCTGCACATAAATAAGTGTAGCTATGGGTCTTTGTATACAGCAGGTTTATGGCATTATTCATTTGATTTGTGGTAACACACCATACTTGCCATGTTTCGCTATTATTTGTTGTACTGTAGGGATCCTAAACAATAGGCTTTAGGGAATCCCTGTCTTCTAATGCCATTGATGTTTGACGTGTTGTGGGAGGGCATTCCAAATAAGGTTGCTGGTATGAATGAGAATTTCAAGCAGTTTTTGTTGCAGGGAATTTGGATGAATGATCCATCCAAGTTCAAAAGGAAATGTCTAAGATTTCATGTGAGATGTATTTTAGACTGTGAGACACCCAGTAACTGAAGCCCTTACGGGTCCTTTATAACAATTCGCTGAAGGACATCTTTAGTCGCACTACAGTACGACTGATGTCAAAAAAAGTGTTTTAAGCACAAGCGAAGATATCATTTTTAAAGGCAGTTGACACTATTGGTAATTACTCAAAACAATTATCAGCATAAAACCTCACTTGGTAACGAGTAATGGGGAGAGGTTGATAGAATCAAACATTGTGAGGAACGGCTCCCTCTGAAGTGAGGTAGTTTTTGAGAAAGAAGTAATTTTCCACGAATTTGATTTCAAAACCTCAAGTTTAGAATTTGAGGTCTCGAAATCAAGCATCTGAAAGCACACAACTTAGTGTGACAAGGGTGTTTTTTATTTCATTCATATCTCGCAACTTCGACGACCAATTGAGCTCAAATTTTCACAGGTTTGTTATTTTTATGCATATGTTTAGATACACCAAGTGAGAAGACTGGTCTTTGACAATTACCAATGTCCACTGTCTTTAAGCCTGATGGGCATGTCAGCCTCCAGCTTATCCCAACGGTAGGGAGTACCTTTGTTTATTTATATATCCACACCAGCCAAGATATGTTATTTCAACACGTTCAAAGACCAGTATTCTCACTCGGTGTATCCCATATGCATTAAATAACAAACCTAGTGAAAATTTCGGCTCTATTGGTCATCAACATTGAAAGAGAATAATGTGACAGAAAAAACACCCTTGTTGTATTATTTTGTGTGCTTTCAGTTGCTTAAGAAATGGCTTCAGCTGAAGTCTTTAATTTTTAAAGAGAAAATTACCTCTTTCCCAAAAACTTAATTACTTCACAAGGAGCCGTTTCTCACAATGTTTTATATCAACAGCTCTCCATTACTCGTTATTAAGTAAGTTTTTGCAACAACTATTTTGAGTAGATTTATCAATATTGTCCAGTACCTTTTAAGCTCATTTTACTCATCAGTATGCATGCATTCTACGTGTATTTCTAGACGTTTAATGTATGCAATAGAATTTGTATTAATTTGGCAGGATAATGGAAGAACCATATTTCAAGTGGATAACTGCATGATTGAACAGGAAGTAGGGATTGTTGTAGAGAAGCCTTGGTCATCAAGTTCAGCCAGTGCTATCCTGGTCTCAAGTGATATAGTGGAGATAGTGAATACATACAGACATGTACCATACTGTGTAGAGGAAGTTTTATGGCCTTTGCTGGATAGGTTTTGGTCATATACATTGTACCTTGGGTTTCTTCCTACATGGTTGTACAGTCATACATGCAGGACCTAGCTTTAGAACCCATTATTGGACATTCATAAATACCTCGGACAGTTTCGCTATTCCTATTGGTGGAGAGCACGTCACATGGGTGTGCATAAACCTTTGTTTATGACGAGTAAAAAGTGTTGAAATATGGGCATGATATATGCAAGTCTGCACAGCTGTGCTTATAAGAAGGTTTCTTCATTCCTAATGGTCGAGAGCAACACCTGAAACGTGCCACATCATGCGATACGCGCGCACAGCATTCCCTTATAAGGAGTTGTTTACCCGAGGGCCTTACCATTTCATAGCTGGAGGGGTGTTGTGTTGAAAGAAATCATTGAACAACTATAATTTTTGCATTTATTTTACTTTTTGACCAAAAAGTGTTGATGTTTTGGGCCGAAAAGGTAACGAATGGGAATCAAAAAGTGTTGAAGTGTGTGTTAAAGTGTGTTACCTCGACTTCGTCTCGGTAAAATTATCAAGAACCAGGCCTCGTTGGGTTTAAACCACTAGTTGAAAACCTCTTCACCACACATTGATTCCCTTAGTCAATGTCTTATTTTATTATTTTTCACTGAAGTGATCTGTGACCTTGACCATAGTAATGCAGTTGTTAACAGGGGTGTTTTTTTAGAGGGGGGGGGGGGGGCGTGCAAACTGCGAGGGATAGTATCCAAGTTGACATCGTAAATATCCCAATAATGCATGCAACTTGTAATCTACATTTTAATTATTTGTTAATCTATTAATGAGAAGCAATGCAAACAAGTTCACATGAATTTACATAGAGCTAGAAGTGATTGGTCAATGCTATGGTCAGTCTATTTTCAGAAGCAATTGGATACAGGGATTTGTCAACAATATCCCCTGATATGCAAAGCTCTTATGGTGCGGGTCCAGGTTCCTACTTAAAGGCACTGGACACTATTGGTAATTATTCAAAATAATTATTAGCATAACAACTTATTTGGTCACATGCACTGGAGGGCTGTTGATAGTATAAAACATTGTGAGAATTGGCTCCCTCTGAAGTAACATAGTTTGCGAGAACGAAGTAAATTTCCACTAAAATTTTTGTATTTGATTTTGAGACCTCAGAACTAGATTTTAAGGTCCCGAAATCAAGCATCTGAAAGCACACAATTTCGTGTGACAAGGATGTTTTTTCTTTCATTATTATCTCGCAACTTCGACGATCAATTGAGCTCAAATTTTCATAGGTTTGTTATTTTATGCATATGTTGAGGTACACTAAGTGAGAAGACTGGTCTTTGACAATTACCAATAGTGTCCACTGTCTTTAAGGCCCCCAAAATATTTGTTGATTCTACATGATGCTCTGTGGTGTAATCTCATCTGAGGGGATTTTTGGCTACTCTTGATTAACATGTATAGAGTATATAAAGTCCATCTTATTTGTTTGACGTTGAAGATTGTGGTCTTGTAGAGTTTCCTCAGTAGGGCCTACTGGTAAACTAATTGTAAGGCCACTTCATTCCCTTTTAAACTTCTGGGGATTTGTGATTAAAAATCTGTCCTGCCTTGCTTGTTTTTTGTTCCTGCTTTGCCAAACATAAAATTAGTTCTATGTCTAAAACACTGAGTCTCCATGGGGTTTATCTTATCTGACCATCTGTGATTTCTGTACCAGCATGTAAAGTGTGGGAAACTTCCTGCGGATGCAGCTCAATGTAAGAACAGTGTAGTTGGTGAACACAACGTGTTGTTTGAAATGGATGTAGCCATATAAATATGTCAATTCTGGGTGGTTTTCATTGAATTGTTTATATAGATTCATGGTAAAAGTGTTGTACTGCAATTGAAGCGCTGTGAATTAACCCATTTTCCCACAATATTTGTGTAAGAAATGTGATGAAGGAATGTGTACGCTTTCGTTGATATCATCAACACCAAGTGCATTGTTGGTACATCATAATATAGTTCTGCCTGTTCAGAGAACAATGTGTACAACCTTCAGCACATTGAGGTCTATTTTCCTTTTTTGTTTGTTTGTTTTTACAGAAAGGACATCAGGTGAAAGATTGGACTTTGAATGATGGCTGAAACAGAAAAGAGCTCTGTAGGAAGTGATGGAAAAGACAGCGCATCCTACAAACCACCACCTCCAAAATCACTCAAAGAATTACAAGATCTGGATAAAGATGATGAAAGCCTCAACAAGTACAAGAGGTCCTTGTTGGGAGATGATGTGGATCTAACAGCAGGTTTGTTTATCATACACAAATGTATATTAACAGTTTTAAAAGGGCTCGATTTCAAAAAGCACTGAGACTCATCTTTAGTTACCAAAGCGATTCGTATTGTGAAATCACATTTTGCTTAGCAATTAAGATTGATTTGTAGTTAAGATCAATCTTAACTCTTTGTGAAATCTGCCCCAGTTTGCAAAAGTACAAAAAGTGCTCAATGTTTTGTTACACTGGACTACAGGCCTGAGGCAGTACTTTTTGTGTTGGGCAGCGGCGTAACTAAGGTAAATTTCTAGGTGAGCGCTGCAGGTAAATCAGACAACCCCAAACCGTTATGACTATGTCTCGTAATAGCAGAATGTCATCTAGGCCTGGGCGAATTATTCGAATATCCGGTTAGTGGCGAATAGGTTTTCCTATCCGTAACCGGGAATGCCTTTTTTTTTCTTAACCGGATATCCGCATAGGGCGCAAATACCTATTTATAAACCGGATAGTTCTGTACTTACAACCAAGTAACCGGATGTCGGGCGACAACTGATAGGAATGTTTTGTCTGAATCCTTATGAAACTTCTATTAAGACAGCATAAAACAGCATAAATTAAGTATTTAACTATGCTCACCTCCGTGAAGAGTTAAAACAATGACATTTCTGACGTAATTTGTTCAAAGATTACGAAAGTTTTCCTTCATGTAGAGTCAATCACGATCAAAAGAAAAAGCAAATTGCCATCTTTAAATTAGATCCGGTTATTTTTATGAATGAACCGAGTGACACTGTCTAAAACTAATATCAATCCGCCATACGATCTTATTCACAAACGAACAGAATTTTTATTATTTTAATAGCGCCCTCTAGCGGCGAAAAAAACTATTAGAATATCCGGTTAATTTCGGATAGTTGGTCAGCGGTATCCGAATATCAAAATTTCACTATTCGCCCAGCACTAATGTCATCTGATTCTCCACAATTATTATGTAAAGTGTTAATTTGCTTCACTGTAACCATCTTTCTTTACAACTGGTTTTATAATTCTTCTTTTAGATGTTTCTAATAAATTTACAAAAATATTATTGTCGGTTGGGTCACTTGACCACCAAACGTAAAGAGCCCGTTTGATTGATTGAACAGACTGCCGATTAAACTACAAGACCCTTGATCAATCAAACTAGAAATGTATAAGGCTCAATGTATGGACTTTGTTGCTAATGGCTTCCCCCCTCACTCTGCATGTATAAATGTCTTCCATCTCTTGAATGCTTCCAAGTACTTAGTTGTGGTTGCTTCAATTCTTGATTCCATCAGATGGGTCTGCTAACTCTGCCGGCCTTCTGAAGTGACTCCTGCTTCACTTACTGATTGATGGACCGCTTCTCCTGGTGCTAAGAATAAATTCAAATGTGTATTTTAAAGACACTGGATACTATTGGTAATTGTCAAAGACCAGTCTTCGCACTTCTTGTGTCTCAACATATGCATAAAATAACAAACCTGTGAAAATTTGAGCTCAATTGGTCGTCAAAGTTGCGAGATATTAATGAAAGAAAAAAACACCCTTGTCGCATCATGGTCACACGAAGTTGTGTGCTTTCAGATGCTTGATTTCGAGACCTCAAATTCTAAATCTGAGGTCTCGAAATCAAACTCGTGGAAAATTACTTCTTTCTCGGAAACTACGTCACTTCAGAGGGAGCTGTTTCTCACAATGTTTTATGCTATTAACAGCTCCCCATTACTTGTAATCAAGAAATGTTTCCTGATAATAATTATTTTGAATAATTACCAATAGTGTCCACTGCTTTTAAGTGCGATTAGTTTGAAACTACTTTTGTCCCTAGCATACCATCACTTCAGAATGTGTTTGATAATCGATCAAACAAATTCTGCCAGCTTTGCAGCCGTAACGCAGTTTTGAATGGTCTTTTCTCATTTTGATTACTGGTGTTGTTAACAACATTCTGGTCCAGTCAAAGTTATGATCTGCGGCCTTGTGATGTTTTCATCCAAATTCAAGCCCTGATCAAAACATGCTAAATGCATCAAACTCTTTTTGATAAGGGACTTTGAACCTGAACCTAATGATTTTTATCCAATATGATGATATTTTCTCAAACTTTGGGACCTGTTTATTATTATGGATGCTATCAGCTGATGAATCATGATTTGTGGTTGAATTAGCATTTCCTTTACCTACCTGTTTGTTCTTTTCCTCTCAGTTACAGGTGAAGGCACGCAGGTTACACTGGACAAATTGGTCATCATTGCTGATGCTCATGAAGATATTATCCTTGACTTAACTGGTAAGACTTGTCTGTTTTATGACCAATCTGACTCAGACTGAATCAGTGTACAATAAATAGGAAGAATCTACTAGGGCTTGGGTTTTAAGAAGCAAAAAGTACTTCAATCAAAGTATTGCTTTATGGTTGGGTGTCTTTATGACACTACCAACCTCGTCCAATAAGTGGAAGTGTCGTGGCCGAGTGGTTAAGAGCACCAAATTCAAATGCTGGTGTTTCTGATCAGCAGAGTGTGGGTTCAAATCCCCAGCCGTGACATTTGTGTCCTTAAGCAAGACACTTAAAGGAACACGTTGCCTTGGATCGGTCGAGTTGGTTTTTGAAAAAGCGTTAGTAACCGTTTTTCATAAAATGCATATGGGTAGAAAGATGTTGTAAAAGTAGAATACAATGATCCACACAAACATGCCTCAAAATTGCGTGGTTTTCCTTTTACCTCGTCGACTAACACGTCGGCCATTTATGGGGGTCAAAATTTTGACTCCCATAAATGGCCGACCGTGTTGGTTCGCACAGTAGAAGGAAAACCATGCAATTTCGAGGCAAACTTGTGTGGATCATTGTATTCTACTTTTAAAACGTCTTTCCAACCATATGCATTATGTAAAAAACGGTTACAAACGCTTTTGTTTTGACCAACTCGTCCGATCCAAGGCAACGTGTTCCTTTAACCATTGCTTCGTCCTTCAGATGGGACGTAAAGCCGTTGGTCCCATGTGTTGTGTAACACATGTAAAAGTGTCATGGCCGAGTGGTTAAGAGCATCGAATTCAAGCTCTGGTACGTTTCCACCGGAGTGTGGGTTCGAATCCCGGTCGTGACACTTGTGTCCTTGAGCAAGATACTTTACTATACTTGTTTCTCTTCACCCAGGGGAATAAATGGGTACCTGCGAGGGTAGAGGTTGATATTGTGAATGAAAAAGCCTTTGGAGCGATATAAACTGTTGCCCAGGTTGTAAACTCCCAAGGGAGCTGAGAAACACTAAAAAGGGATGTTATTGGCCCTATGACCAGGGCACTAATGTAAAGCGCTTAGAGAATTAAGTGTTAGTTATTAGGCGCTATATAAATCGAAAGTTATTATATATATATATATATATAAAGAACCCAGTGCACTTATCGAAAAAGAGAAGGGGTTCGCCCTGGTGTTCCTGGCTGTGGCTGCTGTATGCGCCGTAGTACCTTGTAAACCCTTATAAGGTGCTACATAATTGGGTCTCGAAATTCATAACTTTCAATAACCTCTCTTTCTGTATAAATGTATATACTAAGCTTGCTGGTGCGCTATAAGACTTTGTTATTATTATTATTATTATTATTAAGTGTACAATCTAATCAAAAGTTACAAGCATGTTTGAACAGCAATCACGTTTTGGAGCCAAGGCGTTGTTTGTTGGTGCCAAGGCTTTGGCACTGCTGGCTGCAAGTGAACAAACCCGGCCTGTTCACTGCTGGCTGCAAGTGAACAAACTGGGCCCACTGCTGGCTGCAAGTGAACAAATTGGGCCTGTTAACTGCTGGCTGCAAATGAACAAACTGGGCCTGTTAACTGCTGGCTGCAAATGAACAAACTGGGCCTGTTCACTGCTGGCTGCAAGTGAACAAACTGGGCCTGTTCACTGCTGGCTGCAAGTTAACAAACTGGGCCTGTTCACTGCTGGCTGCAAGTGAACAAACTGGGCCTGTTCACTGCTGGATGCAAGTGAACAAACTGGGCCTGTTCACTGCTGGCTGCAAGTGAACAAACTGGGCCCACTGCTGGCTGCAAGCGAACAAACTGGGCCTGTTCACTGCTGGCTGCAAGTGAACAAACTGGGCCTGTTCACTGCTGGCTGCAAGTGAACAAACTGGGCCCACTGCTGGCTGCAAGTGAACAAACTGGGCATGTTCACTGCTGGCTGCAAATGAACAAACTGGGCCTGTTCACTGCTGGCTGCAAGTGAACAAACTGGGCCTGTTCACTGCTGGCTGCAAGTGAACAAACTGGGCCCACTGCTGGCTGCAAGTGAACAAACTGGGCCTGTTCACTGCTGGCTGCAAGTGAACAAACTGGGCCTGTTCACTGCTGGCTGCAAGTAACAAACTGGGCCTGTTCACTGCTGGCTGCAAGTGAACAAACTGGGCCTGTTCACTGCTGGCTGCAAGTGAACAAACTGGGCCCACTGCTGGCTGCAAGTGAACAAACTGGGCCTGTTCACTGCTGGCTGCAAGTGAACAAACTGGGCCTGTTCACTGCTGGCTGCAAGTGAACAAACTGGGCCTGTTCACTGCTGGCTGCAAGTGAACAAACTGGGCCTGTTCACTGCTGGCTGCAAGTGAACAAACTGGGCCTGTTCACTGCTGGCTGCAAGTGAACAAACTGGGCCTGTTCACTGCTGGCTGCAAGTGAACAAACTGGGCCTGTTCACTGCTGGCTGCAAGTGAACAAGCCGGGCCTGTTCACTGCTGGCTGCAAGTGAACAAACTGGGCCTGTTCACTGCTGGCTGCAAGTGAACAAACTGGGCCTGTTCACTGCTGGCTGCAAGTGAACAAACTGGGCCTGTTCACTGCTGGCTGCAAGTGAACAAACTGGGCCTGTTCACTGCTGGCTGCAAGTGAACAAACTGGGCCTGTTCACTGCTGGCTGCAAGTTAACAAACTGGGCCTGTTCACTGCTGGCTGCAAGTGAACAAACTGGGCCCACTGCTGGCTGCAAGTGAACAAACTGGGCCTGTTCACTGCTGGCTGCAAGTGAACAAACCGGGCCTGTCGCAGAAGCAAACAGTTTCAGGTTTTTGTTTTTCACTGGTGAGCAGTGTATTATTGTTTGCAAAGTGTGCTTGGTATCCAATGAATGAATGATGAGCGTACTTGATGGTGCAGAAACTGCTGCATGGTAGTCAGTGACTTAAAGTTTAAACTCTATGTTTAGTTTTATCCAGATTGCTAAGGGTAAGTTCTTTGCCTCAAATTTGTTTTCTGATATTTCAGCCAATAATGTATTTGTACACCCTATACTCCAGGTGATTTAGCTGAGCTGAAGAAGAAGACATTCACAATAAAAGAAGGTGTTGGGGTTCAAGCTAAACTCACATTTACAGTAAGTATGTGCCATACTATCTCGGTAGTCCAGTTGGTAAGACACTGCTCTAGAATTGCAAGGGTCGTGGGTTCGAATCCCACCCGAGTAAAATGCCTGTGATATTTGTTCACAGGACTTAGGAAAGTGCTGAGTATACAGTGCTAACACACAACGGTGTATGGGTAAAAAAACAAAATTAATATTCTTTATCCCCGATGCAAATTTAACATCTATTATATCGTTGCGGTACCCGCTGCCAAAACATAGGATTCGAACTGGCAGTCTTGGTCGTCTATTTGGTAAGACACTGCTCTAGAATTGCAAGGGTCGTGGGTTTGAATCCCACCCGAGTAATATGCCTGTGATATTTGTTCACAGGACTCGTGGGGGGAAGTACTGAGTATACAGTGCTAACACACATAGGTGTATGGGTATAAAAAAAAATTGTATTCTTTATCTCCGGTGCAAATTTAACATCTTTTATAAGTATGTGCCAGTTTAGGATAGATTCTAACCATGCTGTTTTTTTTTGTTATAAGTCAAGCTACTAGATTATCTGCCGAGTGCTGAAATTTCTTTTTGCAGTCACTGTTTACTTTTGATCCACAAGTCAAAAATGTTCCCTTGTATCCCTGTATTTAACATTGACAAAGCAGCTCCCACACAAACAGTGTTATGCAATATTTGTAAAAGTTACATGAAGAGTCATGATTTGTTTTGACAGCAGCAACAACTGATATGAACATTTTCTTGTATAGGATTTGAGGCATTGCATGGTGAGGTATCAATATATATTTGGTTTGCAGTAACACCATGTGTGTATCTACTTGCCAGGTAGAGTTTGTTCTTGGAGAACTGTCTTTCTTTATTTATTCTACTACCGCGGAGTAGATTGTTCGGGTATCGGGAGACTTCACAGTTCTGAAAAGAATTGTCCTGCTTTTTAACTATTACCTAGAAAATAGAAAATAGGCTGGGACTACTTCTTTAGCTTATAGAATCGTAATTAACTGTACTACCGCGGAGTCAGTTCTTAAATTGGTCTCAATGTTTGGTCTAGCTTGCTCCAGTCATCTTGGTTACTTTTTTGTTAGTGCATGTCGTTGTTAGGACTGTGCAGGTTGTGGAAGGATTGTGACTCTAAAGCCTGGTTCATACTTCCTGCGAACGTGAATGCGATACGAATGTTGACGTCACATATTCGCAACAAATAATTTGCAGCAGTTGAACTGTGCTCAACTTTTGCGAAATATTCGCTGTGAAAACAGAGATTTCACGTCAAATTCGCTTCGCATCTGAGGAAGTATGAACCAGGCTTAATTCATGTTTTCCTGGTGGGAATCATAGCCATGTGGTTTTAAGGTGCCACAACTTGCCTATAATCTACCTATTACAGTCAGACGCTTTGCGCATTTATTGTGGAGTGTGAATGGACCAGAAACCATAATCCCTGCATAGTGGGTAGAATCAGATTTTTTGGTCATGGATCTGTTCTGTCGGGTGAACCTTGACATTGGTATTGAATGGGATCCATGTACTTCCAAATAGAGTTGCATCTCAATAGCATATAGGATTTGAGGCACTGCATGGTGAGGTATCAATGTATATTTGGTTTGCGGTAACACCATGTGTGTATCTACTTGCCAGGTAGAGTTGTTCTTAGGGAACTGTCTTGCTTTATTCAGTCTCCTGACGATGACTAGAGCAAGCTAGTCGAAACATTGAGACCAATTTCAGAACTGACTGCGCGGCAGTACAGTTAATTACGATCCTTTAAGCTATAGTAGTAGTCCAGTCTAATTTCTATACCATCCGCCCTGGTAATAGTTAAAAAGCAGGACAGTTCTTTTCAGAACTGAGAAGTCTCCCGAACCTCCGATTATCTACTCCACGGCAGTAGAATAAAGCAAGACAGTTCCCTAAGAACAACTCTACCTGGCAAGTAGATACACACATGGTGTTACGGCAAACCAAATATACATCTCAATAGCATTCATACAATCGGGTTGTGTATGGTCACCTACGGGATACCTGAATAATTATATAAAATAAAAAGTTTTAAAAATTGGGAGGAAAATAATATCTTTATTTGCATGAGTGGCTGCAGTCAAATGAAAAATAAGATGGTTACCGAAATTCACAAATTTTTATCTGGGTAGTGACATGGAGTGAATGCATGGTAGTTCTCGACATGCTCTCATTCATTCAGTATTTGTTTATTTTGTTTTTGTTCGTTTGGAGATTCATGTTGTCATATTTTTATACATAGGTATATAAACTGCCATTGAACAATGTGCACATTCAGCTAATTCATTCAACATGTCCACTCTTGCCTGTATAGCTTTCAGTGTCAACTAATGTTGTCTTATTGTTCTCTCTTTACAGGTGAAAAATGACATTGTGTTTGGCTTGAAGTATCTCCAAAACACAACTCGGTCTGCTGTACATATGGAGTGTAAGTTTGACAAGTTTGTTATAATTATTACTAATACAAAGTCTGCCTTACCTTTTCGGTCATACCTTTTCGGTGATGTGGCACAACTGTTTCAGCCGTTGCTCTCGTCCAATAGGAATGAAGAAACTGTCTTATAAGAACAGGTGCAAGGTTGCGTGTCACGCCCATGAATTAACACTTTTTACCGGTCATAAACAAAGGTTTATACACACCCACGTGACGCGCTCTCCACCAATAGGAATAGCGAAACTGTCTGAGGTATTTATGAATGAATGTTTACTATTATTATTCCAATAGTTGATGGTAAATTGAGTAAAGGATGCAGCTGCTGAAGTAGAGGCTGCTTATACACTATAAGCTGTAAAGACACTCGTGCCAATTCCTGCAGACTTTTGCACAGGCAGGATATTATTCCTACTTAAGTCTGATTTCTGATTTGTTTGCTCTTGGAAAAATCTGAAAAATTGTGATTAAATAGCTTGAAGGGTCCAAATACAGCCCATGTGTACGTGTAGGTCAGCCCTTTTACTTGATGAAATATTCTAACTTGTTTCCATAGACCAAATATCATGCTTGCTTTAGTCACTTTGATCCCACCTGATTGTACTGTATGAAGACAAAGCTTTCAACAACTCATCAAACCAACCTAATCAACCAAACATTGTTCTTAACATTGAAACAACCAGTCCTTGTTCATTTGATATATTCTGAAAAATTGGTAACAACTCACAGAACAGAATGTTTCGATAAGGTTGTTAAAGCACAATTGGCTTGACGTACTTCTGGTATACTTTGGTTTGATCAACCTCCCGCTGTGAAAGCAACATCGTGGGACAGTACATACATCATTAATGCCAGCCTCGCTACCATGGGCAGGGGTGTACTGAGAAACAACGCTGATTGGCTCATGAAATTTGTTATGCATTAGATGTAAAGTGCATGCGCGCATTGTTTTATGATATTTGCATGTTGATCACGCCTGCGTTTTTTTTGGCACAAACTCGTTTTTAAGAAAAGAAAACCAAAAAGATTCTTTAAGACAAAAGAGATGCGTGCGCACGTAGAAAGGATTGATTACTAGATTCTAGCACATTTTAATGAATAAATTCCAGGGGTTGTGATCGAGCAAGGCATGCTGGGTAAAAATGGCATGGCAAAGTCGATCACCCCTTGGAACGAGGTTGCATCAATACATAATTGGTGCAATATTTGAATTCGCTGAAGTGTAGTTTTTTTTTCCTCCTACCTTTTTTCTTTCTTTGAAAATAAGTCAAGTTTCATTTGTGGATGGTGTGCAGAGTATATAAAGTTTTTATTTGCTTGTTTGCTGTAAGGGAGAAGAAGGGGGTATTTTCAGCTGAACTTTAGTATTTTGTATAATGTCTTGTTTGTTTAGGTGACTCTGCAGTACACATGATGGGTAGCTATGGTCCTTCCAAAGACATCAGAGAGTATAAAACACAAGTGGAGGAGTTTTCTAAAGGGGTGCTTGTTCGTGGTCATTATACCGTTCAGAGTAAGTTAATGGATGACGATGATCGTGTCTTTCTTACTTGGGAATGGGCCTTTGATATCAAGTCTGATTGGGACTAAAGAAAGATCGCATCATTGCACCTGTATGCCTGCCTGTGTACTTAAGGGCTTGGGTCTAACGACATAGCAAACATCTCAATGGGTATTATTATCTGGCTCCAGCCAGGCTCACATGGTGTTACTTTCTTTGCATCTAAAAAATGTGAGGTTTTGTTGCAACTATGTAATCGAACAATTGTACAAAACAAAGATGCTTTAACTACAATACAATGGTTGAACTGTGTTTAACACGAAGAATGCTTTAGTTTGAAGCATCGCATTTTCAATTAATATTACAGGGCTTTTAAAAAGAGCTAAGATTGATATTTAGATGCGTGTCGATCTTAAAGACACTGGACACTATTGGTAATCGTCAAAGACCAGTCTTCTTACTTGATGTATCTCAACATATGCATAAAATAACAAACCTGTGAAAGTTTCAGCTCAATTGGTTGTCGAAGTTGCGAGATAATAATGAAAGAAAAAACACCATTGTCACACGAAGTTGTGTGCTTTTAGATGCTTGATTTCGAGACCTCAAATTCTAAATCTGAGGTCTCAAAATAAAGTTTGTGGAAAATTACTTCTTTCTCGAAAACTACGTCGCTTCAGAGGGAGCCGTTTCTCACAATGTTTTATTCTGTCACCCTCCATTACTCGTTACCAAGTAAAGTTTTATGCTAATAATTATTTTGAGTAATTACCAATAGTGTCCACTGCCTTTAAATGTACTGGACACTATTGGTAGTTATTCAAAATATATGTTAGCATAAAACCTCACTTGGTAACAAACAATGGGGAGCTGCTGATAGTATAAAACATTGTGAGAAACGGCTCCCTCTGAATAACCTAGTTTTTGAGAAAGGGGTAATTTCTCACTCAATTATTAAAAGACTTCAGGCCTGAAGCCTTTGAGGCATTTGAAAGAACACAAATTTGTGCAACAGAATTGTTTTTACTTTCATTATTTTCTTGCAACTTCGATGACCAATTGAGTAAAAAGTTTCACAGATTTGTTATTTTATGTTTGGGATACTGGTCTTTGACATTTACCAAAGGTGTCTAAAGTGATGTTACTGTACACACCATATGGCAATATTGGCAACTCATCCTGTATGAATCTTAACCCTTTGTGAAATGGAGCCCAAGCATCTTTCAAGATAATGATAATAATAAAGACTTTTGTAAAGCGCCTAATGCAAAAAAAGGCTCTAAGCGCATAAAGAGAACAATAAAATATACAATGAGTGAAACATACAATACAAATAAGCAGCTTCAAACAAATGAGTTTTCAACAGGGACTTAAAACATTGTACAGAATTAGCTTGGCAAATATGCACAGGAAGACTGTTCCAAAGAAACGGTGCGGCGTAAGAAAAAGATCCGTGGCTATAACAACTGGAAGAAGCTCTAGCAGCAGAAAGCAATGACTGCTGAGATGATCGTAAAGTCCGAGTAGGGGAAATGTTCAGATAAATAAGCAGGAGATTGACATGTTTGAGCCTTGAAAATTTACAAAAGAATTTTATAAATTGTATGCAACTTAACTGGGAGCCAATGTTGCATTAGTACTGGTGTGATATGATAAGAACGAGGCGAGCAGAATTCTCGTTGAATTTTAGCGAGATCTTTATCAGGGAGTCCATACAGAAGAGAATTGTAGGAATCAAGTCTAGTTGTGACAAAAGCATGAACAAGATGAAGAGTAGTGGATGAAATGAAATACTTGACTAATCAACAGTACGCTTTAATGTAAATTGATAAGCTTAGGATTAATAAAACAAGAATAATGAAATTGCCATGTAGTAGAAAGGCCAGTTAAGATCATTAATAGGTTGCAAAATGTTCAATGACATGTTTATGAATTTGTTGCATACAATGGATAAAAAGCTGGTCATTTATTACTACCTAAATTACACACATTTGATAAGGAGTAAAATTGCATTGATGCCTTAGAAATAACAAATATTCACGAAACAAATATGCATACATGTATAACAAACAACTTGTAAATGTATGTCAATGTCATGTTGTGCCTGCGTAATAATTAATAACAATTAATCAACATAAAAAGCATGAGTAATTAACTTTAGTGAAACCTCATACCCAAAGCATTATAAAAGTTAGTGTTTCTGTTTTGAATAAGTTTCTTTGATCAATAGCACCCCGCACTAATGATGTCATATTTGCTTAAAATACCCGGCTGTCAGACAAACAAGCCACTACGTGATCATGCGTTATGGACGCGCCAAACTAGTAGTTAGCATTAGTCATGTTAATGCGGAATGCCATTGCATTAATGTTGAGTTTGCAAAGACTACATGACGTTGATTCGGTCTATATAAACATTTTGTAGAATCCGAATGATTAAGTAATGTATCTTGTTTACTGTAGCATTTGCACATGTCACTTTGTCCAATCTATTAGTTCTTTTATTGTGTTTTTAAAGTGCCATTAATTGTCTTTATTCTGTTTGCTTTGTTAAAATTGAAAATAAAAGTGTGCTATATTATATTGAATATCATAGATTATGCAAAAATCTTGCCAGGTATATTAACATTTATATAAATATTATGATGAACCAAGTTATTGGATAACCACACAGTATTATTGTTGTAAGACAGAGTGTCAATCAATACATTGTAACCTCCAGTATAATGAGATAAGATGTGTATCATGTCCTTTATACGTTACTCAATATTCAGTTTTGAGCCATCTGGTCGTAACTTAGAATGAGAGGGATCTAGTTTGTCATTGACTTTAATGATCATTCTGATCATTTTCCCTTGGGTCAAGTCATATAGCATTTTGAGTTCCAATTGCAAAAATAAACTCAATTTTTCCCCAAATCGGGATAACTTTTACATAACATTTTGGACTGAGACGACTCAATTAAGTCAACAAGCGAAACAACATAAAAGGCAAAGTATACCTTAGTTCTTTATAACCGTTCAGTTGCTTCAGTACAATGTAAAGGTAGACTTATAAAATAAAACTTGATTGTGAAAATTTTTTATTTCAAAAGATGGTAGAATAATCTGCAATTGGAATACACCATCTGAGAAACATTTTATGCATAAACGTTTCTCAAATTGAAATGTTTTGAATTCCTTTCGGTAAAACTATATTCCTTTGAAAAGAATTTGTTTCTCAAAATATTATACATTAATAACAGCTACAGTACTTCTTACTAAGTAAGTTTTTATGGTATTTAATTTATGGAGTAATTGCCAAAGGTTTACTTCCCTTTAAGTCATTATTTCTCAATTGTTTATCTTTTTATACCGAAAAGCCTTTCTAGTTAAATCTGTTCTCTTTATAGCTATTTTCCCATGCTAAAACATTATCTTAACAAAAGCTCCAATTCTGAAACAGATATTTCTAAATGTCACCAAAAGGGTCATTATAGGATGAAGGGGGGGGGGCTTTTGTGGGTTACTTCCTTTTAAAATTTAACATTGGCTTAACATCTGTACTGTCTTTATAATCTGTTTTGTATTTGGATGCTATTTTAATGTCCATATTGTATGAAAGCATTTAATGCAATAATTGCGTTTATACAGTACAGCATTGGTAACACATGTATGAGTGTTAAATCTCAATCAGAAACACACAGCATGAAAGTTGATAATAAACAGTTGCCTTGAACAATATTGCAATGGCAATAAGTGTATTATGACAACAAAAGGTTTAATTATTAATCCAAATTCTCCTGTCTATAATGATGTGCATTTCAGAAACTGGTCATTAAAAACGACCAACACAATGGATGACCATTTTACAATTGAACTAGTAATTATAGAGTCTATCATAGACTACATTGTGTATTTAGTGAGTCATTTATTGATGGAAAATGAAAGATATGATTATCTTTTATCTGAGGTGCTTTTATATGAAGTTTCTTGCCAGCTGCCTATACAGAGGCTGTCCAATTGTTTTTATTTTTTTAAAGAGTTCTGTTTACAGGCAGTTGGGGAAAACCAAATTTTATGCAAATATGCAAAAGAAGCAATTAACCAAAGCCATTGTCCACAAAGAAAGAAACATTAATGCTTTTACTCTTTTTATATTGCGAATAAATCACTTTCCAAAAAGATCTGGTTATTTTTAGACCTGACCCCATGTCTAACAGGTTGAATTATGTGTCAGATGTACTTTTACATTTTGTTTTTATATCGGTATTAATTTATGTTTATTCAGAAAAACAGAAGTATTAATTATAGGCCCCTGAAACACTGACAACTGTGCCCTTTTACAGTTTATAAAAGTTTAAGTTAGCAGTTGTGTTTAAATTAAGATGTGTTGTGTTTCCAAAGTCAACAAATATTTGAAATAATTAATTTAAATTTCGATATGTAAACAATGGATTTAACTATATGAAAGCCAACTAGCAAAGTTTGTTTGATGTACACATTATGTCTTGTAGTTTAAATTACGCATGGTGCTATAAATGTAACACAATTTTAGGAGTTTGCCCGACATGAATAATAATGCATTAAGTGTTAAGTGCAAGTGCTAGTTAAATACAGTCTTCCTTTGATGTCGAATATATGCCGAATTAAAGACAACAATGCCATAAATGTAATCCAGAACTTTGAAAATGTATTGTTATTTCAATGTGTCAAGCTTCTTCAAGATTGGTCTGAGCTAGGTTCTGAACTAAGCAGCTAATGTGGGGGGGGGGGGGGGGACATGCCATCACTAATTCGTGGGGCTATAAACAACATGTATTTTGTGAAACCAATACATTTTAGGGAACGATCCGACCGGGATTTCTGCCACGCCCACGGCCACAACACAAAGAGGATGGTGGCCCCATGCAGACCCATACAAATTAACTGCATGCCCCCCCCCCCCCACACACACACACTGACAAACCCTCTCCCAAATAAGAGCAGTGCAGTCATTAGGCTACAAGTTGTCTAAATCAAACTTATCATTCAACAACTGTCGCCATTTATAAAGTAAACTACAACAAATGAGTACTCTAGAAGTTGATAGAATACAATGCGTGGCGGTAATCTTAAAGACATGCTTGAACGAAAATGTCAAGTGGTGAACTTTGCTAAATTTAATTTAAAATGTTTTCAATAAATAAGGAAATCGAATCATATAACTATAAATAGATTTTAGTTGTGTAACAAAAAAACCACTCTTATCCAGCGCTTCCAGAAAGATTCACGAAAAGCTCCGTTACGTAATCACTCATGTCACGTCATAGTTAGGAGCAGATATGCAGCGTGGTAACAAAGCAAACTAGACATGACGTCAAGCATTGTCATTTTGACGCTTGCCGTCAACGGCAGAAGTTTTTTTTGTTTTACTAAATGTTGAGGATGGGGCCTGATTTTTTAATAGGTTATTACTAAAAAATTCAAAAGTGTGGCCTACACATATCAAAATTACTTCAAACGCATTACAAACAAGTTAATATAATATAGCAAATACAAAAAGGAGAACATTTTACAAAGTCCAATACATATGACAAAAGCGACTTAAAGGCAGTGGACACCATTGGTAATTACTCAAAATAATTATTAGCATAAAACTTTTCTTGGTTACAAGTAATGGTGAGAGGTTGCAGTGGTATAAAACATTGTGAGAAACAGCTCCCTCTGAAGTGCCATAGTTTTGGAGAAATAAGTAATTTTCCACCAATTTGATTTCGAGACCTCAGATTTAGAATTTGAGGTCTCGAAATCAACCATCTAATCGCACACAACTTCGTGTGACAAGGGTTATTTTTCTTTCATTATTATCTCGCAACTTTGATGACTGATTGAGCTCTAATTTTCACAGGTTTGTTATTTTATGCATATGTTGAGATACACCAACTGTGAAGGCTAGTCTTTGACAATTACCAATAGTGTCCACTGTCTTTAAATTGTTCTTGATAATATACTGATACTTCCTTCTTTTTGAAGGTAACTTTGCTAGTATAGGTCACTCTCACGTGTCGTATATAAGTGATCGTGTGTGCCCATGGAGCAATAAACTAGAATCATTGTGTGGGATTTGCCTACCCGCATATACCTGGTGGAACCGGAAGGGAGTCGATGGTGATGGTATGTCCCGATAATAAGGTTATTTGCTTATTGTGCTTATTTGTTGTTGTGCTTCGAAATATTCATTTCTAGCCAAAACATTACTTTCTTTTGTCAGTGAAATGGTTTTAGACTCGTGAAGGCAGTTCTCAAATAACTAGAGAAAAAAATAACATAAAAAGAAGCTCACTGACAATATTATTGTTATTTGTTCCGCTGATTAATTGGAGGCTATACATTATTTTTGGAACTAGGACGGGAATTCCCATGTTTGAAAGGGCACTGGGGAGACGTCACATGTCGCAAAATGTGCGCATAATACTTTGTGAGGTTTAGTTTACCACATGTTATCACTGCGTATAATATTACAATTCCCGACATTGCATTACAAAAAACCGAATGCGCACATAAAAGCGATGAGAACAATTTTAATTCACAGGGGTGCTACCGTGTTAAACAAGCAAAAATACTATTAGACAGCGTGTTAAAATGCGATTATTAGCTCCTTATGTTAAATTTGGAATGTCATTGAAATATGAGCAATAGTTGGTGGAAAACGTTTGGTACGTTTGAAATAGTCATTTTGAAAAACATTTCACTTCGAAGTAAGTAATTTGTAAAACGATAACCGTTGGAACAATAAGTGTGATATGCTTGTTTGTCACAGGGTTCTGTTTCACGGCACTTTCACGTGATTTGTTTTGTAGACGGTTAGACGGTTATCCCCTTCCTCCATGATGGTTATCCGAACCGGTGCCCTAGTCCCGCCCATTGTGGAAATTGAAAATGAAAGTGACGGGGCCGGGCTGCAGTAAAGGTGGAGGGTTCAAAAGAGGGCGGTATGCTATCAGAATAAGTTTGAGGGCACAGCAAAGTTCGGGAGGTTGGTGGGGGTAAGGGAGGAGGGCACTTAGGCTTTAACCACTGAGACACTTAAACATGTTAGATTAGACTGATTCATGATGAAACGTTTATTGTTGGTCAGACATCTTGGATTACAACTTATAGACTTAACAACTACAGTCAATAGAGGGCGGTATAACAACTATAATATCCACACCGGTATGATCTCTATACCGGTCTAATTGTCAGTTAACTATGGAACGCCAAAGAGGCATTTAATCATCGGTGATGGTCTTTTGCAACCGGTGATCAAATTTGTCATCGGTGGTGGTCCTATGCGATCGGTGATAAACTTTGGCAATCGGTGATAAAACACGATCGGTGGTCCATTTTAGCGATCGGTCATGCATATTCACGACCGGTGATGGCTTTTTGCAATCGGTCAACTTTAGTGATCGGTGGTGGCTTTTTGCAATCGGTCAACTTTAGTGATCGGTGATGGCTTTTTGCAATCGGTCAACTTTAGTGATCGGTGATGGCTTTTTGCAATCGGTCAACTTTAGGGATCGGTGATGGCTTTCTGCAATCGGTAAACTTTAGGGATCGGTGGTGGCTTTTTGCAATCGGTCAAACTTTAGTGATCGGTGGTGGCTTTTTGCAATCGGTCAACTTTAGGGATCGGTGGTGGCTTTTTGCAATCGGTCAACTTTAGGGATCGGTGGTGGCTTTTTGCAATCGGTCAACTTTAGTGATCGGTGGTGGCTTTTTGCAATCGGTCAACTTTAGGGATCGGAGATGGCTTTTTGCAATTGGTCAACTTTAGGGATCGGTGGTGGCTTTTTGCAATCGGTCAACTTTTGCAACCGGTGATGGAATTTTGGGATATCCGAATTTTGCGTCTGGTCGGTGCAGGCCTACTTCAAAACATGATTGTGTAGATTGTGGATATTAATTGTTGTTATTTTCTAGTTCACACCACCATGGAGGAATAAATTACACGCAGCGGGTTGACTGACTTGCGAAACATTTTTAGAAGAGTACCATTTTATAACTATGTAAGGGGAACGCAACAAACATCAAATTAATCAGCTCTTTCTAAAAAGATTATAATATTAATAACAAATGGGTAGGAAAGGGTGTGGAAGGGTTATCTATGTCCCACAATTGGTTTTCTAGTTCACACCACCATGGAGGAATAAATTACACTCACCAGCGGGTTGACTGACTTGCCAAACATTTTAAGAAGAGTACCGTTTTATACCCAGACTACAATCATACATACATTGGGCAATCAGTTATTCCAAATTATTACATTATTGCAATCAAGATTTATTAATATCTACAATTTTTGGGGTATTTTATAGCAATAAAAATCTCAACAAATTACATTACTTTGTCATCTTTTAATTGTTTTGACAATCCTAAGACATCCTGTGCCACGGCTTTGACACCCTGCCTTGAACACTGCATATTATGACCAATGTCGGTTCAATGCCGGCCCAATGGTGGCCGTTACCAAATCAGTATTGGCACAAAAAAGTTGTTTTATACCATTATTTACCAAAATGGTGTGCCACTTCGAAACCAGTATTGTCCCAGAAAAAGTTGTCTAAACCATTTTGTCAAAATGGCGTGGCGCTAAAAAAAAAAAGTATTGGCCCAGAAAAGATTGTCTATGGTGCAGCTACAAAACCAGTGTTGGCCCAAAAGAGGTTTTCTACCATTTTGCCAAAATGGTGTGCCGCCAACAAACCAGTAGACAGATGACAGAAAGTAAAACTTTCATTATCAGACGAAAATTCAACCAGCATTTTAACTCGTAGGTTTTTATTAATAAAATAAAAATGCAAAAAGTAAATCAAATATATTAAATTTAAATGAAACTACTTTGCAATAAAAAAGTTCATTACAATAAAGTGTAGTTTTCCATGATAAACAAAAAACATAAAAAAAAAAAACAGCAGCAATGAATAAATCAAATTAAAAATGCTATGTAAAAACCAATAAAATAATAAAGAAGGTATACATTTTATAATTTTGTTTTATTAATAGTATTCGGTTTCTCAAAATGCCGGTACCATCAGGGGTCGATTTCACAGAGAGTTAGGCCTAGTCCTTACTTAGGACATAGTCCTTGGAGATATAAGAAACGTATGGCTAGTCCTAAGTTAGGACGATTAACTCGTCCTAACTCGAGATAAGACTAGTCTTAACTCTTTGTGAAATCCACCCCAGCTTAAATAACTTGCATGGGCTAATTCCTTTTTAAATATCAAGTCGGTTTAGTAATTAGAACATTATTTCTTTACCGATTTGCCAAAGCCAGTATTGGCATGATTGGCCTCGAAAAGGTTTTCTATATTATGACACCATTTTGACAAAAATGGTGTGCAGCTACAAAACCAATATTGGCTCAATGAGAGGTTTTCTGCCTGTTTGCCCAAATGGTGTGCCGCAAAACCAGTATTGGACCACTGCAGGTTTTCTACCACTTTCCCAAAATGGTGCACCGCTACAAAACCAGCATTGGCCCATTAAAGGTTCATCATTTTGCCGAAACGGTGTGCCGCACAAAACCAATATTGGCCAAGACAGGCAAACCTCCGTCCTAACTAAAATAGTTGAAGTAGGCCTGCACCGACCGGACGCAAAATTCGGATATCCCAAAATTCCATCACCGGTTGCAAAAGTTGACCGATTGCAAATGCCACAACCGATCCCTAAAGTTGACTGATTGCAAAAAGCCACCACCGATCCCTGAAGTTGACCGATTGCACAAAGCCACCACCGATCACTAAAGTTGACCGATTGCAAAATTCCATCACCGGTTGCAAAAGTTGACCGATTGCAAAATTCCATCACCGGTTGCAAAAGTTGACCGATTGCAAAAAGCCACCACCGATCCCTAAAGTTGACCGATTGCAAAAAGCCACCACCGATCACTAAAGTTGACCGATTGCAAAAAGCCACCACCGATCACTAAAGTTGACCGATTGCAAAATTCCATCACCGGTTGCAAAAGTTGACCGATTGCAAAAAGCCACCACCGATCCCTGAAGTTGACCGATTGCACAAAGCCACCACCGATCACTAAAGTTGACCGATTGCAAAATTCCATCACCGGTTGCAAAAGTTGACCGATTGCAAAATTCCATCACCGGTTGCAAAAGTTGACCGATTGCAAAAAGCCATCACCGATCCCTAAAGTTGACCGATTGCAAAAAGCCACCACCGATCACTTAAGTTGACCGATTGCAAAAAGCCACCACCGATCACTAAAGTTGACCGATTGCAAAAAGCCATCACCGATCCCTAAAGTTGACCGATTGCAAAAAGCCACCACCGATCACTAAAGTTTGACCGATTGCAAAAAGCCACCACCGATCCCTAAAGTTTACCGATTGCAAAAAGCCATCACCGATCCCTAAAGTTGACCGATTGCAAAAAGTCATCACCGATCACTAAAGTTGACCACCGAGTGCAAAAAGCCATCACCGGTCGTGAGTATGCATGGCCGATCGCTAAAATGGACCACCGATCGTGTTTTATCACCGATTGCTGAAGTTGATCACCGATCGCATAGGACCACCACCGATGACAAATTTGATCACCGGTTGCAAAAGACCATCACCGATGATTAAATGCCTCTTTGGCGTTCCATACTTAACCGCGTATATTAAACGGGATGTCTACTATACTGAATTGCTGCCCTCACACTGATATTTCCAAAACAATAATCACACATTCTGTTCATTGGGTGCGTGTCATAGCACGGCCGTGTTGACTGCAATAAATAGTGAAACTGTGGGTTGGGGTGTCTAGATCTTTGTCACGAGTCCCGTTTTCTATTTTATTTTAAATAGGTTGAGCATGTTTCGGGTAACTTTCGGCAGAGAAAATAAATGTTACCATGTTTTATTGTAAGAGACTCATGAGGACATTGTTTTTATTATTTCCATTTCAATAACTTTTAAGGAAAAAAACAAGAACTTTTTCAGAGTACTGAATCCGCCCTTTAAAAACAACTTGTCTATTAGTAATCCCATAGGTAACCCACTTTTTCTTGAGGATTGCAACACTATCGACTTCAAAATGCATGACTTCTAAATAACGTTCAACGTCCACAGGAATGATCCCTTTGGGTTGGTTTTTGCTAAATAGAGAAGAGCCTGATTGATAATTCAATCATGCTTCAATCGATCGCTCTCAAGGACTTTACCACACTCTCTCTGGCATTAATTGGTATTTCATGTTTCAATAAATATGTCCTACTTCGTATATTTAACACGACGTGTATAATTATGACTGATACAATGTACCTTTATGCATATATTATCACATAAATTACATGTAGGCCTACAATGGTAATTAATAAGTCACTCCTCTCCTTGATCCCCAAAGAGATACACGTGTACCGCTTTTGCAGTCGACTTCATTAATAATAAACTAGATAGGTCATAGTTTACTCTCGTCCAATCAGACATCCCCACGGTTATAACTCAAGTTGTATATCTGCGCATGCTCCACTGGCTAATCTTTCTTTGCCACGTTTTAATGCACAGTCCCCGCATCGAGGATTGCACTGTCTGTCGTCTGTGTGGTTTCTGCAGGTTGTCGCAATAAAAACCAACACCAAAATGAAGACTTCTTTGGCCATTTTTGCTGCTTTATTTGCCTTTGCATTCGCAGTAGATGTACAAGAAGAGGAAGGTGTCTTTGTACTTACCGATGCCAACTTAGCCACGTTCGTTGAGGGAAACAACCATGTGTTGGTGGAGTTTTGTAAGTAGGAATTCTGATTCACCTAAATAAAAAATTATCCGCCGTCTCCATTCACCCACCTAGGCCTATTTTTATGGAGGCTATACAATTGAACAATTACCAACCATGGATGTAGTAAAACAGTTTGTAGTTGTACAATATGTTTGAATAAATTTACATGTCATCACCAAGTGACCTGTCTTTCTGTCAAAATTCACAAATTCAGCTTTTGCAAACAGGCTTTTATTCTAATGTTTATTCTACTCACATTTACAATTTATACAATTACAATACATTTACAAGTGAAGTAACATACTGTTCATTTGGTTATCTGTTCATGACTCCCCTCCTAACACTACAGTCACTCAAATCAAAGCAATAGCTTCGTAATTTTAACTTAAATAAACTCTAACTGCCAATTTGTTCGAAGAAAACAGAGCCATGTGAATAGGATGGGTTACCATTGGGGTTATTATGATGACAACAATGTTTAGCAACCTATTCATATTTAATAATTATAACAAGGAAGTTATAAGTAGACCTAAGTCTATGCTGTGCTGTGTTATTTGTTGAATTATTATTGCAAAGTTGAAGATTTCAAGTACCAAACATGATATCGACATCAGACTTGGGAATTCCTGGTGGGGACCTCAGGCTTAACCATATGATAAAGTACCAGCTGGCAAAATATGGAATTCCAATCTACCTGAAAATTTTAAAAGAAACTTCTTTAGCGCTGCAGTGGAATCTGTATATTGTTTTATATGGCTCTATATTCTGGACACTGAACAGCAAATCTTGAAAAGAAGATTGATGGAGCTTACACTAGGCAGTTTCACCAAGTTGATTTTACGTGTACCAAAACACACACACACAGCCCCGAAAAAAAAGAACGAAATATATTAAATCATAACTCACATTTTGTATAACTCACAACTATGAGACTTGACAGCAGGCAGGAGCATTCTCTCCTCGTGCTTACATTTCGAAAATATTAGAAATCGGATGAATAGTTTTGGAGATATTGTAAAAAAAAGAGAGCAACGACAAAAAACAGAAGCTTGGCCTGGCGTACAGCGCCCATTCGTTTGTGCATGACGTCAACTTTGAACCCCGTGGACAACGGATTTCGGAAATCTTCGGAAAGCGCCGAAGAAGCCCGAAGACGTTTTTTTGCGATGCGGGAGCACATGTTTACACAAAATGAGATAACGATTACATCATCGTGTAGCCGATAAAATTCCGCACATCGTACAGCTAGTCGCATAGCTTTTACCATAAAAACCTATTTTTGTCGGCGTTTTCCATTTTTTTAATCAAGATTTCTTCCAGAGACAATCATCAAAATTGAATGCGACTTTGTCAGTGCTAATTCCCATACTTTTAAGTTTAACTTGTGAAAATTTGGTGTAATTTGATTATGTTTTCTTCTCCCGCAGAAAGGTTTTGTTAGATCATTTCTTGCAAAGTTGTCCTAAATACGCACGATTGTACATGTACGTCGTACTCGTACACCTTCATGTTTCCGTGATGTGCCACCACAAGAGGGCGTGTGTTACAATTAGTTTGATAGGCCGGGGCTCTAAAAATAGAAAGCTGGAAAGCTGCCCGATCTTGTTTCTTTGATAATTTCTACGTTCTGAATTGATAATAACAGACTGCTCATCTTGAGTCAAAAGAAACTAGTATTGATATACATTAAAGGCCTATACTAATTGAAACGAAAGTTGAACAAAAAAATTGATTGTATATAGCCATTGGTTTTTAGAAATTGTCTTTGTAAATAAACAAAAATAATCGATGTATACCAATGCCTTCATCCTCAAGTTTTTTAAAGATTGTTCTAAATTTTTACTGTGTTAATGCTACAATTTAAAATCAAAGGATCAACTGATCTTAAATTAAAGGAAACACCAGTCATAAACTCTTTAATTTTATTCCATTCTGGTTAATTTAATAATGCTATTTGTTGACATAATTAATAAAGAATATTCACACAAACACCTGCAAAACTTAACACATATTTAATTTTTATAGCTAACAATTTCCCCCACGATGCCGCTCCTCAGTTTGATTCACAAAATATCACTTTTTGCCGTTCATATAAAATCATACTAGCGCCTCAAAGCACAGTTTGTAAACCTCCCCATTGATAGAGGGCGCTCGCCTAGTGTGCGCCCTCTATTGCCATAGGCTGTGCATTAAACTTGGCCGTGGCCGATATGAAGAAAAACATAAGAATTGAACTTGAACACGGGTACGTTTTTTTCCTGATCCACGCTCATTAAAAACGGTATATCTCTGCAACCAAACATCCGATTTCAAAATTTTAAATTGATTTTTACTTCTTAGAATACACCTTAACAGACCACATCTTGTCAGAGAAAAAAATCACCTGCATTAAATTTGACTGAAACAGCCTACTTACACACAAACGACTTCATCCTACGATCAAAAATTTGTGTGAAAATTCTGAAAATCACCAGTTCCATTTGAAGAAGAAAAAAAAGCGGTTTGCTGGCCATTGCTGGCATAGCAAACAGGAACTTGCTGGAGATGTTCTACTTTGGAGACCCATTCATGGTAGACAAACACCAGGACGGCCCTAAGTCGGCCTATTATTGACGTACCGATTGATGGAGGATTCTGGATGCAGGTTCAAAGATCTTCCAAATGCAATGAACAACAGAGGAAGATGAAAGAAATGTCTAGCACGCTTGACATGACGATGATGATGTCTGATAAAATTAGTTCACAAAGTCTCTGAAGACAGTGGGCGTGGAGTGATTTGGGGGGTGCTCCTCCTATCATCGTGTTATCAGAAATATTTTTGTTTAATGAACTATAGATCTCTACATTTATAATAATAATAATAATAATAATAATAGTAATAAAGTGATCAATAATTCTACCCTGCTGGTGTTCAAAGAAAACTGACCTCCAAATCTGGTGAATTTTATTTGTATCAATACCCAATTCATTCAAAATTTACCCAGTCAGTTTCCTTGTGAAATTAGAAACAATATGTTTAAAATACTCGGAATATGCTCGTTAATGCATGTGGAAGTTGTCTGCTGAATCTTGATGCCCAAATTTTGTGATTTTCTCAATCCAAATAATTCTTCACAAAAACACAACTACAGATGCTTACTAAACATTGGTACTTTCAGATGATTTCAAACAAGATATTGATTTTCAGCTCAAGTATGAGGTTGAATTTGAGCATCAGTCTTGTTCTTTATTTTCATTGATATTTCCGAGACTCTACCTCCGATGTTGATAATTGTTCAATTGCAAGAAGAGATACCATGTACATGTTTGTTTAATTGTTTGACTGTTGCGTTCGCTCACCTTGGGTTTGTTTTAAAATAAAAATAGGGTTAGTTTTTAGTATCCTCAGTGAGATTGTAACTATGCCACTGCCAAGTCCATAAAATTCACTCTGCAAAAAAGAAATTACAAAAATTTATGATTTGTCATTTCTCACCATCAATAAGAATCCTTTGGCGTGGTAAACAAACTTGACCACATCCCTGTACATGTATTATGAATCGGTTGTATCGTGGATCAGCATTAGACACATTAACACACACTATGCTCCCCTCCTGGAGACAACAAATTTCATGCAAAACATTTAACATACTTTAAATTTCAAGCAAAAAAAACACAAGGAAAAACTGAAATGATTTGGACTTTAAATTTGACTGTTTGTACTATTTATTGATGCTTAATCCAGTGCTGACTGTTGGTTGGGCTACATGTACAATGATATAAAATTTAGCCAAGCAACATGGAATGCTTGTGGTATGCTGCAAGCATGATAGCCAATGGTTCATCAATATTGGATGCAACCATATTTATTTTTGCAAAGCGATTCCGATGTATGGATTTTGAATTGACGGTCAGAATATATAAATTTGTGCAACTTGTGTTATGGCTATAAACTCATTGATGCGTCTCACAGCAATGGATTTCAACATGCCCTTAAATTATGCATAAACCTGTCCAGTGACCCAGTGATTGAGTGCACTGCACGGTTTGCCATTACGTAATCAAAAGACTTCCAGTGTTTTTAACATCACACATTCTCATTCCTCCTGTAAACCATAATGTATTTTTAATTTCACCTCTGATTTCAAGAATACTATCCACGAAAAATGCTTTGAAATTCATACATACTTTGTCAGTCAAAGCTTGTGTGTAATAAATGTAATGTTTACCATTGTGCAATTACACGTATTGTAACTGACTGAATTGTGTTGATTTGATACAGATGCCCCTTGGTGTGGCCATTGCAAATCATTGGCTCCAGAGTATGCAAAGGCAGCACAAGTTCTGAAAGAATCCAAATCAGACATCAAGCTGGCCAAGGTAGATGCAACAGAGAATACAGAGGTTGCCAAGAAGTATGAAGTACGTGGTTATCCAACTCTTAAGTTCTTCAAAATGGGAAGTGCTATGGAATACAGTGGTAAGTAGACCAATCCAATTCAGTTAATTGGCTAATGATAACACTGAAGCAGATCCTCTTTAACGGACTGGACACGTTTGGTCAGGGTTCTCCACATGCGGTTTTGTACCAAATGCGCCCGGACATAAAATGCCGCGCCCGGACAAAAAATATCACGCCCCGGACAAAAAAAATTGAAAAACACTTCACGACAAACTCAAACCACCGTTCGATGCGCTGTATCACTTACCTTTTTGTATATAATAATAGTGTGCAAAGACTGGTACCCAGATCTCGGCTATTTCGTAATGGCATTACGCGTGCATTTTTCTCTGTGTCGCAGGGCATCCTGACTACAACTTGACAACAGCGTTGGTATTTAGACTTGGTTCCAAGTCTGTGAATTGTGCAATTTAGTTACCCTGATATATTATTGGCTGAAACAGCGCCCTCTCGTGAATTAAAATCCGTCATTAGAGCATATTTAGAGCGTGGTAGCAAATCTACGGGGGAATTCTACGCCGCTGAAGAGTAAATTACCACACTCTCAGACTTGAAATCAAGTTTACGTGGTATGAGGAGACCGATCAGAGATCGAAAAATACCCGGACGTAAGTCTGAAACTCAATTTTTTTTTCAGGCGATTGTGCATAAAGTGGTTTTGTTCGTTCTGAAATGATTTGCGCATAATTATTTGCACAATCAGACGATCTTGCAGGAATAGTTTGTGCAACCGCCGATCGTGCTGGAATGGTTTTGTAATTGGCTTATCTAATTGAGCATGAATAGTTTGCGCAATTTGCCGATAGATACGGAATAATTTGCGCAATTTGAAAACAGTGCAGGAATGGTTTGCGCGATTTGATAAAAGCTCCCGGACAAAATTTTACCCTGTGGAGAACCCTGTTGGTAACTGTCAAAGACCAGTATTCTCACTTGGTGTATCTCAACATATGCACAAAATAACAAACCTCCGAAAATTTAGACTCAATTGGTCAAAAGAAAAATGAAAGAAAAACCCCCTTGTTGCATTACTTTGTGTGGTTTTAGATTTATAATAAAAAGCTTCAGCTGAATTTTTATATTATTCAAGTGAGAAATTACCTCTTTCTCAAAAATTAGGTCACTTCTGAGGGAGCTGTTTCTCGCAATGTTTTAAACTATCAACAGCTCTCCATTTCTCGTTATCAAGAAAGTTTTTATAAGTAATTACCAATGGTGTCCAGTGTCTTTGATGGGTCTGCTTTTTGTTGCTTGCAAAAAACTGGAATTTTTTAAACAGTCTATTAAAGCCTATACCATGGCCCAATTTCATGGCTCTGCTTACCGTAAGTACAGAACGGATTAGCGGCGAATTTTGGCTTCTGTGCGTGCGTTCTCTACGTTACTAGGCATTCCATACTTACAAGGCTAGTGCAGAAATTTAGCGCTTGCACATAAGCGGGAATCGTGATCGTTAGCGCAGAATTCGGCAAGAAGCAGAGCCCTAAATGTGGCCGATATTGATGTAGGCCAGCCCTTCTATAAGTGCATAATATCATGACTGGAGTTTGAAACAAGGACAGACAAGTTTGCATTGCGAATGACTGTAGTTCCTTAATGGTTTTGCTAAAGCGTGATTTTAACCAACAGCTCCCGATCTACCAACTGAGCTATCTAGCCCTATATTGCCGTAAAGAGAGTGAATTTGTCTGGTGTAGTTTTTAAGATATGGTTTTTCAATTTTGTTTTACTTTATTTGATTTAGTGTTCTTTGACATGTGATTATGTAATTGTGACGTCAGATCTTGGTTTTTGTATGTTTTTCTTTTTGAAACAGCATCATCTGCCAGAAAGCAGCCGTGCAGCTTTAAATGATTATTCATCTAACTTGCACACTGGCATTAATAATTTAACCTGGAAAACACATTGTTACAGGAGGAAGAACCGAAAAAGAAATTGTCAGCTGGCTTTCCAAGAAGACTGGTCCACCAGCAGCAGCTTTGACAACTGCAGAAGAGGCAGATGCCCTGGAAGAAGCAAATGAAGTAGCTGTAGTAGGATTTTTCAAAAGTCTAGATTCAGACAAGGCCAAGGCATTTTTAGCAGTTGCCTCAGAAATGGATGACCTCGCATTTGCCATTACAACTGAGGATGCCGTCTTCAAAAAGTATGAAATTACCGACGACAGTGTTATCCTACTCAAAAAGGTAGGTCTACTTAGGATATTGAGTGAAAACCAATGCATTGTTCTACAAACTCAAGAGAACAAGGGTTTGTTAGAGTTAGAGTTCTACTTCTTTTAAGAAGTAGGCATTAAAGGCAAGGACCATTAAGTGTGCAGGTGTGCATGGTCAGATATGGAGTTATCTTCTTGTACAAATAGACCACCCAGTGCTAAATATGGAGACAACACTACTGATAATAGTATTGTGGCTTCACTGAGGGTTTTTCAAGAACCAAGTAGTTTTGATGTCAAATATTGTTACAACTTTTAGTTTCTGTTTAAACAAAATTAAAAACTATATTCCAATACTTTTGCTCAGAGCAACTACAAAATATCAAAGTTTCTTCAAAGTTAGGAGTTGCAGATGCTGTGTGCATCAAAGAACAGTTAAAATGAGAATATATCACCATTGCTAGATAAAAACATGAATATTGACACCACTTTAACTACACAATCTGCAACAATACATAATGCCGATGACGGTGTCGACAACACACTTACAAAATACTAAATCAGTTACTTTTGTTTGTTTTCAGTTTGACAACCTGCGTGATAATTTTGAGGGAGAATTCACTGAAGAAGCTCTTAATGCTTTTGTTGTTAGTAACCGTCTACCACTTGTTATTGAATTCACCGATGAAGTAAGTAGCTCATGTCTTATCACTTTTAATTCATTGACTATTGAAACTTTGCTTTGTTTAATTGTTGATTATCCAATGAATGATCTCTCAGAAACCCCTGATTTAACGCATGTAGAAATGATCATGAAGTGATGGCCCATTTCATTCCAATAAACCTATTTACATGATGTTAATTTTGGTTTTTACCGATGTGTGTTAGCACTGTATACTCAGAACTTTCCCGAGTCCTGTGAAAAAATATCACAGGCATATTACTTTGGTGGGATTCGAACCTACGACCCTTGCAATTCTAGAGCAGTGTCTTACCAACTAGACTATCGAGATTGCCCTGTAGCTAGAGGCAGTTTGAATCCTATGTTTTGGCAGTGGGTACTGCAATGATAGACGTTTAATTTGCAACGGGGATAAAGAAGATTAATTTTTGTTTTTACCCATACACCGATGTGTGTTAGCACTGTATACTCGGTACTTACATGATGTTTGCCCCATTGGTCTGTTGATTACAAACTAACTTTATTTTCCTCCAATTGCAAACCTTGTAATGGTATAAAGATTTCATGGAATTAATGTTGTCTTTCTGTCTTGATCAGTCTGCACCTAAAATCTTTGGTGGTCCAGTGAAAGTTCACAACCTGCTGTTCATCAGTAAAGATGACGCTGAGTTCAGTAACGTCCATGTTGCCTTCAGTGAGGCTGCAAAAGCTTTTAAAGGAGAGGTAAGTACCTTGTCTTTACAAGTGACTATTGAAATAATCTTCTGTTAAAGACAGTGGACACTATTGGTAAACTCAAAGACCAGTCTTCTCACTTGGTGTATCTCAACATATGCATAAAATAACAAACCTGTGAAAACTTGAGCTCAATTGGTCGTCGAAGTTGCGAGATAATAATGAAAGAAAAAACACCCTGGTCACACGAAGTTGTGTGCTTTCAGATGCTTGATTTCATGACCTCAAATTCTAAATCTGAGGTCTCAAAATCAGTTTCGTGGAAAATTATTTCTTTCTCGAAAACTACGCCACTTCAGAGGGAGCCGTTTCTCACAATGTTCTATACTATCAACCCGTGTCCGTTACTCGTTACCAAGTGAGGTTTTATGCTAATAATTATTTTGAGAAATTACCAATAGTGTCCACTGCCTTTAAAGGCAGTGGACACTATTGGCAATTGTCATAAACTAGTCTTCACTGTTGTTGTATCTCAACATATGCATCAAATAACAAACCTGTGAAAATTTGAGCTCAATCGGTCTTCAAACTTGCGAGATAATAATGAAAGAAAAAAACACCCCTGTCACACGAAGTTGTGTGCGTTTAGATGGTTGATTTCGAGACCTCAAGTTCTAAATCTGAGGTCTCGAAATCAAATTTGTGGAAAATAACTTCTTTCTCAAAAACTATGGCACTTCAGAGGGAGCTGTTTCTCACAATGTTTTATACTATCAACCTACTATCCCCATTACCCGTCACCAAGTAAGGTTTAATACTAATAATTATTTTTAGTAATTACCAATAGTGTCCACTGCCTTTAAGGGAACAATTGTTTGTTTGGGGGATTGGAGTGGATGTGTGCATTAAATAACCACAGAGGAAGTGAAGTTCTTCATCATAAATGGTAATAACAAAGACGATTTAGCACAATTGTTTTGCTAATTGAACATTTTGTAAACCTGTAATGTACCTTATTTAAACCTATTTATTTAGACACTGCTTTATATAGAGGGACAGACACCCAACTTGTAGCATAGTCGGCAAGCTTAACTGACTGCATCCCTACCCCCCAGTAGTGGGGTTGCTAGCACTGTGTGTGCTTGTGCGTAGTGTACTATAAGCTCATTAACGTGGCTTGTTCAACACATTAACATGTGTTGAAACATAATGGCTGACAATCAATGGCCTGGCAGTAAGATTTGTCAGCATCCAGCTGGATCTTAGTTTTGTGGTATCAATAGCTATCCCATTTGTTGCGAATTGATACTTGCTGGTTCCATGCTACTTTTTGAAAGGTTCTGTGCACCTCAACGAACCCAGCACATTTATCAGGCTCAACAATCTTCCGGTTTCTAAACCTGATTTCCTTAGGGTTTTTTTCCTTTCAATGTTATGGTCTTCGAGTTCAATGTGAATTTGATATAAAATTTTGGGGTGAATTGTTGGGGGATACATTTCTGTTCATAATAAACTGTCGCCCAGCAGCAGCCGGCGCATGTGTGTGTGATTTGTTTCTTCCATGCAGCGCATTCAATTGATATGTATAGACTTGTTTCAGCCTTTCCCCGTTTCGTTCATGTGGAACGATTTGACAGTATATGTATTACATATTTACTGTTGTCGTAAAGGAACATGTGTGGAGACATTGAAATGTCTTATGACAACAACGCACAGTGTTTTGGTGCGTGCATTGTTAGACTTTTTTTTACTAGTTGTCAGTACGCACCCTCATAGGCTTAAGTGCCATTTCTTTGATAAGTTGAACGTGTATGGCTGGAGATATTGTTACGCATTGAACTATGACTGGGAAGAAACTTTGAGACAATGGATGCATAAGTGTGTGGAACACATGTGTGGGGAGATTCATTGACGTTTGTCGTCTAGCATTACTTTTCCAAAATGCTATGGTTTATAAACCGTCAGGATCTCGGAGATACGAAAATGTGTTTGAAGAACAATTTTCGATGGCCAAAGGGGAAAATGTTAGTTTATATTGGAACTTTGCAAAGAAATAGTGATTGAGATGATGAAATGTTTTCTTGTGTCTCCACAGATGCTATTTGTCCTGATCAACACACAAGTTGAGAACAATGCTCGCATCACTGAATTCTTTGCAATTCCTGCTGATGAAATGCCAACCATGAGAATCATCGTTCTAGCTGATGACATGAAGAAATACAAACCAGACTCTAATGAAATGACAGCCGAGAAGATTAAGCAATTTGTTCAAGATTTTAAGGATGGTAAACTCAAGGTAAGGTTTTTGGCCAACAATGACAAGCAATCAAAGTTGAAGTTCATTTTCCTTTAATTTGACTATTTCGTTGGCCTCTTGTCAACACAAAGCTTCGATTTAGTTGACTTGTTGACTCCATGAAATTCCCTCTGATTAATTAGAGTAAACCAGGGTAAAAACACCCGATTTTTAATGTGTTTACATCATTTAGATCACTAGAGTACATTTAAACACAGTTGTGATAATGACCTGTGTTTTGCAAAAAAATTCTCCAACATGCTTTGGAACGAGTTTGTTAATACAAAACTAACTAAACTGTCAACAGTAACCTGAAACATTTATTTTAAATGAATATTTGAGAGTTCCATGCTGATATTTGTGACAAGAGTTTGTAATTTTTTTATTTTAAAAAATTATTTTTAGGCACATCTTAAGACAGAAGAAGTTCCTGAAGACTGGGACAAAGAGGCCGTCAAGGTTCTTGTGGGCAAGAACTTCGATGAAGTCGTGTACGATAAAAGCAAGGATGTTTTGGTAGAATTTTGTAAGTATTAAAATAAAAAAGCTCTTTAATTATAAAATTGCTTGTCTAGGTTTTTTCTTGAGCTATTTAAATATCAAAAATGAACATGCCAAAAGTGAATTGAGTTTCCTTTTGTCACAGTAACTTGTTAAAGGCAGTGGACACTATTGGTAATTAATCAAACTAATTATTAGCATAAAACCTTTCTTGGTAACGAGTAATGGGGAGAGGTTGATGGTGTAAAACATTGTGAGACCTCGGACTTAGAACTTGAGGTCTCGAAATCAACCATCTAAACGCACACAACTTTGTGTGACAAGGGTGGTTTTTTCTTTCATTATTATCTCGCAAGTTCGATGACCGCTTGAGCTCAAATTTTCACAGGTTTGTTACTTTATGCATATGCTGAGATATAGTGTCCACTGCCTTTAAGTATCTTGTCTAACCCTTCAATTCTGTATATTGAATTTCATTTGACCTCAAAACAGCTGGATATGAACCTACATGTATGTTGTCCTCTGTAAAAAAACAAACAGCATTCAGACAACAACATGAGTAATTCAGGGATAATTTCATAATCGTCCAATGCAACAATTTCGACAGTGAAATATAATGAAAATGACGTGGATGCAGTCTTAACAATGGTTCCTGAGGTCGATTTCACAAAGAACTTAGGACTAGTACAAAACTGCTTGGAATACAAAAAGATTTTCATATTTTTGAAAAAATGTTTGTCGAAAAAGCTCAGCATTTGTACACAAAATGTCTAGTAATTATTATTATCTCCTATTGTACTGCTGCAAAGTTTAAGATATACTGACTTTATCTTTGATTTATTTCAGATGCTCCATGGTGTGGACATTGCAAGAAACTAGCTCCAATATTTGATGATTTGGGAAAGCATTTTGAAGATAGAGAGGACCTTGTTATTGCTAAAATGGATTCCACTACTAATGAGGTTGAGGGAATATCAATCGGAGGGTTTCCCACGTTAAAACTCATTAGAAAGGAAACAAATGAGGTTAGTAGATCAACAAACTAGTCTTGGTACAGTTTTCATGTTATATAAAGAGGATAATCCCCGGCTAATCATTGTTGTAATTTAGTGATATAGAATTGTAGATAAAATTTGTTTAGATGTTTCCTGTAAAAGAAACCAAAACAAAAAAGAAACTACCTCAAAATATTGTGGGAAAAATTAAGAACAAGTACAACAAGCATTAAAGATCCGAAGATGACTTATAAACCCAACATACCGCTAGTAAACTAGGCCTATGTTTGCATTGCCAAATGTAGTTGGATTGCGATGATGGCCTAACGAGCCAGGCCAAATTGCATAAAGCCTGTATTAGCACAAAAACTTGCTTAGGCCGAACAAAAGAATACTTGTGTTTTTGGTTACCCGACCTTCCCTAAAATATCATGCCAACCCTGTATCTTTTTATTTCCAAAAAAAGATACAAAATAAAATCTTATGGTGCTGACCCTAAACCCCATTTTTGTGCACATCGTCTCGGATTTCTTTGTTTTCCACCTTAAAAAAACAACTTATTCAAACATTGTTGTCGGACACTTTAAACCTTTGCCATTCTGTTTTGAATTTCACTAATCTTAAATCAGTAATTGAAAACTTTCCTCTGTAATCATATTGCAGATGATTACCCCCCATTGTGGACAAAATTGGCTCAATGTGCGTTTCTTAAAATACAAGTTGTGCTCAGCATCTTCCAAAAATTAATTTAAATATTTGAAACCTGATGCCATTGTACTGTTTGTTTGACAGGTTGTTGATTATAACGGAGGAAGGACATTGGAAGATCTAATCAAGTTTTTGGAGTCTGGAGGAGTAGAGGGCGCTGGTGTAGATGAGGTAAGACATACATCTTCATTGTCCTTCAATAATTTGTCTTCAGTACTTAGGAAATTAACTTGAACTGCAGGTCAAACATGAATTGAAGTTTTTGTTTTGATTTGCAAACAAATAGAGATTCAGTATACACAAGACACAATGCTGCAGCATTGCATCTTATTAAACAAAGAGTAAAGAACGATTGTATAATCCTTGCTAGTAATTGTTGTTCAGTCATTCACATTGATGTTGGTTGATCCTTGCTTTGCCACTACTTGCTGTTAACACTAACCACTTTTGTTAAATCGTTGCTGATATTTCTTGTACATATTGATGTTGTTTTATCCTTGCTTTGCTACTATTTGTTGTTCACATTGACCACTGTTGTATAATCCTTTCTACTACTTGCTGTCTTAACCACTGTTGTGTAATCCTTTCTACTACTTGCTGTCTTAACCACTGTTGTGTAATCCTTGATAGTAATTGTTGTTCATATTGATGTTGTGTTATAATAACCGTATTTATAACGCGCCTTTTGCCAAAGGATACAAAGCGCCAGGTATTATTACTGCAAGGAGTGGGGCAAATTTTGAGATTTAAGACATAATCCTTAAGCACCATGTAATGGTTTACAAGGTGCTGCGGAGCAAAATGCTGCCAATCCAGCCGGGAACACCCGGGCGAACCCCTTCTCTTTTCAATAAGTGCACTGAGTTCTTTTACATGCGTTTACACAACACATGGGACCAACGGCTTTACGTCCCATCCAAAGGCAAAGCAATGGTTATGTGTCTTGCTTAAGAACACAAGTGTCACGGCTGGGGATTCGAACCCACACTCTGCTGATCAGAGACACCAGAGTATGAATTCGGTGCTCTTAACCGCTCGCTCGGCCACGACATTCCCATTATCCGTTATCCTTGCTTTGATACTACTTGCTGTTCACACTTACCACTGTTGTGTAATCCTTGCTAGTGTTTGGTGTTCACACTTAGCACTGTTGTGTAACCCCTGCTACTACTGGTGTTCACATTGACCACTGTTGTGTAATCTTTGCTACTACTTGTTGCGCACATTAACCACCATGTGATATGTGATTGTCCCTCGTATAGGATGAAGATTTTGATGAGGAGGATGAGGAATTGGAGGATGGGGATCAAGTCAAGGATGAGTTGTAGATGTCTCCATGGTTACATCATCTTCAGTCAAACACTCCCTGGTATTACAGTCAACTAGCTGCCTCTCCATTCAGCTCTCAATTGTTAAAAAGCAGATTCTCCTTTTGTTAATAGCATGTATATTTAGAAGTTTGGTCTTGGACGTAGATTTCAATAGTTGTTATTTTTTAAAGTAAAGCAGCACAACAATACCAGGGATTGAATGGCCTTAATCTATCCACCTTTTAATTCTCCATCAACCCTCTTGATACCAAATTGTTGGCTGAACTCTGTACATGATGGAATGCATCCTTGCAAACGTTGCGTAAGCTGTTGAGGCAATAAGTCTGCGGATGAACAATCCTGTTTAGATCTATGCCTAATTGGTAAAAGAAAGAATTGAAGTCTTTGTTGATGCAATATCAAGATGCTTAAAGTATTGGTAGATGCTACGATACTTTGCGTCACTTAGTACATGGTGGGTGTACTGTTACTTGCAACTTCAATAACAACAACAATTGTCGCTGGTATATAGAAAGTTAATTTATTCAAATTCTCATTGGTTAAGGGATTTTTTCACTAACTTGTGTTTTAACTTTTTCTACATTAGGATGGTCCAAACAAAATGATGAATTGCACTCATTATTGATTTTATAATCAATAACAAATTATTGTCATTTTGCTATTGCATTTTCTGAAGAGGTTTTTCAATCCCCCTATAAGAATCACAAAATTGTCAGTTACATATTTAAAATGGCATTTGTTCTCTTAAACAAATCTGTTTTGGCTTTTCATATGACATATCTGTCTTGAAAATTACACTCGTTAATACTGTTATCCAAATCTAACATTGTGGTTTGAAATGTGTTTCAAGAAGCGTAAAAGTTACACTGCCATGGGGAGTAACCATCTCATTACAGTATTTTTAAATTGATTTTTAAGTGTCCAACTTTCATCTGGATTATTGATGTTGGTGCTACTTTTGTTGTAATTCTTTTCTTACAGAGCATTTGCAAAGCAAAACCGTGATGTTTTTAATTTATCAACATGTAGTTTGCTTTATCTTTTCTCTGTAATTTTTGTATAAAACATCAACAACAATAAAAAACAGGACATTGTTATGAATGTCTTAAAACTTCTAGAGCTGAATTTCTTGCTGATAGAAATTAAGTTATTTTCTGAGAATTAGCCTTTCACTGAGATACATCTAAATTATCTCTAAGCACATCCAATTTGATGTGTTGATGGACAGTCATTTGCTGTGACATTACCTTAGCCTGATGTATGTTGTTTATTTTAGAGTTACTCATGCAACTGTACCTTGAAAATGGCTTCATTATGTGAAGACGTAATAAATGATGCAACCACTTGCTGTACACAAACAAATGTTAATGTACACGGTACATCTTCATAAATACTATTAGAAACTAAATAATCAGTTAAAAGCGTTTTCTTTGTGAAAGGAAAATTATGCCATGTTTTAAAACATTGTGGAAAGAAACTTGTTTAAATGTACGTCTTTAATATAGAATATCAGTTTCCTGACTTTGCAAACAAAGTAGCGAGAAAACAAAAAGCAGGATATATTTATGGATTGGTCATTTTTGTTTATTTAAATAAATTTGAATGATTTTTCTTTTTATAAAATATAATGTGACATTATTGGCTATTATCTAGACCAACAGAAACTTGAACAAATTGATTATTTGTGAGAAACAGAAGATAAAAGAATGCTTAATAAAAGCTGTCCAACCAATCAATGTACATTTGTTAAGTTTTTGTGTTGTGTAACGTGTTAAAGGGATTGTGGTTAAAGGTTGCTCAACCAGTTTACATGTTGGATATGAATGATGTCTAGTACACTCCCTTGTTCTGTCTGAAGCCAATGATCAATTTAAATTCCTCAGACTAAATCCAGTGCTGCTTTGTCACTTTCACAAGTATACTAGTCCTAACTGGAGTATACCAGTTCTTACTGGAGCTTGCTTCTTGCCGTGTGGCATATCAACACAAGATACAATCTTGGAACTTTAAACTAATCATACACTACTTGTGACCAAATAAGAAATTGTAAAAAGATAGCAGCCCTCCTTCAAATCTAACGACCATCTCTTTAAGTGTGGTTATCAATGGGGTGAAACGTCACTAAGTGCTTAGTTTTACATTATGTTGTGTACACAAATCCACATCCTACATTTCACTTTAATGTTCTTATGAATGAAATGGTTACAGTGCTTCTGTTTAATCCTTAATGCTGACTTGTAGAATAGTTTTGCATTAATTACTCCTTGTTTACCCTTTAGGCATACATTTAAGTTTTTTGACTCGATTTTCCTGTTAAAAATGTCTGAAAAATAATACGAATCAAGAACCGAGTTTTTTAAAGAACTGTACAGTATGTTATGAAATAATGGGAAAGCTGAACTCTGAGGGTGAAATTTAGTTTGACCTTGAGTGGATTAGGTCAAGTCTTGTATCTTCAATGGGCTGATTGTGGCTGCTATGGTCTCTAAAACGTTATATTCAAATTGCGAACACCCAAAACTCCATTTTATATTAGCAGTGACTAATATTGTTTACGATTTGTCTTCTTTAGACTACGTAGTCGAAGTTCAGACCTGAAGCAAAAGAAATAATGATGGTGTGTTTTCAGATAATGAATGTACTCTTATTTATATAAGCTACGTGTATGAAACGGTCAGTTCAAGGATCTGCGCACTGCTCAAAGTTTATAGAGCGCTGAAGGTGCAAGATGGCAACTGGAGCTCTGTCTATTGTCACAACATAAAATACCCATGGGTGCCATTTCAGCAGGCAAATGTTTGTCACAATCATATACATGTAAGGCAATGGTCATTGTGTGCATCAAAAGAGTTGCTTGCTAAAATGGCATCCAGTGCACATTTTAGGCCAATCTTGCACCCTTGGTACTAGTCTTTGATACTGGCCACCTGAGGAATGTGAACCTGTGGTTGCATGCCAGAGTGTCACTCCACCTTGCTCTACCAAGCTCCTCCCATACAATCTTTAAGTTGTGTTTGCCATGATACTGAATCAAATAGAATGGTTCATGAATAAACCCATTGACCATGGTGGATGAGAAATCAAGTCATTTGGCTGACTTCAACTGCTTTGGCATTCTTGTTCATTCTTGTCAACAATTCACATTCAAATGTATGTTTAGTTTTCTTTGTTTTGATGCAGATGAGAGCACAATGGCAGGAATTCTTTCACACAAGGTTGGAATAGCAGATAGTGATGGTAGAATAGGACTGGCTGCAGTGTATGTTTGCTTGTATGTATGCATCAAGCCATCAACACTTATCACAGTTATCCTGCAGCATCAGTCCACTTGACAGCTTGCTCTGTGGTACGTGGGATCTTATCAAGGTATGGAACTCAAGTCTTGTGTTTGTGCATAGCATGTTTTATCCCATGTAAATTAGTAGAAGGAACAAATGTCTGGCAACAGTAATTTAGCTTACTTGTTCATGGCCAACATACTAGTATATAGCAGTATTTTGACTGTTCATACTTTACATTCTCCTATCACTCATGCACTCATTTGTTCCCCCATGATAATAATATTGCTGTTGCTATCTGATGCATATACATGTAGTACATCTTGGTCCCCTAAATCTGGCATTTCTGTTGTGCATTTCTCTGTATGTATTCAAGCTTGGTTTTTAAAAACAATTTGGTTTGCCTTGTGTTTTTTTGTTTGTGTTTTTTTAAATTTATTGTGGAGGGAAAATAAATGAAAGAGGTTTTATGAATTGGAATGTTATGATATTGGGTCTCAGAATAGAATGGCAGCAAATGGATTAATTATTCTAAGTCCATAATCGTCTTGGATGGATTGCGATTTGAAGTCACTTTCAGACCTTGTATTCATCAAGAACCCATAGGTCCGAGACTAATAATAATACATCCTGCAAATGCGAATGCACCACGAATTTGATGTCACAACTCTGTTTTCGCTGCGATATTTGCAAGAGAGTTGAGCACAACTCGATCGCTGCAAGTTATTTGTTCCAAATTTGTGACGTCAAGTCTGGAAGGGCAGGACTTCAAAATGCATGACAGTCGATCACTCTGTGTATTAAAAACCACACAGTGAAGCATTGAGGTTGAGAACATAATAAAGGCATATAAACTACATTTTGGAAACATTTTTGGAAACGTCATTTGATATGAAATATTATAGTATCTAATTTGGAAAAGTTTCCGTATGGCGCCACCACTTTTTCATTCGATATAAAATAATATAGGAACTTATTTACCTAATTGATATATCCCTTTTTGTAAAAATGAGTGAAAAAGTGGTGGCGCCATACGGAAAGTTATCCTCTAATTTACCTCAAGATATCCCTTTTTATAAAAATTAGTGAAAAAGTGGTGGCAGGATACGGAAATTTATCCACATTTTGTTTGACGTAAATGTTTGTTACATGGAAAGTTGTGCACAGAAATGTGCTCAATTGTTTTATCTTTACACAAACATTTTGACTGAAAACAATTATGCATTTTCAGTTAAAATGATGAGGTCTTGGATTGGATTGACTCCTTGTACTTTCTTGTGAACGATTCTCAGATATGGCAAGTAACTGCAGGATGGAGTCAGCCATGCTTTTACTGATCTTCATTCTAGTAAGCTTTCACTCCTGTCAGTCAACCTCATACAACACGGATGCAAATCAAGACGTGAATTATTTAAAGAGCTACTTGGATAAAAGGTTAGATAGCTTCCGGGTGGACATCCATCGCTCATTCCAGAAACAACATCGTAGGAATCGCAGGGAAGTTGACGATGAATCAGGTAAGCAATGGAATCTTGTTCAGTGACGAACCATCGTGGACTCAGTCTTAATTACAACAGCAGATTTATATCGAAAAAAAAGGGGGAAAAAGAAAGAAAAAAAGTCTTCCTTGATTCTGTAATAAATGACTGGTTATGGACATACAAGTCTGTTGTCTGTGTAAACAGGATCTTGATAACAAAATCTTTGTGGAACAAAACAAATATATCTAATATCTATAACTAATATTATAAGTTATAACACAAGCACAAGTGGAATACAGAAAAATATAGTGCGTCTGCGTCCCATATCAAACGAGGCCAAAGGCCGAGTTAGATATGCGACGCAGACGCGCTATATTTTCCGTATTTCCATGAGCACGCGTGTGATAATGTATTTATCTTCAAGCAAACTTGGCGCGTGACATAGAACCATTGATCTCTGATCAATGCATAGAACACATAATACGCATGGTAGTGATATTAGCCGTGCAATATAGGTTTTTATCACCACTCCATTCTGCCAATCTGATTGGAGGATTAGCGCATACTTGAAGATAAATCTAAATAATCTTACTATACCTCAATATATAAATAAAAATTATCAAAATACAGTTAAGTCTGGAGTTGCGTGTGCAGAGTTGCGTGTGCAGAGTTGCGTGTGCAGTTGGAACATAACTAGCAGCACTCACAATTACGTCATCAGGTGTCAAATAATTTCAAATTACAAGGTCGATGCATGTAAGCTTGGCTCTGAATATTAATAGCTACAGTGTTCATATTTGGACATATGATATCAAGACACAGACAATATTTTAAAAGTTAACAATAAATTCACATGACCTATACTTCTGGTCGAACCGAAAGGTAAAAGTTTCCCTTTGTGTACATTTTTGTTTTAAATCCCAGCAAAAACCTTAATTTCTTCAGATCAACTTCAAATTTACACCATGTTAGGGCCCTAATAAAAACTCCGTCAGTAGTTTTGAAATACGTTAAATCAAAGTTTGATAAATAAAACATTCATAACTGAAGAAGTACTTTTAGCAATTATATACATCATCTTGATTTCTATGAATTTTGACAAGCTTAACAACAATTTGTTTATCAATTCAAATGCTGACCCCAATGCTACTCGGAACAAAAAGTGTTTGTTTTTACAAACACTAAATCTCTAGCTTTTCTTTAAATCCATTGACATGTTGCAGAGATGGTTTTATCAATCCAAAATGTGTTTGTTGGCTCAGTGTAATTGCGAATTTAGATATTGAGTCAGTTAGTGTAAATTTATGTAGTTGAATCATATCACTAACATTATAAGCTATTTTGGAATATGGGTATTCCCTGGAATCTGTTGTTGTATTTAGTGTTTGGTATGTCCATAGCTTTTTGTGGAAAAGTGAAGCCAGTAACTGTTTATTAAACATTTTTTAAACAAAAAGAGAAGAAGAAGCTTGTCTTAGGTTTGTTGAATAACCTTGTGTGGTTGAGTTAGGATCTAGAAGGGTTACAATGTTGCTTCAACTATGTGCAGAGGTCATATGACTTTGGCAGATATACGTGACACTTCGAATCACCAGCCGTAACACTTGTGTCCTTAAGCAAGACACTTAACCATTGCTTCGTCCTTCGGATGGGGTGTAAAACCGTTGGTCCCATGTGTTATTTAACGCATGTAAAAGAATCCAGTGCACTTATCGAAAAGAGAAGGGGTTCGCCCCGGTGTTCCTGGCTGTGGCTGCTATATGCGCCGTAGCATCTTGTAAACCCTTGTTTGGTGCTAAATAATTGGGTCTCAGAATTCATCACTGCAGTAACTATTTTCATGAAAGTTTGTATATACTTAGTCCCTTGAGTACCTTGTTTGGTAGATACGTGCGCTATATAAAACTTTGATATTATTATTATTAATATTATTATTAAACTATGTTATATAAAGCATTTGACTCTCTATTTCTCTCTTTAATGAATGAAAAAAATTCTTAATTTTCCCCCAGACTTGTCTATACATCTGGAGGGAATATCACCACTTCTTGCAAACAACATTACTGTGCTGGAGTATTTTTTTGTGAACAACAATAACTACATGATAGTTGGTAGACAGCAGTCAGCGGATGGCTCTCATCGAAGCACTGCCAATATATATCTATTTGATCAGGGAAGGAAGATCTTCAATAAAACTGGTAATAGTCAGAAGCTCTTGTTTATATTATTAGTTATTCTACAAACATGATTGGAATACAATTGACTTTCATCGTAACAAGTTCTCCCAGACTGTCCACATTACCTCTTTAAAACAGGAGCGTTGATAGGGGGGCCAGGCAAACAAATAAACACAAAGTAGAAATAACATTTGGTACTTCAGAATGTACTATTTATAAGGTCTTTATAACACTTGTCTATATAATGAGGGTCGACTGTACCGACAAGTGTACCGGTAGTGCGCCTTCATCTGCACTCCATACACAACAAGGCCAAAGGTCAAGTTGTATGAGATGCTAGCAGTCTTTACTTTTTGCCATGAAGCAAAGTTGAAACTGAACAGAAAATATTGTCACAACCCAAAATTTCTTAAGGTTTCAACCCCTTTTAGTTTCTTGATACGAAAATGAATGGGTTTTGAGGCATTGCATGGTGAGGTATCAATGTAAATTTGGTTTGCGGTAACACCGTGTATTTACTTGATACAGTAGGTAGATTGTGTTCTTTTGAGAACTAGTCTTGCTTTATAATGTACTACAGCAGAGTAGATTTTTGGAATTTGTCAGACTAATCTCAGTTCAGTCCTGCTTAGCTTCTACCTGGGCAGAAGGTAGAACATCGGCTGGTACTACTACTTTTGCTTTAGTGGATCAATGGGACTTGATCTATAATGGTGATGATGACTCACCACATTTGTTTAGCGCCATAAAAAAACATTATAAAGTTTGCATTTTATTATTCTCTTCATTAACTTCACTATCACAGAGTGAGGTTTTAATTGGTCTTGAGTATGTAGTAGAACATAAAGCAAGACAAGTTCTCAAAAGAACATAATCTACCTAGCAAATAGATACACACGTTTAGTTACTGCAAACCAAATTTTACGCCAATAGCAACATTTTAAAGTGTCTATTCAACTATTTCGTTAAAAGAGTGAAATTACGACCATATACAATATTCAATGCATTAATGCGGTATACATGTGCATTCAACATTAAGGATGTAATGATATTAATATCTTACTTTGAGACATACATTTACAACAAGTGTTCTAACTAAATTGTTATTTGTTGATTTGCAGATATTGAATTTCCAACAGATGGAGTATCAGATATTGAAGCTTTTCAGGTTGGTGGTCACACCTACATTGCTGTAGCCAATCATGTATCGGATACTGGTACATATAATTGTATCTCCTACATTTACCGGTTTGATGCATCAGCAGTGGACAGTATATCTGAGGTGCAACAGATTCTAACTTACGGAGCCGCTGATTTAACATTCTTTGAATTTGAAGGAGATGGTTACCTTGTTTTGGCCAACATGCAGGCAGATGGTTATGCACAGTACCGCTCAATGATGTAGTAAGTGATTTCCATTTAGTAAGAAACTCTTTTAGTGCCATGTGACATGTTAAAGGCACCGTACACATTTGTTAATTACTCAAAATATACATCAACAAAAAAAACTTACTTGGCGCAATGGAGAGCTGTTGATAGTATGTTGATAGTATAAAACATTAAAAGATGCGACTCTCTCTGTCAATGAGACAGAGACTAATTGTCAATGACCAAACGTGTACAGCGTCTTTCAGGTTTTTTGGATGTTGTTATTAACTTTATATTTTGATAACCACTTAGCACCGGGGTTTCCCACAATACTTCCTTGGGATTTATTTTTCAGAACTGGCAGAATATTTATTTGTGATAAATAACTAACTAAACTAAGTAAAGACAACAATATGAACGCAATTTGTGTCCTATCTGCACTCCACCAACAATCAAATTAAGCATTCTTGGCTCATCCTCCTCACTTAAGGATCCTGCTGAGTTACCAACATAACATAAAGTCTTTGTGAAATCTTGGAGCTAAAGGTACATTTGTTATTATTAAAAACATGAACACACTTAGATGTTTTTGTTCGGTCCAAACAGAAAATTCAAATACAAAAATATCCTGAACAACTATGTCATAAAGTCACAATCTTTGTGCTGTCTTGTTGCTCAGCAAAGTTGGTATAATAAACATGTTTTCATCATCACGATGTCAGCAGGTGTCAAATTAATACATTAGATCAAAGCTTATTCCTAAAATGGTAAATGGTAAATATCTTAGTAGTAAAAAAGGTCAATGTAAACTTGAATTGATAGTTATCTTTATTTGAATGTGGTACCAGTGTTTATGCATTTAGTGGTGCTCATTTTGACCAAGTGACGTCAGTGGAGACTTATGGTGCATCAGCCATTGCAGTAGTAGAGATAGAATGGGAATCCTACATCATTGTGGCTCAGTCAACAGATAATGGAGGCAACCTTGATATTGGCACCATCGTCTACAACTTTGATCCTCGTAAGTAAATTTTGTTTAAGAAAGTTTTTAATTGTTTTTTTATGAGAGGTCCCCTACCATCACAAGGCCATGGAAGGCAACTTCAAGGGGAAGGGCTAACGATTTGAGCTATTGTCCCAAATAACTGTCACCAGGGGCACGTTGCCACCTACTCCTGGGGCTGAAACAGGGCTACCCCCTTCACAGTCTGTAAGGATGTAGGCATGGGTATCATCCACTAGGAGCCACCTACTCCTGGGGCTGAAACAGGGCTACCCCCTTCACAGTCTGTAAGGATGTAGGCATGGGTATCATCCACTAGGAGCCACCTACTCCTGGGGCTGAAACAGGGCTACCCCCTTCACAGTCCATAGGGATGTAGGCATGGGTATCATCCACTAGGAGCCACCTACTCCTAGGGCTGAAACGGGGCTACCCCCTTCACAGTCCATAGGGATGTAGGCATGGGTATCATCCACTAGGAGCCACCTACTCATGGGGCTGAAACAGGGCTACCCCCTTCACAGTCCATAAGGATGTAGGCATGGGTATCATCCACTAGGAGCCACCTACTCCTGGGGCTGAAACGGGGCTACCCCCTTCACAGTCCATAGGGATGTAGGCACGGGTATCATCCACTATAGGAGCCGCCTACTCCTGGGGCTGAAACAGGGTTACCCCCTTCACAGTCTGTAAGGATGTAGGCATGGGTATCATCCACTAGGAGCCGCCTACTCCTGGGGCTGAAACAGGGCTACCCCCTTCACAGTCTGTAAGGATGTAGGCATGGGTATCATCCACTAGGAGCCACCTACTCCTGGGGCTGAAACAGGGCTACCCCCTTCACAGTCTGTAAGGATGTAGGCATGGGTATCATCCACTAGGAGCCACCTACTCCTGGGGCTGAAACAGGGCTACCCCCTTCACAGTCCATAGGGATGTAGGCATGGGTATCATCCACTAGGAGCCACCTACTCATGGGGCTGAAACAGGGCTACCCCCTTCACAGTCCATAAGGATGTAGGCATGGGTATCATCCACTAGGAGCCACCTACTCCTGGGGCTGAAACGGGGCTACCCCCTTCACAGTCCATAGGGATGTAGGCATGGGTATCATCCACTATAGGAGCCGCCTACTCCTGGGGCTGAAACAGGGTTACCCCCTTCACAGTCTGTAAGGATGTAGGCATGGGTATCATCCACTAGGAACCGCCTACTCCTGGGGCTGAAACAGGGCTACCCCCTTCACAGTCCATAGGGATGTAGGCATGGGTATCATCCACTAGGAGCCACCTACTCATGGGGCTGAAACAGGGCTACCCCCTTCACAGTCCGTTAGGATGTAGGCACGGGTATCATCCACTAGGAGCCACCTACTCCTGGGGATCAAACAGGGCTACCCCCTTCACAGTCCGTTAGGATGTAGGCATGGGTATCATCCACTAGGAGCCACCTACTCCTGGGGCTGAAACAGGGCTACCCCCTTAACAGTCTGTCAGGATGTAGGCACGGGTATCATCCACTAGGAGCCACCTACTCTTGGGGCTGAAACAGGGCTACCCCCTTCACAGTCCATAGGGATGTAGGCATGGGTATCATCCACTAGGAGCCACCTACTCCTGGGGCTGAAACAGGGCTACCCCCTTCACAGTCTGTAAGGATGTAGGCATGGGTATCATCCACTAGGAGCCACCTACTCCTGGGGCTGAAACAGGGCTACCCCCTTCACAGTCCATAGGGATGTAGGCATGGGTATCATCCACTAGGAACCACCTACTCCTGGGGCTGAAACAGGGCTACCCCCTTCACAGTCCGTTAGGATGTAGGCATGGGTATCATCCACTAGGAGCCGCCTACTCCTGGGGCTGAAACAGGGCTACCCCCTTCACAGTCCATAGGGATGTAGGCATGGGTATCATCCACTAGGAACCACCTACTCCTGGGGATGAAACAGGGTTACTCCCTTCACAGTCCATAGTGATGTAGGCACGGGTATCATCCACTAGGAGCCACCTACTCCTGGGGCTGAAACAGGGCTACCCCCTTCACAGTCCGTTAGGATGTAGGCATGGGTATCATCCACTAGGAGCCGCCTACTCCTGGGGCTGAAACAGGGCTACCCCCTTCACAGTCCATAGGGATGTAGGCACGGGTATCATCCACTAGGAGCCACCTACTCCTGGGGCTGAAACGGCTACCCCCTTCACAGTCCATAGGGATGTAGGCACGGGTATCATCCACTAGGAGCCACCTACTCCTGGGGCTGAAACAGGGCTACCCCCTTCACAGTCCATAGGGATGTAGGCATGTGTATCATCCACTAGGAGCCACCTACTCCTGGGGCTGAACCAGGGCTACCCCCTTCACAGTCCGTGGGGATGTGGGCACGGGTATCATCCACTAGGAGCCACCTACTCCTTCACAGTCCATAAGGGTATCATCCACTAGGAGCCACCTACTCCTGGGGCTGAACCAGGGCTACCCCCTTCACAGTCCGTAGGGATGTGGGCACGGGTATCATCCACTAGGAGCCACCTACTCCTGGGGCTGAAACAGGGCTACCCCCTTCACAGTCCATAGGGATGTAGGCACTGGTATCATCCACTAGGAGCCGCCTACTCATGGGGCTGAAACAGGGTTACCCCCTTCACAGTCCATAAGGATGTAGGCACGGGTATCATCCACTATAGGAGCCGCCTACTCCTGGGGATGAAACAGGGCTACCCCCTTCACAGTCCATAGGGATGTAGGCACGGGTATCATCCACTAGGAGCCACCTACTCCTGGGGCTGAAACAGGGCTACCCCCTTCACAGTCCGTAGGGATGTGGGCATGGGTATCATCCACTACAGGAGCCGCCTACTCCTGGGGCTGAAACAGGGCTACCCCCTTCACAGTCCGTTAGGATGTAGGCATGGGTATCATCCACTAGGAGCCACCTACTCCTAGGGCTGAAACAGGGTTACCCCCTTCACAGTCCATAGGGATGTAGGCACGGGTATCATCCACTAGGAGCCACCTACTCCTAGGGCTGAAACAGGGTTACCCCCTTCACAGTCCATAAGGATGTAGGCATGGGTATCATCCACTAGGAGCCGCCTACTCCTGGGGCTGAAACAGGGCTACCCCCTTCACAGTCCATAGGGATGTAGGCACGGGTATCATCCACTAGGAGCCACCTACTCCTGGGGCTGAAACAGGGCTACCCCCTTCACAGTCCATAGGGATGTAGGCATGGGTATCATCCACTAGGAGCCGCCTACTCCTGGGGCTGAAACAGGGCTACCCCCTTCACAGTCCGTTAGGATGTAGGCATGGGTATCATCCACTAGGAACCTGGCTTGTAGAGCAAAATGCACTACCCAACTGTTTCAAAGCAATTATGGCTTAAGTGACTTGGTTAGGGGAAACAGGTGCCCATGACCGAGATTCGATCCCACACTCAGCTGCTGACAACAACTGAGCTTGGGTCCGGTGGACTAGACCGCTCGCCGTTACAGGCCAAAGTGAATAATATTTGTACAGTCATCACAAACAAAGGCAATTCTTTAAACTCTTAGAAATTATACTGGAATAAGTTTTTGAAGGGATATAAGTTTTGTTTGTGACCTGCAGCTGATTTCACGAAACGCTAGGATTAATCCTATCTCGAGTTAGGACGAGTAACCCGTCCTAACTTAGGATGGGTTCAATGCGTCCTACGTATTTGGATATGGAACTGAACCTATCCCAAGTCCTAAGATTAATCCTAAGTTAGGAAGAGTTTGGTGAAATCAACGGCAGATGGAACTGCAGTTGAATCGTATAATTGTAAAGATTAGAGGCTTGGCTGGTCATAAATAATAAATATAAATTGCTCTGTATTTGACTACTTGCATCAATTTTTGCAACTCAAACATTTTGTTCACATTGGTTTTATGCACAGACACGGATTCACTGATCAAAGTTCAAAGATTAGAGAGCAGCGCACCAAAGGACCTACTGAGCTTCTACTTGAATTATAACCATTACTTGGCTGTAGCAAACTACCAACAAGCAGGAGAAGATGGAGTACTAGATATCAACACAGACTCAATCATATACTGGTGGACAGGTAAAGTGCTCTGTCAGATTAACATGTGGTATTTGTGCATTCTCTGATATTTAGTGACAAAAATGGCTCATTATATTTTCCCTATATCCCTACCCTGTATCTCTGCCCAGTAGACCAATCCATTAGGCTCCGCCCACGGCGCAGGTGTGGGCAAGATCACGTGAGCCTCTCCAATGCCAATCTGCACCACCCTGTCATGCGTGCCAAGCATACGCACATGCATGTCGGACTGTATAGTGTCAGACTTTTGGTTGCGCAATGGGTTGTGATTGGTCAATACGCAATGGGGTGGAGCTTACCGATCAATTAGGCTCTGCCCAAGGCACATGTGGGGGCAAGAACACGTGAGCCTCTCCAATGCCATTCTGCACAATTCTGTCGTGCGTGCCAAGCATACACCCACGCATGTCAGACTTTATAGTGGTGTCAGACTTTTGGTTGCGCGATGGGTTGTGATTGGTCAATTCTCAATTGGGCGGAGCATAATGGATCGATCTATTTGAGAGTTATTAACAACTTCATGTCGGATGACATGTACATGTATATCCGCAAAATGTATTTGGACTGACTTAAGGTAGACAGCTATTATGGCCCAAACAACTTTGGAGCACACTAAACTGTTTGCTGGCAGCCTGGTAACTGACAGAAATACGCACCTGGACATTCCATTGTGTAGCGTGTACCGTTATACACTTCATCCATACAAGGAGGGATACCAAGTATTTAAAAACATGCCTTGTAATATACCTTTTGCTGGGGTTATTGTTTAACCCGTTTCCAGTCCTTTATCCTGTTGTTAACCCTTATAAGGTGCTAAATAATTGGGTCTCAGAATTCATCACTGCAATAACCTATCTTTCTGAAAGTTTGTATACACTCAGCGCCTTGAGTACCTTGTTTGGTAGATACATGCGCTATAGGACTTTGATATTATTATTCTTCTTGTTATTCTTATTCTTATTAATATTATATTGCAGGTCTTCAGTACATTGAGTATCAGCGTATTCCAACTCAAGGTGCTTCTCAATGGCAAGATATTGAGCTTCCAAATGGGGACATTCTGCTTGTGCTGTCCAGCTTACAGGTATCAAATCTAACTCAAAACAGCCAATTTATATTTATCACTTCTGAGCTGGCACAGCTCACTGCAGAACTCTGCAGCCCCTACAGCCTATAGATACATGTATAACATGCTTTACAGCGCACTGTAAGCGCAGATTCTGTGGTATTGACCTACATGTAGTTCACCTGACATCATCAGAATAACCTTTGATGCGCCACTTTGGTGGGCAATGTCACTGTGCGTTATTCAGTAAAGTGCGAATTTTAGGCACTGCTGCGTTTACTGGTTAACCTATTGCCCACCAAAATGGTGAGCATGGCACAGTTGCCATGTGTGACGTGGGACGTGTATGCAAGGGGTCAAGATAAGCAGTGCCATGAAACCAGGCCATGTGTCTAATTTATCTTTAAACCCCTTAGGGGCTGTTCAGTTCTGTATAACCATCACCATACACCCAGACACTGTTAATCTTGTTGATTTATGTGCGCAACCATTACAGAAAAAGTACAAGAACAAATAATTTAGAATTCAAAATAAAATGTTTTGCTTTAGAATTCTACATTTGAAAGTATCAATCTGGTCCTATACCTTTGCTTTGACCCTGTTGCCTTAGTGGAAGTAGATAAAATCTTGTGTCTGTTTGCAGCCACTAATAGCATTTTGGTACACGCTGTTTGCAGCCGCTATAATGGTCTCTGAAAGGCCAATATGAAACTTTGGAAATACTGGTAATAGCATGCCTTCAGATTGGAAGCACAGTGGATAGATGTCCATGTTAAGAAATCATTCATAATATGTATCAAAAGACCTAATTGTTAACATATAAATAGCAGGCCTGCTGAACTGTGATGGACCCATAGTTAAAGAGTTCCATCTACTATATCGTTGCGGTACCCGCTGCCAAAACATAGGATTAGAACTGCCTCTAGCTACCAGGCAACCTCGATAGTCTAGTTGGAAAGACACTGCTCTAGAATTGCGAGGGTTGTTGGTTTGAATCCCACTCGAGTAATATGCCTGTGATTGTTTTTTTCGGGACTCAGGAAAGTATAGTATACAGTGCTGACACACATCGTTGTTTGGGTAAAAAAAACCAAAATTAACATAATGATTGTTGTTTTTTCTTTGACTAGGATGTGATCATTTATGAGCTGAATGAAGATGGTGATTGGGTGCCTGCTATTGAACAATTAACCAGTGTCTCTGGTAATGAAGGACTCTTATTCACTCAAGGGGCCACCTTGCAGACAGTAGACACCCAGGATGAATTGTTGCTGATTGTCACTGATAAGCAGATGGCAACCAACTATTATCAAAATGGAGTCACAAATGTCTTTGAACTATCTTTAAACTCTGTCAATCAGACTGGTAAGTATGACCTTATTTGACCCTTGGACTATTTTCTGTATTGCTATGACCTCATACAGTGTCATAGACCTTCAAAAATACTCTGGTGTGTGCGTTAGGCATGGAATCGGGTGCACTTTGTGATAGCTAGGGATCAAATTTGATCCATATTTATACCAGAATGCACCTCATTTCAACAGTTTCCCCTGGCGCAATGGGTGAAAAGGTCTATATGGAGTTTGAGGCATTGCATTGTGATGTATCAAAATGTATTTGGTTTACGGTAACAACGTGTGTGTATCTACTTGCCAGGTAGAGTTTGTTTTTTAGAGAACTGTCTTGCTTAATTATACTACCGCGGAGTAGATTTTCGCAATTAATAATAATAATAATAATAATAATAATAATAATAATAATAATAATAAGGACAATTTATTTTGTGCATGTATCCACCTAATAAGGTGCTCAAAGCCTGCTGTAATAGCTATATGCTCATTTTGTTTAAGATACAAACAAAAGCCCATTTTGATGAAACTGTTCAAGACTTGGCCATTTCTTGGCCATTTTTTTTTTTTTTTGCGCTTTTCACACCCGGAGGCTTCCCAAAGCGCTTCACATTATTACCCCTGGTCACTGGGCCTTAAACCATCTCAGCTCCCTGGTGGGGAGTATGCAGCCTGTGCGCAATATATGCGCTACTCGGCTAAATCAATCACAAGAACCAACTCTCTCCTCACAGGTACCCATTTACCCTTAGGTAGAGAGAAGCAATTAGCGCTAAGTGTCTTGCTCAGGGACACATGAGTGTCACGATCGGGACTCGAACCCGCCTTCTGCTGAACAGAAGCACCAAGCTTGAGTTTGGTCCTACTATCCGCTCAGCCATGACATCCTGTAAAATCTGGTGACTGTGGCTGCGACTAGATCACCATGATTATAGCAACTGCATCATCATTACGAATTGTGGCATTCAGCTTAGCGGTGATATTTGTACACATTTTGATTTACATGAAAACAAATTGGTGACTTCAGTCACACAAAATTTGGCATTGAAAGTACAATTTATGTACAATGCTGATCTCAGAAATGACTGCAAGTAACGTTTTGCGCAAAGTGTACCTTGTTTGGTTTGAGTCAAGAAGTACTGACATTTGACTTTGCTGTTTTATATAGATGTTACAGTGGATGCTATTCCAAAGTGTATTCAAGACGTTGAATCATCGGTCAGCACATTGACTGCTTCTCTTGAAGGACTGACCATAAAACTGCATGACAGTCTAAAACTGACTGGTGACCAGGAGGTTCTTGGTCCAATTGTCTTTACAGGTAATCAGTGTTTACAGAAAACATGTTTCAAGGTGAAAAGAAAAGTTCAATGTTTTACAAAGTGCTTAATTTGGTAAGTTTTAAGGCAGGGGACACTATTGGTAATGACTCAAAATAATGGTTAGCATAAAAACTTACTTGGTGAGCTGTTGATAGTATAAAACATTGTGAGAAACGGCTCCCTCTGAAGTAACATAGTTTTTGAGAAAGAAGTAATTTTCCACTAAAAAGTTTGAATTTGATTTTGAGACCTCAGAATTAGATTTTGAGGTCCCGAAATCAAGCATCTGACTGCACTTGCAACTTCGTGTGATCACAAGGGTGTTATTTTCTTCCATTATTATCTCGCAACTTCAACTACCAATTGAGTTCAAATTTTCACAGGTTTGTTATGTTGTGAATATGTTGAGACCAAGGTTGTAGCTACCACGGTCGGAGCCGGTCGGCTATCACCGGCCCCAGCTTTTGCCGACCGGGATCCAACAAAAAATATCAAACTCCGACCGGCATAAATTTATGTAAAACTGTTTTAAATGCCATTGAAAAGAGTGAAAAATAAAGAAAACAATCCTGTAAAACTCCTAATTAGGTGTGTATTTTATTTCTGTAAAAACAATCAAAACAATTTTCTCTCCAAAACCGCGATGTTCTCCGTGATTGTTGCTTAAAAATAAGCCGCTTGAATGCTGCGAGTTCATGGAGTACTAAAAAAAGCACGCACAGTCTCCGGCGTGCGTGTAGTATCCATGATGCACAAAACCACATGGTAATACTCACACGGTCACCCACTGGTTCATGCAGCATGCACAGCACATAACACACACAGTCCGCAGTCCATCTTAACCAAGATTCCGCACGCTGTGATTGGCCATTGATGGCTGTTAATAAATCCATATTAATGATCTTCTTGGCTAGCCTTCTCCACAACACACGCTCACGAACCAAGTAAAGAATTGGCGAACGTTGTGCATCACGCCTGCAGACTGTATGCACAATGCACAGCCTTGGAGGAGTTCTAGTAACATGGACAACTTCTGCCAACAGAGGGCGTTGCGGGCCAAAGTTCATTGAATTATTTCTCAATGTGTGTTGTTGACCGATCGTTGATTCACGAAGATTTTGTTGCAAACGGAGATCAGAACATGTTCAAAACAAACAATTCTCAAACAACAAGTTCATTCAAATGGTTGTTGATAATTTAGGGCATAAATTAAGAGATAAAGTCGTCCAATTTTAGGGACTTCACTTCCGTGTTTTTTTCAATGTTTTGTTTTAGTTTCAATTTTTTTTTGTACCATACATGCAGCAGGCTAGTGGAAAAACCTGCGGGCGATCAAGAATTTCGGTTGACTCGCCCGGCGTGCGGTTGAAAACAAAGTTATTCTGATGGGCGGACAATGTTGGTGGAGTCGTCGAAGTTGCATTAAATTTTTATTTAGAATTTTATTTAGATGATTTTCCTGTCTATTAATACTTGTTGGAAAAAAAATGAAATGACAAGAATCAATTTTTTGAGTTTATTGAATGCACTTCGTTGAGAAATTGTCAATGAATACAACTCAGTGAAACATGGCTTTTCTATTTTACTAATGTGCTCCTTTTTGAAATGGAATAGTCTAGATTTTGCGGCAGTGATCGGACATGTGTCCCGTCATCCTGTGTTTCTGAACTTGTCTCTCCACTCTGCATTGCCTTCTGATGAATATATGCAACTGCAAGCTTTTCAATTGATAAATTCAACACTCAAAAATTCTGCCTAGTAGTCTACCTACCCTATTTTGAGATGGGATTTAAATTGTAAACAGAATATCAATTTTATTTATTTTACCCCAACATTTTACTTTAAAACTTAATAAGTATTTATTTTCTATGGCTCCCTGGACATGTTTTTTCCTTTGACAATGGCTATGTCAAGGCACAAATAGGCAAGAGAGAGCCTGGGGAACCCATCAAAGCTTAAACAAAACCTAAAAATCTTCAGCTTCCAAAGACGCTGCCCCTGTTGATCCCACCGGGTTGTGAGGCGCTACGCTGCCCCTACATGTACACCCACCCTCTCGACTATGCTCTCGACAAAATTAGCCGGCATCCAATTTGCCCTAGCTACAACCTTGGTTGAGACACACCAAGTGAGAAGACTACCAATAGTGTCCAGTGTCGATTAAGATGTAAAACATTCATTTACCAAACTATTAAAGAAATTCTTTTTAGTACTGTAGCTTAATTGAAACATACAACATTGATAAATCATGAGTTTCTGAAATCAAATGGTGACCTAAGCTTGCAGTCAAATTCATTTATGAAATATTCTTATTTTCTGCTGCCATCATTCTCAAGGTATAGCCTAATTATACTCATACAACAACAACACAATAAGCTTATTAGCCATTGTATGTGATTTCGGGACCACAAAATCTAATTCTGAGGTCTCAAAATCAAATTCAAAATTTGTTAGTGGAAAATTACTTCTTTTTTTAAAAACTAGGTTACTTCACAGTTGGACATTAGAATTTATTTAATGCCAAATTGTAACACTATGTAGAACACAAGTTTTGGGAAAAAGAATGGCCGGCAGAAATGCTGGGCCTCAACTTGACCATGAATTATAAATGATAAAAACAGAGAGTAGCCCATTCCTGGTAACACATCAGAAATTCCTGTGGAACCGCTAAACCAGTATCAATAGCTTACACATTGCCAGAATGAACCAGCCATCCAACCTCCCAAGACAATGACAGGCATGCACATAAGCCTAACCCATCATGTATGCATGACAATCGCCAATCCAAGCATGAAACACACAGACAAAAGAGAAATGTTATAAGCCTATAGTATGCCGAGTATAAAGCGTTTTATCATAAACTTGATAAAATGAATTCACCTTCGTTGCTAGAAATCCAACCATGCAAGGTCACTCCATGCCACTATAGAAAATCAAGTTATGCCGGAACCACTGATTTTAATTTTTTTAATTTGTATAAAATTTTAATGTGACCTTTTAATAATGTATAGCTGTTTTGCCAGTTTAAGGGGAAACACATATAAACAAGAAACATACATTTTGTATCAAGTCAATAAAACATTCAACCAATCAATTATCATTCGTTCAGTTAATTCAATAAATCAATAATCATGTTATTAACACCATGGATATCGATTGATTCTTGTAGCCACTGTTGTGACAGAAGAGATATTGAAGGTTTCAAATCTGACCGTTCAAGATGAGTATTCCTTCACTATAGATGAAGCCATCATTGCTACAGGTATAAGCATTGACAACAGATTAGCAGAGATTCTTTCTCTTAAGGATGACGTCGTTACTATCAACGGAGTGGAAGCTATTAATTGTGAGTAGAGCTTATGACTTATTCTATTTGAGGCGCACAGTCTCCTGACGATGACTAGAGCAAGCTAGTCGAAATGTTGAGACCAATTCAAGAACTCACTCCGCGGTGGTGCAGTCTATTACGGTCCTATAAGCTACGTAGTAGTCCCAGCCAATTTTCTATACTTTCCACCTGCGTAGTAGTTAAAAAGCAGGACAGTTCTCTTCAGAACTGAGAAGTGTCCCGAAGAATCCGATAAATCTACTCAGTGGTAGAATAAAGATTTTTTTTTTTTCTAAGAAAAAACTCTACCTGGCAAGTAGATACACACTTGGTGTTACCACAAACCAAATTGATACCTCACCATGCAATGCCTCAAATCATATAAATTTGAACATAATTCAATTTACCAAGTTCTTGCAAATTGATCTAATATAGACGATGTGACCTCTTGCATCACTCGAAAACCATAACATGATTCGCGCGCATACCGCCTGGCAAAACCTTTGTGTTTTGGCAGCCAGCTAGAAAGTGTATGCAATCTTACCATAATTACGCGTCTTTTTGCCCAGCAAAACATGACGTATACAATGTTTTTTCAACAGAGGGTGGTTTGAATGTAAACATAGGTCACATCGTCTATATAAAGCTAATTGAATGATAGTCTGCTGTCATGTAGTTGTAATTAGACTAGAGGCTTTGCCTGGAATGGAACACAAACTTACCATGTACCACGTTTCGGAAGATATCCCCCTTTATGATTTTCTGTGGTTTCACATAATAATTATTTTTAATTAAGCTTTTAAATAAGTGCACACGTGAAGGTAAAGTACATTATTATTTCTCTGTGGCTTTTATTTAACACACCTTATAATCATTCAATCAAGTATTCCGTATTTCATAACTGACATGGAATTTTCAAGGATTCATACAGGACTTATTTTGACTTCAACATTTGAGTGTTTTCAAATGCTGTTGTATCAACTTTGACACTATTACAGATACTGGAGGATCGGTAATGGTATGAACTTTATAATGAGTGAGCTTTCAGATTGAAGCTCATCACTTTTCTTGTTCTCATCTTTTAATTATTAATGCTGTTTTGTTTTTTGATCAAATATTCTGTAAACCATGATAAACTGGCAATGACTCTTGTTTACTGACTAAATTGAAAATAATAAAATGTTTATTTCTTGATTATCTTCAAAAGCCTCACTGGTGTTCAAGTACCCTGTGACGTCAGTGGATACCAATGTAGACCTTACATACAGTCAAGATGGCTTACTCAATGACATTGATGTACAGACTCTGAATGCTTCACTAGTTTGGCTTAATGGAGGAGATCAGATACTGGATACTGATGTAACATTTACAGATGATGTACGTATCATGAATGCACACCTTAATGTCCAAGGAGATGTCAATCAAATAGCCATCCCAGGTTAGTAATTGCACTTTTTCTTCCGTAAAAGTACAGTCCATCATCTGGTGTATAGATGGGCTGCAATATGGGTCATTGACCGCCATATTTGAAAAGTGCACGCGCGTATGCGCTGCGCGTGACTCTTGTGTACTTTTCACGTGTAAAATACATCAAATATATCACGGTCAATGACACGAATCGCATCCCATCTATTACGGACTGTGGTTGTTGTGTCCATGCGAGGGTGTGGATGTATACAGAGCAAGTGGGCAAGGTATATGAAGAGTTTTCATTGCTTACAGTTGATAAATAGTTTGGACTGTGTGTGCTTTTGGCTGAAATTGAAATGCTTGTTATTATTTGTGTATGTAATAAATTCATTGCTTCAACATAAATGTCTTTGCTATCTGATATAAACAAGATATATTGGATTGTCAATTTGTCACTGATGAATTGTAACTAAGTCAGGAATATTTCTTTGTTGTCACTGTCAGGAAACGTGATGACCCTTGGTGAAGACCAAACTGCATTAGGTTCCCTGACATTTAGCAATTCTACATCATTTGCTGAGAATCTAACAGTAACTGGTCAGGTCAATGGGTTAGATCTATCTACTGATGTGGTAACTACACATCTCAATCATATCATCAATGGCCAAAAAACTATCAGTCAAGATTTCAGGCTGAAAAACGATGCAGTTGTTGAACTGGAGAAGACGGTAGATACAGTAAGTTTTGATTTATAAGTTTAGGCTCTTGATATGCCCAGTCGAGCATTGATCTATGGATGCAGTTAATGTCATTTAGTAGCCACTCTGTATAATTATTTTGAAGCTGTTGAGTCGAATGGGTGTTGTCAAGATACTGTTGTTTTTGTAATACTTTCTCTTAAAGATGTGTGTCAAAATTTTGATTTTAAAACCCACCAGATCACTGAAACGATACAACTCAAATATTCAAAGTTTGAAACATAACTTAAAGGCACTATTGGTAATCACTCAAACATAATTGTTAGCATAACAACTTACTTGGTAACAAGCAATGGAGAGAGAGCTGTTGGTAGCTGTTGTCCCTCTGAAGTAACGTAGTTGTCCCTCTGAAGTAATTTTCCACAAATTTGATTTTGAGACCTCAGAATTAGATTTTGAGCTCCCAAAATTTGAAAGCACTCAACTTTGTGTGACATTTCTTCAACTTCATGTTTTTTCTTCCAATATTATCTTGCAACTTCGACAACCATTTGAGCTCAAATTTTCACAGGTTTGTTATTCTGTGCATATGTTGAGATACACCAAAGTGAGATGACAGGGTCTTTGACAATTACCAAAGGAGTCCAGTGTCTTCAACAGGGTTGTAATTCAGTTTTATGAGGCCTGGGTGTAGCTATTGATCAAAGACCTAAAAGTAAAAAAGTAGACTGATTTAGATATTGTCTACCACCACCAATGATAAAATGTTGAGTTGAAAAATGAATTAATCATTAATTACATTATTAATACCACAGGTTGATCTCTCATCATTTAAATCACTTGCGATTTATGTGACACAAGATGGAAGTATAACAGGGGCCACAACATTTGACGGTTTGGTCAACATTGAGGGCCAGTTGCTGACTGATCTTGTTGATGGAAGCAATGTAACCAAGATGGATGCTGCTGCAGTACTCAGATATAGCACACAAACCATTTATGGTAAATTGCCTCTTTATGTTGATAACCAATCAGATATTTGGGAAGGGGATAGGTAGGTTAAATGTCCCTGCCATCTTTGCATCTTGAAGTTTGGCTGCATATGATGATTAACCCACCTATGACAATTGACAAAACATGAGACTTTATCTTCCTGTATGTACTTAACTCCAATCAGATGCTCGGACTGGAGCAGTTTTTATATTGCACTCTGCGTATTGTGAGTGTCAATGCCTCATGCTCCGCATACGGTCAGTGCAAAAGTAACATTCCAAACTTTGCGCGTGCAAAACCAAAAACAAAATTATAACCTAACCTAATATTGACTTAATGTGGCTGGAAGATAAATTTGTTATCACACTTGCGCTCGCTCTGCGTCCCATATCCAACCCGGCCTTCTGTCTCATTGGATATGGGACGCAGATGCGCTTTATTTTTCTGTATCAGACTCGCGCTTGTGTGATAACTTTATAAATATTGTATGCTGGCCATAAATCTTGAATACAAGTAACTTTGATTGAACCCTTATTTGACTTTTAGGTGGGAAAGTATTTGAAGGTAACTTTGTGTCATTGAGTGATCTGATTGTGAATGGGAGTCTCAATTCAGCTCCTGTCTCTGAGTTTGTTCTTATAAACCAGCCCGGTCAGAACATCAACACTTCCATTCATTTTACTAATCATCTCTTTGTGAATGGGGACATTGTCATCCTAAATCTCCTGAATGGAATGAATTTATCTCAGGATGTTGTTTTGACTGCAGGATCTCAGGTTATAAAAGGTAAGTCAATATAGTCTCTTTGTATATGGCAGGGATGTGATTTCTCTGTTTATTAACTGGAATTCCAATTTTGTTTTACCCTAAACAAAACAACAACAACATTTTGTGTTTGTTTGCTGACTAACCCATTCGGTTTTTATTTTGCTGAAGTGTTCAAGCTTTTACAAATGTTCAGATCATCTTTCAAGCCTTGAGATCCCCACTATTTGTAGATCATTTAACTGGAACCATCACCCTTTGTGTGTTAGATTTGAATATTGTCTGGTACAATGACGTGCTTGATCACAAGTGACCACTTAAATTTGAACTCACCAGACTATAGAGACAGTTGCTGTGTCACTTGATTTGGGGCAAGCTTTTGCATAGCAACCTCCAGATGAGCAGACCCTGATACCATTGTTCCAAACACCTTCATTCAAAAAATTATATGGGTGTTCACCGTCTCCTATGTAACTTCGCAAAAGTTAATATTAAAATCTAACACGCAAATGGCTTATTATGGTTGCAGTAGACAATGTTATTGTTCAGAATAGTTGCTGTGATTCTAAAAAATAGGTGTTGCTTCACAACTTGGAAGATTGTGTAAACAGCATTGAAGTTTTGTATATCATATAAAAAATTAAATTTTTGTTCATATAACTACGATGGATGTAATGATCCATTTAATGCAACCAAGGAATTTCACAAGTTGGATGTGAGGTGAGAAAACCTGAAGAGAATGTGACCGTGAAGTTTCTGCCACTACCTGCACCGCTCAGCCTGTGTGCTCGTATTGCTCAACGGTGTGTACACACTGCTATACAAACAGGTTTGTAGGACTTACTGTTCATTTCCAAAATGGATATGAAGGAGTCCGGGGGCCTTTCTCAAACCTCGGCTTGGGCTTCGCGCACTGCGCAGGCAGCTTGCCTTTAAACCTTCGAGCAGCGCGCTTTGCACGGATATCAGCACGCAGAGCCTGAGCTGGAGGAGCCCTAGCAAACTTTGAGAAAGGCCTTAGTATTTTCACCTATTTATGATTCTGGTAACCCTCTACAGGTAGTGTCAGCTTCACTCAAGAGATTCATGTGCTGGGAGATATAGACATGATAGAAAATGCTACTTTAGCTGGAGTAGATATCAGTGAGTTACCATCAAAGACTGTCAGTACGTCTTCTCAAGTGCTTCAGATAATGACTGGACTCAAGGAGTTTACACAATCTGTGGACGGTATGTTTGGCAGTCAATGGGACAAGCTTTTAGTCTGTGGGCTTATTTTGTGTATCTGTCTCATGGAGTTATGTATAAGAACAAGAGGGTGCACTGGTGATGCTGCTTGCACAAACGCGGAGGGTCGACCGCAAGGAGATACGCTTGCCATTGTGTAAGTTGAACTTCGTAGGCGCATTGAATGTGAAATACACGTCGTGTGTGTTGACACACGCTAGCGATGCTGTTTTGTCAACTTACAAAATGGCCGCATGAGTGTGTGCCGGGCCGCGTAACTCTGCCAGTGCGCCCTCTAGTTCTTATAAACTCTTTGATCTGTCTATGACTATGCCTGTTTATATTTTTAATTTCACCCCAGCAGCAGAAAAGGCCAATACAGAATGAAAGTAACAAATATTTAGTAAAACTGTATAAAACAGTTTTTAAAACAAAAAGACATAAATAAAAACATTTTAAGATACAACCAAATTTAATGATGTAAAAACAAGAGCAAAGCAAACAATAAAAAGCCAACTCTGAACAAGTCTTGGGCAAGGAACGGAGCCAGGGTGGGAGAGGGGTTGGCAAGAGCTGCTACATTTTATAAACTGTAGTTTTACATGTTTTAGGCAGTAAGATCTTTTTCTAACACTCTTGATACAACAACCCATTTTGAGATATGGTGGACACATTACTATAACACCACTGGGTTTGGGGAAGTCTGTCTGTATATACCCAAACCAAACAGTGCAATACTAAAGTGGCCACCATGCTCAAAAAGGCCTATGCTATGTGCAGACATTAGCATTAGCTTAGCATGAAATTTCTTCCTTGATAATAACATGATTACCAATCAAATTTCCAATTGTTGCAAGTTGCTTGTTACTGGTATTCAGCCGTTGTTTACTTCCTGAAAGTCACGTGTACATTTGGTTGGTAATCCTGTTTTTACAAGGAAGAAATTTCATGCAAAGCAAATTGTTGTGCTTAGCAGCTCTATGAAATTGAGCCCTGATGTATTAAACAGGTTTGGTTTTATTTTTGCTTGTATTTATGCAGTGGAGGGTGATGTTACTGTTGGTCAGTTTATTAACTCTGTCAACCTGACGGAGGTACAGCAGCAGATTCTATCATTAGCACTGCTTCAGGTCATTGACCTTCCAGTAGAAATCAGAGGCACACTGGTAATCAGTGGCAACTTGAACCTTGTAAATGACACCATAGATGGATACCAGTTATCAGAGGATTTGATCAAACTTGATGATGTTTCTAGCATTGAAGGTATGTGTTTAGGATCATGTGTCCTCTCTATATTTAAACCATTACTGATTATGTAGTTCCTTCCATATCATGAACTTCCTGAACCTCAAATGGACAACAATTTTGTTCAATAGAGACTTTGATGTTTTACTTGGCATGTTGTTGCCAAGTGTCTCAAGCATGACACTCGTGTTCTGATGGCCGAGTCATCAGAGTGTAGGTTCAATCTCGGTAAAGAAACTAATTGTGTCCATGAGCTAGACACTTAAATATAATTGCTTCTCATCGCCAAGGAATACACAGGTACTTTCAAGGGTAGAGATTGTTTCCGGTCCATGCTCAATTTATTGTCAAACAAAGTTCATATGCAATTTTACCTCAATGTATAAATCAAACAACCGGGCAATAAAGTAAGTACAAATTGTGATCAAAAGATTATGGTTTCAACTTCAAGTATTCATTATATTTTTTATTAAAAAAAAAACTTAGCAAAGCAATTGTTTCAATGTTTACATCACAGAAAGGTCTTAAAACAGAAAAAGATTAAAATGAGTCTTAAAAACACAAGAATTGATTAATCTTAAATCTTAAATTTGAATTCATGAACCATAAAACATAATTTCTGTATTGTTTCAGAAGCCTGTGAACACCTGTTCTTTGTATTATCACAAATGCTGAATTTTGCCTTCTGCCTTAACAATTATACATGTAATGTCACACCAGGTAATAAGATCTTTGAGGAGTTTGTTTTAATCAATGGTGATCTGGAGCTAGATGTAGATGTCAATATAAGTGGTGTAGATTTGCTGGAGCTCAACCGAACGGTAAGTTTGAATCTATGGGTGCGTTCGTTTAGCTTCCCTGTATCGACCCCGCGGTGCTCACTAGGGTGTGCCCCTTACAAGAGCTAATCGAACGATCACATTCGCCCTATGGTGACGTCATGCACCTCGGGGCCAGCCCCAAGTGACCCGTTCCACTAGCAGGGCACTTGGACCCAGGTGAGCTCCTGGAATGACGTCAAAGTTAATCGAATGTACCGGGTGCAGACCAGGGTCGACCCGGGGAAGCTAATCGAACGCCAACCTCTGTTTGATTCTCCTGTGTTAAGTCATCTTATCCTCCAAATCACAAACTTGTTATTCCCTGAATATAAAGGTTCTTTATTTCTGTTGTCAAGTACCGTCTTTGATGTAGAACAATGGAAAAGTGCACGCATGTGCTGCGCGTGACTCTCAGCAAATGGTAGCTCTTCACGCGTGCACAATTCATCAAATATTGCGCGCCGATGACGTGTATTGCAATCCATCTATAAGTGGAGCACAATTAAGTATTGACCAACCTTGTTTTCTAAGTAATGTTGTTGGGGTGAATGCATTAAAACAATTCTATCCATTGTTATTTATTCTTGGTGTCAATTTTTGAAGCCATGATTTCATTTCAACAACAAAAATCCGATGTTTACTTTGTTTGTGATATGAATGTAGGTTATCAAGCTGTTTGGTGTGCAGACCATTGATGGCAGTGTCGCAATTAGAGATGATGTGACCATGAAAGACAACTTATACATAGACAAGTTGCTGAATGGTTTGGATGTATCTGTTGATGTTGTCACCCTCACTGGCAACCAGAATATAACAGGTACCTTAAGAAATTTGCTTCTCTCAATTATTTGACTTTTATTTTCCTCCCTTTAGTTCTTTAAAAATTTTATCCGAGAACCGCAATAATTAGTAACGTATGATTAATAATAATAATAACAATAACGGAGTCTGATATAGTGCGAGTACCAAACAAAGGTATTCAAGGCGCTGAGTATATACAAACTTTCAGAAAGATAGGTTATTGCAGTGATGAATTCTGAGACCCAATCATGTAGCACCTTATAAGGGTTTACAAGGTGCTACGGCGCATTCAGCAGCCACAGCCAGGAACACCGTGGCGAACCCCTTCTCTTTTCAATAAGTGCACTGGGTTCTTTTACATGCGTTACACAACACATGGGACCAACAGCTTTACATCCCATCCAAAGGGATTGTTATGGAACTGTTGGAGTTAATACTGTCATGAACAGGGGTTTCAATCAAAAATTAATTGAGGAGACAATTGCTTCAGGGAAAAAGTCTTTCTTTTTGACTTTGACCACACAAGACTTTATGAGTCTTGTGAAGTAAAAATCCACAGGGTCCCCTCTCTGAGTTGTTGGGATTTTTTCTTAGTAGGTACTCGGAAAGCAACCAATATACTGTGCTTATAATCATATATGAGTGTAAAGGTCAAACCAAAACATCAGGAAATTGGTATGAATAAAGTTTGTTTGTTACAGTTTGATTCCCTTTTCCATGCATATATGAGGTCGTTCACACGCCGTACTAAAGTTGGTCTAAGTCCACTTAGACCGGTTCTGGTTCAACTTTGTGCGTGTGAACGCAAATAAAGTTAGACCGGATCGGGTCTAAACCCCAAAACTTTAACCGTCCAGCGAGGCTGTCTAAGTCTAAACCAGTTCGGGTTTATCTTTTAACACTGCGTGTGGACAGAATGACATCGGGTTTTAACTCACAACGGACGACCCATTGTGTAATTCAATGCACACGCCCGGGACCCGGAGTGCTTGTATACGGTTTCTGTTGCCTCTGATGCCGAAAAGCACTGAGTATTTATAATTATATTACTTTCTTGATGCTTACCAAGTTGGCGAAACCCTCTCGATTGGTGTATGCAGTTTAACACAGGCCCACGCCCATGATTTATTAAATTCTGAAACAAAATTATATTTTCCAAGCTTTTTTTGTTGAGTGCCCTACAATAAATCGAAACTGTTTTTCATGCGTATATACTACGAGCGCAGCGAAGAAGCATATTTTGTAATGCTTCTCACATGCACAGCGCTGCCATCCCATAGTGATCACTCTCTGATATCCCATAGTTATCCATCACCGATCCCGTGGATGTGCCTTGATATTGCCGTCACCGTTACTAGCGTGCTGGAATGAACTGCAGTGGGTGCGAGGCTGTGTGTAGGGGAAATTCCCTACGCCAGCAATATCACCATGTTGTTGGGAAGTTGGGAAAATACTGCAAAGTACATGTATTTACGTAGTTTGCACGTGTGTAGTTGTGTTTATGAACGAATCGGAATAAAAATTGCGGCACCAGCTTTTGAGAGATCGCAACTTCCAATTGATTGAAGTACAAACTAAAAGTATTTATTAAACCGGAAACAGTGGTATAAAACATAAAAATGAAACGTGTTCTGTTTCATGGAATATGGACAATATTTTGGTGAGTTTTCTCGGCGGTTTGTGTATCAATATTTTGTTTGTTTAAAAAAAAAATCGAGTCGTGTTCATGTTTGTTTTAAGTGGCCATATCCTCCCAGCGGTAAAACTGTTTTCCGCGTTCGATTGAGCCATTTTTATCCGATAATATGTTCTGATGATCGTCCAGGGCATGAGGCACTCAGTATATCGGCATGCTCGGTGCGTGAATCTGATGAATAAAACCGGATGTTACAGCAACGGGATCGCGTCTACTTTGACCTCTTAAAACCGAAGATAAACCGGATCGGGTTTAACTCTGTGCTGTCTGAACGCAAGGGGGTTTTATTTTTACGACCACCCCCCGCTGCTCGTCAAAGTTAAACCGGTTCGGGTCTAAGTTAGTACGCTGTCTGAACATACCCATAAACCTTTTTGATGCCAAGGTGAAAAAGGCTACCCTTTCTCTCTCTCTCTCTAGTCGACCGAGGTCGGAATCATGTTGAGGCTCACCCATCCCTTTCAATAATGATCCAAATGGCTGACATGTTGCAAAGTTTACATCATCTGAAATATTGTTATTTATAAGTAGTTTAAGTTGCATTATAATACACTAAAATTGTATCTTCTACTTAATGGTTCCATGACTAAACTTTGTGTTTGTTTTTTTTAACAGCAGAAATAGAGTTTGAGTCGCTAACGGTATTAAGCAACATCCAAACAGTGAATTTGAACGTGTCTGATGAAATGAACTCAGTCAACATTGATGAGTTATATTCTTCAGCAGTCATGAGTGTTGGAAGTGTGGAGTCCATCCTATCATCTATAGCGTTTGATCAGCTGATAGGTAAATAAGGGAATAAAAGGGTAGTGACTCGGTCTTTAACGTCCGTTTAAAACCTTGCAAGGTCGTGGTCATGCGACGGCTCAGTTCTTTTAAGGTTTTAAACGGACGTTTTAGACGGAGTCACTACTCTTTTATCCCATTCATAAATGCCCTTTTGTTTAAAGGCTTGTAAAGTTGGTAAAATTATCAAGAACCACGCCTCGTTGGGATTAAACCACTAGTTGAAAACCTCTTCACCACACCGTGATTCCCTTATGTAATCGTTAATCAACAAAATGCATTATCAGCATAACTTATTTTGGATGGTCAATAGTTTATACAAGATGTATGAGCTTTGAACCATCGACTTTTCCAAACAAAGTGTGTTACAAGTATGATTAAAGTTTTGTTAGTACATTTTGTATTCTAAATTTGTTGAACATTCCATTTTGATTCTGCATATTTGTTCACTTGCAGCAATAATGATTTGACTTATATGTAATATGCTTACAACAAGTACAAAGATCAAAGATCAAATCCTAATCCTGTTGGATCCTCCACCACCACAAGGGAAAATCCTAATGGTAGTGTATAGTGTTTTGTTTAGAAACACAGCCGTCGATTTCATCAAACTTTTTCTAAACTTAGGATTAATCTTAGGACTTGGGATAAGTTCAGTTCCGGATCCAAAGACATTAAGACACATTGAATCCATCCTAAGTTAGGATGGGTTACTCGTCCTAACTCGAGATAGGTTTAATCCTAGCGTTTTGTGAAACCGGCTGCAGGTCCCTGAGGAGGTAGACTTTGTTAAGAAGTTACACACATACTTAAACATTAAAACAGTTTATCTCATGCTCACTCCTCATTTTCAGTGAATGACCAACTTGTAGTGAGCGACACTATTGATCAGGTCAATGTTCAGCACTTGGAGAAGTATGTTGTGACCTTGTCCGGAGACCAAACCATTTTGGGTAAGATGTTTTTTCGATTCTATCATAACTATTGACCCAATTTACCTGAAGTCATATAGAATAATCTTGGATGCGCCATACTGGTGGGCAATGTCACTGTGTGTTATTCAGTGAAATGCACATCTTTAGACGACGCGGCATTTACACGTAAACATTGCCAACCAAAATGGTGAGCGAACAACAGTCGCTTTCCATTCATATGTGGCATTTTAAACTAAATAATGATTGAAGTAATTCACAAATGTTACACCCTCTGTAGTTTAATGTGAGTTTGAGCCTCGCGTAGAATAATTGTGTATGTTCATCAAAAATATTCTCTCTTATCTCTTCAGTCTCTCGACGATGACTCAGCAAGCTAGTCGAAACATTGAGACCAATTCTAGAACTACACTCCGCTGTAGTACAGTTAATTACGCTCCTATAAGCTATAGTAGTAGCCCCAGCCTATTTTCTATACCTTCCGCCCGGGTACTAGTTTAAAAGTGGGACAGTTCTTTTCAGAACTGAGAAGTCTCCCGAACATCCAATAAATCTACTCAGCGGTAGTAGAATAAAGCAAGACAGTTCTCTAAGAACAAACTCTACCTGGCAAGTAGACACACACATAGTGTTGTCGCAAACCAAATAGATATAAGTAATATTGATTACGATTTGATACTTTGAATTGACAAAGCTGCCATTGATTTGCTTTGTTTGTATTTTGAAGGTTCTTTGGAGTTTTCAACTGGTGTGGAGTTCTCTCAGAACCTTACTGTGAATGGAAATGTTTCTGGAATTGACTTTGATTTTTTCATTACATCAGTGGTTCTTAAAGACACAGATGGGTTGATATTTGGACTCAAAACATTTTCTGGGTAAGAAACTGAATGCTTGCTAATGTGGTTTCTTTTATTTTTAAATACAATATCTTTGAACATTACAGACCCAGTATTATTATTCAATATTGAAATATTACATAAGTTTGGAGCATTATCACAGAATATAATCACAAGCTGAAATCTTGTCTATGCTGTTTCAAGAGAAAAGCCAGAATTCACCTCATGATAATATTCTGCAACAATGCACAAACTTAATAATAATAGTAAAAACAATAATAATAATATCAAAGTCTTATATAGCCTATAATGAATAGGGTAGATGGCCTATTCTCTACTCTAGAATCTATATCTGTGATTCTCTATTCTTGCGGTGTGTGTCATCACCATTGCAAGCTTCAATCACCAGAAGTTCAACATCATTGACACTATGATTGGGGCTGTTGAAGTGGATAGAGACTGGGTACGGTTTCTTAGTCTTTATGGAAGAGACATGATTCGCAAAGCGAAGACTAAGTTTGGTCTTAGTCTCTCCCACATATTGTAGCCCACATCTCTTACATGATATGACATAGACTACATTAGATGTGCTACATTCAGAGTCGGTCTTGATGTTGTATGAAGAGCCAGTGGTATGACTCTTCACCTTAAGTGAGGGCTTAATGTGCAGACACGTTTTGCATTTAGTCTTATATAGCGCACGTATCTACCAAACAAGGTACTCAAGGCACTGAGTATATACAAACTTTCAAAAAGATTATTGCAGCGATGAATTCTGAGACCCAATTACGTATCACCTTATAAGGGTTTACAAGGTGCTAAGCATTTAACAGCCACAGCCAGGAACACCAAGGCGAACCCCTTCTCTTTTTCGATAAGTGCACTGGGTTCTTTTACATGCAATACCAACACATGGGACCAACAGCTTTACTCCCCATCGGAAGGATGAAGCAATGGTTAAGTGTCTTGCTTAAGGACACAAGTGTCACGGCTGTGGATTCAAACCCACACTCTGCTGATCAGAAACACCAGAGTTTGAATTCGGTGCTCTTAACCGCTCGGCCATGACACTTCCACTAAATGTGTTCAGTATTTGTTTTACACAGTTCACACATAGATCTTTGCCATTTAAAATAGACACCAAACCTGTCCACCCGCACTCTGAAGCTTAAAACTATCAAGCCCGGTCCATACTTCCTGCAAATGCTTCGTGCGAAGCGAATAGCATTGCATCACAATTGGACGAGGGGTGCGTGCTGATTATTGCGTCATCAAAATTGGCTTCGCATTTGCATTTCGCAGGAAGTATGAACCGGGCTTTAATCTGTTAAAACAAACCAAACAACGTGGACAACTTATGTAGACACTAACCTTGTCTGCCATGACGTACAATTTGCCTCAATGAGACAAACGAGCTGGGACTAAACTTTTGTAGGGAATGTTGCTGCAAAGTATCCCAAATGTTCAAATTATGGAGCATTGTTTCGTTCCAGCACTCAAATAACAGGGATCTCTTTCTATTGGTATACAATATAAAGTAACAAATAAACACCGGTGTCAAACTCTTGCAAGGTTGCTTTGTCATATCCACTCTTGTGGGGTGTCGTGGCCGAGCGGATAAGAGCACCGAATTCAAGCTCTGATGTGTGGGTTCAAACCTGAGCAAGACACTTCACTATAATTGCTTCTCTCCACCCAGGGGTAAATGGGTACCTGTGAGGGCAGAGATGGTTCTTGTGATTGATTTAGCCGAGTAGCGCAATTGTTGCACAAGGATGTATACTCCCCATGGAGCTGAGATGGTTTCAGGAATGATTTAAGGCCCAGTGACCAGGGGTAATAATGTTGGAGCGCCATGAGCGTCACCTGAGCGCGATATAAGAAGCCACTAATTATTAATATTGATTTCAATGGCTGTTATAGGGATCTAATGAAATGTTTTAGTGATTGTTGTTTTATTATATTTTTGAACAGGAATATGTCAGTTGATGGAAATGTACCAGTTGATAAGTTCATTAATGGTGTCAATCTTGGAGGTTTAAGCCAACTCTACCTGTCTCGCACTTTGAATCAGACGTTATCTGGACTGAAAACTTTTTCAAGCAATATATCTGTGGGTAAGTCATTAATCTCATTTTTAAAGTGGAATCATTTTGAGTTTAAAAGCAGGGATTTTGCTTGAGATAAATGTTCGTAGGTTTGAAAAGGTCATTAAAGGAACACGTTGCCTTGGATCGGTCGAGTTGGTCTTTGAAAAGCGTTTTGTGACCGTTTATTATAAAATGCATATGGTTAGAAAGATGATGTAAAAGTAGAATACAATGATCTACACAAATATGCCTCGAAATTGTGTGGTTTTCTTTTTACCTCGTCCAATAACACGGTCGGCCATTTATGGGAGTCAAAATTTTGACCCCCATAAATGGCCGACCGCGATAGTTCGCGACGTAAAAAGAAAACCGTGCAATTTTGAGAGATACTTCTGTGGATTATTATATTATACTTTTAAAACATCTTTCTAATCATATACATTTCATAACAAACGGTTTCAAACGCTTTTTATAGACCAACTCGTCCGATCCAAGGCAACGTGTTCCTTTAATTACATTATTGTAAAAGATTTTAATGAATAGCTTTTTTTTGGGGGGGGGGGGGGCTTCATTCAAAATTACTCGAGAACAACTGAGCACTGTGTAGCTTGCCTTATTACCAAAGCACAGAGACTTTTGAGAATTTCTGCCTTTTGGTTATTCAAAGCCAAATCATGTGAGATGGGTTGTATGCGATAAATACTGGCATAATTACATTATTGTAAAACTACACGATTGTAAAAGATTTTAATGATTGGCATTTTTTGGTGGTGGGGGAAGGGCTCCCACTTAAAGCTACTGGTGAACAATTGAGCAGCCAAAACTCAAGCCTTGAGTTGCAGGTACTGTAGTGAATCAACTATTTTCTTTGTGTTTATTTTTGTTTGATGTTATTTGTGATTGTGTGTTTATTTTGAATTGAATTAGTGAATGTGCACACAATGTAACATATAGTGTTAGATAGTAAACAGATAAATGTGCTGAGTAGGGGCATAGAGTTCTACACCAGTCCAAAAACAAAATGCCCCCCTGGCTATTTGGTTTAAAGTTTAATTATTCATTCTACTGGATACAAAGCAGCCAGCCCTATCCCAGCCCTAACCGCACAGTAGGTCTGTGATTCTCACACTATTTTTGCAGAATTAACAAGTTTAAAGACACTGGACACCTTTGGTAAATGTCAAAGACCAGTCTTCTCACTTGGTGGGTCTCAACATATGCACAAAATAACAAACTGAAGTCGAAGTTGCGAGATAATAATGGAAGAAGACCCTTGTCACACGAAGTTATGTGCTTTCAGATGCCTGATTTCGGGAACTCAAAATCTAATTCTGAGGTCTTGAAATCAAATTCACATATTATTTTGAGGAACGTACTTCTTTCTCAAAAACCCTGTTACTTCAGAGGGAGCTGTTACTCATAATATTATACTATCAACCGCTCTTCTTTGCTCGTTACCAAGTAAGTTTTAATGCTAACAGTTATTTTGAGTAATTACCAATAGTTTCCAGTGCCTGTAACTTGGCTTTGTACTGTTCTATATTTATGATATTTTGTTTCTGTTTCCCCCCAAGATAATGTGTATCTTGCAGCCGGTGCAGAAGTGAATGATATAATCCCATCTGCTGATCTGGTATTAATTCATTCTGGAGGAGATGTTATTGATAGTCAGTTATGGTTCAAATCATCTTTGGAGATAAAAGGCGACGTTAATATTGCCAAAACTGTCAATGAAATCCATTTGTTACAGGTACATACACGCAAAGTCATTGTTAATATAATGTTATGTGAAGGCTTGCTGTAAACATATGATACATTATCAGTTATTTATAGAATCCTAATGCAGAAACAACTTTTTAAAAAAGTAGTAAACTTGTGGGTACAATCATGTGTAAATCTCTTTTGTGCGAGTGTTGGCTCTGAGAAGAGCAGGTTATTGGTCTTGACGTTTCAAACAGTATACTCTGCTCGTCTTTCTCCACACCATGCAAAGTTTCAAACAATACTTAGAATCCTAATGTGGTCAAAAGGGCTAAGAAGTAATGAAGGTTGATTTGAACATATATTGCAATACACTTAAAGACAATGGACACTTTTGGTAATTGTCAAAGACTTGCTGTATCTCAACATATGCAGAAAATAACAAACCTGTGAAAATTTGAGCTCAATGGGTCATCGAAGTTGCGAGATAATAATGAAAGAAAAAACACCCCTGTCGCATGAAGTTGTGTGATTTCAGATGCTTGATTTTGAGACCTCAAATTCTAAATCTGAGTTCTCAAAATCAAATTCGTGGTAAATTACTTCCTTCTCGAAAACTATGTCACCTCAGAGGGTGCCGTTTCTCACAATGTTTTATACTATCAACAGCTCCCCATTACTCAGTACCAAGTAAGGTTTTATGCTAATAATTATTTTGAGTAGTTTCCAATAGTGTCCACTGCCTTTAAAATTATGTAATTGTTTTTGTTTGTGAACTCTGCATATAAGCTTGATACAAAGTGGTGAGCCAACCAGCTATAAGCACAGTTTGCTTTGACCAATTGGGCTTACTCATACTCAGTTATTATAACAAATAATCAATGTTCAAATGGAGGAGCAGTTGAACATTTTTGTTAGTTTTATCAAACATGTAAACAGTTTTCCCAACTCTATTTCTTTTCATATTTTAGTTGTATAACTCTGTTGTCTGGCTTCAAAGTCCAGAGCAGACCATTACTGGCAAGTGGACACTTTATAACGGCATGCATGTTGATGGTAATATTACAATGCAGGAATATATGGAAGTCAATGGAGTGGATATATCTGGTAAGTGAAGGATGAAGCCCAGACTTTTTAGAAATAATTGGGAAAACAGCTCGTACCTGATTGCTTGTATCACTCAGTTAGCGTCCCATTCGGTTTCGGGTGAAGTATGAATCGGGCTTGACGCTTGTCACAAAAACTTACTATTAGTATTTATTTTCCCTATTTATGCACCCCGATACTTACAATTTTGGGTTTGTATTGTATTTGAATGGCATTTTAGATAGAGTATGGATTAGTTGTTGAAGGCTCTGCCTTCTGACACCCTCAGTTGCCTTTAAGTATCAATCATTTGGTCACCATTATCCAATCCTTTGTTTTGGGTAAATGTATACCAGAGGGGCTGATCACATCTTTCACAGGTCGTTCTTCGACAGCTCGTTTTTTTAATGCAAATGGCACCATTGAGCACTTTTCATTCATAAGTGAGGCCGTGCATTATGACAGAATGCATGCGTAGCTCTTTTTGGTTCAGCTTAATCTAGGCTTTTATTAATTTTGATTTCACTTCTTGCATAATTTTGTCAGGGGTAGTTTCACAATGGTATCATTGCTTGTGGTGCAATAGCTTTATACTAGTTAGGCTTCCCTCATACCTTGTATTTGAGGCATAGGGCCTGTTGAACATGGGTACCTTGGGGGGCAATCACTGGTGTATTGATTGGTCCTATTGAACACTGGTGCCAGTGTCCATTGAATAGTTGTTCTTAGGGCCAATGGAAGGAACACTGTTCAGCCTATGAGCTGAATATACTGGTGTTAACAATTGAAGTGTAAGTTTTAATTGATGTCTTACAGATGTTTTAAAGACGGTTCATGTAAAAGTTCTTGATTAGGGAAATAGCACCACTGAGATAGGGTCAAGAGTATGGTAGGAGTAACAGTAAAATATCATATCATATCTATATTTCTGGTTTGCAGAGTTGGCAGATACATTAGTGCAGTCTGGTCATAATCAGACAGTGGAAATCCCTACTATTTTTAAGGGTCCTGTTACGATTGATGGTAGCGTGGTTTGTCTTGGACTTATTGGAGATGTTGACTTACAGTTTATACTGGATGATGCTGTCATATCAAATCCAGCACAGGTAAGGATAACATCACAAATGCTCTCTTATTACTATACACATATTGACTGGCAATGAGGTAACTAGTGTACTTCTATTCCCCCAAGGGACTTTGAGTGACCAGAAGAGGGACCTATCCGAGATCGAAGGCCGAGGGAAATAGGCCCCTCTTCTGGTCACTCACAGGCACGAGGGGGAATAGACATACACTAGTTACTGAATTATGTCGGTCAATATTTGTTTTATAACACAGCTCGGTTTTAATTGTGAAATAAGAACAGAAATCTGGAAAGCCAGGCACTATTTTCAAAGACTAGTGCCCTGCGGGCACTATTTCTACAAAACATGCACGCACCAAACCCACACGCACACGTCAACAGTCGCCATGTTGTAGGGCAGATATTTGAAGGGTGACGTTATATTCAATACGGTCTATTTTCAGTACTTCATTATTGTATTCATCACTATGAAGATACATTAAAGGAACACGTTGCCTTGGATTGGTCGAGTTGGTCTTTGAAAAGCGTTTCTATAATATAATGTACTTCAAATCGCATGGGCGCCGCCATTGCTTTCTTTGCGCCGCCATTGTTTTCACGTCAAATGGTGCCCGCACCCTGCCAAATTGATGCGTCCCTGGGTCAATTTCGGGGTACCCATGGGTTGGGGGTTTGTATTGTTTGTGACGTCACAGTCAAAGCGCGAGCGTGTAGTAACATTGGGGTTGGGGCTTCCCTCGGGTTGTCAGGGGGTCTCTCCGTTGTTTAACATACCCGTCAGGCACCCTCTGTGATGTCACAGTCATCATAGCACAAGCCTCTAGTAACATCGCGCCTACAGACATTGCTAGCTAATTGAATAAGATGTGGTTTATTTCCCTGCCAAGTGACCCATGCCTTTCTTGCACAACTTAATAATCTCTGTCTTTGTTTCCCCTTACTTTTTTATTCCTTTCCATATAAATCTTGGGCCTCTGTTAGAAGTTGAGTAATCTTATATATGTTTAACTCAATTATAATACCAAATTTGGTGTATTATTTGCAGACTATTTCTGGCGAAAAATATTTGACTGGTGTCCAAAGTGCGAAGCATCTTGAAGTAGAGTGTGAATTGGTATCAGATGTTGTCCGAGGTTCAGAAACTTTGTCCCATCTTCTGGTCAACACAGTGACGATATCCACAGATCAAGACATTGTAACAGATGTCGGCTTCACAGATGATGTTGTGTTTTTGGAACATGTCATCGTTGAAGGCAAGATTGTAATATTATGTGATGAGTTGGCATTATACCATGTTTGTCGAATGTAACACATCTGAACTCAAAAAATAATTATGATACATGTAATATAGGTTTTCTCGATCAAATTCGGCAAATTAGCAGTCAATTTCATTTTTGTGCGTTCGAATTAAAGCCGTTTTGCCTCTCCAGTTGTTACTGCATTTCAAATTCAGATTTTGGCTTTTCAATTTCGTTTTGAGTTGAGTCGCATTCCTTAAGCACTCTGTTCAACTTAGCGTATCGTCATTCTTTTTCGCGACACACACACACCTCAAGAAGCGTCTGCGAATTTGAATGCTGCTTTGATGAGTTGTTAAATTGAATGACTATTTGGTTTGGTCGAATGACACAACAGTACATTTGACTAATCATAAAACGAAATCGAATGACCCTTTTCAGTTGCATTCGATTTCGCG